>NC_052628.1:109753134-110360634 GCF_016161935.1 Mauremys reevesii
GATGGCATGCACCTGTCAGACTCAGGCGCTGCCATATTTTTGGCTGATATAAAAGAGGGCATTGGGAGATGTCTGGGAACCCGGCTGGGTGTGGGGAGGAGGCAGCCATTGGTGCATCCTTGTGGCAGATGTTCAGTGCAGATGCTCCATAAATTAAGGCACAAAAGAACAGAAAAATGGCTTGGAAAAGGAATTAAGGAGAGATGCTTGATAATTGAGCAAGCCGGGGGCAGTTGGGGACTCCTATGATTGGTACAGGAGGGAGCCAACCCCCGCATCATTATAGTCCACTGTAACCCCTCCTACCAGGGGGCGTGGTCGGTAAGATCATGGCAAGGAAATTGCTGGAGGGATCTGGATAAATGGGGGGGCAGCTGTGGAAGCCTCCTCCCCGCCCCCCCGAAAAAAATTGGCTGGAATTGGAGGGTTCCGGCAGTGGATCTGCTGGAGGGACATACATTTTGCACGTGCACTGCACATTTTAGCCACCAGGTTAGTCCCAGACATCTATTTAATAATAAAGTTGTGGCCTGATTAAACCTAATGTCTCCTGTCATTCTTTCACCATAGCCAGGCAGTCAGCCCCGTAACTCACTTTCCAGAGGAGGTTGAGAACTGATTTCTCTGTTCTCCTTGAAGTGTCATTCTGGGTGTTGGCATCTTGGCAAGACGACAGTGTCTTCTAATACAATCACCTGGGTATATTTTTAGTCAAGTGGTTGTAAATAAGATTGCCCTTTATTTGCAATTATATTGATTTGTCTGAGTGCTGCCTCTCCACTTGTATGATTCATTTTCCTCTATTCGTGTGGTTTTACTTTCTAGGTTTTTATCTTGTTTATTTTTGTGCTGTTAACTTTGCTCCCAGGTCCCTCGAGTGCTGTGGCATTTAGGTTCCACTGAAGTCAAAACAAATATTGTTGTGATTTATTATTACATCAAATCTCTGAGTCTGTTTCCAGTCTTGGAATGAAAAAATAATAATTTCCAGTAAAATACATTAGGTAAAGGGGTTGTTTGCTGGAGAGCTCTAGGCTTTGGTCTTTATTGGATTTGACATGTTGTTTTGTTAGGATTCTCCTTAATGTTTGTATTGTAGATGCCTTGCCGTAAGCGCCTTCTGAGTGGATTAAATAAATAAATGAAAAGACTTTTGCCTCCCGAAAGCCCTTCCCTGAAGTGCTGAAGCGTAAAGTGATCTCTGGAGCAATTAGCAGATCTGTAGTTCGAGCAGAGGCTGGGATGACAATTTCCACATGCTGTACATAGATGGAGAGCTTGTTATTTGCCCTATTCCGCCTATTGGAGGATGCCACTATTGTTCCTGACATTGCTGACCATGACCCGTTGCCGGTTCTCTGAGAGCAATCCCCTGCCTCTCCAACAGCCCCAGATAAGTGTTATGATGTATTGCTAGATGGACAGGGTTTGCAGCGCCTCACAGTCCTGTTGATACAAAATGCCTTTAAGATCCTGCCTTTCCCATCCTAATCTACAAAGGAAACAGGAAAAAGGAACTTAAACTCCCTGTACTCAGACAGCAATGAGACTGTTATAGCCCACTCCACCACTGCAATTTCTTGCCTCTGACTTGTAAACAAGAGTCCTCATACCATGCAAGGGAAGAGTAACCAAGGTCTACCCCACTGAAAGGATAATCCTAACCCCATGAGCTGCTGTGGAAACTGGATGGAGGTATTTTGGAAAGCATGGACTCTTTAGCACATTTAATTCTCTGTGGATTCAGCCTGATGATTTCAGGTAAGACTTTGCGTTAGTTACTGAGCTAGCATTGTCGAGGTGCCGCGGCTTTACTGTTTCTCACGCAATGTACAGACAAAAGTGTCTGATCCTAAAATCCACACTCCGCTGAGGTATCCCTACTAGTATAATTCTCACATTGACTTCAGTGGGATTATTTGCATGAGTAAGGATCTCTCACTTTGGGTGAAGAAAGCAGGATTATGCCCTGATTCTTTGTCAGAGGGTGGCTGAATGTGTTTGGGATCTGTAGCTAAATCCTTTTTAATCTACCTGCTGTTTGTTCACACTTACAAATGCTACAGTGTGGATTTCTCTGCAGAGCCAGTCAACTTTTTCTCTGAGCCAGTTGCTTGGAAATGATCACCACACATTTTTTTTTTTTTTGTAAAATCTGTTGTAAATGTTGACTCTTACTGTCCACCTCACAAATATAGAGGTGAAACACACGCTAACCGGTAAAAATCAGATATGTGTTCTATCTATTTTTAGCTAGTCTCTTTCAGCTGCTGAGTCTCGACACATATTGTACATTGAAGTTTGAATAATATGCATTAAATACAACAGATTGGTTCATTGCAAATACTGTTTAAAAACAAGTCTGAGTCAACAATATTATTACCAGACATCATTTGCTTGTCTAAAAAGTACTAATTCTTAGGTACGGATTTCCCATAACTGGTAAATGTATATTTATGATTTTATTAATGCAAAGTTTATTTCATAGCATTAAGAGCCTTAAGGGTCAGAGATGCTTTACTCAAATACTAATTGTTCTGAGTATTATCTTCTTTCCATGTGGTTCTCTCTCAGCATTGATGTGTATGCTCACACCACTATGTCTCCATCTGATCTGTTTCTAGGCAATCTCCTCAATGTAAGATACAAAGCATAAACCTGATAAACCTAGAGAGGGGCCTCCAACCCGCACCCCAGATTTTTATTCATCCCTGAAAGTATAGCTTCAGATCTAATTTTTCTGGCTCCAGGCCATCTCTAGATAAAATGTAATCTGCTACATAGCTGCAGGCTGCTACAGTAAGAGACAGACAGTAGTAACAAAAGAAAACAGAATTGTTCACTGAAATAGAACTTGTTCTACAATCTCTTGATCTTTATGGGTCACAAAAATGTTCAGAAGTACGATGAATGGTCAACAAAAAGGTTTGGGGTTTTGAGGGTTTTTTTAGTATCTGGAAAGGTCTGTGGCTATATGCAGGCCAAAAAGTTTACATAAAATGTGGTGAGTGTGTGTGTATTGTTATATAATTATTGCTGCATTAGGTTGTATAGTGTGTATTCCTCTTTTGTGGTGTGGGTTGCTTGCTTGTTGTAGATGGATAGCACTGCATCCTATTTAACTCTCAGATCAGTACTGACTTTTCACTTTAGAGGCAGATAGGCTATGCACTGAGTGTTACATACAGAAGATAAAAAAGAGAGCTTTGTTAACTTGAACTGAATGGGACAACACTACACCCTTGTCTCAGAGTCAAATCTCCCCTGGGTCTCCCTTCCTTAAGGCCAGCTCACAGTGTATACCTGATTGCTACAGGAAGCAAGCAAAATCCATGAAGTCATAGGAATGTGTGAGAAACAAAAGCAAGCTTCACAGATTAGCAATAAACATAGACAGTGCGCTCGTTTGAGTTCGGCATTGAAGAGCTGCCAGTCACAACCCTTTCCACAGGACTTGACCAGTTAGGTGTGTATTGTAGTCACACCCATCTCAATAGATCTGTCAGCTTTCCCGCTTTTGTTCAAGTGTGATATCATGTTTCCTGGGGCGAGCGGTGGAAGACAATGCTAACCCCCTTTCCTCTAGATAGAACAGGCGGAGTTCAGGAAAGCAGTATTGACATTCCCTGAGCAGGGGAGACATTAAAGTCAATGCCATTGGCAGACTGTGAACTGACTTAACCTTGTCCCAAATAGTTGTGGGCTTTTGTGGGCGTGCTGCTGGGTAGGCGAAAATGTACTCCACCCTTGTTCCAAGGTGGGGACCATCCCTCTGGGCTTGACTCCTGGTTACATTACATGCCCTGTAATTTCCTTTACTTCATCAGCATCCACAGCCAAAAGACTTGATTCCCAAAGACGTGGCTGAAGTGCGATATAATATAATTAAAGCCTCTCTCCGACAGTACACAATCCAAAGTACATCTCCATCGTACTGACAAAAGGGACAGGTTTAATGCTAGGAATGTGAACACGCCTACCTTCCGTGGAGGTTCTGTTCTACACTTTGCACGTGGCCCGTAGCATCACGATGGGCTGAACCAAAGCCCTGGATCCACCCCCACTCCCCGACATTTATGGAAGTTTGGATTCAATTCCCAACTTCATGGCTTGAGTCCCTCTCAGTTTCATTCAGAATGGGAGCAGTTTTCAGTGCTCTCATATTCACTTTAAAGGACCAAGCAGGGATGTTGTTAGGAATAAACAATATAACTTGTCCTTGGCCTGGTAGCAGGATTCTGAACCAGACTGGGAACCTATTTACAGTCTCTCACACTGGGCTTCAGCAATGGTAGTGTCTGAGCCTCATTTTAACAGCCGTGAGCCTGGAAAAGTCAACAGCAATTAAAAACATGTTTGAATACATTTTGCCAACTATTGCGGGTGGGAAGCTTATGAATTTTCAGACTACTAGGATGAGCAACATTGGTGAAGTTTTGCTTCCTACCAAGCATAAGACAATCCAGAGGGTTCCTAAAACTTAGGGATGGGAGAACCCAGTGGGTTCCTAAAACTAGTAGAGTTATTTTTTCTTATTTTATTTCAATCCATATATGGTGAAAACTGACCTTCAAAGGCTTGCAGCAAAAGCATCTTTACAGTATAACTATAATTCTGTGTGTGTGTGTGTGTGTGTAAAGCTAAACAACTATAATCAAAACATACCAAAACTATATTATACCATATACCAAAACTATATAAACCATACTGTACAAGCAGCAAAGAATCCTGTGGCACCTTATAGACTAACAGATGTTTTGTAGCATGAGCTTTCGTGGGTGAACACCCACTTCTTCGGATACAAGAGGTTCTGCAGAATGAGGCATAATGAAATTAAAGGAAATGAAAAGACAAATGAGTGCTGTTTCTCATCACGTTTTTTTAGTTGCACCTCTAAATTTTGAAAAAAGTTCTAACCTGGAATATCTGCTAAAGGAGAAACAGGGCCAGGGTTTCTGGTCCCTCCTCCCCAGGAGTGGGTGAGTTATGGTGTCTAATAATTCTTTCTGTCTGCAGCACTTGGATTAGTTACAGCAGGTGGTGGCACAGTGTCCTGGTATTTTTCTAATGGCTCCAGCAGTTTCTGCAGAATTTAAACTCTTTGTCAAAGCTAATCCAGAAGATATGGGCTTGATGCAGAAGGCATGGGATGAAATGCTCTGACCACCTGGAAAGCAGTAATTTTATATAGGAGGTCAATCTAGATGATCATAATGGTCTCTTCTGGCTGTAAAATCTATTGTGGGTTTGGGTTTGTTATTAACTTTCTAGGTACATGTGCGCAAAGAAAACCTTGCAAATGTGACGTAATGCACAACCTGAGGGGTTGCAAAGGTGGCTCTGTGTCACCTTGGTAGCTATACAGTGCTGCTCTGTGTCTGCGGTTGGTGTAAGTTAGAGTAGGGCTATTCTAATAAGAGGAGTTCCAGCAGCTGGGAATAGCTAGAGCACAGAGGCCTTGGGCCAGGCCTGAACCCATCAAATTCACAAGGGTGACGTGAGATCCCATGATAATCCGAAGGAGATGGACATATTGTGTCATGAGTAGAGCTAGTCAGAACATTGTCACTGAAATTACATTTTGGTAAAAAAAAAATGCTGATTTGTCGAAGCTGAAACGTTTTGCAGGGATGTATCAGTTGCCATGAAACTTTCATCAGGAGAGTTTGGGGTCAAAGAGAGAGAGAGAGACTGATTATAGCTTGGTGGTTAGGGCCTGGGCCTGGGATATGGAATAGTCAAGTTCTCCTCTGATTCATAGTGGTCTGGGATGAAAAACTGTGCTCTGGAGCAAGTAGAACAGGGACTTGAATTTGGGTCTCCCAGGCCAGTGCACACGCAGAAGACTTTCATTGTGATTACAATGAAGCTCACTGAAAAGTGACAGGCTGGAGTGCAGGATCTGCGATGAAGCAGTTAAAACTCATGTAACTTTTTAAATATACATGTCTGATACCCATCCTCCAGTTAAGTCTGATAAATCTGTCCCAAAATCAGCAAATACATTAACATTTGCAAGATAAGGGTCAAAGGCAGAGAAAAGAGCCAGCTCACCGAAAAGGCTGTATAATTCACCAACATATTTGCAAATCTGTTTTTTCTTTATCCAGTCAACTCTAGTTAATGACAAAACCGTACATTTTTAAAACTGAAATAATTTCAATCATGGGTTTTCCTTTTCACCATTTATGCTGTTTGTTTACTTTTTGCATTTTATTAGACTGGGTCAATTTCACTTTCAGTTTCCAGTAAGTGTCTCTCTCTGGTTCTCCTGTACCAGCACAATGCTGTTGTGTTTGCCTTTCTGACAATGCAAAACAGTGTTTGCATCAAACAACTGTTTTCCTAGGCTTTTCTCTTTTCGTGTTGTGAAAACATTTGTATTCTCTCTAGGTTTTGTACTCCCATCCCTTTATTTTTAGGAAACTGAAATGTGGGGCCTGAATCTCAATTTATAGCAGTGTTTCTTTGAAAATCAATTTAAATTAGCTTTTCCATCATCTTAAGAGATTACACAGATGACCAATAAAATAGACTAAAGTATATAGGAAGCCAAGGGATTGATTCTCCTCTTATGTCGGTTTCATACCACAACAATAACTGGATTAGCATTATGGGAGCTGCTTCTGAATTACAGAGCAAATGAGATGAGAATCAGACCCACTATGTACAAGTGACACATCATTCACCTTAACTTTCTTCATTGCTGGATTCAAAATGAGACTGTCAGCAATGGCAAAGTGCTGATCCACTTTTCACCACAAAGCAAATACTGTTTAACGGTTCAGGCTCCCACCCAAATCCCTCCCTTACTATTGGTAGAAGAACTCATCTTCTGCTAGGGTATCTTTATCATTACCACCATGTTAGCTTATAAAACCCAACAGAGGATAACACCAAGCTCCTCCTGTTTCAAGAAGAAGTCTTCAATGTTGTGTGAGATATACTCAGTCCACAGAGTCTGGGTATCCGCAGGATATGAGATCCATTCTTTACACAGAGCAGGCACATAATTGTCTTGGGGTAGGTGAATGAATAGGAAGAAAGCGGAACAGGAGAATCAACTGATGTCTGTATTTTAAATGATAAGTTCTTAAATCAGTGGGACTCTTTCCACTGACTATAATCAGAGGCTTCAAGTTTTGTTCCTTACCGCTATTTATCAGTGATAGCTTTAATTTTATTATTTCTGGCTGTTAAGTGGCAGAGACAGGCTTGAACAATAATAATGTATTTACAATGATATATCAGCTTTGTCTTTCTGCGGAGGCTGAGCTTTCAAGGGGTAGTTAGTTTGGTAGGAGGCAGTTTGGTCTTCCGGCTACTGCACTGGATGGGGACTCTGAACAGCGGGGTTCTCAGCCTGACTCTATCAATGGCTTGCTGGATGACCTTAGACAAGTCACTTTGCCTTGGTTTCCCCCTCTCTGCAATGGAGATGATGACATTTATTTATCTTTGTGAAGTGCTTTGAGATCATCTGATCAAAAGCGCTAGGCACTATTGCCTAGAGCTAGGACAAGAAGTAATGGGCTTAATCTGCAGCAAGGGAGATTTAGGTTAGAGAGTAGGAAAAACTTTCTAACTATAAGGTTAGTTAAGCATGGGAATAGTCTTCTAAGGGAGGTTGTGAAATCCCCATCATTGGAGGTTTTTAAGAAAAAGGTTGAACAAACACCTGCCAGGGATGGCCTACATTTGCTTGGTCCTGCCTCAGCACAGGGGGCTGGATTTGATCATTTCTCGAGGTCCCTTCCAGCCCTACATTTCTATGATAATTATGAATGGAATGCAGATGCAAGAATTTGACTACATCTGAGAAAGTACCTGGTCATTGTTATCTTTTAGTCACCAAAAATGTTTAGCATTTTTCATGGCATCAGTGGACTTTGGATTCCATAAGATGGACTCTGGACACCAGAGCCCATAATATTCAGCAAATACTTTAAATTAAAAATAAAAAAGAAGGGAGAACTGTTTATCATGAACCTGTGCAAATCTGTGCTTATGGCCCAATTCTGCAACCCTTATTCATGTCAGAAGTTCTTACAGTTCACTTCAGCCACTCCCACTAGTTAAGGAGATCTGAAATTTTGAAAATGAAAATTTTGACAAAACTTTTAGTCAACATTTCAAATGTTGTCAACCATAGAATCATAGACATTTAGGGCTGGAAGGGATCTTGAGAAGTCATCAAGTCCAGCCCCATGTGCTGAGGCAGGACCAAGTAAAGCAGACAGGCATTTGTGTAACCTTTCAATAACTCTCCTCTCCCTCCCAAAAATAACAGGATGGTGTCTCTGGCCTCTGTTTGCCAGAAGCTGGGAATGAGCAACAGGGAATGAATCACTTGATGATTACCTGTTCTGTTCCTTCCCTCTGGGGCACCTGGCATTGGCCACTGCCGGAAGACAAGGATACTGGGCTAGATGGACCTTTGGTCTGACTCAGTATAGCTGTTCTTATATTATGTTCTTATGAATTTTTTGTGAAAATTTGGATCCATTTTTCAACCAGCTCAATTAGGAAAGATTGTTCTATTCTTATAAGTAAGTGTGGCAGGATTGGGTCCATAATTAGTGCATTTCTTCGTGAGGCCCAACAAAATTATAACTGTAAATTTCAGTAGTAGTTAATGTAGTACTGCACTTATAATAATAAATAAAATACTGCATTTCATTTTAAAGATTTGTTAGAGGAGCTGTCAGGTTTGATTACTTTCTTTAACAATATTGCCAAAATGATGTACTTCTTGGTTTCTAAACAGATTTAGTACTACTACTACTATGAATTTGTTTAGAGCCACCAAAGTGCCAATATACTCTTTTCTGTGCAATACACAAAAATAAAGACAGTCCAAAGAGCTTTCAATCTAAAACATAGACACCCTGAGAAATCCAGAGGTGCAGGAGACTTAGTGGCTGGGGTTTACTTTAGATGACAAACTCACTTTTGTGGGCTTCATGGAAGAAATATTTTTTTAAAGGGTCTTGAAAGACGTGAGGTTGATGCCTGGGCCAACTGAGCTGTCTGTTTTCAATATACTCTAAATTAGTCTTAAACCCCATAGTTGCATATTGTCATATAACAAATACACAGCAGAAGGTCCTACATTTACCTGCTAATGTGCCATGCTCTCTATGCTGAGGTTGAAGGCCAAGCACAGATTCTAGCCATCCTGTTGCTAGGGTGTCCATTTGGCTTATATTCATATCCCCAGGTGGGTCGCTATAAAAACTAATTTAATTTCCCAACAATAGCAAAGGCCTGTATAAATCCAGCCTAAACTTTTGGGATTTATTACATTATAGTCTCCATTTAATGACTCTGTTTTTACCCATGATGATAAAAGGGTTTGATGTGTGAATTGAAGTGATTCCTTGGATAGAAGGGTTCTCCACTACAAGGCAGGAGGGTGGTAATTGGAACAATCAAATTACCGCTATAATAATACTTGGCATTTCTGCAAATTCCACTCCAGGATCTTAACTTAGTTTACATACAAATACAAATGAAGTCAATCTCACCACACCCCGCTCTCATCTCATTTTACCGATGGGGAAACCGAGTCACAGAAAGGTTAAGTGACTTGCCCAGGAAGCTTGTGGCAAAGCAAGGAATCTAAGCCAGCTCTCTCCACACTTCCATGTCTGTGTTTTAATCATGAGATCTGTTCCAAGCTGCTATCTTATGTGCAAGAATCTAAGCTTTCATTTAAGAAAAATAAGAAGTTTCTAGTCTGCACTGAGAGTGGCATCTCAAGATGGTAGAACTTATTCTGTGGGTTTATTTTTTCCCCTTTCACTCCTAGATTCAGACTGGATAGTGTTCAGGGAGTGTTCAATGCTCTCAACTCCCACTGAAGTTCAGGGGCAACTGAGGGTGTTGAGCATCTCACCGGAGCAGCTCAGCACTTCAGGAGGGGCTTCTTTCTATCTGTCCACAGTGCAGGAGGAAATGCAGGTCCATGTAGGCCCCAAGTACACACAGACATTGCCCACGTCCTTAAGGATATTTCAAAAGTTTCATGTAATTAGTTAGTGCCAGCTGTTGCCTGGGCACAACTTTTTAAAAAATGGTTGTTGACAGCTATAAGACTAAGATTGTGATCCTGGCTGCAATGGAGGCAATGGGAGTTTTGCCCTTGATTTCAGTGGGGCAGGATTTTGTACTGGGCACTACAGTCACGTTACCTGAATCCATTTGAAAATTCTTTTGGGATATGTCCAATTTCCCTTTCCAGAGAGGAAATTCTCTGCCAGTGCTTCCTGAGCAGCTACTTCCTGCCTCCGATTTCTCCTTGGAGGAAAGGAATTAATTGTATTTGAAGTGTGGAGAAATCCAGCCTACTTGGTCCCCAGGTGCTGAGCACAGCCCTCCAAGGCAACTCTCCCTATAAAAACAGCAAAGACCTCCACCTCAACAGAGTACCAGGGCCAAAAGAAAGAAACAGATCAACTTAATACCAGGGGGAAAGAATGAAAGAACAGGGCACGGGTGGATCATAGGGTCAAAACAAAGCATCCAGAAAGTGATACAGAGCAGGGAACACTGTACAATGCCTACTGCTCCATGAAGGGATTGAAGGAATCAGTGAATGCTTCCTGGAAGAAATCTGCCTGGATATGGGATCGAAATAGGCCGCACAGTGACAAAGTAACCCAGAGCACCAGGGAGGTCTCTGGGCCTTGATTCCCAGTCCACTCCTCTACTAGATGGACCCTGCATGGTACTCACTTACCCAGCTCTCTCTTGGTGTTGCTCTTGTTATATCCCTACTATGCTCAGAATTCAAAGGGGATCTGGTTTTGATGCTGAACATTCCCAACTCCTAATTACACCATGTTGTTAATAAGGAACCCTAAAATCCAGACTCCTACCCTAACAAGCTCTTTTCCTTCCACCTTTCCGCTGTTGCCTTCCTTCCCCGTTTCTCGCATTGCTTCATCATAATACTAATGAATAAATAGTTGATGCATTTATATAGCACTTTACATGTTCAAAGCACTATATAAATATTAACCAGTTCTCAGACAGGTGGCTGGGTTTTTTGTTTCCTCAGAGCTCTCTGTTGGTCTGGCTGGCACAGCTACGCTGAGTGACTGCTCTTCTGAAGGAAAGCTAGGGTCTCCATATTTGAAGGTTATCAGGCAATTTTTCAAAGTGCTCTCACATCCCCACGCATACTCACATTGTCTTGCAAACCGCCATGCCTTATCGGGGCCCAGGGGTGCAAATTTTGGATTATTGAGTCAAGGGGTTCTGTTCCAGAGGTCTGGTGCCAAGAAATAAAAGACTTGTCATTACATTTATCCCATTCTTATGATATTTTTGCAAACTATGGCACTGATCTCCCCCAAACAGATTACCAGATCAACTTTAGCCTCAGCTAGTGTCTGGGGCAGCAAGATTAAAAACAATTATTAGAGAGGCTTTCTAGGTCTGCAAATTGGCATGCACCTGGGCTGAGTGCCAGAGAATTCCTCTGAGCCATCTCTTCCAGTTACTGCTGACTGAGCACTAACTGGAGCAATAGCATGGCACAGAGGACTGGCGGGGTACATGGCAGTGTGTGAATGCCATTGCAAAGGAGGAGTTTTGGTGGACCAATATGCAAAGGGTTGCGAGGAAAGTACAAAGTACTTTTATATTCCCAGGGCAGCACGTGACTCCCGCATTTCGGGAGGTTGGGCGTGAGCACTGGAAGCTTCCTAGAAGGGGGGGGGGGGCGCCACCAGCACCTGAACCATGGCCCCTCCCCTACCTCTGCTCGGCATTCTCCCCCGAGGCCCCACTCATACACCACCCCCATTTCACCCCAGGCCCTGCTCTGCCCCTTCCCCGAGGCTCCCCCCTGCCCTTTCCCCACTTTCCTGAGGCCCTCCGCCTGCTGCCTTTTTCCCCCTCCCCCCAGACCCTCCCTTCTTTCCCCCCATCCCATGAAGGGCCCCCCCCGCCCCTCCCAGAGAGGGCAGAGAGGCATGAGCAGTGGGCAGGGGGGACCTCGGGGGAAGAGGCAGAGTGGGGATGGAAAGAGGAGCAGCGTGGGCCGGCCCACGAGGGAAGAGAACAAGCGGGAGTGGGGCCTCGGGGCTGAGCCCGGGTGGGGCCATGGCCCGGGCACCTTTTCGGCCTCCAGAGGATGGTGCACTGCATCCTGTTTGGGGCAGCTTAGCCTCCGTTGGCCTCTTATACCCACCACCCATTTTCTTCTTGGCATCCCTCGTGGGCTATCAGCCACTGGAAGTGACGGTGAGAGCTGTGCTAACCACTTACAGTATTCCCTGGATCCGTCCTGCTAGACACAGTCTAGTGAGGGATAGTGCAACCCTTGGATTAGTTGTGCTCAAGTGGAGTTGTACTGAGCACCACGAGTATCTACGTGAGCAATTGCTGTCTCCACAGAGGTAAAGCGTGTGTGTGGAGCTGCAGTGGAACAGACATTACTTTAACTCTGTATTTCCTGGTTAGCGGAGGATTAAGTTTAGCCACACTCCTTGTTCTGGAACGGCACAAGGCAGCGCTGGGCAGCCATAACTCTGTGTCAATAGTCTTTTGGCAGTGAATTCGCTGTAAGTTACACCTCCCATTTCCAGTGTTCGCCGCCTGCGGGTGCCTCCTTTTCCCAATCCCCCTTTGCCTACACAGCAAATCTCCTTCCTGCAGAGGTCAGTCCTACAAGGAGAGGGGCAGGAGTCAAAGGATTTTTTCAAGGAAGCACAGGGGATCTTCACTGATACAGAGAAAGGCTGTTTCCTGTCTGTGTTTATTGCGTTCTCAGAGAGCTAA
Source organism: Mauremys reevesii (assembly GCF_016161935.1). Lineage (NCBI taxonomy): Eukaryota > Metazoa > Chordata > Testudines > Geoemydidae > Mauremys > Mauremys reevesii. Next base: position 109,765,924 of record NC_052628.1, read on the forward strand.
ATCCTTCAGTCACAGGTTGGGCAAAAATCCCATTGACTTTAAGGGTTAGTTTTGCATGAGTTTTGCCACACTAAGGAGCGGGAGTTCCTCTCGAATAAGAATAGCAGGATTTGGCCATGAGAGGCGGCTAAGCACTATGCTGTAGGCAGTTGGCTTGCAGCGGAAATCTACTTTATCAGCACTTTCTCCTCTGGGCTTGGCTGTATGGTTGGATAGAACACAGCAAGCTGGGATGTAAATCTACCTTGCACTAGCCTGCTGCACTTTAACGCAGTGGCTCTCAACCTTTCCAGACTACTGTACCCCTTTTAGGAGTCTGACTTGTCTTGCGTACCCCCAAGTTACACCTCACTTAAAAACTCCTTGCTTACGAAATCAGACACAACAGTACAAAAGTGCCACAGCCACACTATTACTGAAAAATTGCTGACGTTCTCATTTTTACCATGTAGTTATAAAGTACATCAATTGGAATATAAATATTGTACTTACATTTCAGTGTATGGTATATAGAGCAGTATAAACAAGTCATTGTCTGTATGACATTCTATGCATCCGAAGAAGTGAGCTGTAGCTCACGAAAGCTCATGCTGAAATAAATTTGTTAGCCTCTAAGGTGCCACAAGTACTCCTGTTCTTTTTGCGGATACAGACTAACACGGCTGCTACTCTGAAACCTGTCATTTTAGTTTGTATTGACTTTGCTCGTTCTTTTTGTGTAGCCTATTGTAAAAGTAGGCAAATGTCCAGGTGATCTGATGTACCCTCTGGAAGACCTCTGCATACCACCAGGGGACACGTACCCCTGGTTGAGACCCACTGTTCTAATGGACTGTGTGGACTCTGCTGCTGGGCACGAACAGTTCCCTAGTGCACTGTGACCTACTCCAGTTTCAAAGCGCACTATGGAACATTTAGTGCATCGCAGCTGGGGCCACACGGACACTTCATGTGCAGCAAGCTAGTGCAAAGTGGATTTATACCCCAGTTTACTGAGCACTAACTGTTCATATAGACAAGCCCTACATCTAAGGGGACTAAGGATCTAATCCTTTTCCGCTTGGAGATATCAAATGTCTTTCTATTACTTCAATGGTTTTTAGTTCGAGCCCTAAAAGTCCAGTCCTGCAGATGCTGAAGCCAGTGGGAGTTGAGAGAGCTATTCTCCTCCCAGGAAATGCTCAGCACCTTGCAGGATCAGGCCCTCATTGGGACCATCTATCTAGAGATGGATGTTTCATTAGCTCAGAATTTGCACCTGGACTATATTTTCATCTCCACCTGAAATGGATTCCAGCTACGAGACTTTGATCCCCAAGGAAGAAATGACTCTTGGGTAGCCAGACTGTCAGTTCCACTGGGATAGTCCCATGTCCTGGGCATGCCTACAGTACAGCTGCTACATTGGCACAGCTATGTGTCGATGTTGCTTACATCAGTGGAAGAGGTTTTTCCTTTGATATAGTTAATCCATCTAGCTCAGGGGCGGTAGCTAGATTGACAGAAGTCGTCTTCTATCAACCTAGCTGAGAGGTTAGGTTGACATCCCTATGGTGTTCAGGACGTGAGCAACCCTCACAGCCCTGAGCAATGTAGTTAGGTGATCTCATTTTTAAGTGTAGGCCAGGCCCTAGGTAAACTATGGGCCTGAGTCTCCATTGTTCTGTGCCTTGTGTTTAGTCATTTCACCTCTGCAAAGAAAGAGCAAATAGGGTGTAAAGTGCTACCATGCTGATTCGACACTCATTATACCCACTTTGCACTGGGATCGATGCCTAAGACTAAGATTCTGCTGCTTTTGAGGGGTATTAAAATTCTCCTGCAATGCAGGAGAAAGATGTTCTCTTTAGTTTTATATTTTGGACTTGAAATCTATGTTCATGTAAGCAAATTACCTGACTGCACATTAAAGGCAGGTGGGGGAGGGGGCGTTGTCTGACTTGTCAAAAAGGTATGTGCCCCTTTAAGGGCTAGACATCCGGAGAATGACTTGCTGTGGCAGCTTCAGACCAGGTCAGCATGGGGATGCTGACCCATCCCACCCCCACAGGTGACCAGAAAGGGGGGTGGGTATTTTTGTGTCCATGTAGGTGCTATGGAAGCCCTTCCCTCTCAGCTATATCAATGCATTTTCATTCTAATTTGCAACCTTGCCTCAAGCTCCACCACTCCCGGGGAGCAGGTTACATGTAACAATCCCACCTCCTAGTCATGGAGTTGGGATCCAGATTTGAATCTGAACTTCTCCAGAGTTTGGGGAAATTAGGATCCAGTGTCGGTGCAGGCCCATGTAAGCACTCGATGCTCTGTAGGAAACATCCATAGACAACTGTTGTAGAACCTTCATCCTTAAATATTGACTTCAGTGGAGTGGCTTCTGATTTACCCTGGTTAAAAGAAAGAGGAGTCTTGATCCCAGAGTGAGCAAGGAAGAACTGCTCATGTGAGTACAGATTGCAAGCTTAGACCCTATATATGCAGTAAATAAAAAATAAATAAAATGCACACACCCAACTGGCCTTGATTGCATTGTACAGCTACGTAACTTTAGCTGGATTCAAACAAGTCATTTCTGTCATGTGCTACAGGACGACTTGACTTCTTTGACCCTTGGCTTTATGCAACGTTTATTTTAATGGCTGCTACATCCTTTCCAGAAGGTTTTATCTCTCCGTTATGTAACATAAGTTATCTGGGTTGGCACATGAAAGGGTGGTAACTGCAGCACTCTGGCTGGGAGGGATGGATGTCAGCGTGTCTTAAGATACTACATTCCCCTGAGAAGCTGCTGGCATTGCATGCCGTGAGGTACCTCCTCCTTTGGAGTAAAGCACAGAATACACACGCACACGTTCAGAATCTGCAGTAAGCACTGCTCCCCTTTGACCTCGTTATCTAGGGCTATACTCCTTGCTTCAGATCTGAAAGCTGTTTGCAAACAGAATGGCACAAAATACTGATTGCAGAGAGCCTGCTGGTATACACGCAAAATACAGCTGAATCTAAAGCTGGAAAATAAAGGCGATGCTTAACAGAAATCAGTTATTGTTTGCATTTTAGCTGAAAAATGACAGCATTCCCCTACTCCTTACCCTTATTTCCAAAACCGAAAGCACTGAGTATAAGGGATTCTGTATCTCACTCCCTCAACAACTAAGACTTACAACACTTTCCAAGAGAAAACATTGTAATTATCCTTCTCTCCGTATCTATCTGTTGTTTTTAAACAGTACCTATCACTATAGTATTTCAAGTCAGTTAAATTTATTAAAGGGAGCCTTATCTATTGGCAAACTCACAAGAGTAGAAGTTAGAAAGTCTGGTTTATCTCTCTGCCACAGACTTCTTATGTCCTCTGGAACGTCACTTAACCTCCTTTTTGCCTCAGTTTTCCAGTCTGTAAAATGGAGATAATAATACTTACATCTTGGCCATTGGTTACATGGTTGAAAAACACTTTCAGATCTATGGGAGACACCTCAGATGTCCAAAGTATTTGTTGTTGTACTTCATATTAGTTCCTATGGCTATGTGACATGTCTAGACTATCAAAATGTAAGTAATATGTACTTGTTGGAAAGCCAGTAAGCATGTGCTGGAACTTAAGTGCTTTCTTAAATTGTGGGTCTTTAACTGTTGGAAGCACTGATCACTGAAAACTGTAAGGAATCCCTGTAACTCTGTTGTTTGTTGTTCTCGTTTGGGTTTTAAAGCGATAACCATACTAGACTGTAGATCAGTGAGGGAAGGGGGTAATGGGAGAGAGTTTAAGTTTTTAGTTTTAAAGTGATTTTATGTCTGTAGAGCACGAAACAGCCAACATATAATTAGCAATGTTAGGGTAAGAAAAAGGGGCTTTTCTTTGACGCAAACAGGGGTCTGATTCTCCACTGTCCTGCACTTTGCCTAGCCATTGGCACCTTGGCACAGTGGGCATAAAGAGAGCGTTTTGATTTGGTAATATTTTCCATGTAGATGTGCATGGGTCACAAGGTACAAAGCAGTGGAGAAGCTGGCTCAGAAATTTGAAATATGGGAGTATGATTGGCTCTTAGAGGCATATTCGCAGATACTGGTCTCAATTTTTCCTGGTACATATTCTTCCCATAAAAATGAAGGCCCAGATAAGGAAGCTCATGAACGATAAAATAGATGCTATTATTTTTATACATCAGTCGACGGCTACTTGGGGCAATTGCATGGCCACTGATCCATGCATGCAATTATATCCGCAGTGATGACACAACAGTCTCCCTGTGTCCCTACTTCTTAGTGCTGGGCTTAAAGGATGTATGATCTTTGCATCACCTCTCACCTTGAAGAGGTGTGAGGAAAGGGTCTGTGTGGCCAGAGAGGTGGCTCACTTCCCAGTCTGCACAAACTGGGGAAAGCCATGAGTGGAGGGTCCTCTCCTTCCACACATTCCTAAGGCAAAATCTGGGCTCAGGGTTTGTTCCCAAAGTAACTAGAACAGAATTACTTGCAGCCATTTTATTTTAGTTCAGTAAGCCCAGGGGAAGCATTGCATGTGGGGGTGGGATAGCTCGGTGGTTTGAGCATTGGCCTGCTAAACCCAAGGTTGTGAGTTTAATTCTTGAGGGGGCAACCCAGGGATCTGGGGCAAAATCAGTACTTGATCCTGCTAGTGGAGGCAGGGGGCTGGTCTGGTCTGGTCTGGATCAACTTCCAGCTGTGAGATAGGTATATCTCCAAATATTATTACTTCAAAAGCCCCTATGTGAACAATCAGAACTAAAAGAAATATTCAGACTCTGCAGAAAAATCCCTTTACCTATTTGTTTGTTTGTAGGTAAAGTGGAGGCAGCACTGGACCTGATGTTGATCAATTCAGTCCCTCTAGTGGGCAACTCGGAGACATCGCTTATCTGTATTGCAGACAGATGGAGGTCCCGCGAGTCTGTCACAATAGGGCGAGACTATGAGGCCTTGATGAGCCAACACCAGGACCCTCTAGAAGTTACTGAAGACGAGAAGAGAGGAACAGCCAAAAAAGTGGTGTGGAAAAGGGAACAAGCTGGTGAAACTATCGGAGCTTACTACTGTGAAGGGAAAGTCAAAGACGAGGTGACGAGGATACGTACAATGAAGATGCCACTAGGAGGTACTGTATGCAGGTCAGACCAGAGATGTGCGAGCCCCACTAGGGGACATCTGCTTGCAGTTTGGCTGCTACCCTTAAATAACAGGAGCAGGTACAGTAGTGGATCCAGAGTGTGCAAACTGGCCTGGATTCATTAAGAACTTATCTGGCCCAAATCCAAACCAATCTTTTCTGAGGCTCAGAAACATTTGGTTAATGTTCTGAGTTAGTATTTTTCTCTTACATTTTTGCATGTTTTGCCCATTTCTGGTTATACCCAGCAGCATAAAATGGAAGCAATAAAATATGGCAAGAAAAACCATTGTGGCCTCATTGAACCCACAAAGCAATAACTACAGTAATTCTTACATTGGGCCTTTCATCTTCAAAGCACTTTAAAAACGTGACCTCTACCCCAAGTAATTTCCATAATCTGAGAAAAACCAGAGGGCTTGTCTACACAGTACAGCAAACCTCACTCTAACTTGTTACACTCTAACTGCCCCATGTAGACCCTGCTGGTGCGCTTTAAAAGGTACCTTTTAGAGTGCACCATCAGGGTCTATACGGAGCAGTTAGAGTACAACACAGAGCGCTTTATAAACTGGGTTCCTCTAGAGCACTTTGCCATGCTGTATAGTCAAGCCAAGAGACTCCACACAGTCCACCAAGAATTTCACTATTGCCAAGATGCTCTGATATCAATGTGGTGAGCAACAGTATTAGATAGATAGATAAATAGATAGATGAGTTTAAAAGCTAGGAGCTATTGCTATGTTCTGATTCCTAGGCCATGCCTATTCATAATGGAAATTTCATATGTATCTTGATCTCATGAGACTTCCAGGCTGAGTTCCAAAGCAAAGAGCTTGGCATAAGCTCCAGAGAAACATAAGAACTTTTAGATAATTTTCTGCACTTCATCAAACATTAAAACCTTTGGAAGTTCACCCATCACTAATATTTAGCACAATATGTTATGGTACCAACAGGTCAAACACCCCCACTCAGCCTGCAAATCCATTATTGTGCACAAATACTGTCAAGATGATGGAAATTGTAGAGTGAATATATAACAACACTTTCTCTTGCTCTCTCTCCCCAGTGAGCAGGGCTGAAGTTTCTTTGTTGTAATGTGGTGTGAGCAGGCCAGGTGGATTTTGCATTTTGCTTTGAAGGTGATAAGGTTTGTGGTTGTTCTGGCTTCTACTGAGAGTGCACTCCTGATTCTCAGGCCTGTCACCCGGAAAGCTCTGTCCCTTGTACTCACATATGTCTCAGGTTGCCAGTTCCATTGTTCTGTTCAATGGGGGTGGGGGGCGTTCATGATCAGGCAGGTGAGGCAGACCCTCAGGTAACAATCTACAAAAGGCTTTGAAGATGGGGGCCACAATCTTGAATTTGGCCTTGTATCTAACAGGAAGCCAGTGTAGATAGCAGGTTGTTGGGGTGATGTTCTCTTGACTTCTTGTGTTCAGCAAATGAGATGATGGGTTCTGAGCCCATTGTAGCTCTTTAAGGTCAAGGGCTACGTGCCTGGGAAGAGAGACTTACAATAACCAAGACTTGAGAGCCCAGCACATGGATCACCTAGGCTAAATCTGTTATATTCAGAGGAGATATAATCTTCTTACCAGCTGTACATGGATTTAGAAGGGGCATTTTGGGAGTCTTGATTATTGCATTTCTACTTTTCAGATGATCTTTGCTAAAAGCTTTGGCTGATATGGTTTGAGTTGGATCTCATCAGAGAGCCTATTATGTGCACTGAGTAGTGAGCTTCTGGATGGGTGAGAAAGAGACATGGTAGAAATTCTCAAAGCTATTAAAGGCCACAGGGAGAGGAAAGAGAGGTGAGCGAAGGGCTGCGAGGTTTGGCAAAACTACTGTAGCTGGCAAATAGGCCTTTTTCCTCTCCACAGTTATTATCTGAATAATTTTAAAGGCTTCTGAAAACACTAAGGGTTTCTTCTCATCCAATGAGTTGAAAGGTGCACTGTGTGTCCAACTGAAGACAACAGGAGCTGTTGAATGATTGGCAATTTTGAAAATCTAGCAGTTGCTTTGGGCCCCTATCCATCACACCACTTAAGCATGTGCTTAACTTTAAGTATATAAATAGTCCCATTGACTTTAATGGGATTGCTTACATGCTTAAGTATATGCTTATATGCTTTACTGGGGCCTATGTGCCTATATATAGAAATAAGAGCCTAACTTAAGCTGTAAAAGCAGCAAAGAGTCTTGTGGCACCTTATAGACTAACAGACGTTTGGGAGCATGAGCTTTCGTGGGTGAATACCCACTTCGTTGGATGCATCCGACGAAGTGGGTATTCACCCACGAAAGCTCATGCTCCCAAACGTCTGTTAGTCTATAAGGTGCCACAAGACTCTTTGCTGCTTTTACAGATCCATACTAACACGGCTACCTCTCTGATACTTAACTTAAGCTGTTCATTTTTGACAATCTTGGCCTTTATAATGTGAAAATGTAAAGGAAGAACATTTTTCTGCATGAGTCTACATATAACATTTTCCAAGTAGAGGGCCTGTTCTCCTATATCTGTATACTCTAGACTTGCATGGCACATGGTATGTATCGTTTAGAATCTATTCCTAGTGACTGAAGGGGAAAAAATTGTAACACACCAGAATCTCTCTACAGAGGAAGGGATGGTTATGGATTTATAGACATGTAAGCCAAAGAGAGCTGGGGCACTTCTACAACTTAGTTCATTGTGTCTCTTTAAGGAATGGGCTCATATTGTAAATTAATTAATTAAATGCAGATCATAAGCTAAAAATACATTGGAACTGAGCCCACCAAGGAATGTGAGTTCCTTTCCATTACAAGGATGCTGTGAAGAAAAGGTCCCATGGATAAACTAAACAACTCACACAAAGAAAATAGAAAGGAAAAATAAAAGCTGAACTGTAAGCGAATTTCTCATGACAAACAATTGATACTAGCTGTCTATATTGAAAACAAAAAGCCACCGAACCGAGCACCCCAATACTTGGAGATAGGGTGCAGTTTCCAGCTAGCACAGACATACTCGTGCTAGCTCTCAGTGAGCTAGTTGCACTCAAAAAGTAGTGTAGCTGTGATAACATAGGTAGCGGCGGGAGGTGACATGAGCTATCAGCCCTGACTCCAATCCATACTTGGGGTGGCAAGTCCATTCTGCTGCTTGCTGCTTCCAATGCTGCCATGTCTCCGTTGCTCTTTTTAGCTTGCTAGTTCAATGAAAGCTGGTGCACGTATGTCTACGTGTGCTGGGAATCACACCCCCAGCTCCGACTGTGGATGTAGTCTTAGGATTAAACACTTTAGTAGAGCTGGTTGAATCATTGTTGCAAGAAACTTGTTTTCAAAAATGTTGCTTTATTTTCTGTTCACAAATAGATTGCAGTTTTCGAAATGGGTTTGTTTCTTGTGAAAGCTATTGAGTTGGCAACAGTCTGGGGTTGTTCACAATTTTGTTGGTTGTAGGAAGCAGTCATTTGATTATTCAGTTCTTGGAATTCCCTACTGGGCTGTGTGATTGGCCAGGCAAGTCCAGATGCTAATGCATAGATAATACTGTGCAAGGCTGCAAACCTGCAAACACTTAACTTTATGCACACGAGTAGTTTCACTGAAGTGAATAGGACTACTTGCATACTTGGACTAACTTCTGTTGGTGAGAGAGACAAGGAGGGACATTCTGAGTTAATTTCCTAGACCTGAAGACCTAAATGTCTGTGTGGCTCAGAAGCTTGTCTCCCTCAACAGAAATTGGTCCAATAAAAAATATTACCTCATCCACGTTGTCTCTCTAATATCCTGGGACCAACACGGCTAAAACAACACTGCATATAATATATTATAATATAATTAATACAGCAGTTAAAGTGTTTTTATAAGTCATTTCAAAACGGAAATAAGTCGATTTAATTTCATATCAAAATCTTTTGCAATTAAAGTTTTGTGTAATTTTGACTTAAAATGTCATTTGTTTTTGGGTTTTTTCCCATTATTAGTTTCTGGATTTTCAGGTTTCTCACTCCCCTACTCCTTTTCCTCCACTGGTAAATAGACAAAAAAGGTATGAAAATGAATGAAACTCACTTTTCACATTTATTTACTGTTTTCCAGCTGGAAAAGATTGGAAAACAGCAGGAAAGTGTGTGAAAGTAGGTTTCTGTTTTGTGCTTTTTTGTTTTTGTTTTGAATTTTCCAGTTCAAGAATTTTTAAAAAATGCATTGCACTGCATATTTTCCCATGGAACGTTTAGATTTTGATGAAAAGATGTATTCAGATAGAAAAAATTTTGGTCGAAAAACGTTGCCCAACCCTTCTCAGAATACATTTATTCTGTTGTCCTCAGTAAGGAATGGTGTCTTTCAGTACTTGTAGAAAGTGTGGTGAGCTAATTTTGAGCACTACACTATGCTATTCCTGTCTTCCAGTAGGCCTTATATGACACTGATGTCCTGACACTTGTTGCATTTCACTACATCATAGAAACTTTCTTTGCCAGTGAAAGATCTTTTCCTAGGAAATTTACCCAGTACCTTACCCAATCTTTTTTTAAAAATTGTCCCTAGGGCTAAAAAGACTTGGGAAAGTATTCTACAACTGGTTGGTTCTCTTGGTTAGGAATTGTTTCCAGTTATCCAGCCAGTATTAACATTATTATTAATTTCCTCGCCTTGCTTCTAGTTACACCCCCTTATTGTTCAAGCACCTATATGCCCTCCCCCAATGCCACTGCTGAAACACAGAGCAGGGGCTGCTGATGGCAAAGGAAATCTAAACATATAAATCACCAGTGATGATTCTGCTGTAGATTGTCCTCCAGCTTTCAGCTTAGGGGACTCACAGTCATTGATAATATTTATAGTCATTGATCCCATGTTTTGACCATTTTTATTTTAGCTTCCTTCCTCCCAGTGGCCTTAACTATGACAGTGAACAAGGGAGAACATGTGAACATTTCCTTCATCAGAAAGATTGCAAAGGAGGAAGATGCAGTGATCTACAAAAACGGTAACAATTCTCTCTCTCTATTTCCCCCTCGCCCATCACTGTGATATCCTAGCACCTGTGTCACTACATTAAAATAATTACTGATGACGCTCTTGCTGTGCAATTGAAGGAAGCATCATTTCTTGTGCATTTAGTGCTCAGAGAAGGAGCCAGATTGCCAACCCTAGAAACAGAGTTCATCCAATTATTGGCTTCCCCTCCACAATCTCTTGTGCTCTCCAGTTTCCCAGTTGTTGTGCCTTTGCTTTTAATCTTACAACTCCCCGCCCTTGTATCTCTGCCTTGCATCCCTCAAGATCTCCTGTGCTATGCTGCTCTAAGTGCTTCTGCCCCATTTCCTCTTTTTCTGTTTACTTGCTGCCTTACAAGATCTCTTCCCCTTCCTTCCCACCCAACTCCCCCTGAGCACTCCAGAAGCTGGGCATCTGACTGAGATCTCTCTCTGCTCCATTGCTACATAGCTTACCCCCTGCCCCAGCATAAGGAATGGCGAGACCAAGTAAGGGTCTGTGTCTGTGAATCACTTTACATGATCAGGACCTAACTAATGGCCAACACTTGTATATCTATGACAGTGTGAAACCATAGAGAAGAGGCCATCCAAAGTGACCTTATTCATAAAAGCAAATATTTGCAAATATACATACCATGCCATGCGAATCAGCTGGCATCTGACTAGCTGAAGCACAAGGTGAGCTGATCCTCTAAACCAAGCAGAATTCTGCAGTTCACTGACGGCACAATGAGTATCCCTGCAGCTACATTCTTCAGACATTAATTACCATGTTGTTCAACTCCTATGCAGTGGCAGCTGGAGGAGAGGCAAAGAAGAGGTTTTGTGCCCTAGTTGTGTCATGGTCAACAGATTTGTTTTGTGTGGTAGACAGCTTGCTTCATCTGAGATGACCTCACCCACTGGCTGACCTGAGCTCCTCTTGTGAAGGGATGAATGGATGTTCTGCTCTGTTATGATGTTTTTTATGCTCTTCTCTCAGGTTCTTTCATTCACGCTGTGCCCAGGCATGAAGTGCCAAATGTGCTAGAAGTGATCTACTCTGAAGTCCTGCTGCAGGATGCAGGGGTCTACTCTGCCAGATACATAGGAGGAAACACCTTCACCTCTGCTTATACAAGGCTGATAGTAAGACGTAAGTTTCCCTCTTTTGTGTGTTGATCATTCTTTGTTTTTGTGTTTTGAAGCGGTGTTACAATAGAACGGAGAGCCAACCTTTGTAAAAGCAAAATAGGGGCCAAATTCTCAGGTGGTGCAAACTGAGACCATTTGACTCGAAGCAGGGATTTTGGCCCTATCTGCCTACTGTGTGCATGCTGATGCTGCTTTTGAAAAGGTGGGAGCCCAGCTTTCAAAAATGCTGTCTTGGGCAGCTCAATCAACATGACTCTGACCCAGAGTTTGGTCTTTGGGGCTTTTCCATAGGATTTCCTAGTAGGTGCCAGCCGGTGAAAATTCTGTTTAGATGTTTAGAGGACTTGGGGCCTCTTTTGACATCCAAATGCCATGTTGACACATTAAATGCAAGCTTAGATCTGAAAATTCCAGCCCAAGTCTGGATTTCTCTAGTCATGTTGCTCTCTTATTGGAGCTGCCTCAAGAATTTTCCATCATCACCTTCACAATCATGGCTTTGCATTAGAAGATCATAGGAAGTATAGTGACTGAGAGAGGGTCACTGAACACTGCTGAGCCCTGGGAGCTCCCTGCAGTTCCTCCAGCATCTTGCAGGAACAGGTCTAGCATACATACTCTGATGTTTGTGCTTGTAATGGAGTTTAGGGCCTGGTCTTTGCTCCTCTTGAAGATAATGAAAAAAATTTCTATTGGTTTCCAGAGTTCAGGAACAGGTCCTTAGGAGCTTATCAGCCTAGGAAATGGGTAAACAATGATCAAGACAGGAGTTTGTGTTCAGGGTCAGCTCTAGGTTTTTTGCCGCCCCAAGCAAAACATTTGCTGCCCCAAGCCCAGGTGGGGCTGAGGCTCGCAGGCGGCGCTGGAAGCGGAGGGAGTGATGTCACCTTCTCCCAGCACCTGCCGGGGCTTTACCCCCTCCCCCCTCAGCCGTGCAGAGAAGGCCCCATATAAGGGGTGGCACAAGACAGCGCAGCAGCCAGTGCGCAGATGAGGTGGCACAGCCCGTGCTCCCCGGCAGGACTCACCCTCTCCTCCCCAGGTAGCGGCTGGGCCCTGGCAGCTCAGCATCCCGGGGCTAGGGCTTCCACTTCCCGCTGCGGCTGGGGACGTGGTGCCCTCGCCCTGTCTAAGTGGCAGAGCTCCGAGAGCACAACTGCCCCGACAAAAAAAGGATGGCTGGAATGCCGCCCTTGGAAATGTGCCACCCCAAGCATGTGCTTGCTTTGCTGGTGTCTAGAGCCGGTCCTGTTTGTGTTTACACTTCTACGGATTGTTTTTAAACAGTTTCTAAAGATAACAGTGTGCCATATTGATCCCTGGTATAACTCCAGCAAAGATAGTGGGTGAATTAGCCCTAATATGTTTCTGTCTCCTTGAAAGAAGAATACTGTGACAGAAATTTTCTCAGATTGCCAACCACAGGCACAAAGCCAAACATGTTGAGCTTAAACCTGCTGGCATATTATCAGCACCACATCTTTCAGATCAGATGTAACTGAGCTCCTGCGTATTTGTAGTCAAAGTCCTGGGCATTTATCAGAGCAAAAGTGTTAAACGTAACATCCTTGCCCAGACAGAGCAACTCTGCTGAATACGAGAGAATGCAACTCTTCCTGCATTAAATCCTCCCTTCAGTTTCAAATAGCAAAACTCTACTTTGCTTCCTTTCTTAAAAGCGTGGTGTAGAGTTACAGTGCGCTGATAAACAGCTGCTCTGTTCCACTTGAGAAGTGACTGTATTTCTGTAGCAAACAAAGTGACACTTAATATACTGTGTATAGTCTGTAAGGTTTTTAAAGCCCTTTAGGGTCCCTATGAATCAGAGGCGCTATATACAAAGCCGGTGTTATCGCTTTGATCAGACAGATCGTCGTGGTTTGTGTAGTTTGTGAGTGTGTGAGAAAGGAAACAATTTACTATTATACTTTTTGCACAAAAGGCTGTGCAGCTCAGAAGTGGGGCCCGAGGTGCAGCTCCATCTGCCCGGTGTGCATGAACAATGGCATATGTCATGAAGATACTGGAGAATGCATTTGCCCTCCAGGTTTTATGGGGAAAACATGCGAGAAGGGTAAGTACACGCTTTCTCTTCAGATGTATCATTTATTTCTACGCAGCAATGTTGACAAAAGTTACAACTAGACCTCAGCCCCAACTGCTGTGGCTTTAAGGGCCTGCTTGTCACAGGCGAGGAGGGTCCATGGTTGAGTCAACATGCCCGGTGCTGCCTACTCTAACATGTGGGATGCACGATAGAATGTTCGGGCCTTAATATTCTGATTGTAGTGCGGTGCTGCAGACATCAGAACTGAACTACAGTAAGATCTGACATCTGAGCGGTGGTACTATAGAACAGATACATTCAGTCCTGTAATCTCAGGAAAGTGAAATTAATTAAGGCCTGATCTTGCAAACATTTACACATGTACCTAACTTTAAACAGGTAAGAAGTCCCACTGAGGCCAATGGCACTACTCGCCTGCTTGAAATTATATATATCTATATAGATATTAGGGCTGTTGATTAATTGCAGTTAACTCACATGATTAACTCAAAAAAATTAATCATGATTAAAAAAATGAATTGTGATTAATTGCAGTTTTAATCACACTGTTAAACAGTAGAATACCAATTGAAATTTATTAAATAGTTTGGATGTCTTTCTACATTTTCATATATATTGTATTCTATGTTCTAATTGAAATCAAAGTGTATATTATTTTTTATTATAAATATTTGAACTGTAAAAATGATAAACAAAATAAATAGCATTTTTCAATTTACCTCATACAAGTATTGTAGTGCAATCTCTTTGTCATGAAAGTGTAACTTACACATGTAAATTTTTTGTCTTACATAACTGCACTCAAAAACAAAACAATGTAAAACTTCAGAGCCTACAAGTCCACTCAGTCCTACTTCTTGTTCAGCCAATCGCTAAGACAAACAAGTTTGTTTACATTTACAGGAGATAATGCAGCCCTCTTCTTATTTACAATGTCACCAGAAAATGAGAACAGGCATTTGCATGGTACTTTTGAGCTGGCATTGCAAGGTATTTACATGCCAGATATGCTAAACATTCATATGCTCCTTTATGCTTCAGCCACCATTCCAGAGGACATGCTTGTTAAAAAAATAATGTGTTAATTAAATTTGTGACTGAACGCCTTGGGGGAGAAGTGTATGTCCCCTGCTCTGTTTTACCTGCATTCTGCCATATATTTCATGTGATAGCAGTCTCAGATGATGACCCAGCACATTTTGTTCATTTTAAGAATACTTTCACTGCAGATTTCACAAAATGCAAAGAAGGTACCAATGTGAGATTTCTAAACATAGCTACAGCATTAGACCCAAGGTTTAAGAATCTGAAGTGCCTTCCAAAATCTGAGAGGGGCGAGGTGTGGACATGCTTTCAGAAGTCTTAAAAGAGCAACACTCCGATGCGGAAATTACAGAACCCAAACCACTAAAAAAGAAAATCAACCTTCTGCTGGTGACATCTGACTCAGATAACGAATGTGAGCATGCGCTGGTCCACACTGCTTTGGACTGTTATCGAGCAGAACCCATCATCAGCATGGGCTCATGTCCCCTGGAATGGTGGTTAAAACATGAAGGGACATAAGAATCTTTAGCACATCTGGCACGTAAATATCTTGTGACGCTGGCTACAACAGTGCCATGTGAACGCCTGTTCTCACTTTCAGGTGACATTGTAAATAAGAAGAGGGCTGCATTATCTCCTGCAAATGTAAACAAATTTGCTTGTCTGAGCAATTGACTGAACAAGAAGTAAGACTGTGTGGAATTGTTGGCTCTAAAGTTTTACACTGTTTTGTTTTTTAGTGCAGTTTTTTTTTATATAATTCTACATTTGTAAGTTCAACTTCCATGATAAAGAGATTGCACTACAGTATTTGTATTAGGAAAATTGAAAAATGCTTTTTACAGTGCAAATACTTGTAATCAAAAATAAATATAAAGCGAGCACTGTACACTTTGTATCCTGTGTTGTAACTGAAATCAATATATTTGAAAATGTAGAAAACATCCAAACATATTTATATAAATGGTATTCTATTATTGTTTAATGGCACAATTAATCACGATTAATTTTTTTAATTGCTTGACAGCCTAATATACACCTCTCCCTCGATATAACGCTGTCCTTGGGAGCCAAAAAATCTTACCGCGTTATAGGTGAAACCGCGTTATATCGAACTTGCTTTGATCCGCCAGAGTGAGCAGCCTCGGAGTGCTGCTTTACCGCATTATATCCGAATTCGTGTTATATTGGGTCACGTTATATCGGGGTAGAGGTGTATATATATACATACACATACACGTGTGTGTGTGTGTGTATATACACATATGTTTAAATTCAAGCAGGTGAGCAGTGTATATGTATGTGTGTGTACATATATATATATATATATATATATATATATATATATATATATATATACATACACACACACATACACACATATATATACTGTTTTGTGTTACAGCAGGGCCAGGGGGCAGCAGGAGAGTGATAGAGGGAGGCATATAAGCCCCTCCCTGTGGACTGAGGAGAGGTTACTACAGATTAATTAGAGCACCTTCAGCCAATTAAGGCCCTACCAGAGACCTAATAAAAAACCCCTGCTTCAGTCAGACAGGAGGAGGGAAGGAGATCTGACTGTAGTTTGGAGGAGTACTGTTATTGAGCAGAGGATCAGAATACCAAGGGAAGGGAAACCCTGCCCAGGCAGAGCAGAGGGACTCCCCGGCACAGAGGACCGAGAGATACCCTGCCCAAGGGGAAAGAGGGTAAGAAGCCTGTGAAGCTGAAGGGGCTGGGACCCAGAGTAGGGTCTCTTCCCCCATCACCTTCACCATGTCCCTTCCCCGCTCACCTTCTCTCCCCTACTAGGGCACTACCAGAGCCGTCAACACCCAAGAATAGGGGGAAGGGGCAGCACCCTGACCGCATCACACCAAGGAAAAGCATGGGACCCACCACAATAGCATCAGCTATTTGCCACTATATATATAAATACGCTCCTGATTTATGATGTTATCCCTGGTAGAACAGTGTTGGACGAGACCATCGGCCATTCAATACTGTATTTGTTTGTTTAATTATAACCGCCATGGCTATAATGTCACTCATGGATATAACATGGCTGTTTACTCTCAAGCTTATGTGTCACACATGTGATGTGTTCTTCAGCATTTTGTTTGGCTGATCTGGAGGTTTTTCTTGACCCTTTGCTGTGAACAACACCCTCAAAGAAAGAAAACTTACCTCTCCTTGGAAACATGAGGTTAAATCCTGGCCCTCATTCTGGCAAAACTACCATTGACTTCAGTGAGCCCAAGATTTCATACTAGGTTGGAAGGGAAATGTCCAAGATTTCAGCCATAATCAAGTTCTGAGGAAAGTGCTAGGTCAGGTCCTCAGCTGATATCACCATAGCTCCATCAAATTCAAAGGGGTTGCAGTGATTTGCACCAGGTAAAGATCTGACCTTGAATATTCAAAGCACTAGATGTTCTTATATTTTCTCACCTTAAAGAAAATCCAAGGTTGTTTTCATTGCTTAAAGTTATCTTCACTGCTGCAGCAGCGTAGGTCATGCCTGGAATCTTGCCTGCTGATTGACATAGTTATGGATTTTAATGGACCCAATATTTGGGGGTAAAATTATTTATTTTCCATTTTTTCTATTTCTTTAACGTTGCCTAATGATGTATCACTGGAAGAACAAGCACTTTCATGGCCTTGACACTGTTGGGCCATTTTTTCCCCCCTTCTATAGCTTGCGGAGACAATACATTTGGCAGAACCTGCAAAGAAAGCTGTAAAGAGAACTCAGGCTGCAAATATTATATGTTCTGTCTACCAGATCCATATGGCTGCTCTTGTGCTACAGGATGGACGGGCCTGGCATGTGATGAAGGTACAGTCATAAATATGGTGCATTCATTGAAAGTTTGCTGCTGCTGCTGCTTAGTGTGTGTAAAACACAAAAAGAAAAGCAATGGCAGTGGGACAGAGCCAGGCTGTTTATGCCCAGCTCACATACCATCAATTTCCCAATCTATGAAATAGAGATAATAATCAGATCTACCCCAGAGGAGCATATGAGGTTTGCAGATCAAAGGTGCTGTATAAGTGCAAAATATTGCCAGTATCCCATAAATTAACTGATTCTGTAACGGAAATTTAAAACATTCTATAACCTGGGGTACATAGGTGCTGGAACTAGGGGTGCTGTGGGTGCTGCCACACCTCCTGGCTTGAAGTGCTTTCCACGGTTTATAGTTTGGTTAAATGGCTCTCAGCATTCCCCCTCCTCCCTGCCCCGTATTGACCCCTTCCTTGAGGGTCCTGTCATATTTCTAGGGATAAAATGGGTTACGTCAGTACCCATTTCTGCAAACTGCCAAGCATCTTCAGCTTCCATTGACTATATATTAGACCGTAATCTCTTTAGGACAGGGACCAAGTTTTCCTATCTGTCTTTGCAGCATCTAGCACAATGGTGCCATAATCCTGATAGGAGTACTAGCACAACTCAAATCATAATGGCTTCACTGAGAGTTGAAGATGCTTGCAACTTCGCAGGATAACAAGTACAGGAACAGCTTTGCTCTGTTTTGTTGTCGTCAAGATCCTCAAGACCCTGTATTGATGCTTTAAGCACAAAAGCCTTCGCAAACTCAGTCCAACTGGATCAGTGGTGGGCAATCTGTGGCCCGCGGACCACATGTGGCCCATCAGGGTAATCCGCTGGTAGGCCGCCAGACCGTTTGGATGCCGGACGACCCTTCCCGCAGCTCCCATTGGCTGGGAACGGCGAACCGTGGCCACTGGGAGCTGCGGGCAGCCGTGCAAATGGAAACAAATGGTCTGGCAGCCTGCCAGTGGAT
Organism: Mauremys reevesii; assembly: GCF_016161935.1. Classification (NCBI taxonomy): domain Eukaryota; kingdom Metazoa; phylum Chordata; order Testudines; family Geoemydidae; genus Mauremys; species Mauremys reevesii. Next base: position 109,784,137 of record NC_052628.1, read on the forward strand.
TACTCTGACGGACCACACCCATCAGTGAACTGGATAGAATGAACTCAGCATAAGATTCTAAAGCAATGGAGGAAGATCCGTAGCATGCAAAGCAAGTTGCTTTTATTCATTCCGTGTTATTAACACTTACCCTGAACACCTGTGCTTGCAGAGTGCCAATCTGGTTTGTATGGACCGGACTGTAAACTCAAGTGTAATTGCAACAATCGGGGGAAATGCGACAGATTTAAGGGCTGCCTCTGTCAGTTTGGCTGGCGCGGTCTACACTGTGAAAAAGAAGGTAAAGCAAGGTAACACTGTCGTAAATGGCCTCTTCCAGTGTGATTGAAACAACTCTTCATGCTGGCGTAACATTTCCAGCTATGGTTGATAGCCCATGGCAGCTGCCCCGTTTCATTCTGGAGGGCACAGGACCCGGGTTCAAATCTTTTCTCTAGTGCAAGGGCTGCCAGCCTCTGTTAGGCACACCCTTCTGGTGCCTCGGGTTTACGAGTACTAGTCTAAGATACCTCTCCCTACATTGGAGCTAGAATACACAACCCTTCCTCGCACAGGCTTTGACTCTGACGTGAACTTCAGTGGAATACTTGTGTAAGTACTTACTGACGTGAACAAGGGTTGCACATCTAGCCCTTACTGATGACCCTCAGGGCTGGCTCATGGGGCACTGCCACTTCCTCTGTCCCATTCAGCTGGGCATGTTCTTGCACCAAGTGTCTCTTGGTGCTTTCTAAACCCCAAGCTTATCACCAGGCTGGGATCTGAAGCAACACTAGCTCCACGGGGAGTTAGGCCTTGCAGAGCTGAATGGGAGACAGTAGGCACCAGCTGACGCAGGAGAGTCAGGGGGCTAAGCTCTGTGCTGATTCACACTCTGTGCAACCCCACTGAATTCAGTGGAGGGTCCAGGGTAAAAGCAGCACGGAATTTGGCTTTTACCTGGTAAACTGATAGAATAGCCCCAAAAGATTGGGATCTATGTTTTAGATTAGGGTGCCCAGACGTTCCGATATTATCAGGACTATCCCAATATTAGGGGCTTTGTCTGATACGTGCAACTATTCCCCCTGCCCTCCTTCCCCCCCCGCCCCCCAAAAAAAAAGTGTCCTGATTTTTCACACTTCCTATCTGGTCACCCTATTGTAGTCCTGCAGTAGCCTTCAAATTCTCAGGAGATAGGCGACAGGAAGGAACATGCATATATTGTTCCTGGCTCACAAGGTCTTTCAAGCTCAAGAAGAGTGAGGAGGGTTGAGATCATGATCAGATTGTAGCACTTCTACGCTACCCAGATGTCACTTCTGTCTTCTTCTGGGCCTGGGCAATGATGAGCGGCAGGGGTGTTTCACATTAACTCAGAGAATGCAGTGTGTGATTTTGCAAAAGCTAGATCGCTTGTGCTTGGTATGTTTTGGGTCTGAATCTTTTCTGACTTAGTTTTACACTGGTGTAACACCTCGGACTTTGGTGGAATTGTTTCTGATTTAGTCCTGTGTAAGTGAGAGGAGAATCAGGCCCACTGTAGCTAAGGTCTACAATGTGTTCAACATATGCCCTGAATTTGAATTGTAGCTGCTTTTTTTAACCTCTTAGCCTGCTCTGTTTTATCTGCGAGGGGGAAAAGCAATCAGCAGATGTCATGTTGTGAATATTGGGTTCCTTACACAGGTTCAGCTGATGTACCACCTCAGATAAAGCACTTGCCAGACCATGTGGAACTCAATTCTGGCACAGAGTTTAAGCCTATTTGTATAGCCACCGGCAAGCCACTCCCTGTTATTGAAGACTTTAAACTGTTGAAACAAGATGGGACTGTCTTCAAGGTAAGTCCCTGGTTGGTTTCTACTCTGTTTCTTATTTTTATTATTATTGTTATGTTTATTTGTGAGTTATTGCACACTAAAGACATTTTGACCAAGTACACTTCCTTGGTGGTATGAAAATGCCACGAGATCTTCAGGGCTAAATTTTCAACCAGCTTCTATGAATTTGCCTAGACTCATAGAGGCGCCAGTTCAGGAAGGTATCCCTATTCCACAAAAGCACTTAGCAGATGGTCATCTGTCTAGGGACAGACTTATGCATGTGCTTCAGTGCTTTCCTAAATCAGGTCCAGAACTTGCTGTATAATGGTGAAAAAGTGTGTGAGCATTTGTTCAAATTCCCATTGGTTGCTAAGTTCATCCATGTTTGTGCCACTTTTTATTCACTGTTCATGACAATTTGTGCGAACAGGCTTCTGTTTGCACTATTGTTTGGGGGAATGTCTGTCCTTCATACAAATTCCCCTACTTTGCGTACAAACCGTGATATTTGTCTGTGAAAAAGCGTGTTTGCTGTTCTGTTTGTCATTCTTCATTTGTTTTTCCCCTGTTTAAATAGTTTAAGAGGTAGTAGAAAAATATCATGTGACTTGGATGACTAGCGAAACACAGTGAATAATAAATAGCAAATGACTGAAATTAACTGTTCATGGACAACACATTCACTCAGAATTCACCACTCAAACTATTCAGCAAAGACTGAATAATTAATGCTCTTGCAAACCTCAAAACAGAAAAAGGGCTGAGTTCTTTAGATGATTTACTGGTAGTTGCTAATTCAACCAGTTGTAGCAGCAAAACTGAGTAAATAACACTGATGTGCAATGGCTGTAAAATTTCCTTCAGAGTTAGCTACATTTTGCAGATGGGTGAAGAGGGCTCATACATGCGGAGCTGGTAATCAATGGCAGTTTTGTCACTGAGGCCAATAGAAGCGGGACTTTCTCTGAAGTACTTTGGGTTTTTTTGGGAGGACACGTATTATAAATGGAAGCTATATTTATTATTGTCCCATGTTAAAAGCTACATTAAAGGAAAGTGAAGGTTGCAGAGTGAAACACGCAGTAATCCGGAAATAACATAGCTACAGTGATATCAAAATCAGAAGTTACCAGGGCCATTTTGTCTGCACTAGAAAACTGACTGAGGTGTAATATACTACATGTAATGACTTGCCATTGGCATTAATGGATTTTGGAGACCCTAGATTAGGAGGAGACGTGACTTGGAGGAGGTTTTTCATTGTTCAGGTGTGTCAGACCCTTCTTATGATTTGTCATTTCAGCCCGTCTCATTTGTTAGCAACCGCTCAGAGGCAAAGTTTCATATCAATAGAATCCAGCCCCCTGACTCAGGAATATGGGTTTGCAGTGTTCAGACAGTAGCGGGGATGGCAGAAGAGCCTTTCCATGTTACAGTTAAAGGTAAGGTTCTCTGAATCATGTGCTTTTAGATGTCCTCGCATTCCTCTTTTATCCCGGGCAAGCTTACACCATTAAATGTCCATAACATTCATGAGATGCTATCTATCTTCTAGCAGTTTCTGATCAGAGATCTGATAATGCATTGAGTTGAGTCATGAGCCCATTTCTTTGTCATGTTTATGTTTGTTTATACAAATACTTAACCCTTTCCATGTATATTATCCCGCTCCATCATTTATGTTCCAGCTATGCTTAAAGGGTCTGAACCAAAGCCTACATTATTAAACTCAGTGGAAGTCCTTCCATTGACTGGAAAGAGCTGTGAATCAGGCCCAGAGCTTGCTGCTTTGCTGATATTTAATGTAGTATGGAAAATCTTCTTGAGAGACTAGGACAAGTCTTCAAACATAGATGTGTAAATTAGGCACTGCCATCCGTATTAACTCATCTTAATAAAAGAAGCCCAATTGTCATAAAATAAAAAAATAATATAATAATTGGAGATATACCAATCTCCTAGAGCTGGAAGGGACCTTGAAAGGTCATTGAGTCCAGCCCCCTGCCTTCACTAGCAGGACCAATTTTTGCCCCAGATCCCTAAGTGGCCCCCTCAAAGATTGAACTCACAACGCAGGGTTTAGCAGGCCAATACTCAAACCACTGAGCTATCCCTCCCCCCTTTGTGTACTGAGCACCTAGAAAACCCAGAGACATCAGAGATACAGGCGCTCAGCGTGGTGCTTTGGGGTTCAAGCCAGACCAGTAAGAGGTTGTGTCGCCGCCTGCCCTGCAACTTTGGATGCGTCAGTGCTGTGCTGCTATGGCTCACAGCCCGAACACTAACAGCCAGCATACAGGCAGGCAGGTCACACCCTGGCTTCCACAACCCAGTTATTTTTTGCAGAGCGACCCCCAATACTCAGTCCCAAATTTCCCCCAAACCGTCTGCCAGTGTGACAATGTGCTGAGGTTCCCAGAATTGAGAGTTACTGCGTTACCCCCCTCTGCCTCAGCAAGTGAGAGTTTTGCTACTGCTAAGCTCTGTCACAGCTCCCTGACACACCAGCCTGTCTGCCTTGCCAGCAAACTCCTCAGGACTCTGCCAGTCCAAACCTTGCCCTGCAGGTAACAGACAGTGACTTCCAAGTTCCCCAGAGACGTCTCCCACAATGTCCTCTCCTGGAAGGCTCAAGAAGTTGTTAGTTCATTGCTCCTTTAAAGAGACAATACACTCCAATTCATTAATTTAACTTGGGTTTGACAAACACTCTTACTTCAATCACTGCACGGAACTGGTGTATAGTAAAAGAAAAATAAGGTTATTAAGCAAACTGTCAGAGGTCTAGGTGATATCAAGTATAAAGGAGCAAAGGTAGAAAGGGTTACAAGCAAACAAAAGTAAAAATACTCTTCTAAGACTAAAACTTAATTTCAGCAAGTTACAGTCTTTGCCTAAGCAGGTTTCTCACCTATATATAGTTCCCAGAAACTTCAGCCCCCTTGGTTGAAGGCTCCAATGTCCTGTGGTTTGAAGGGCTCTGGCCCCTTGAATTTTATGGGGCTCTCTCCCCTTTCTTTGTAGTCTTTGGAAAGTAAACCAGCCCAAGCTTCTCTCTCCTGCTGGGATGTAGACACCAGGCTGGTTTCCCAAAGTTCATTTACCCGGTTAAAGATGCAGGAAGGCTTCCTGTTGATTTTCCATCCCTGTGCTGATCTGCATGTAAACCCGGCTTACATTGTTTTGATAATGCTTCATTTACCTTGGAGACAGTAGACAGCTACCTTCCCTGCTGTCTCTCCTTGTACACACCCATCCATATCTCAGGCAAGAATATTAATGATCAGTGAGTTATCAGTTTTCCAATGATACATTACATGCTACCTTTTGGGTCTATATCGTGACAACAGTGTATTAGGTGTAGTGAGTATGTCAGGCTTGACAAGAGTTGCTGACACAGAGAAGTGAACCACCAATGGGCCTCTGTGTCTCCCTCAGCAGCTCTAAAAATCAGGGTATGTAAGTAAGTAAATGCTACTCAAAGTGAATAAGAGTTATAGAAATAGGACCCTTACAGTAGGGAGCATATTGACCATAAGGGGACACTATATAGTTCAAAACTCATGTTTTAACAGTCTTCCTTCCTCTTGATAGTCCTACCTGGGATTATTAAAGCTGAAAGAATTTTTAAAAATCTGATGTATTTTCATTGTGGATAATGTTTGTTTACTTTCTTGGCATTTCACTTATCCTGGACCATGTTTCCAATCAGTTTCACTTTCTGGTTCTCATAGACTGGCACAGGATTGAAATGTTTTTTTATTGACAACACTACAGGGAAATGTTTAAACAAACATCTGCATTCAAAATATTAAAACAGTTCTACCTTGAACAGCCACCTCCTGCATTGTAATTTTTGTGAATTGGCAAATGAATGGGATGGTAAAGATTGAAAAAAAAAATCCGAGCGTTTGGAAAGGGATCTGAACCCTCATTTTTTAGGATATAATCCCACCTCTAACTAATGGGAGTTAGGAAGAAACTTTCCCTACCACAGAGAGATGTTGTTGAAGCAGCTGTCAGAAACAGGGTACTGGAGTAGACGGATCATTGCTCTGATACAGTCTGGCAATACCTGTATTCCTATGAATCCAGGTAGACGCCACAGTTTTATTAATACAGACAAATAAAAGATCTGGTCTAATAGCCACATTCTTGCTCAGTTCCTCCTGTGCCTCAGTATGCTCCGAGGATGATAGAGGGTGGACATAACTTTCTCACCATCGATATCAATGCTGATTCCCATACTGGCGATGGACCGATTGTGTCAACCAAGCTCCTGTATAAGCCTGCTAAAGGTTATCAGCCCTGGATGTCAGTGGAAGGTAAGGGTCAGTCCGTTCATCCCATCAATCATACAGAAACCTCATCTACAATCAAGCTGAAACAAAATTAGAACGGAGTGTTTGCTCTAAAGTAAAATTCTGTTCTGAAAAATGACTTTTACTTATGCAGGGCTCAAAAGAACCTACAGCTGGTCCAGGCAAGTGCAATTTTTACATAGTTTTTAAACTAAAAAGATATTAAAGCAGCAGCAGAAGTAAATGGCCTCCTGTCTCAGGTTTTTATAAGGCTCCTATCACTGTGGTACCTAAGTACTGGCTTCTAGGACTTCTAAAGACCAAGGGCAAAGTTCAGAAGTGAGTCAAGTGAATTTAAGTAGCCTAGAGGAGAGGATAGCTTACCACTTCATCCAGTCCCCTCAATGTATATTAAAGCCATGTAGACTTTTTCTAGATTCCCGTAGGCTTACATGGCTCACTTACACGTTGGTGAGTATGTGAGTAACTTACAAACACACACCTTACACGTCAGCTCTAAATTTGACCCACTGAGTGCAAGGGAATGTAAACAAATGTATTTCAGACTCTGACAGGCCAGAAGCTAGGAGAGTAGCTAAAAAAAACAATGAACTGCAGGATGCCCATCCTCTTTAATTGACACCTTCTGACTCCTCAATGTGTAATTTACGCCAGCTTGGTTTCCCTTACATATACACCTCTACCCTGATATAATGTGACCCGATATAACACAAATTCGGATATAACGTGGTAAAGCAGTGCTCTGGGTGGGTGGGGCTGTGCACTCCGGCAGATCAAAGCAAGTTCAATATAACGCGGTTTCACCTATAAGGCAGTGAGATTTTTTGGCTCCTGAGAACAGTGTTATATCGAGGTAGAAGTGTAAATAACTGGATATAAGGGTAGATATAAGGGAGTATGCCTGATTGTATGGGAGTCTAACCTATATCACTTTACACATCATCTTCATTAGTCACCAAGTCTCTTTGCTGGGATCTCTTGATGAAAACACAGATACATCAGCACTGAGGATTCTTGAGCCTTTAACCAACATGTTCACGGGTATTCGAGATTCCAATTTGTTCTTTCCAGGCTTATATGTTCTGTGCATCATTGTGGTATCTGAACTCCTAATAGCTAGACCAGTCTCCAAAAGAGTGAAGAGCCCTGCCTGCACATATCTGACTACAGGAGCAGATTGTAAGATCTTTGGATCGGGGCCAGCTCACTTGGGGCCAGATTTTCAGAAGTGCTCAGCCCACTGAGGACCCTCAGCACTTCAGTACTTTTGAAAAGCTGCCCTTTTGTAGCTCATGCAAGGCTGGGCACATTGCTGGTGCTTTAACCCATAATAAGCAATACTGTCATAATGGTAATTAACAGGTACGTCTAAACAGCTCACCCTAGAGTAATGGGGGTAAAGCGGAGCCCATAACGTTGACCTCTCTCAAGAGCAGATCCAGCTGTGATGTGGGATTCAGAAAATCCCTTATTATTTTTCAGAATGGACTGGAGGGTTGACCTTTCTTTCTCCTTTCGTTCCCAGTAAATGGAGAGAGCAAGAAATTAGATAATCTAGAACCCAAAACAGAATATCAGTTCTGTGTTCAGCTCAGCCGGCAAGGGGATGGTGGAGAAGGGCATCCTGGGCCACAGGCAAGCTTCACAACGGCTGCACTTGGTACGTAGGACTTTTGGCCTTTCACATGGCGAGCTTTCAATCAGCCTTCTTCGTTTTCTCTGCAATATGCACAGCCACATTCAGCTGCATGCATGCCAAAGCCCACTGAAATCAATGGACGCCTTTCCATTGATTTCAGTGGGTTTTGGACCAAGCCTCAAAACAATGTTTCTCAAACAGTGAGGCCCGGGGAGGCTCAGGTCCTTTCAGAGGAGTCTCAAGCAAAGCAAAGGAAAATGGGGGAAGAATTGCAAAAGTGGCTAAATATAATTCTCCCCATTTTACAGGTGGGAAACTGAGGCACAATGAGGTTAGGTAACTTGCCCAATGCCACACAGCGAGTACTCAGCTATGTTGGGGATAGAACCCCTTCTCCTGGTTACTAGTGATGGCTCTAACCATTAGACTATGTTGACTTCTTTAAGGTTAAGACTATTTAAAAATCAGAATCTCATACTGAGTCAAGGAACAGGAAGAAATCAAATACTCAAGCACTAAATAAATGACCTCTTGTTTACTGAACCCTTAAAATGGAAATGACCCAGCAATAAAAAGAGAGGGGCCTGGCCCTTTCCTCAGGTTTAAAAACTTCCACTTTGCATCAGTAATCTTTCAACCCTCCTCCATCCCAGTGAAGGACATGAGACAAGAAAGATACTTTTTTGCTGATACCCGGGTCAACAGTTCTTTATATGGAGCTTGTGCACACCAGCAACCAAACAGGGATCTACTAGCTGTGGAGTATTAGCTCTCTTCCCTCCACCCCATCTCCTTCAATGTCATTTGAATTCCCAAGTCTATTATCTCTGTTCTATATTGTCCCATAGCTCTGTTGTTTTACTTAACCACACACAATATAGTTATTCAGGCCCCCTCATTCTCCTTCGAAGAACTGTAGGAAGTGAGAGGGGCGTTTACTTCTGCTATTCTGATCTAGCGAATGTGACTGTGGACAGGAACTAAGTGACAGGGTCTGATTCTCCATTGCCTTGCCCCCTGTGTAGTCATTTACACCTATGAAAGCGAATGCAGAATGTAGAATGCTGCCAAATTGACATATTAGCCCAGGGATCGGCAACGCTTGGCCGGCCAGGCCGGTTTGTTTACCTGCCGCGTCCACAGATTCAGCTGATTGCAGCTCCCACTGGCTGCAGTTTGCCGCTTCAGGCCAATGGAGGCTGCGGGAAGCCGCGGCCAGCACCTCCTTCGTCCCGTGCCACTTCCCACAGCCCCCATTGGCCTGAAGCAGCGAACCGTGGCAAGTGGGAGCCGCGATCGGCTGAACCTGCGGACCTGGCAAGTAAACAAACCGACCCAGCCCGCCAGGGGGCTTACCTTGGCGGGCCGCGGGACAAACCTTGCTAATCCCTGTATTAGCCTTTTATGTGCACTTTGTAGCACTATAAATGGTTATACACAGTGCAGAGCAGTGGAGAATCAGGCATCAGGCCCTTGGTTTCTTACCAGCACTCCTTATCACCAAATGTTAGAAGTAAACAATCTTTCACAAAAACAGAGCAAATGAAGCCACATGAATCCTTCAGTCCAGGAGGGAATGTGGCTGGAGGAGGTGGCTGGAGACATTCCCCAGATTTTCTGAGAAGCAAATGGCATTGCAGAGAAACTGAAGATCTGAAATCCACCACCCTGCTACTTGTGGCAGGCCCAGCAGCATCAGAGATTGACAGTACTTTCCAGGGGCACCATCAAGGGCACTGCAAAATGCTAAAGTCGTTTAAAAATGTCAGTATTGTGATCCATGCAAGGATGCCATGTCCCTGAGAAGCAACCCAAAACACGCCATGCTTGGGCTGAGCATTTGACCTCAACGGCAATTCTCGCCTCTGCTAGGTATGGAGGACAACATTTGAACTCTGGATGACCTCAGGCCTCACTTGGCCGTGCAAAGCACTAACCACTAACCCAGAAGGCCAGTTCCAGATTATTGTTTTAATACCGTCCTTTGTGTGCAAGTATCCAGAAGACATAAAATAAAGTTTTTTTTCTCTCTCTCTGTGGATTCTCCAAGGTCTTCCTCCACCAGAAGGTCTCACCCTCATTCCTGAAAGCAAGACATCTCTGATTTTGTCATGGAAGAAAATAGCACAGAAGCCAGAAGATGACCTTCTTGTAGAAGTGGAAAGGACGAGTGTGAATGACAACAGTGGTGTTCAGGACAATGTTATGACCAGTGTGCCAGGAAATATATCCACTCTGGTTATTGGTGATTTAGAACCCAGACAGCAGTATAGGTGCAGGGTACGTGTGAATACCAGGTCTGACGGAGAGTGGAGTGATTATTTGTATGCATGGACCTACAGTGACAGTAAGTGACTGGATTCACTTTACTTTATTTAATCCTTTCTCTTCCTCTACCCCCTCCCACCCAAAGCAGGATTCTGATGTTGCTAGAGGTCTCTGTAAAATGTAATTGTGACGGGTTTGGTCACAGAGACCCACTTGGGACAGTCATCTGAGGTGCTGAAACTACTTCTGAGCCCATCTTCCCTGCCAGCTTGGGACTCCAGAACCCTGTCTTGTTGAACCAGACATGCAAACCTGCTGCAACACAGATCCTGGGTCTGAACCACAACCCCAAAGCTACAGACTTAACTGAAAACAGCTCAGCAAGTGCTCCTGTCTCCAGCACTCAGACACCCAACTCCCAGTGGGATCCAAACCTCAAATAAATCCATTTTACTCTGTATAAGGCTTATGCAGGGCAAACTCATAAATTGTCCACCTTCTATAACGCTGATAGAGAGAGATGCACAGCTGTTTGCTTCCACAGGTACTATCACTTACGCTGGGATAATTCATAAACAAAAGTGATTTTATGAAGTATAAAAAGTAGGATTTAAGTGGTTTCAAGAAATAACAGACAGAACAAAGTAAGTGACCAAGCAAAATAAAACAAAATACACAAGTCTAAGCCTAATACATTTAAGAAACTGAATACAGGTAAATCTGACCCTCACAGATGTTCCAATAAGCTTCTTTCACAGACTAGATTCCTTCCTAGTCTGGGCCCAATCCTTTCCCTTGGTACAGTTGTAGTTAGTTCCAGCTCAGGTGGTAACTAGGGGTTTTCTCATGACTGCAGCCCCCTTTGTTCTGTTCCACCCCCTTTTATAGCTTTGGCACAAGGCAGGAATCTTCTGTCTGTCTGGGTCCCCACCCCTCCTTCTAAATGGAAAAGCACCAGGTTTAACATGGATTCCAGTACCAGGTGACATGTCACTGTAAGCCCTCATTCTCCATTCTTTCAGGGCTGGCCTGCACGTACCCAGAAAGGTTTGTGAGTAAACAGAGCCGTTCACAACCAATTGTCCTAGTTAATGGGAGCCATCAAGATTCCAAGCCACCATTAATGGTCCACACTTTGCACAGTTACAATAGGACTTCAGAGTAATACTTCATTTTCAGATACAAGAATGATATATTCATACAAATAGAACACACTCAGTAGATTATCAGCTTTATAATGATACCTTACAAGAGACCTTTTGCATAAAGCATATTCCAGTTACATTATATTTACACTTATAAACATATTTCCATAAAACATATGGAGTGCAATGTCACAGCACTCCTCTGCAATGATAGTATAGTGCTTCTGAATGCACATTTACAGCTGCTTTTAGCTATTGTTAAGAGGGAGAGCTGAGGGTCAGCACTAATTCTTATTCCCCGATCAGAGACTAAGGATGTGAGTTTCAAAAGTTCCTCAGTGACTCAGGAGCACAGGTCTCAGTGACTTTCAATGGGACACATGCTCCTAAATCACTTCGGTGCGTTTGAAAACCCCACCCTGAGGGCCTGATTCTCAGAAGTGCTGGGCACTCATAGCTCCATCCAAGACAACAGGCTCTCCGTTGATTGGGAAAATCTGGCTGAGTTGTACCAAGCACTGAACGGTGAAGCGAGGGTGCAATGTTTGTGCACTACACTGAGTGCAGAGAGTAGTTGAGTCTGTCGTAATGCTGGTGCTAGAATCCTCAAAGGAGGTGGGAAGGGATGAGAATGTGGTAAGGCCATAGATTCACCTGCCCCCCACAGTACTGTCACCACAGTCACACTCCCTGGGGGCTCATGAAGTCATTGTGCTTGCCTGAGGCACGGTGCTTCTAGCACGCTCCTCTGGAAGGGCACATCTCTGCACCACTCGTGCCTGCAACCTCAGTGCTAATCCCATTTGCATAGATGCTTACCCCCACTGGTAAAGGTTGCACAGCTGGGCCCTGCGTGTATTACAAACATGACAGTGGTGACCTGCTTCTGGAAATATCACCAGAGGTATATTATTCTGAGGAGAACTTATCTTGCCAGCTGCGGCCACCAGCTAGGGACTCAATCCTGCTCCCATTGAAATCTGTGGGAGTTTTGTAGTTGACTTCTACCCTTCCTAACGGCTGTTAGATGGGAAATCTAACATCCAGTCAGGAGGTAAAATTACGCTGCCCCAATTCAAGAGGAATCCCTTTGTCTAGGATAGTACCTGGAGCAGTCTCTTCCTTTTCCTAGCAAGGATAGGGAATACCACGAGAAATTTGCTGGAAGTGTTCAGCAGTGCAATAGTTGGTGCCAGAATGAAATGCACCATGTCAACTTTATAAAAACATAGTCAAGTTTCATTTGCTGTCGCCCTGATCCTGGTTCTCTTTAAGCCAGTGGGAGTACTGGGGATAGGATTGGCACTAAGAGAAGGAGCAAGGATGGATGTAAACTGGAACATGTTCTTTTTTTGTTCATAGGAATCCCACCGGCACCTGACAACATCAAGATTTTCAACATCACGGACACCTCTGCCATCATCTCTTGGTCAACTGCTGTGGGACAGTCCATCTCCTCCATCATCATCAGATACAATATGTATGGCACTGCTGACCACACTGAAGTCACAATAAAGAACACAACCACCACGCAGTATCCTCTCAAGGGCCTCGAGCCAAACACTGCGTATCTGGTTCAGATTAGTGCACAGAACAATATTGGACGGAGCAACCCAAATGCTTCTCTTGATCTGAAGACTCTCCCAGAAACAAAAGGTTGGTTACTCCAGCGTACTGAACTCAATCCAAACCATGCCTGGGTGGTCTGGGAGGCCATGTGGGTTAGCAAGCTGAGAACAGAGCTGGGGACTATGAACACCTGAGATTTTATTTATTTGTTATTCTGAATGTTTTGCATTTTAAGAAAAATATACACAATGCACATCCAGACAAAGGCCTTAGAATTTGAATCCCAGCTCTGTTATTGTCTCTGGGGCAAGTCACACAATTTCCAAAAGTGGCCGCTGACTTTCAGTGCCCCAGTTATTGAGGGCCCAATGTTTGATGGAAGTTTAGAGTTCAAAGCCAGAAGGGACCATTAGCTCATCAAATCTGACCTCCTGCATAACACAGGCCATGGAATTTCACAAGACTGGCCACCCACTGACTGATTTTCAGAGATGCTGAACACCCCCAGCTCCAGTTGAAATCAGTGGAGCCACAGGTGCTCAGCACTACTGAAGATGAGGCCCAAGTTCTCTGGGCTTCCATTTGTGTATCTGTAACATGAGAATCCTAATATTTACTTCCCTCAGAGGACTGTCAATGTTAACCAGGTGCTAAGTGCCATTTCCCCCTCAACAGCTCCCTATGAATCCAAGGGAGGGAAAATGCTGCTGATTGCTATCCTTGGCTCAGCAGGGATGACCTGCCTAACAATCCTGCTGGCCTTTCTCATCATGCTGCAGCTAAAGCGAGCCAACTTCCAGCGCAGAATGGCTCAAGCCTTCCAAAATGTGGTGGTGAGTTTCCAGTTTTGCTTTGTCCATGCAGTGGTTCATCTCAGCCTCATCTGTTGTCTTTTCCTGATGGTTCCCTCCTCCTCCTCTTCCGACTTTCAAAATAAAGCTGCCAGCAATGTATGTGTTAGCATTAATAGTTTCAAGCTTTCCTACCACTGACCCAGAGGTGAGCAGGGGATCACAATTGTGGGATACGAAGTAGAGGGTCCACCTTGAGGAGGAAGGCAGCTATGTACTATGTCTCCCCTTCTGCTTTGCTGCTTCTATCTCCTTTGCAGAACCAGTTTGTGATCTGATGTGTGTGAGGACAGGAGGCATGCCCTGCCAGACCAGAGAAAGGCTTGTGAGCACACTACTCTGTGTGGCATGGTCTCCATTTAAGCTGCACCGTGGGTTGTAAAATGCAGTGCAAGTTGCTGCTACTCTGAGCCCAGTAACTGCTCCTTTACAGTTTTTAGAGATGGGCGCAGCAGGCCAGGAGCCAGCCAATGGCAGCACCACACCTCTACCAGCTTCTTTCAGACAGTGGACAGTATAGGCCATGATCACCAGTTGTTAGGTCCCACGGAAACTCTCCCTACACGCTTTTCTTCCACAGAAGCAAATCCTATGGGAATGCATTAATTAAAGTGAGGATGACCCTTCGAACACAGCAGTCTATTTGCTGCACCACAGCCTGATTAGGCAAGGGAGAGAGTGGAGATGATTTAGTTGCTAGATGTAATAGTTTGCTCAGATGTTTCACTTTCTCTTCTTTCTTCCTCAACACTGCAGTAGAACCTGCTCAATATGAAGAGGGAAGCTTATCCAACCCTGTAGCCTACTTTCTGTCAGCCTCCACTACACTATCATAAAAGCAGTCAGCAAGTGTCTGACACTCCTCTCATTTAGACAGTATAAACCTGGAATTACTCTGCAGAAGACAATAAGCAAGAGAAGGCTCAGCTCCCATATGCTTATATTGAGTGCACAATAAGTTCTGTGGTATTACTCCAAATGTTACCAACAACAACTACTAACACCTGGTTAATTTTTTTCACAGAGAGAAGAGCCAGCTGTCCAGTTTAACTCAGGAACTCTCACTCTGAGCAGGAAAGCCAAGAACAGCCCAGACCACACTATCTATCCAGTCCTCGAGTGGAATGACATCAAATTTCAAGATGTGATCGGGGAGGGCAACTTTGGACAAGTCCTTAAAGCACGAATTAAGAAGGATGGCTTGCGAATGGATGCTGCCATCAAAAGGATGAAAGGTCAGCAGTTTGCATTAAAGAATGTAGAGTCTGTGAGGCCAGGGCCCTACATTTATCTGGGATTGTACAGTGCCTGGCACAAGGGGACCTTGATTCTGACTGGGGCCTCTGGCTGCTACTGTAATATAAATACTAGCTAAATAATGAGCATGAATAATGAGATCACTGCTGCTTTTGTCTGCCCGACGTTTGCATCCTGGTGATGGCTTTTTTCCCCCCTCTGTGTGTTTTTTATAGTTTAACCCGGTATCATTGAGTGCTGACTTTTACATGTGAGTTTCAGTCTGTTTGATGGGTCATATGAAAAGCTCATCATTTGCTACTCCACAGTGATAATGGCACAGAGCCTTTAAAACTTGCCAAGGTTGCCCTAAATAAATAGATAAGGTAGCAGTATATTTGCAGGGTCATTTAAATTTCCCTCTACTTATTGTCGGGCATCACTTCTCTGTCTAAGGTACTTTTAAGATGCATATCAGCATGGTATCTAAGTTCCAAAAATACTAGAATACTGCCACTAGAATACTGGAATACTGCAGATACTGAGATGTTGTTATGCAGCTCTCTAAGTCATTATCCAAAGAAACTGGCAGTTGTTTAAGGGTGGCCATTGTATCACCCATTCTAAGAAGAAGAAGAAGAAGAAGAAGAAGAGAAAGCATGGTTGCTGCTGCTGCATGGAATGGGGAATGCTGAGTTTTCAATGATACCCAGTGTGACCAGAATACCAGGGGAGCCGACTGAGGTCACTCAGTTAGGATGAATTGCAAAGAATCGGGCAGAGAATCCCCAAAGCTGGTGGATATTCCAATACTTAGATTTACCAAGCCAGCACAAAGCCTTCTATTATACTTGTTACCCAGAAGCCAACAACACAGTTGCCTTAAAGTAACCCAGCGTCAGGCCTTCACCCAGACACCCAAGTTAAATACAATGAGGACTAATGAAAATCTTATTAATCATATAAAAAGGTTCTACCAATCCCAAAGGATCAGACACATTACCACCCAGGTTAATGAATATTCTTACCCAAATACACGCTCCAGCCAATTCTTATTAACTAAACTAAAATGTATTAAAAAAGAAAAGGGAGAGAAGATTGGTTAGAAGATCAGTATACACACAGACATGAGTACAGGGCTTGAGATTCATAGCAGAGACGGTGAGCTTTGTAGAGGCAAAGAGTTCCTTCAGAAATAGTTCATAGGTTATAGTCCAGTGTTTGTATTCAGGGCAGGCCAGTCAGCGCTGGGATCTCAGTGCTTGTGGCTTAGGCTTCCCCTGCATGAAGCCTCAAGCAGATCTGAGACGACAGGATCAGGACCCAAGCCCTTTTTCATACAGTCTCAGGCTCTCTTGTGACAGCTCGGAGTCCCTCGGAGAACAATAGACACTCATTTCCTAAGCATCGCCAGTAATTATCCACACAGATCCACATAAGGCAATTGCCTGTTTTCCCACCATTTGCAGATGATTTGCTATACATTTCAAAGAGAGATAAATACAGTGATATCCTAGGTTTACAGTTCATTTAATTGTTAAGAATTTCTTTTGATCTCTGAATTAACAGAATACAGCATAGACAGACTGTTTGATTACATTGTTGATCGCTACCCATATATATGTAAATACACAAAAACACAAACATCTACCCATATGTTTTTAAGGGTTGAATTTGTGTCATTTGTCCTGCAGGATGCTTAACCCTTTCTTCCTCAGTTTGGGTTTTTAATTTGATCATCAACTTTAATCTGCTCTAGTGAAACATTTTCCTGACCAGTGAGTTCTTTCTGTGCTTTGTCTAATTCCAGATTCACTTCTGAGGCTAGGTCTACACTGCGTGGGGGGTTGACCTAAGATACGCAACTTCAACTATGTGAATAGCGTAGCTGAAGTCGGCGTATCTTAGGTCGATTTACCTGGCCGTGAGGATGGCGGCGAGTCGACCGCTGCCGCTCCCCTGTTGATTCCGCTTCTGCTTCTCGCCGCGGTGGAGTTCCGGAGTCGACGGCAGAGTGATTGGGGATCGATCTTATCGCGTCTACACTAGACATGATAAATCGATCCCCGATAGATTGATCACTACCTGCCAATCCGGCGGGTAGTATGGATGTACCCTGAGATATTAGACAGCCATTCAGAAACTTCATTCACATATAAACTGCTTTTCTGGACAGACACACACAGCTGTTTTCCACAGACAAACATTTGGAGAATTCCTCAATAGGCAATTCCTAATAGACACAGGTTTAGGATCATTTCTTTCCTGTGACTGGTTTATTTTAATCTGACTGAACAAAGCTTTAATATCCTGCTCAATCAAAAGACAGCAGCTATCACTTCATGTTTAATGCCATTCCATTCAAGGTGGATTCTGGCTAAAGGCACATGTACAGTAAACTCACAGAGGATTACAATATTCACACTTTCACCCAGTAAGTAATCTTCCTCTTTGACAAGATCCTCTTTAACAAGAGTGACTTTAGAACCTGTCACTTGCCCTAAACAGCTTTTACCATTGATTTTTACATTCTCCGCCCAAGTTATGGGGTTACCTTCACCTGAGCTCACAGTAAAAACATTTACATAAAAGGCGGCAGAGTTGGGGTGTATTTTGGTTACACAGAGACAACTGCCTAGAGTCAAACAACATACCAACATTGTTACAAACTGGATAGATTCTATCCCCATCTTTGCTGCTGGGAGGAGCTGGCTTTTCAGGATGATACAGTTCTTTCATTCTCTTGAGCTGGAGCTTAAGTCTGTCCATTTTGGCCTTAGTTTCTAGTTCCTGCAATCAAATATGTGCAATTCTTTGTTCATGTTCAAAACATAGGCATTCTCTTTCAGCAGCGTCTCTTTCCATATCAGCTATCTTTGCTTTTCCTGCAATCCAAGAGCTATTCGCTTTTGTTCAAGTTGTGCCTGGTTTCTCACTGAAAGCATTTTCGCTGCGTCTGCTTCCTGATTACTGGCCATTAACAGATTTTTCAGTTCTTGCTCTGGGGCCATTTATTAAAAGACACCCCCCTCCGTGAGCACAATTCTTCCCGGCTTTTTCTGTCAGGATCTTTGTAGGATCTGGGTCACTAACTGTAACTGATTTTTAACCCTTAAACTCTCCCATATCAAAATTAATTTTTGACAAGTGTGTGGTTTTGATCCAAAAACCCAGTTAACCTGTGGTAATGTGTGTCCAAGCACGACTACGCCACTGTGCCCGGAATCCCAGGGGAGCCGAGTGAGGTCAGTCAATTAGGATGAACTGCAAAGAATGGGGCAAACAATCCCCAAACCTGGTGGATATACCAATATTTAGCAAAGAATCCTGTGGCACCTTATAGACTAAAAGACGTTTTGCAGCATGAGCTTTCGTGGTTGAATACCCACTTTGTTAGTCTATAAGGTGCCACAGGATTCTTTGCTGCTTTTACAGATCCAGACTAACACGTCTACCCCTCTGATACTTGCCAATATTTAGATTTCCCAAGCCAGACCAAAACCTTCTAATACCTCACTAGTCATTCGTCACACCCAGTGTGCATCTTTTATGGATGAAAAACTGGTCGAAGTGTGGATAGCCCAGAAGGGCAGTACCACCCTGGCTATGCCAGCATGACAGCTACAATAGACAAGTACAAACAGGGACAAATAAAATTTGTATATGGTAAATCAAAGTATAAGTTTAGGGGCAACGCTCCAGCCAAGCTCCCAATATTTATAATGTATCTTTTAATCAGAGAGATCCAAGCTCTTTAGGGATTATTATGCTCAATCCACCTCCCAGTAGAGTCTTTTGATTGACTTCAGGTGGGGTTAGATTGGACCCTTAATTAAGGACAAGATGAATCATAGCTGTAGACAAGGTTTATATATAAAACCAGGCATATTCCACAACTGTGTTATGATGTTTCGGATCATATCCTCATTTTTAGATGTTAAAAGAACTTTTCATCATAGATAAGCAGCAGATGGGTTCAGTTGGTTTCTTACACCAGAAGTCTTATTTTGTGCTGCATTGTAAGTGTGCTAGGTGAAAAATATTTCTGGTGTATGATCACTTTAGCCTATCGATGGATTTTGAAATAAGTTCACTTGGCTACTTTTATTACCCTTTAATTGGATGCTTTAAGGCATTTGGTATTTGGGGACTTCAATATCAAGATCTGCTCACTTGCTTTTTTAGGCTGATGGATTTGTATAATCTTCTAAGGCATATTGTGTCTCCATACCATAAGAGCAGTGACATATTGGGTGTGACTGTTGAAGACATTATGATGCCTCTAGGTTTTTGATTGAAGAATGATGTTATTATTTAGGTAAAAACTGGAATACCATGGAGTTTATCCCTCTTTGACATCAACCAGTAGTCCAAGGTCTTGTCTTAATGAACAGTAACAACAGTGTGGTTTTAACTGCAGTTTAGATGAGTACATAAATAAATGTTTCTTTGATTTCCAGAGTATGCCTCAAAGGATGATCACAGAGACTTTGCTGGAGAATTGGAAGTTCTTTGTAAACTTGGACATCATCATAATATCATAAATCTTTTGGGAGCATGTGAACATCGGGGTAGGATATTTTGTTTACCTGACTTTAAAAATTATAAAATAAAATAAAATATAAAACTACATATTTGTCCAGGCCAGAAATTCTCCTTATATTAAAGTAATTATTGTACTCAAAAAAGGAAAAATATCACCCTGTTCATAACATAAAATATAAGCAGATTTTACATAAAATATTTAGATGTATAATAACCAGAAAACACGACATAGCTAAACAGTGGTCTGTGGACCACCAGTGATCAGCAGTGCTCTTTTTGGTGGTTTGCAGAATTAATCTGTTTGAAAACCAAGCAATGGGGTAGTTGGACAGGAGGTTCGTTCATAAACTAACGTTTACCTGAGAGGCTCACTGAAGTGAATAGATCCACATCAGTTAATGATCTGGCCATGTACTACAGTAGAACGTTAGAGTTATGAACACCAGAATTATGAACCGACCAGTCAACCACAGACCTCATTTGGCACTGGAAATACGCAATCAGGCAGCAGCAGATACAAAAAAAAAAAGCAAGTAGAGTCCTGTGTTAAATGTAAACTACTAAAAAAAGAAAGGAAAGGTTTAAAAAAAAGTTTGACAAGGTAAAGAAACTATTTCTGTGCTTATTTAATTTAAATGAGGATGGTTAAAAGCAGCATTTTTCTTCTGCACAGTAAGTTTCAAACCATAAAGTTTTGTTCAGAGTTACGAACAACCTCCATTCCTGCGGTATTTGTAACTCTGAGGTTCTACTGTATTCCACATTGTGAACTGCTGGGCTGCAACCTTTCTGTTATGAAAAACTCTTTTTGAACTATAAAATCACAAGAATCTTTCTGAAATGGCCATCATTGCCATCTTCTTCTGCACCTGAGAGTTACAAGGTTGGTTGGTTTGTTTGCATCTTGTGTGGCATTATACTGTAGTAGTGGGACCCTATCAGGGGAAATGCATAATCACTGACACTGTCTCCATGTTTAGCTTGTTATGTAATACTGCTCTCTCTGTTTTACATTAGGGTATCTTTACCTGGCTATTGAATATGCTCCCCATGGAAATTTACTCGATTTCCTGAGGAAGAGCAGAGTGCTGGAGACAGACCCAGCATTTGCTATTGCCAACAGCACTGCCTCCACTCTGTCCTCGCAGCAGCTTCTGCATTTTGCAGCAGATGTGGCCAGAGGGATGGACTACTTAAGCCAAAAACAGGTCAGCTCTGAGCTCCTTGCCTTTTAAAAACACTGTGCTTTATTTTTTAGGGCTTGATCTAATTTTTGTCACCCCTATTCAGTATGTATTGGTAGTGCTACACCAGAACTGATATTTTATGCATTTCTTCAGTGAGTTATTTGTTCCTCCAACTCAGATTTCTTTTGTCTAGAACGTGGATCTATCTATCTATCTATCTATCTACTCATATTCACTCACTCACCTATGTATATGGCTCTTGTCACCATATTATCAGAGCATGCATGCAACACTTAAAAATAAATCTGAATGAAACTCAAGATTATCACCAAAAGGCATTTTCGCGTAAGTACTTCTTGATAGAATTGGTTTATTTTCTTTTCTTCTGAGTGCCTTGTAGGTTGTATCATCTCATAGCTTAGAATATGAAAGAGTAATCTAATGGAAGGGCGACCTCACCACAATAAATGTACTGCTTCACTGCTGCTTTGCCTACTTTCAAGTTGTTTCATGCACAGGGAATATCACCTTTTGAAATAGTGACATGCCAGTAGAACATGGCTACACAAAAGCAAGCAGCAGAGATCAGCAGTGAAATTGTTAAGCAATCCACTCCTTTGGTGATTAGACACTATGCTAATGAGTGCAGTATAAATACTAGAACGGGTCAACGTTTTTCATTCAAAATATTTTTTCAACAAATGCGCTTTTTCAAATCTAAAACTTCTGCTAAAAGCGGTCAGATTTTTCAAAATTTCCACTTTTTTGTAGAAAGCAAAAATGTTTCAAAAAAACTTCATTTTGCCCCCTTTTCCCTACTGAATGCAACAGCATGAATGATGAGTCAGGTAGGGGCTTTTGTCTCTTTAAAAATTTTCTTTTTTTTTCATTTTTCCTTTTGCCACACTGTAACTTTTCCAAAATTGAGAAAGGTTTGAAAAGTTAAAATCTGGCAAAAGTTAAAATGATTTTTTTTTAAAAAGTGAAAAAACCCTGGACATCAGAGGCTAGAAAGTTGGCAGAGAAAATCCAAAATTCAAATTTTTGAAAGTTCAAATTTTAACATTTCAAAACATTGAACTTTTGGGGGAATGTATGACAAAAATTTTGAACAAATAAAAAATGGTTCAGTTTCAAATGCTATGAAGTGGAAATAATTTCACAATTTCAAAATTGTCATTAATTTGTTTTCCCATTTTTCCACTCCCTCTAATAAATACCTCGGTAGACAGTGACAGTTAGCTGCCACCCAAGTACAGTATCAGTTCTAAGTGGGTGAGAAGGCCACCTTATCAACTTGCTCTCTCTCCTAAAAAAGTGTGTGACTTTCTTGTTTTGAAATTGGCAGAAAATTACTAGCGCAAGTTAAAACAAGGGCTGAATTTTGGTGCCATCCTTAAATCTGTCCAGAGGGGGAGCAGGGGGGTGGAAATTCCCTGGTTTGTTTCTGTCTCCCCTTGAAACTCCAGGACATGCCATTCTCCAGACTTCTTCATGGCTAGAGTGACAGAGGGGTATTCCAGAGGGGGATGGGAGAGGATTAGGTGGCATTCCAGCCCAGGCATATTACTGTAGCCACTGGCAAAAGTACACTGGCACTAGGTGGCAGGGATGTGACTATGTATAGGGATGTGAGCAGCCCAGTGCTTAATTTGTGCAGGGCTTGTCAGGGCTCAGCCCTCGCACTTCTGGGTAAAAAATTGCTTGAGCCCTGGCACCTCTTTCATTACAAATTAAGTACTGAAGCAGTTAGACTTTGAGCTCCATTTTAAGGCTGCTCTTACAGCCTTTTCAGGCAGGGCCGCCCAGGGGGTGGGGTGGGGTGGGGGAGAGGCAAGTGGGGCAATTTGCCCCAGACCCCGCAGGGGCTCCCACGAGAATACAGTATTCTATAATATTGCAACTTTTTTTTTATGGAAGGAGTCCCCGAAATTGCTTTGCCCCAGGCCCCCAGAATCCATCTGGGCAACCCTCTTTTCAGGTGCCTAGATGGAGGCCAGATTTGCTGGGTTTATGTGGCTTCATGAGATATTTTGACATGGATGGTAATTTATGGAGGTTTAGGAATTTGCAGTTAATACTCTCGCTGTTTTCTTCCTTTTCCTTTTTCCCTATTATATCAGAAGCTTTAATCACTATTTTCAATATACTGTCACTGTATTGTTTCCTTTGCCATGGTTTCTGCATTTGGCAGTTTTGAATGTAGCTCACAGCATAATGCAAAACCCAAGGGTCATGCGTGTAATAGGAAGAGGGCCTGAGACATAAGCCCTTGTATCAGATGCCTGGTATGAGACAGGACCTGCTCACAGAATCTGGCAAGAACAGGGCTGATACTGCAGAAATACACATTCCTAAGAAGTGCTAGTCACAGAATACTCACGCAAACACATCCCGATATCAAGTGGTACCGAACACTCTGATATCAAGGATGGTACAAAAACATTCCCCAAGTGTAACAGGAACACACTGACCCCTCCTAAAAGATAAGGCCAGGGTGACAGTCCGTAATAGAGATGTTTTATTCGAACCAACATGAACAAGGTGATGACTAGCCACGTCAGGGGGCAGTGATTAACTATGTCAAAGGGGCAGTACTAACTTGTTTGTATCGGGTTATAAAGGTGTATCTCAGAGGGAGTATCTTTGTCCAGCTGAGGGGGGAAAGGAAAGTCCTGCCATTCACTGAGCTGCATCCACTGTCATAGGCATACATGTCTTAGTATCCTTGTAGAGTCTACCAGGTGCTATTACCCTGCTTTGTCAACAATAAACCTGGCCTGGTGCCTTCGTACCTTAATGAATCTTGTGGTCATTGGGCAGTTCGCTCGAGGTCTGCTGTGCCGGCTGTCTGCGCAGAGTTGGGACAGCACACAGGGAGAACAGACACACGCACATACCGCCGAACATCTAACCACACTGGAATTCCTGTTTTCTTTATTGTAGTTTATTCATCGCGATTTGGCAGCAAGAAACATCTTGGTTGGAGAAAACTATGTTGCAAAAATAGCCGATTTTGGATTGTCTAGAGGTCAGGAAGTTTATGTTAAGAAGACCATGGTAAGGATTGAAACAAACATGTTCAGCATGATCATTCGTTGAGACAATCACACCTCCTCAGGGGTTATCACTGTGTCTTTTCTTCGAGATGGGGCTAAGAGACAAAGTTTGGTTTTTAACCTTCCTAAAGTCCAAGGAGCCAGTTGCAAAAATCACATGCGAAGTTCAGGGATATTTGAATGTAGCCTTTTGGCTGAGGCCCATCACTAGCGTTTTAAAAAAAAAAACCTTTCGACTATAATCTGTATTCAGATGGCTTAATTCTATTGACGTAGATGGAGCTATGTCAGCTTGCGTCAGCTAAGGATCCCATTGTGCAAAACAGATGTGTTAAAGCAATGGCAATAATGTTCTATACAGATATTTGGAGCAGAGTAAATGTCGGTACGTATGACATTACTACTAAGTAAGATTTTAGTGGTTTTAAAAAGAGCATGTCACACATAGGACAAATGCAACAATTAATCTTATTGTCACAATTAAGAGTACTAAAAATTGAAATTAAAAAAAAGAAGAAAAAAAAACAAAATAATTATTCACAGGCAGCTTTGTCGCACAACTGAAAGAGTGAACTACTTAAAAAAGGGTGTCACTACCACAGACAACTGTCCAGATGTGCAGAAGGAGTTCTGGGATATAACACTGCCATGCAAGGGATGGGAATAACTCTAGCTAGAATTGTCTGGTGATTTTTAATGAAAGGCAGACTTATTTAGAAGCAAATTGTTTGCACAAACTTAAAGTTTGTACTCCAACCCTAGCCTTTGTATTTATTTCATGAATGTAATGAGGAAAAATGAAATAGCAATGTAAAGGCACGTATCTGATTCTTATTTTCCAATTTGATATTTACAAAGTTCATATATGACAGTGAATCCCTCCATGATCTGCACAGGTGTAAAGCCAGTGACCTGAGATTAGGATCAGGGCCTGAGAAAGTAGTGAGACTGAATGTGGATGAATCATCAGCTCAAAATATCTTGCAAGCTCCTCTAGAGGCTCCATTGAAAAGTGGGTGGAGTGGGTGGGAGTGATGAGATGGAATCCTATGAGCAAGGATCCTCAGGGAAGAAGACCAGTTCCCAGGCACCAAACCCTTGGAATCACTTAAAGAGGAAGAAGTGAACTGTCTAATGAGTCTCTTCATCCAATTCGACATGATTCTGCAGCTGAGTCCATAACACCTTGTGTTCTATGGGAAAGGAATGGTTCACAGGATGTGAGCTATCATGCTGCATCATACAAGCAGAATTGTTTTCATTTCATACTGGGACCACACTCATTTGGAAAGACCGTCTCTTTGCTTTACTGGGAGCTGTACACCTGGGACCTGACTGCACAACCACTGCTCAAGTTGGGTAGCACGTACATCCGTAGGCCTATTGACTTGAAGGGGCTACCTCTGTAAGTGCTCACTAATGTAAATAACGGTGATTTGTGGTGCAGGTTGCAATAAGATTGTTTTGAAACAGCTATGAGCACTACCATTAACGTAATAGCCTGTAATGCATTTCTAATGGCATCACTTCCAGGGAAGGCTCCCAGTGCGATGGATGGCAATTGAATCTCTAAATTACAGTGTGTATACCACAAACAGCGATGTGTAAGTACAGTTCTTTAATGTGTCTTTAATAAGTCTTTCTTTAATAACAACAAAGCTACATAGGGAAAAGTTTTTTTGCCAGCCCTTTTAATTATGCAGCTATTAATTCATGGAACTCAGAAAACACAGGTATATGTGTCACCATGTCAGCAGACAGCTTGAGCAGACTACAATGAATAGTCTGAAAAAACTGAACCAAGCTAAATTTGGGTGTGAGTCCAGATCTGAGTTTCTACAAAGTACATGTGATGTTTGGACATGGGCATCTCTAGTTTGAAACTCAAACTCAACTGCACCTTTGGAAGGCCTGTACGAACACCAGTTTCTGCCAGGAAAACAGTAAAAGTTCAGATCTGTGATAGCAGTACTTGCCAGGAAACCAGATAGAATTGCCCAAGCTCTACTGGCTTGATCTTGCAAAGCACTTAAGTATGTGCATAACTGTAAGTACTTGAGCTGTCTCATAAAAGCTTGGGGGGCTTAAGTGCCTTGCTGAAATTTTCTGTATAGACTATAGTGTTGGTTCATTTCTAGGTAACGTCTGTGACAGGTGGTCATTTTCTGTGGAACGTAGGCTCTGTAAATCTTTAAGTGAAGAGACAAAAAGGAGGTACAGCATAATGCTCCTTTGTATGACAGTCTCTTCTGGAATCACAGAAATAAAATAGCAGAATATAATCGTAGTTAAAAAAAGAAACCTCATAAAGAGGTTTGGCAGAAGCTGGGAATGGGTGACAAGGGATGGATCATTTGATGATTACGTGTTCTGGTCATTCCTTCTGAAGCTCCTGGCATTGGCCACTGTTGGCAGACAGGACACTGGACTAGATGGACCTTTGGTCTGACCCAATATGACTGTTCTTATGTTCTTGATGACTCCTTTAAGAGCCAATTTCTGCCCATCTGACTAGTGCTATTGAAGTCAGTGGGCTAAATTCTGCCCTGGGGTACACGGCTGAAAACCGAGAGTACTTCCTCAAAGTCAGTAGAATTACTCTGGATTTATGCCACTTAATAGAGCTGAATTTGGTCCCATGGGCCTACTTGCATGAACAAAGTAAGCAAGATTTGCCAAGAACGTTCACAGGAAAGAAAAAATTTCCTTCTCCCCTGGAATGAGGAAATTTCTGCTTGTGTCCTGGGCAAACAGGGCATCTTGGAGAGAAAGGACCACACACAAAACAATTTAGAATGAGACTGGAGTGAAGGTGGAGGACAATGGGGGAAAGGAGTGATTCCCCTAGGACATGCAAGTGGAGCGAGGTCCTTTGGGTATGAATTCCACCAGTGTAAATCCAGCATAAGTTCATTAACTTCAGTGAAGTTGTTCTGGGATTACACTGGTGAAACTGAGAAGAGTTTTTGGCACTTTGTGTAATAAACGAGACCAAGACAGTGAGGAAATGGGCCAGATCCTCAGCTGGTGTAAATCAGTGTCGCTCCATAGAAGTCAATGGTACAATGCTCATTTACACCTGCTGAGGATCTGGCCTTATATGTTTTAAAGCCTGGATCCTTACTACCAAACAGAAAATTAATCAGAAATAGTGAATTGACACTTAAGTTCTCTGTATATTAGCAAAGTATCTTGTTCAATAACACACCTGCTCACTTTTAATCATTGTTCCTGTTAAGGCATGAGTGCTTTGTCTTTGTCCCTGTTGCAGGTGGTCATATGGTGTCCTATTATGGGAAATAGTTAGTTTAGGTAAGTATCCGTTTTTATTGGTACACAACTAAACCAGCGTGGGATATTCTAGTACAGTAACCTCCCTACTGGGCATTCTGGGCTCTCAGCCCTGCACTCAGCCCACTAAGCCATTCCTCGCTTTCAAACATCTTTCGCTGTTTTCTTTTGATTTATTAACTACATCCTGCATTGGTCACAATACCCTTAAAAAAAAAAGGGTCACAATTCCAACTCAGGCCAGATCAGGCCCCATGTTACCTGAGCGAGGTAACCCTCTTTTCATTAGCCCATGACAAGGCATTTACAGCAGGTAGTTACTTTTTAAATAATGAATATTCCAAGGGCTAGATTCAGAAAAGGCCCAAGGCACTTAACTGCCAGTTTAGGCACTTAAATCCCAGGCTGCACTGGGATTCACACAACCGCTGCTCAGCTGCCCCGGAACCCTGTAGGCGCCTATTTTTCCGCCTCTGAGCATGCACGCTGCAGCCATGCTAGGTGTCTGCATGCCTAAGCCCCAGAGCTGTATGGAAACCAGGAGCAGATAGGCGTTCTTTCACCTACGTCACCTATAGGGCCCAATCTGGTAAGCGTGCTCAGCGCATACCCACTGGATTGGGCCCCTAGAGGTGAGGTTATGCAAAACAGATGGAGGAGGCGGAGCCCATACCCCTCAGCTTGGCAGCTCCCATTGGCTATTTTAGGCAAGGTCCACCTAGCATGCTGGCTTTTTGTGACGCCCATTCTGAGGTGCTGATTTTTCCGCATTCATTGTATAGGGGGCCTAGGCGCCAAACTCAGGCTTTGTGAAGCACAGAGCTTTTTCTAGGCTTCCCTAGTCAACGTCACCAGGCCTAAGTTTCTTTGTGTACCTAGCCCTAAGATTACTCTCCAACTCTAACGTCGCACCTGATCCTGCAAACACTTACTGCCACTGGTCACATGGGCCTTAAGTCTGCTCTTACACTGCCATCAGTAGTGTTATTCCTGATGTACACTGCTGTACGTACGTGAGAGCAGAATCAGGCCACTGACAGTAAGAATTTTGGGAAGACATATTAGCAATGGAACTACACCAGTTTACACCCACTGAGGCTCTGGCCCGTTTGCCTTTTACTTTATAAAAATACTGTGTATAGTTTTAGCAGAGCATAAATACTGAATAAAATTATTATTATTAAATCCAGTTACTCAGTACACGCTTCCTTCAGCTTTATCTGTCTGCATCAAATATTTTGTTGCTGCGCCATCCTGTGGCTCTTGTGCTGAGTGCGGTTATCCTCACGTGTGAGAGCACCAGAAAAATTTGCTTAAGCCAATGTTAAACTCTCTGTGTTTTAGGTGGAACCCCATACTGTGGAATGACATGTGCAGAACTCTATGAGAAATTGCCACAAGGGTACAGACTGGAAAAGCCTCTCAACTGTGATGATGAGGTGTAAGCAAACACGTGCATTAATTATTATTGTATTTTCATTGCTTACTGCAAAGCTAGCAGTTTTCAGAGATGCCATGATTCAGCAACTGTGTGATTATTTTTTCATATTCAATAATCTAGCTATTCTCCTCCAAAGGTGCTATACTTTGTGCAGGCTGGATGGCTGGCCTTTTGCAAACCACCACAAGTTTCCACACAAACAATCAGCTTCAAGGAGGCCAATCATGGGAAATTTAAGCCCAAATATGGACATTGGAAGGCGAACACTGGTTTGCTACCTTAGCAGACCTGGGCAACGCCAATATAATTACCAGTACGCTGGTGGAAGCCATGGACAAGATCATAAACGTGGATATGTGCCATGCAGTAAAGCCAATTCCTTTGCAGGAGTCTGGGAGTGCCTAATGAGCTTCTCAGGTGGTGAAAGCTCAGGTCCTATGCCTCCTGCGTCCCCACCTCTGGTGCAGTGGATGTGTTCTGGGAGGACTGGAGGAGGGGGAGGGAGTGTGGCCATTCAATTCTCAGCATGGCTGTCAGGGCTGATTGGTACACCTCTTAGAGGGCTG
The DNA here is from genome assembly GCF_016161935.1 of Mauremys reevesii. NCBI lineage: Eukaryota > Metazoa > Chordata > Testudines > Geoemydidae > Mauremys > Mauremys reevesii. The sequence goes on from NC_052628.1 coordinate 109,813,061, forward strand.
TCTGAAAAATTCCAGCCTTAAACTGGGGTTGCTTGTCATGGTTTTAAGATGATCTTTGCACACTTTGTGTTCAGTGACATTCTTCCAAGTCATCATGGATTGTGTCTGCTTTTTAAAGGTATGACCTAATGCGACAGTGTTGGCGGGAGAAACCATATGAAAGGCCATCATTTGCTCAGATCCTGGTGTCACTGAACAGAATGTTAGAGGAACGAAAGGTAAGGCTGAATAGCTGTGCTAGCTTGAAGTGCAAAGGCTAAATCTTTCCATGGCATATGTGTGTAAAGTTCATGAGACAATTAGTGAGGTCTATAGCCTGCTCAATAATTAGCGCACAGCTTGGTGCACTTGAGAAAAAAAAATGCATCACCTACTTCAACTTCTCTTATTTTTTTTTCAGACATATGTGAATACCACGCTGTATGAGAAGTTTACCTATGCAGGCATCGACTGCTCTGCTGAAGAAGCTGCTTAAGACAGAAAAAAAATCGTCATATATTAAACAAACTAAAAACTCAGTCTTCTGGGGCACAAATGGGATGTGCTGTGTATAGCTCTTTGTATAATATTGTTGAACTACAGCTAGCATTGTGTATATCTTACAGCAAGCTCTTCCTCCATAGACTGTAGGAGTGTATATACTGTTTTGAGTGGTAATGGGCTAACGTCATAAATTCGAACTACATCTCACACACAAGAGAATCTTTTTTCAGGAAATGTGGTGATACTTACTTTAAGTAGCCCATGTGGACACACTTATTGAAATGCATTGTACATTGCTACCCTAGGTATTTTCCAAGCGTTAATGATCACATAGAATATCTCAGTAGCTAAATTTTATGGTGAGTCTAACACAACACGTTTTGTGTACGTGCCAAAACAGTGCCATGTCTCCAGAGAACAGACAATGCTGTAGCAGTACCAGACAACACCGCTTTAGGAAATCAGCAGTAAAAGTGAGCCCTGAAAAGAATTTGTTGCTAGAGCTTTTGAACTAGCTGACATCTATGCCATACAAGCAACTGCTGTTTGTTTTTTGTCATTCAGTTTAATAGACAATTTCTTGTATTAAATATCAAAGTTTAACTTGATAATATAAGTATTAGAGAGTGGTGTTATTTTAGAAAGTCACATGGTGTTTATCACGAAGAGTGGACATTCATAAATGTATTACATATTGTAAAACACATTTCTAAAAAGTCAGTTTGGCTACGAGTGCAGCTTTTTCATTTTGTATTTGAGTCTAATAATGCACTGACTAATTATAGATCATTAGTTAATTATAAACAGGCAAGGTTCACTTACTTGCTTGTGACCAATCTATTCCTTGTGTGCCTGCCTGTAGTTTACTGTGTGGCCTTTAAAAAATAATGTACTAAAAGCCTTTGAAATATTTTCCTTCAGTGGCATTATTAAAAGGCTTGCAACTCCTACACATCATTCAGCTAATGCACATGATGTTCAAGAGGACAGGAATATTTTTACATTTCAGTATAATGGCCTTCCACATTAGTGTGTCTGACACCTGAATCCGGACGCTTGCTGTCAGATGACGATTTTTAATTTTAATTTGCTCTCAGCCCCTGGGTGGCAAGTATAATAGGACACCTGGGTGGCCCCTCCCTGCTGCTGCTGCGTGGTGAATCTTCCTCCCCTCCACACCAACTTCCCCCCAGGTCCCCGCCCCCACCTCTCGCTGCATCCCTGCCTCACCATCCCCCACAGAGGCAGGACAGTGAGGAGGGACAGGTTGAGCCACACTGATGCTAAACCTTTAGTATCTAAAAGTTTATTTATAAAAAGAAAGGTGAGTGTTAAAATTGGTTAAAAGCCTCAACTATATACAGTCATTACAAAGCTCTTGGTTCAGGATTGTAGCAGTGTTGGAATAAACTGCTAGGTTAAGGCAAGTGTCTGGAATATAGCCGCAGCGTGGATGAGTCATTCAGAGCTTCAGTGTGTACCAAAGCTCCTCCAGAAGTAAGAAGCCAGATTGAAGACAAAATGGAGAGGTTTCCAGGCCCTGTTGCAGCTTTTGCCATGTGGAGCGAATCCCATTGTTCTTACTGTGGAAAATTACAGCAACAAGATGGAGTTTGGCATCACATTGGCAAGTCATATGTCCCTGCATTTTGCCTAGTCACGGCAGGAAATTCCATTAAGTGTAGATGGGCGTGCTCATGGTCCATTGTCAGTTAAGATGTGCTTGCCTAAAGTGCAGATCAGTTTATATAATGTCACAGCTGTAATATTTTTAAAAATAATTGCTGAAGAATGTTAAAGCTGTTCAGACAAATTATAACAGACCAATACCCCTACCTCAGGGTCACACTCTGCACACCAGTTGGCTTGTTAAGGCACCTATGTGTAATGCTATTTACATCGCACCTTTTGGGGGCACAAATTTGCAGTTGGTCGGGGGGGCGGGGCATCCATTTACTTTTTCAAAATGCCTTGTAAATGCAAAACCTAGACAGATTCTCGTGTTCCCAGATATATCAAGGACAACTATATGAAACCTGGTGGGGGGAAAAGACTTTAAAGTGGTATGTTCAAGGTACCACACATTCCACCCCCCAAAAAACAACAACAACAAAGAAACAAACAAAACAAAACAACCAAACATTTATATCAGTGTATGAAAGTACCTGCTCAAGCCATAATCATGCAAGTTAACATTTTGATCAATCACATTTTACAATACACTGTTAAGACCTCCCTCACCCTGCCCCTCCCCCAGTTCTGCAAAGGACTCTAGCACTACAGGCCTGGTGCTGGCATGAGCTTTTTTCCCCACACCGATCCTAAAGAGGTACTTTATTCCAGACTGGGGGCGCTAAGGGGGGGCCTGCATTTGTAGCTACCCCATTAGATGGTATAATGGCTATATCAGTCCACAGGCTGCCTATTAAAAGTCTTTATGTAGCTATATGTAAACATATAGCCGTAGCTCTGTACATACACCATCATGTTTTATAAATTAATCATGTCCAAGACAAATTTCAGAGCTATGTGTATATTAACTCATTTGATTGTTTTTAGCCATATTTGCATTCAGCCTTCTTCCTGGGGCGGAGAAGTTTGGATTAAACATTGTGTCTCCTTGGCCAGCTCACACAACCACCAATTTAAAAAAAACCCCAAAACAAGCACCCCCCTTTCACTGCAGTCTCTCTCTCCTTACACAATAACACACCCACGAGCAGAGTTTTTAGATACAGCCCTATTTCAGGTCATTTTTAGAGAAAGTTTTGACTACTTTGCTGTGATAGAAAGATTTTTGGCACTTGTGTCTTTGCTATTTGAGAGTTCTGTAAACAAAAGGTTGATTAGTGCTAGCTGTGGCCTTTACAGAGCTGAGTAACGAGTTTCTTTTGGATGTGGCAAGCACCCATCCTAAGTCTTGTAAAGTCAATATTTGAAAGGAAAAAAAAAAAATCAACCCATCTACATCTTGGTAGTAGTATATGTCTCCTAATTTAGGTCAAGCTTAACTTGTAATACAATCTATGTGAGGAAACGACACATCCCTGAAAGGGGAATAATGAAATTGGGCTCTTCTACAGGCAGCCTCTCATGTTTTCATTAGCTAAGTGTACTTTGTGCAAAGAACCTTCTGTCATGCTGTACTGTTGCATAGCATTCTACCACATGGTTATTTCGAGCAGGTGCTTAACCTGGCACTGATTTGGAATACAGTTGTTTACTCCACCCTCTCTGCACTAGCACCTCCAAATTTGGTGTCATTTTTTCCTTTACATTATTTCATTAATCTTTAACAAGAAAGTGCATAAATGTTGTGTACTCTACATGGCACAGGTGTCCAGGCTGAGCGATAATACTGGAAGGATTTCAGTGCACTCCATCTGCTCTCTACCACAAGAGAAATCACACCACATAGACTGCACAAGTTCAATATTTTGTGCATTAACACTTCCAAAATCTGTAGCTAGTGCTACAGTATAAATTATGGATCAGATTCTGGAAGCGCATAAGGGTCTATGAAGAAAAACATTGTAGCTTTGAGAGAAATAAGTGGCCAACATGTCCTTTGCAGTAAAGAGTAACACCTTTAATTTGGATTTTTTTTTGGTAGGTTGATGATTGTAACTGACAGCTTATTGCTTTTTAACTATTCTTCATTTAAAAAAAAAAAAGGTGACCATGCTAAAACACCTTTATAAAGCAAGTTTAACAAAAACAGGTCAAAATAAAAGATATAAATCATTAGGTTCTCCATAAACAAGAGTACAGATTACAGATAGCCTAACTTCTTTCTGTTTTAGCTGCATTTTACTTCTTAACATACATTTATTGGGGAAAACTGGCATAGGTGAGAAGATTGTAGTGTTTCTCCACTTTATTGTTTTTCTATACCACTCTTTCGGGGGGGAGGGGGGGAGAGAAGAGAAGGAGAGGCACAGGGTCGAAGAGAAGGAGGAGAGAAATTTACTTTCCGCGTGTGATTTGCAGACAGCAGCAGTGGCACCTTAAAGGCAGTCAGGTAGATTAGTTCTTTGTTTAGTATTGTAAGATAATTTAGTACAAGTTTTAAAAATTGAAAAACCAAGTTCTTGTTTCTTACTGTTTAGATCATCAGCAGTGCAAAGCTGTTAAGTAGAAGCTACAGAACCAACTCCCCTCACCTAACCACATTTTTACACTGAACAACAATTATACACTGAATAGCAAACATTCAAAATTAAATAATTCTTGTACAAAAATCCTTACAGACTGTAATTACAGGGGGGTTGATATACTTTTACACTAGCGCTATTAGTAATAGCGCCCATTGTCTGCAACATACACAAAATGTGATTAATACTGAAATATTATGGAAAAGGAAGTGGTTCCATGTTGATTATGATGTTCTTGAAGAAAATCACCATTTTCTCCCCTTAGTATCCTCCTTTACTTTCCAAAGCATCAGTTCCATACAAGCAGCAGCATCTTCACTAGAATCATGGCCACCAACTATGAAGGAACAAAATAGATTCATATTTAAGTAGTAGTAAACAGCAACATTTTCCCATTAGGTAGTGTCCATCACAAAGAGGAAAAACATAGCATTCAGAAGAGTCAATTATTCTCAAACTGACTGATGTAGAGGGTCCAGCTTCACTACTGGCTAGTGAACTATAGGATGGAAAACCAGCAACCTACCAAATAATATTTACATGAACCTGGGACATCTGTGAGCGTACTGCGTATATAGGTATTGCATTTAAAACTAATTTAGTGACATGAGAAAGTAGAGGATGGATGAGATGCAGTGGAAGGAAGAGAAACAGAAGTAAAGAAAAAAATCTTACAAGAACGGTGGTGTTGCAGAACATAACTGGCGTACAGCAGTAAAATTAATTCAGGAATGGGAAGGAGGAGGGGCAATAACTGAAAGTGGGAGGGTTAGTGGCATGATCTATGTCAGACACTTATTTGCCCATCATTTGTGAGATAAAGCATCCCTGCATATGGACAAACAAGAAAAGAATTGATTTTTCAATGATATTAAGTATAGAGTCTTGAAAAAAAACTGCAAGGTAAGTTTGCTTGTTACTATGTAATACTTTTCCATATGCAGTTTGTTATGGCTCCTGTGTTGTTCACAAACATCCTATCAAACATCAGGACCAAACCTGAATATCTTGCAGGAAACAGGTGACAAAGTTGAAATTCAGTATTTAGACTGATATGACAGGAATTTGCAAAATCACTTCCATAGCAACATATAAGGAGTACCAAACTCTTCAGCAGTAATAGGTACAAATACGCATTTTTATTGATATTTCACTAAGAAAGGGTAGAACTACCTCGTGCGGAGTAGCTAAATTGAAGTGAGCATTCCCTGACTGTCTGCCAGGTGTACTTATCCTTGATTTTAGTAGAACAGAAAAATGTTTGGCATGTACCCTACACAGGAAAAATGATCAAGGCTGGCATTCACCAGTCCACATGCATCTATTATATCCTGACTGTCTCATTGCACAGTTCAGTTAATTTATGTATCAGAGGGGTAGCAGTGTTAGTCTGAATCTGTAAAAGCAACAAAGAATCCTGTGGCACCTTATAGACTACAGACGTTTTTGCAGCATGAGCTTGGGTGAATACATACCCACTTCTCAGGATGCAAGTGTGGTGGAGCAGGGCAGGTATATAGGGCAATATGCAAGCCAAGATAGAAGCATAGAGTTGTTTCAATCAGGAGGAGGAGGGCTGTGTTCTAGCAGTTTTGTTGTGCGAGAAAGAGGAAGAGGGGTTCTGTGGTTGTAATTGTAAATTCTTGTCATTTCCTTTTTTGATAATGTCATTGTGATTGTGTCAAATGATGGTTGCAACAGAGCTCAGCAGTTTTCTTTTCAGCAGTTTTTCTTTTTTTTTGCTGCAGGATGGCCACCTTAAGATCTGCTATTTGTGTGGGTTGGAGGTTGAAGTATTTGTTTTTTGTCCTAATTTCTGATGTGCCCATTTATCCTTTCCTTAGATTTTTTCAGAGAGCCTGTGTTTGGCAGATGTTAGAAGCAGAGCATGCATTGCTGTAGCAGCATACGATATATATGGGTGGGGTGGGCGTGGTGAACGTGTGGTGGATGGTGTGGGTGATGTGTTAGGTCCTGTGATGGGTGTTGCTGGTGTTGTGTGTGTTGTGAGTTGGTGGCATGAGGAGTTGTTGGGGTGGTTTGGGTTTGTTGCTGAGTTAGGTGAGCTATGGTGCGTTACTGGTGGTGATGGGCTTACTGGGCCTGTGAGTGGGCGAGGACTGGCCTGCTGCCACTGGCCTGTGAAAGCGTGGATCATTTCCAGGATGGGTTGTAGATCCTGATGGATGGCTGATGATGGTTTTGAGCTGGGGATGAAGGCTGGGGGGCTGATGGCCAGTGGCTTCCTGGTGGTTTTTTGGTTCTTTAGGAGGTTTCTGGGTGCAGTGCTGGCTCTGTCTGTCTCTGTCTCCTTATTTCCCTCTCGCCGGTAGTCCGGAGTTGAATGTGGTGTAGATTTTTTTGTAGTTGTTGGTCTCTGTTGGGTGAGTGAGTAGAGATGTGGTTGGTGTGTTGATGCTGGTGTGGGAGCAGAAAGGGTGTGGCAGATGGGAGGGGGGGGCAGGGGGAGGGGCATGGTGTAGAGCTGGTCGGTAGTAGGTGGGGTGTGTAGGATGGTGTGTATGTGACCAATTATTTTGGTGTTCAGAGTGGCTAGGAGTGGGGTGGTGTGGAAGGTGATCAAGGGGTGTGGGGGAGGGTGGGAAGGTGTGGAATGGTGGTGGAATTTAAGAGTCTCCTTCCCATGGAAGAGATGGTGGAAGAGTCCAGCATGTAGTGAAGAGAGAATGGAGGAAGAGGTGAGAAGCTGAGCGCGTTGTTCCAGGCTGAGCCATAAATTATTGTAGGCAATATTGGCATAGTGTGGGCCATACATGTGCCACCACTGATCATTATATATTACAATGTAATTTGAATCTGTTGTGTGTCTGAGGATGAATGCACAGAGCTCAGCAACCAGCTGTGTGTGGGCATCAATCCAGGCTGTGTCAGGGATCAGGTTCCCCTCCATCAATCTATCCAAGCTACACCTCAGCCCCAGGTCAAGCCCCTGTCCTGTCTCTACACACTCTATTCTGCCCACAACACCCACCACCAAACTCAACACTGGACAAACAGCGCCCACTCTTACACAAACTCCATTTCAACACAATACTAAACATACACTTGATACACAAAACAACTCCACGCACAGAACAACAGCACAACGAAACAGAACTGCCTGAAGGTCTCCACCATGCAAATCTCCATCTACACTATGAAGACCTCTCCAACTGCAGATGAGGAAATGCAGAAAAACACAGGCAGATTGACATGAAAAACAACATCCACTGGAAAAACAATGCAGCCACACCACAACAACAAAATCCTACCACAGCAGCAAAAGAATCCTCAGATAATCTAACAAGTCAATGGCTGACAGGTCTAACTATCAAAATCAACACCAACAGGACAACTCTCCAAACTCAACTACCTAGGGACCCAAAACCTCAAATCCACACTAACACTTCCCACCTCCACTCACTGACCATGAACTACACCACCTCACTAACACTCTACACTAACACTGACACAACCAGCACAGCCCTCCACCATCTACCAAATCTATGGCTATCCACCCTGAAAAAATCTAAATACCTTCTCTAATCCACAAACCACACTCTCCTGGGGACCTGGCTCTCTTGAAACATCTCTACTGATACTGGGACTGCTGGCTTCTCCCAGCCATCTCAGCACACCACTATATATCTGGATCACACAATGCATCTGTGACACCACTACACACCAATACACCAAACTATCTCTACCATCCACTTCACACCATCCATGCTGACCCACACCATGGATGTGCATCATCTCTCTCCCACATGCTGCCACACTGGAACAGTATTGCTGGCACACCATTCAGTTGCTGAGATTGCTGACATGGCTTAACATCCTCACCAGACACAATCCAGACAGAACTATTTCAACTAAATATACAATATATATCTCTCAACATGGACACCACCATGGCTCCACAATATGCTCATATTTTTATGGCTGACCTGGAACAATGCTCTCCCTACCTTCTCCTCTCCTTCGTCCTCTCTGCCTTCTTCTTCCCCTCCGGAAAAATTCTCACCCTGGGACATCACCCACCTCCTGCAAAATTCCACCACCAAACTCAACAGCTTCCACCCCACCACCCACACCACCACAATGCCAACACCAACACGGTGTCTAAACCCACCACTCCTCATGCAAATAATCCCGTGTCACATCAACCCTATGCCTACAGTCTACCCCACCCTTCCTGCCCACATGCTCAGCTTCAACAGCCATGCACAGACAGGCACAGAACAAGACCAACAGAGAACAACACCAGAGAGACCAACAGCTAAGCCCCTCTAACAATACACACCCACCACAACAAAAAACAAACAACCAGGAGGCAGAGAGACTACAACCAGCCAGAAGACCCAGAGAACCAAACAGAACAGAAAAAAGAACAAGAACCACCCCCCACACTCACAAACCAGGAAAAGAACCAAACAGCCAGCATCACATCATCAATCACATTTCAGTCCCCAGAACCAACCCATCCATGATCCCACAGGTGGCAGGGCAGTCCCCTCAGCCCACCAACAACTCACAGGCCTTCCCTCCAGTAATCACACCCACCACACACACACAGACCCACCCAGCAACCAGCAACTGCACCAACCACCAGAACCAACCCTCTGCACAAGCTCTGCCACCAAGCTCATACAGCAGCACACCAACAAACCCCAACACCAACAACCAGCCACACCACACCACCCCTAACCACACAATGCCATCACATCACCATAATGCATCCACCCACATGTAATATATGCATCAAAAACCAGCAGTGCCCCTGGAAAGGAAACATCAAAAATCATGCAAGAAAATGAACAAAATAATATGAAAACTGGAAAAACAGACAGCCTCCTTTAAAATGGACAATACACCTTCTGCTCCCTAGAAAAAACAAAACTTAGAAAAAAAAGAGACACTTCTGAAAAAACAAAAACTGCAAAGCTCAGTCACATGCAAAATCCAGCAGTTCAACAGCCAATCATGCTCAGAAAATCAAGGAACCAGTTCCTCCAGTTTCTCCTCCCTTGGTTTTCAATACCTCCTGCTACTCAAGGTTCACTCCACCTCCCTTGCTCTCCTGCTCCTCCTCATGCTATGCACTAACCTCATTATCTCTGCTTGCACTTGCATCTGCTTCACCTCACTCACTTCAAATTTCAGTCATTCTCCCCATGAAGAAGGATGCTGCAAAGCGTCTGTTTAGCTTACAGTTAATTTATGTTTTTGCAAGTCTACTTTAAAATGAAAACACCCAGCTGGGAAGGAAAGATAGTAATGCACTGCTTTTATAGTAAAACTAGACCTATCTGCCTCTGCCCCACACAGAATGAGAAGTTCAACACCTGGCCTTTGGTATGAGAGCACCTGATAGAACATCCTGCTGGGAAAACTGAACTTCTAATTTTAGATTTAGCTCTAGCTATTGTCGAAGTTCTATAAAAGTTAAGAGGAATAATCTGGAGTGAAAAGGTTTTTCCCCTCCCGCTACACATTTGCAGCTCCTATTGACTTAAATACAAGTTGTTACATGCCTGTTTTGTCATTAACATTTTTTTAAAAAAAGTGATGCATCTTCAGTGGCTGGCAATAAGATTTCAGAAAGTTTAGGAGGCTGTAAAAATCTATTCCTTTTCCAGTCTTCCTTGAAGCATTTAAACCTGCAGAACTCATTTCCCATTTGTCCTTCAGAACCTGCAGGCAGCCATTCTTTTCCCTTATCTTTGAGCTAATGGTGGGCATTTCCATCTGGTAACATGAGGTGAGGTGGTTGATGGGGAATGTTGTCCAAAGCAGACAGAACTGTTTGGTGTTCTGCTTCATGAGATATGCAAGATTTATAGACAACAGAACAACTAGCCCAGAAGCTATTAAAATAAGTCCCCATATAAAACAGTGGTGTTCAAAGGCTAGAAACAAGCTTTAAACCACCTTTTTAAAAATATAGAATATGGTGCCATCACATATACCATATACAAACTACATCTATAAGGAAGAGTGATATGAGTACAAACAAAAGGAGTTAATACCATTTAAGAACATGATCTAGGGTTTTTTTTGCATAAAATCTGCTCAAGTCACTGAAATGGCAAAATTTCCATTAACTCACAGGAAGCAGGGCCCAACAACAGAGGTACTGAAATCCTGAATATTGTACTTTCCAGATTCATTAGAAGAAATATAATTTGCACAAGTTAAGATAATAAAATACAACAAAGTACCAGCTCTGTAAATACTTAATATGTTGTATTAAGTACTGTGTCATCTCCAAACAAATTCCTATCTCATAATATGGAGGTCTTTCAATGACCTTTTGTATCCTACACAAAAAAATTTAAAGTTGTCGTCATATGGCAAGTTTCTTCCATCAGAAAGCAAACAGGAGGCTTTAACTTCATGAATTTAGTTCTAGCTGGTATAAAAGTCTGCATTGCTGGTTACCTGTTTAATTATATATTTATTGACTATTACTGAAATTCTCAGACATTCAGAAAGGATCTCAGACATCCTTTAGCCAGGATGCTGATACACTTAAAAACTTGGAGACTGAGATCTGAAAGTGAAGAATCCTTGTAAATGCATCACTTACCTAATTTATTGAGACCTCTCTCTCATATATATCTTAATTAGATGTACATTTCTTTAAAATGTATGTTCTAGGAAGATTTGTAAGGAGTTTAGGTGATAACACAACTGTTCGCTAAAAGAATTCCTCTCCCCACCCTGCACAAAAACACCCCAACAAACACTGGAAAAAACAGTTTCCATTTTTAAAAAGTCTGATTTAAATCCAACTTAACAGATTTAGTTGAAAATTCCTAGAAGTTCAAACATCACCCACAGATTGTGTCCTGCCAGTCTGGGGAAGAGAGACTATTCTGCATTCTCTGAATCTCTGCTTTAAGTGAAAAACTGAATCCAGGCTTAATGTAAAGATGCTATCGTACCTCTGTAATTACAAAGCTCTAAGACAAGGCAGTAGCCAAGAAAGATTCAAACACAGAAGTTCAAAAGGTACAAGTCATCTTGTGTCAGATATTTGCTTAGAGAGATCAGAAGTAGAATACTTATTTTTTTTAAAGACTTTATTGATTAAAACTATTAAATGGAAGACAAATATTGTTGACTACAGAGAAAGTAGTTCAGGATATAACTGAACATTTCCACATTAGCTCTGGACACCACCACTTGTTTTACAATATCAAAAAGCACGCTACGCACCTCATATCAGAATGTTCCCTGCCCCTGAAGTGATTATAATCTAACACTGGGCATGAGAGAGTGGCCAGAATAGTAGCAAGGGATTCAGGTGAGGAAGGAGTCAAGTAAAAGCAACAAGATCATGCCATTACTTTGGTTACTTATGTGCGGACGTTTTCTGTTTGATTAGCCATTATTGAAAAGCCTATTAACATCAGGTATTAATTCACATTTTGTAGGCACCATAGAAATTCTAAGTTTCAAGGAAACTATGCCTAACAACAATTTCATAATTTAAACTTGTGTATTATGTAGAATTTAGAAGCCAAGGAATGTGAGATCACAGAGCCAGGGTGTCTTTGGAGAATATTTAACTTTATACAAACTAAATGTTTATTGAAAGGAAGCCTTCAACTAATCATCTAGACCACATGATCATAGACAGTTGCCAATTAGGAGCCTCGTAGACCTGGAGTTTGAGTACAAATGCATTCAGATACAAGTTGTGTTCAAAACTTGTATAACTTAAAGGTTGTTCCTGCTCTTCCTTGGAATCCCCTTTTTGCCCCTTTTCCTCCCCAAGCACCCTTATGTCTCATTCGGTTGGACAGCCATACAAATAGAAGCACTCTGAAAGCGAGAACTGATTGTCAATCAAGACAGTATTTGAAGAACTGTGTTAACAAAGAGCTAACTACAGAAGTGCTAATCTGAAGTACAGTTTCCATTTTTTTCTCCCCAAGACTCAAAAAAGTGTGTGTCTAGGAACTCATTAAAATAGTGCTTTCAATTAGATGACTAATAATGTACAGCATGTCTCATTTTAGTCTATAGAAGTAATTGTACATGTATACCGTGTATGTAGTTTTACTGATTTTTCTTTTAAGCCCAACTAAGCAATTCATTTTTATTATTTTAAAACTGAAATCCAATAAAATTTTAAGGATGGTATTTTGTATCCTAACAAAAAACCTTCTGTGTCATGTCTCTAGCTGCTAGCATGTGTGATGTGTGTTTAAAATATGCATGTAAAATATTTATCAGCCATAACCCATTATGTTTTCCATTTTGATTCTCAGATATTTATTTCTGACTCCCTCAAATTGGTTTTCCCCATTAGTGCTACTTGTAGACAATATGATTTCCTTGCTCATATGTTTCTATACATTTGATATATACACATCGGTTTTGCATAAAGAATTTTATTTTTAAAAAATGAAGTCACTATTAGAACTTTTGCCTCTAGGAGAGAAAAAAATATTAAAAACACTGAATATTGCATTTGAAAAGTGGACTAAAAGTAATCCTCCAAAATAATTGACATGTGCATAAATGAAAATGGCTGAAACATAGGTACACAACTTGCACTTTGAAAGTTAATTCTGCTTTGAGAGATATTACTCACTTTACTCATGGGAGAGAAAATGGAGAAGAGAGTCTCAAAAGTAAAGAAATGTTAAAGTGCAACTAATGTAAAAGGCAATCTTACACAAGATTCTATGCCTTAATTAGTGAAATTAAGAGCGTCATTCCCCCCCCACACACAAAAAAAAAGAGTTGGCAAGTTAAAGGGTGACAATTTTGCCTTAAATACTTCCACATCTACACTTGCAGTATTTTATGTATATACTACAATGAACACTGCAAATACTGAGGTAATTTCATCTAAGACAAAGTTAGCAAGTTTTTAAATGGCAACAATCGTATTATGAGATTGGTTGTTGCTTGGTGCTTTTCCTTTTATTATGCAAATCACCAATGGATTATATAGAAACTAAAATAAGCGCCTACCATCATCTTGAATAATTCGTCTGAGGTAATCAGCCATTAGATTTCTAAGTGCTCTTTTATGAGGCAAGCCTAGCCGATGAGGAAACACCACTGCTGTGTCCACAACAGTGTTATGAATCAGCTGTTAAAAAAAAAATTACAGTGGTCTGTATTAAGTACAATCCATGATCACAAGTCCAATTACATTTTTCCTTTAATAAAATAAAACTTAAAAATTCTCATGGTTAAAGCACTACCTCTGTCACCTATAAATACCTTTTTATAACCCACTTCCTTCAACTGGTCTCACCCTTGATTTCTTCATACTATTCCTGTTTCATCTGGTCTTATTAGATTGTAAATTCTTAAGGGCAGGGGCTGTCTTTATATGTTCTGAAAAGTGTTATGTATATTACTTCCACAATCTAGAAGTTTGCTAATTTGATGTACAGTCAACAACTATCAACTATTTTTAGGCCACAAGCTAATATTTTACCACTTTTTATTCTTGCCAGAAAACTATGTGAAAAGCACCCTGATAAATTCATATGTCGTATGAAAAAAATTCACAGTTGTAGCTTCTGAATATCAATCAATGGCAGGGACTCCCTACTAGGATTGCCAAATGCTTGTTTCTTTTTTACATTTGGCTGAAATCTTCCATTGAGTACTAGTGCCTTTCACAGGTTTAAAAATAACTAGTGTCAGTCCAATAAATTCTGACCGTTAGAAACCTGAGTACTGAATACATACAGCAAGAAGTTTTGTGTTTAACGATGCTTGCTTCAGCAGTAATTGAGTACAAATATATGCTCAATTATTTAAATGTGCACCCACTGTTTTAAGGCAATTATAAGCAGTTGGTGAATTCATTAGAGTTTATGCTAAAAAGGCAAATAGTGGCAGATTTCTCCCCCACCCCCCATTTAACAACAAGGAAAATATAATGCAAGGGTGATGTGAAAATGCATAGTTAAAAGCACACAAAAAAATCAAAAGAAAAAAATGTTCATTGACATTTGCTTGCTTGTGTTGTATCTATGTATTGATACCTATGTATGGATACCTTTTTCTATTCTATATCTAAGTATAAAAGCTATTCATTTAATCTATGTCATAATATGTACGATGAACCACAGCATGTATAATGCTGACAAATTAATCTGCCAAAATCTTAACTTTTATTTCCTATTTCATTACTTTAACTGGGCACCATTATATCCTGCAATAAGTTCAGTTCTATTCTAAAGATATTCTCCCGAAGACCAGTTGCTCTGAAATTAAAGTTAGTGACAGCACAGGTTTACAAAAAATCTTGTAGAAATTTCATGGAACTAATGCTTAAATGTTTTACCTTAAGAGCAAATAAATCATTTTCTAAGCTGTGTCCAATTAAAATAGTATCTGCACTGAACAAGTTTAGCAATATTGCCTGCACATCCCGAATAGATGAGGATGTGTTCTTCAAGTCCTCTTCTGTCACTCCAGAAAATCTAAGATAGATTTAAAAGAGCTTCAGTAAGTGAGAAATATAGCCTCTGGATTCCTTTTTGTAGCATTCAAATTCCAAAACTGGGTAGAGTTAGACATAGAACACTGAACTGTGACAGTAGAACAATTTTTATTCTCCTCTCCAGCATAGCTGCCAGGATAATGAGGTTACTGGCTTTGGCTCTGCTTTCAGAAAAACTACTGACAGCTGGCTGCAGATGGTCCACGTAAGCTTAGAATGAAGGAGGATTTGGGGTACTGCAAGGACACAGGTCCCGCTATTGACAGATTGAGGCAAGAACCACAGACTTGGCATTTGCTGGGCTTCTTCCTCCTCCTCCCCTTTGACAGGGGATCAGAGCAGGTAAAAAGCCAACACCTCTAAAAAGGTTGTCTTGCCTTAAGACATTTGCTGCTACTTCAGCAAAGGCAAAAATCAAGACTTCGGAACAGAATGCATGAGGATCCCGAGGAGGTTGAAGCGAAAAAGCTTTTGCATCCAGGATGGATGCCTCTTGCCTGACTGACAGGGAGATAGGACATGCACAGAAACTGCATTAATAGCAGCCACATTCATCAAATCTTACTCCAGTAAGTTTTTAAGTTTGTTATTTAAAAGTTGTCATGCTTCAGACAGGGATCACAAACACCAACATCTCTAAATGTGTAAGTAAAGTCACATGAAAATGCAACTATTCATTTGGGGAGAAACAGGGAAAATTTACATAATGTAGAAAAGAGGTTTTTGTTTAACTTAAAGGGGGTAGCCAATTGTTTTGTATCCAAATTTACCTCCAATAGGCAGAAGAAAGTTTAACAAAAGTAAATATAGAAAATATATATGGAACTTCTCAGAACTGAGTTTTTATTGAATTAAAATGAACAGTTCACGAATTAAGGCACTATCATCTTCAAATGTTAGTGTTTTTTAACGATATGCATACCTAGTATTATAGTCTATGATTTCATTATCTGGTTTAACAAGTGTATCATAGGCAACCTGTAGGTTGGAATCAACCACGGTCACTCTAGTAAGTTCCAGACCTTGTGTTGTATAACACTAAAAAGAAAAACAAAACAAGTATTAAATGAGAATTTAGAATGTGTCAGTCACCTCTGTGCTTTTTGCTCTTTGTACAAGATATGTAACATAAAAGAACCACACAGGTACTGTGGAGTCCAAATAATCGTGTTACCTACCCTTTCCTGTAACCACACTTAAGTAGTTTTGTTTCCCTTCCGAAAAACCCAACACAGATTGCCGCAACAGTTAAGTTTCTTTATATCGATTGCTCCTTAAGGAAAGACTGAGACGTAGTCTCTGGATGTAATAACAGCAGTCACGTTTTATTTAGCTCATACTAAACAGCCTCCAATTCTGTATCATTCTTCATAGATAAAATGCATCCAGTTTAGCCTAAATCTTAATGGAATCCCATTCCACCACTTTTTATTCCTAGAACAAAATTATACACAGTATTTCCTATGAAGCAACATTCAAAAGTAGCTGACAAATGTTTGGTTTGAGCTGAATATTTCAAGAAGCCTAAAGTTAACCATACCATCTCACAGTCGAGTGCAAATACACCATGATTTCCATCAGCTGGAGTTAGTTTGATAAATGTCTTCACAAAGCCTTCCAGGTTCTCCTTTCGGCCATCATGGACATGGAGCTGTGAAGTTTCCATTAGCATTAAAATGTGATTAATAAGCATCTTATTGCTATGCCAGCATAACTCCATAGATAGATACACAGCCTACGCTGATGGAAGGGGATTTTAGTATCAGTGTATGGCCACCATCTCCCCATCCAAATGTAGCTAGATCAAGGGAAACCTTTTTTTCCATTGACCTAGCTGCATCCACACTGGGTGGTTAGATTAGCATAGCTATTTCATTCAGTGGCACAGATTTTTTTATACCTCTGAACAACGCAAGTCTGTCAATCTACATTTTAAGTGCAGACCAGGTGTTATTCAATTGCTGAGAGAGTAAGTTATCTTTGATACAGACTAACTAGAGTTAAACAGGGGACCCTTTTATTTAACATTCTCCACTCAACCTACTAAATCTTAGTACAGAAACCAACGTTTCTGTAAAGATAGATGTCAAGTTTATGAAGCAATATGACAACTGGTGGGTCATGGGTAACTGGCTGGTCACAAGGTGCTGGCTCCCCTTTTTCCTGAAGAGAGAAATGAATGGAGGAAAAAGACACATAAAAATAAGCAAAATTAGATGTGGTTCTTTCTTGGAAAAAATAACCCTAATTATATTAGAAATAGCTGAAACAATACAATTACTTTCCTATTTTATTTCCATGAAAATAGCCACAGGGCTATTTTGTGATCATAAGTATACAGCCCCTGCTATTGGAGTGGAAAGTGGGTCCGAGACACTGTTTCTTAAGATGTGATCCCCACTGTGAAAAAGTTTGAGAAGCGATGCTAACAACATGTTCCTACCTTTGCAACCTGGCATCCAGGAGACCCAACTACTCCCTCACAACAGCTATACCGTGTTTCCAAGCCACCAGGAACTGCCATAAAAGGAAAATTCAAAAAGCAGTCAAACAACTGAAACAAATCAGTACTTGTTTTACTTTCCTCAAGCAAGGGACATGTTTTAATGCACCTATACTTGACTTCATGATGGTGTGTCTAGGTTAGCAGAACCCAGGCTTCTTACACATGGACATTTGATATGTTGCTAGGTATCCACAATCCTCAGGGCACAGCAGATATTTCTAGTTTTATCTGCATCCCGATCCAAGCACACTTCAAGGTGGTAAACAAGATCGTAATATGAAACATTAGCAATTAAAAAGTTATTTTAAATGATTTTTGATAGTGGCTTACATCAAGAGTGAACACGAACTATACTAACCTTTTTGTCTTAGTACTCTACCAGAATGGTAGTTGCATTCTTCTTTACGAATGTGCTTTCCTGAAGCAGTAACAGTGTATATTTCTCCACATCTACAACATACTCTTTTGGAAGCTGAAAGTAGTATGATAGTTCAATGACTAATTAAAATTCAGCCTTGAAAAAATCCTACTTGCCCTACTCTGGACAAATGAAACAATACAAGACCTTCTTCCTTTTCAATTATCAGAGAAGTAATAGGCATAGTAACTAGTTGCCTAGCTAAGTAAATACATTTTTATGACAAGTTTTCTGAGGCTGGTCAAGTTATTTTTTTAAGCACTAAAATAGTATCAATTCCTGTAGCATAATTCTGATATATGCTTCAGTTATAAGAATTTAAAGAATTCTTAAGGCTTTTTATTTTAAAACTCACAAATTAAATTCTTGAAGTATTATCTTTTATTAATCCAATTACTTAAGTCAAAGACTCTCAAACATTTTTGGTTTACTAATACTGCACTGTGGACAGAATATGCAATTCTGGGCAAGAATTTCACTCGCAAATAGTTTTACTAACCTAAAGAATTTTGTAACAGTTTGCAACAATCAGGGCCCAAGTAGTTATGTAACACTATTGTACACAATTTCAATACAATATATACCAGATGCCAAAAGAAAGTTAAGTTTAAGAGAAAGGGTTTTTTTGGGGGTTTTTTTTTTTTAAACAAATCATTTTTTTCCATATCAACTGTTATAGATATACATTTACAAATCCTGGTTTCATTTACTTACCATCAGATACAGCTGTTTTTGTAATGCCATTACTCAACATAGCACTGCCAGGTTTTTCAGGATTTGGTTGTGGGTAGCCATTCTCATGCAATTGTTCCTCAGTCAGAACATAGTCTTTTAGAATTCTATAGAGAACAATTCCTGAAAAATCTAATAGCATTTAAAGACAGGTTAGAGCAGATATGACAATGAATTTCAAAACAAACATTTTACATCTTAGATGCACATTTAAGGTTTTGATTCAGTTATACTGAATCATCTTACAGTTTGTTTACCTGATCACTCTCAGAAATTATATACTTGTCGCATCTGACAGCAAACAAAATTAACAAAAACCAAAACCCTACATAGAGTAAGATATTAAAATGACTTCCAACAAGTTACTACTTAACACTAACAAAAGGTTGCAAAACCACAATTCTGAAATGCATTCTTGCTTCATACAGAAATTCAATTCTTTCCTTGTCTTTAGAAAGATCAGTGATTTGAAAAATAGCATCCTCAATCTGTTTTAGAAGTTGGTCATATGTTGGTCCTGGGCGGCATTTGGGGCTGAGATCTAAAATCTAACAATAGGAATAAGGACCAGGAAACTGGGTATGAAAATTCATTTCACGTTGAAAAAAGTTGCCCCAGTTTATATGTAAATGGGAGAAGCTACATATTTTAGGTAAGAACTATCAGATTGTTTTACCATTCTTCTCTTCCGATTTTCTAGATCCAGTTGTATTAGTACATCTGCTACCACAAGACTGCCCTAAAAATAGAAAAAACACTTTTAAATGCATCTTCCAAACTTCAGACTTCCTGTTTCAGTTAGTGAAGTCTTTAAGAATTAAAACATTGCATCTCATTGGTAACCTTTTAGAAGCATGTTTACACCAACATAATTTAAATAAAATCATTAATGAGGCAAAACGGAATGATCTTTATCTGTGTCAGACAGCATCACTTCTTTCTTTCCCCCCATTTCCCTACATAATTTCTTACCATTTGGAGAGAGACTACCTTGATCCCTCAGCTTTTTAAGGGTGTTCACAGCTATGTTCAGATACATATTTTTACTGCCACAACGATCATAAATTGCTTTTTCTTCTACCAATGCCTACATTTAAAAGAGTAAGACCAAAATTTAAGGGCATATAGCTTATTGTAAATTTTGCAGAGCTTTGTTAGTCAGCGTCTAAGAAAGTTTTGCAGTCAAAAATGTCTTCAGTTCTAAGCTGTAGTGTCCTAAACACTTAAGTGCTACGTTAACCATAGACTATCATATTTTAATAAGTTGTACAAATATTTGTAAGTAATATTTAGAAAAAACTCCATTTCAGGAACTAGAAAGTAAACACATATCTGAGTGAAAATAAGAGTGATACTTTAAATAAATCCTAAATATAAATTTATAGATAGGGATTACGGGAATCTTGTCTTGCAAATAGATGAAATTGAATGATATGAAGAGCATCATTATACAACTACGTAAAACACAATTAGTGTAACATTAAAGTCTGAAGATTTTCTTGTATAGAAGGAAAATAATGGTCAGGCCTTCCTTTGGAGGGTAGATATTTCCACTCCCATTTTTTGAAGCCCTAAGCAGTAAAGTCTGATCTGTCTTATTTTATGTTTTTATTTTATTATTGCCTGGCAGATTCTGCATGTGCTATTTCAAGGCAATTTAGTACTACAACACTTGGGGACAGATATAAGCAATACCACAGAACATCCCAGAAGTCAGTAGCTGCTATAACATTTTTAGGGCTAGGAAAATTTCCCCAAGCTTCTTCCTGTAAAGGCGTAGTGGAAGAAGTTGAAGGACATGAAGCAATTTGACTGAAGAGGAAAGAGTTAATGAGATAGGTTTGTAGATTGAACCTGCTGCAGCGAACCTGGCTTTCTGTTTTGGAGAACACTTGATAGCAAAAATTTGTTCCTTTCTCTCAGAGGCAACAGTTACTTCTCCTCTCCTTGGTTTTACATGTGGCAAACTGAGAGGGATAATTAGAGACTAAGGGCTTGTCTTCACTACCGGGATAAATCGACCTAAGTTACACTCCACCAGCTGAGTTGACATAGCTTAGGTCGACTTGCAGCACAGTGAAGACACTGGGGTAAGTCGACTTCCCTTAATCTTCTCAGAGAGGTGGAGTATCAGTCAACAGGAGAGCACTCTGCCATCGATTTAGTGGGTCTTCACTAGATCTGCTAAATTAAATAAACTCCTGCTGAATAGATTGCAGCAGTGTCAATCTCCCTGTAGTGAAGGCCAACCCTCAGGACAGGAAAATGAAAGGATAAAACAAGTTTAAGAATAAAGGAAAGACATTAGAGACTATGGAGCACAGAAACAGGAATTACAAAACATTTACCTGGGACCCTAGCAGAACAGCTTCACAGAACACCCTCAAATTTGCAATAATCAAGAAATTTGGATCACACTGAAGATGTTGCCCAGGCTGCTAGAGTATATTTGTATTTACTTGGGGTGGGGTGGACAGTATAATAGAATCTCCAGGGAAAACAATGGCCTGGACCATTGTGGCTGCTTTTTGAATGAGGATTGTTGCCAAACAGGTGACCACAAACACGAATAGCACTAAGGTATTAATTTCTCTCATAAAAGATGTAAATGATGTCATATTTTAAAGGGAACTTATTTACTTTATGATAGCTTCCAAGCATATTTTACACTTGGACAACATGAGAGAAATGAACGGGGTAAGGAAGAAGAGAAAAACCAAGTAAATTGCTAGTTTTTGTCTGCTAATGACTAGACTATTTTCAAATGGCTTATACACATACTTGATTTTAATGGGTCTTTTCTCAACAGTCTAACATTTTTCCCCAACCATGTATAGCAAGAAGCGTGTTCATTTACTTGAAAAGTTTAAGTGTTAAACATCTTTAAAGCTTTTCTTCATAACCAATACAAACCTTATCAAAAGCTTCATTTACTGTTCTACAAACTTTCAAATATTCTTCAACAAAAAAGTTGACATATCGTTGTCTTGTGTCATGTGGAACTTTGGATCCAGATTCTGGAATTATAGAAAGCCTTCTCCGACTAGAAACCTTAGAGAGAACATTCAATATTCAGTTCATATGTTATAACAAGGAGCTGAATATAAATAATTCAGTTTTTACTCAAACTAAAAAATAATAATTTAGTACAGAATGAAGTATAAAAATTCAGCTAAAAAAGTTTCAAAAAGTCAAGAGCAAACAAAAAGCAGAGTTAGACAGAATACAGTGTTACCCTCACGAAGAGTTACCAGCTCCAGCTATCATCTAATAGTCAGTTTCTATTTTTGGCCTGTGTCTAAATATTTTTCATTCAGAACACAGACTGAAGGCACACTGCAGGAGTTAATTAATTTGGTACAATCTACGAGCTTTGTCATTTAGAAAAAAAGTTTGTAATTAGATGTAAAATTTCTCAAGGCTTCCCATAATAGCATTTAAATTTGTTTAATAAGAAATTGAGGGTAAATCAGTCAAATCCAGAAGTCTGGTGTGATAATATGCCTTATTTTAAATTTTTTTGTCCGAACAGGGTCGCTATTAAACAAGCTGTTTACTTATAACACGTTAGTCCCACTTATTCTCACAGAATGGTTGGCTTTTATGTAGTGATACTGAATGATCATCACCATCTAAATGATATTTACCAACATCTAGGAGTAAGTTTTGGTAGAAGAGAAAGAAAGATAAGGATACTCTCATCACCCTCTGATTTTGTCAGTCTCTTTCTAGAGAACACGTTAGCCACAATGCCTTCCAGAAAGTAGTTTTGAGTGAGATCAAAAAAGCAAGTTTGAGAACCAGGCATAAACAATCTGCTACTTGGGACAGACCATCATTGAAGTGTAAATGAATTTGGTCTTTAAAAATCTTCAAAAATGTATGTTTTAATCAATTTGAAACTACTTCAGCAACACTGAAGAAGCAATCTAGTAAGCAGTTTTAATTGAAAATTGTGTTTAATAGCCTACAAAAGATATGGGGTGGCATGCTCAGCTACTATGCTATTACTGTACTGATTTATTCACTCTGGGTTATGTTTTTTTTAATTAAAACTCAATTATTGAAGTTCTGCTTGACATGTAGATTTACCTAGCCTACTCTGAAACTTAGAGCTTTAAAGTACACTCTCATAAGTGAATTTTACTTTATCCCCCAAACTTTCATGCCTTCTGTCAGTAAATCAAGATTAGAGGAATCTTTGAAAGTAAGCAAGACCAATGGTACTCTACACAGAAGCTGGTTGCTCAAGATGACAGAGCACTTCTGTGCTAACACACTATAAACCTACTGCAACCAAGCACTACTACTTGGACTCACATTAAAAGGAGTTTCTATAAACCTTTCAACTTCTGCTTTCTAGAAGAGGAAAAATACTTTATTGAATAAAGCCAGACAAGCCATCCCCTTCAGATCTTGTATAAAATATTTCTATGCCAACAAACCTGCTATCATGCTAAGTTATGTCACAATATCATATGTACAAATAATTTCAGATGCACTTGTCTTTATTAACTCTAGCCAGTACAACTATAAGATAACTATTTTACAATAATTTTATTTGGCCTGACTAGACTAAATTAAGCCATGAAACACAGTAACACCATCATTAATTACCTTTAGATTGATCTGAAGTTCTACCATGGTGGGAGTTAGATGATAGTATTACAGTTTAACAAGTTTACTGTGCAAGCACTGCTCAGCCTTTTAAGAAATGCTGCATTGTTAGTTGTGAGATTTTCTTTTTGGAAGAGCAGTTACCAGCAGGATATTTTGCTCTCTGCCTTAATCTCTAACTAGTAAATTCTTGGGGCAGAGTTGCTTCTTGAAACCTACCACTGGGTCCTGAAATAAAGAATTGCCTACATGCTGTCTGACCACCTCTATTAAAGGTCTGCTGTATTTAGTGTAAGTAAAACATGCAACAATAATATCCAGACACCTAATCACTGCTACCTATTCCCACATGAAACCACCTGCAATGCCCCAATGTCTGCAACTTCTCAGCAGAAGGTTGATAGTTATGAGAAGGCAGGAGAGTGAGCTACAGTTCTGCTAGAATACAATACTGACCACTGAAATCTGACCACTTGTAACCACACAGAACACCACCAATTGTTAGTATTATTAGATGGACTCGAAAGCAGTACTTACTGTATGATGTGATTATGAAATATTCAGAAAAAAGTTAACATTTAATATTTACATACCCTGCAGTGCTTAGCAAGCAAGCCTCTGTATAAAATCAATAGGAGTTTTTCCAGATAACTGCAGTATTTGGGCACATATTTTACTACTATTATAGTACCTTAATAGGCATGGGAGCAATCCTTTTTACTGAAATATTAGAAGGTCTGCATGGCATTGCTGTTACAGCATTTCCTTGAAGGAATACATTCAGTTGACCACTGCTGGTTGCAACAGGTTGAACTTCAAGCAAATTTAAACATACTGAAACAACAGAAGGTAGTTATTACATATAGTTATTCATTAAGAATGAAGTTTTACTGCTCAATCCCCTTTCACCAAATGGCAGGTTTGTATAATTTTTGGTGGTGCCCAGAATGGGTCCAAGCCCCCATCCCTTCCCCCCTCACCTAAGGCTCTGGGAAGGAGTTTGGATGCAGGATGGAGTGCGGGCTCTGGAAGGACATTGGGTGCAGACTCTGGGCTGGGAAAGGGAGGGGATGAGGGGTGTGATGCTTACCTTGGGTAGCTCCCACCCCTCTGGCAGCAGTTCCTAGGCAGGGTAGGGTGGGGTGTGTCTCTGGGTGCCACAGCCCACAGCCACTGCCCCCGCAGCTCCCATTGGCCACAATTCCAATGGCAGTCGGTGCTTGGGGAAGGGGAAGCATGCAGAGACATCCCCCACCCCCATGGGGCCACAAGGATGTGCCGGCCGCTTCCGAGAGTGGCACGCCATTCAGAGCGAGGGCAAGCAGGAAGTCACTTTAGCCTCGCTGTGCTGCCAATGGTGGCCCCCGGGCCCTTTTAAATCGCCCGGGTGTGGCTGGCGGGGCCAGAAGATGCTCCAAGGGAGGCACGCTTGGGTGACAGGCAGTGCCAGGGGAGAGACCTGGCCCCGAACATTGGTGGATCCGGGCCCCTGTGCTCTGAAAATTCCTGGAGCACAGGTACCACGGGCACACAGAACTCACCACCCCTGCCACATGGGAGACACATTCTGTACAATTGTATTTTGGTAACCACATTCAAAGTTAGCTGAACTTTAGGACAATAGCTAAAGACTCCAAAAAGCACACCAGTAACTTCACTTTACTAATCTACTTTATGTGGAAGGCACTCATATTACAGGGATGGGCAGCAGGATGGTAAAAGTAAAATACTTATTCAGGTAAACTTATAAAAACTTGATACAAAACTTTAGTTTGAGCTCTCCAAGTGCTTTACCAGAACAAACCTTTGAGGCGTGTAAGTAAAATCTAACTCCAAAAATGGGCAACAAACCACAAGTAAATAAATAAACAAAGTTTAGAAATAGGCCCAAGACCAGGGTACAGTGTATGGATTATAGCTATTATGCTAAATCAGTGGTGGGCAACCTGCGGCCCATCAGGGTTATCTGCTGGTGGGCCGTGACAGTTTGTTTACATTGACCGTCCCATTGGTCAGGAATGGGAACAGCAAACTGCGGCCACTGGGAGCTGTAGGTGGCCGGGCCTGTGGACAGTTGATGTAAACAAACTGTGTCGTGGCCCATCAGCAGATTACCCTGACAGGCTGCCCACTGGTTTGCTAAATAGATCCTCTCAGCACCAATTTCTACCACACTGTTGAAGGGACTAGAAAGTGAGAAGACAATTATACAGTTTGAGAAACACTCACTCACTCAATTACATTCTAAGTTACATGTGCTCACTTGAAATGAATGAACTGAAAAGCCAGGCTTGTACAACCAAAAAGCCTTCAGGCTACGTATAAAGTACTAAATTAATCCCTAGTGCAATTCTTGACATCAGTGGAGTTACTACATGGAATATTTTTGCCCAAAGGCCTTGTTAGTAAATACTTAAAATTACTAGCTGAAAAATTAAGAGAAAAAAATAAATAGGTATATTAACACACACACACTTTGGGCATTTGACAACACTGAATACATAGACCCACTCAAAGTAGGGAAGCTTTCACATAGCAAAGAAAGAACTTTAAAAAAAATTTTAACAGCACAACTGGCAGGGAGTACTCATTCTTTTAAAAATTACATTATTAGAGTTAAAGGAGGTATACTTTTAAAATTATAATAGCGCCATGATGGTTTTAATGTCAGCATGAAAATAGAGATATCCAAATGTTAAGTTATTGGTATTTTCTTTCAAACTAAAGCAGCAGTTCTCAAACTGAGACCCCCTTCTGACAACAAAAATCACTACATGATCTGGGAGAAAAGGGGTCTGGAGCCTAAGCCTCACTGCCCCAGGTTAAAGCCCTCAGGCTTTGGCATCAGCCCTGAGTGGCAGGGCTTAGGCTTGGGCCCCAGCAAATCTAACACTGGCCCTGGCGACCCCATTAAAATGGGATCCTGACCCACAGTTTGAGAACCACTGAACTGGAGGAAGGCTTTCAGGAAAGCAAATACATAAATGCAGGAAAGAAAGACAGTGATTGCCATGCTTTAGGGCTTCTGAGAAACCCTACATACTTGACAGTAACTTGAAACAATTATAGACGTTGAAAGTTGTTTCATTCCAGCCCCCCCAGAACTGCCTCCAAACATTTTAGAGAGAACTTCACCCAAAACCAAAACACAAAACTAACTGCATTAATGTAAACTGACATTAAAATGTTGACTCAGCCAGGATACTTAGAATAATAAAATGAATTAAAGGTTCACTCAGGCATCCAAAATATTTAAGAATGCTCACATTTGGAACAAAAACAAACTGATCAAATATTTTAAAGTAATCCAAAGACCAAAATTTATTTAAAAAACCTGGTTTATCCCACTTTGCGAAGCGAGATCTCATACCCATTGGTCCTACGTTTTGAATCTGAGTAGTTGACAATACAGGTACAGTTTTCTTCTGTCCAGAAGTTGCAGCAACAAAAGCCTGTCCACTTTTAACAGCAGCTGTTATCTGCACTGCCTGTTGCTGTGCATGCAGGATTCTGGTAGGACAAGATTGCTGTGGAAGAGGTGCCTTAAAAGGCACCAGTATTTCTTTGTTGGTCTGTACCTAATGGGCATGAAAATTAGAATGTTCAGCCAATTACACATTTGTCAAAATACACTTCCAAATTTACAAGCTAACAGTCGTAGAATACATTTACAGTGTATTTTATGATAGAAGACTGCATCCAAACATATACTTCCACTATCTCTTCTACATTCCTTCTCAAAGAATTTATTTTCCAACAAGACAAGCTACAGGGCCAGATTCTCAGCAGGCATAAGTCAACAGAACTCCACTGAAGGCAATGGAGCTCAACTAATTCACACCAGCTGAGGTTCAGGCCGTATAGTCTATTTTTTTTTTTAATCCCACATTACTCATCCAAGCAACTGCAAAGTAACCTAGCTGATATCAAACACCAGGATAAGGAAAGGGGGGGAGGAAGGAGAGAGAGAGAGAGAATAGTCTCTAAGATACCTAGGACTGAAACAACAAAGGACTTTAGAAATTCAAGTCACCATTTTATAGGCCATCTAAATACAAACTGAATGGCAGCTTTTGGAGAAGAGGCACAACATGCCTCCTATATGAAAGTAAGCAGTAAATCACAGTTTGCATGTTTCCCAATAATCTTCAGATAAAGACCTGTAGAGAGCATATGACCAGTAACTCAAACAGAAAGCAAAAAACACCATGCACAATACTGACAAAATCCTCACAAGACACCCTTAAACCAACAAGGCCTGACCCTGCAGTCATCCATATGCAAACTCACACTTGGTGAAAAATGTTACAGGATTTTATTTGAATCTATTCAATTAAAAAAAAAATTATACACACAAGTATATATTATATATAGAGAGATGGCACAGTTGGCCTGGGATACCATAGATGTCAAGCAGAATTAGGGTGACCAGATAGCAAGTGTGAAAAATCAGGACGGGGATGGGGGGGGGCCATAAATAGGAGCCTATATAAGAAAGACCCAAAAATCGGGACTGTCCCTATAAAATCAGGACATCTGGACACCCTAAGCAGAATATCAGATTAAATGTGAAATACAGTACGTTTCATCCCTAGAAGATAAGGATAATTAACCTTTTACACATAAATGTAATCTGATTCAAGGTTATCAGTGGAGTCAGGTGTATAGTACAGTACACAGTACTGAAGAATATAAGTCAGTAAGAGACTAGATGTTGAGACTCTGCCACACACACTAATTTGTACTTTATGTTTTACATTTCATACTAAGAATCAAGCTCAGAACTTTGTTTCTCCTGTGGCTGATATCATTAACATCTGAAGGCAGTTCCCCATAATGGGTATGACAACAGTAGCAGGATAAATCCTCCAGTCTTGTAATGTAGGCCTCAACTGAAGAGTTCTAGCATATCTTAGTTCTAGAAACAGGAACATTCCAAATACTACAATGCAGATACAGGCCTTAAAATATTTTGTAATTAAAAGAAGAAGAAGAACTGTTGAAAAGAAATGTATGGTACTGCTTGCTCATCCTGTGTATATAAAATACAACTTCTTTTTAAAAAAGATCATGCACTGCGCATCAGGACACTTTCAGCTGAAGGAGGTTCATTCATAAGTCAGAGAGCTCAATGAAGTATAATTAAGTGTTGTGTTTTCAACAGTCACCTCAGGACATGCTTAATAAGCAAGCAAGTAGTCCCAATGACCTTCAGTGGAACTATACTCACTGTTTATTATTAAGCAATTGTTCGAATGCAATTCAAAAGAGAAAAGAAGTGTCCATATATAACATAATACATCTCTACCCCGATAGAAGGCGACCCGATAGAACACGGGTTCGCATACAATGCAGTAAAGCTCTTACATGCTGCTCTGAGCAGCGTGTTAAGGGTGCTGGGCCAGGGTTGAGGAGCCGGATAAGGGGCAGAGGGTCTCGGGGATGGTCAGGGGCTCCCTCTCCTCGCCCCAGGCCCAGCTGTGTCCCTCAAGGGAGGGGACTTGGGGGAAGGGATTCCCCCCTGCACCCACTGGCAGCGACAGATGCGGAGCAGCCCGGCCCCAGCCCGCTCTACTCCACCAGCTCCCAGCTGCAGTGCTCAGCTTCCTGCAGCAGATGAGTGTGGGACCTTTCCCCAACCCCACCCCAGCAACACAGCTTGGGCCAGGGCAAGGTAAGTGTCCTTTCCCCAACCTCCCTGCACTCACCAGCAGCAGGAAGCGGAGCACCGCGGCTAGTAGCTGGCGGAGTGGAGTTGGCTGGGGCCACATTGCTGCGCTTCCTGCCGCTGCCGGTGAGTGCCTGTCAGGGGGCAGGGGGTGTGGATAGGGGTTGGAGCAGTCAGGGGACAGGGAGCAGGGGGTTGGGGTCCTGGGGGTGATTAGGGACGGGGTCTCTGGAGGGTGCATTCAGGGAACAAGGAACTGGGGCGGGAGGGCAAAGTAAGTTCGATATAACGCCGTCTCACCTATAATGCAGTGAGATTTTTTTTTTGGTCTCTCGAGGACCGCATTGTATTGGGGTAGAGGCGTATAGCAGGATCTCTAGCAGGTAATGCAAGCTTTCAACTAGGGTGTTCAACAACAAATAGTTTTGCTACTGTTTCCAAGTTGATGCTGTAATTGGAACTTATGAACACAGCATTTAGGTATATTTGTACTGCAACAGTTTGGTAGAATGGCTAGTGTCTGCCAGCTCAAAATGGGCCACCCCTTTCCTAAATTAGAACAAGTTGTGAGCAAAATTACACATTGGAGTCAATGGCACCCTACATTTAATACTTCCTTCAATTTATTCTAACAGCCTGATCTGCATTGTGGTGGTAGGTTCACTGTTTGAGAGCTCAGTGAAGCAGAAATATACATCTCAATTTGCAGGCCTACAGTTCAGTCACTAGTAGTCTTGGGGCTTGCTAATGTTAATTGTAATTTATAAAGGTTAAAGAAAGGATTTACAAGTAAGAAGTTTTCACTAAAACTGAACACGAACTTTTAGTTTAACATACCTCATTTAAGATGAGCCTCAAAAGGAATTAACTTTAAGCTGAAGATTAGTAAAAAATACTAGTTATTTAATTGTTGATATTATATAGGCATATTTCTCAAAAATTCCCAGAAGAAAACTCACATCAAATTTTGCAGTGTGCGCAATTCTTTTCTTCTGCCCAGAAACCATATTTGTCTTGGTATCCAATGTATCTACTTCAACATGAGCTCCAAGAACCTATTAAAATTAAGAATAAAAGACAATACAGGTTTTTTCTTTTATTAGCTACACAATGTACAAACTGCTTTGACTAAATGTCATAATTCACTAGTTAGGCTTTCAACTGTTCCAACTAATGGAAGAAATCCAAACATTTCCAATCTAAAGTTACAACAACTAAAGTATATACCTTCACCAAGATTAAGCTACAAGGACTTCATCTTTATTTTCACATGAAAAAAGATGGTATATTTTCATTATTAGAAATAATTTTAATAGCATAAGTAGATTTTTCAAAATAGAGTCTCCTACAAGTCGGTCTGTTTAGTAAAAGTACCAAACTCGAGAAACATCAAATAAAGAGGTTATGTAGTTAATCCAAAATTTACTAAGCCTAACACATTTTAGACTTCCCATGCATTGCATCTGGCCACTTCTAAAGATAAAACTATTGCCAAAAATGTTTTTAAGAGTGTCCACTAATTTTGGATGCCCAACTCAAGCATTTAGTGTATGATCTTCAAATATGCTGAGCAGGGAAAGCTCCCAATTACTTGAATTGGGGTTGACTGTGCTCAACAGTTTTGAGTATTTGGCCCTGTGTCCCAATCTGAGCACGCAATATTAGTGGACATTTTCCAAAATGTGGATCTATATGATTAGAGAAAACACTAGTAAAAAGTATTACAGAATGTATGGAACACTTCTCGCTCTTTCCATCCCCATGAAGGAGGGAAGTGCAGATGTACAACAAAATGTACTGCACCTGCTTAGCAATTTCTTGCTTCTGTGCTTCGCTTTCAACAAACTCATTGAAAATTTTCCGGCATTCCTCTATAGGGTCATCCGATTCAGAGAGTTCAGTATCCTCTTCACTACACTCCATCTCTTCTTCTGAAGAAGAATCTAATATAATTATTTCACTTTCTTGGATGGTAGTGTTCACAGTATTACTATTATTTTCTCCACTACGGTTTTTAGTCAAGAGATCTACATCATGACAAATTTTCTCACCCAAATTCAAGGGAGTGCTGGGATGAATGGGTGCATTTCCCAACACTTCATTTTTTCCATTTTCATGTATGATCTGAATTTTTCCTATATTTCCAGGTAATTTTTTAGAAGTCCCTTGTGCAGTTAGCACAGTTTTGTCTTTTGAGCTGGCTTCAAAATACAGGCTAGTTTGGGCCTCTCTCTTGCAACTCGGTATGTTTTTATCTTTATTAGTACTCAATTCTTCACCAGATGTTTTCACTGATATTTCACTCTTTGGATCTTCTTTCTTCAAAGTTTCATTCTGCATCTGTGCCTTAATATGAGAAATTGAAGATATATTCTTTTCCTTAGAGATAGTAAAAGGTTTTCTTTGTTCACAAAGGTTATTTAAAGACTTCAAAGCATTAATTTTCACATCAGGCAAATATGCACTTTGAGTTTTTGGTGGCGTTTTCAGTGATTTTTCAGGGTTGCTTACATCTGTGTTGTCATCCTTTTGCAGAGTTACAGTAACTTCTGCTCGTTTTTCCTCAATACACTTAAGAGGATCTTCTCCTATGTTACTATTGTGCAGATTTTCTGCACATGTTACAGCAACTTGTTTGTTTTCTTCTCTATTCCAGTTTTTAAAGCTCCTACTTATTCTTGGCTTCTTAGTGACAGTCAATGGTGGAGCATCAATAACCAGAATATCATCATCATCAGATTCTTGGAGCTTTATTTCAAGCTTGATTGGTGAATAGCTTCTTGATCTCTTCTTTGGGGATCCATGCCGATTTCCACATGGAGACATTTTTGGAGACTCCATGTGAAAATCAGCAAGAGGCATTTTCACCTGCTTAAATTGCTGTGTGTCATTTTCCTGCTCTTTCATTATGGAAGAGCTGAGTAGGCCTGCAGAATAATTTAGCAGTGGATCATATTCAAGGTCAGTTGCTGGACAACTATGGTCAATGACATATTTACTGGATACCAAATGACAGCCTTTGCTAGAGTACTTAGAGACTGGAGCTACAAGACATTTGTCTTTTGTAAGAGAGCTACGCAGACCATCATCATCTGGGGAAGTTTTATTTCCTTTAACATCATTTGTTTTAGATGTCAAAGAGTTTTTAGGTATTTCATCTTGCAAATTATACTGCGAGAGTTTCTTCTGCCCTGCTTCAACTTCAGTCTTGACTGACTCAATTGCTTTTTTGATTCTTTCCAATTCTTGTATACTTTTACCTAGCTCTGTTGATGGAAGAAAATCATGTCATTCACTGATCTCTCTTAAATACTACAAGTATTAAGTTATGATTTCACAGAGTTCAGCTGAAAAATATCTTCTGCGTAATAAATATTGCAGTCTGTGGCAAAGCTCTACAAATATACAGGTTTATGGTCCAGACATCAGTTTTGTTAGTCAGTCACTTAAATTATGTTTTTAAGCTGTTATATTCATAACCTTTATAAGTTTCAAGACAAGCATATTATCATCTGTAAGCTCAGTATCAGCTCTAAGACGGCTTGAAACTCCAATTAATATTGTACTTAAACATCATTTGGTATACCAATCTTTTTAAACTATTACAAATACTGTTTTTTGTTTTTTAACTGCATTTCAGTGGAGCACAAAGTACACTGAAACCTCAGCTCTAAGGCGAGCTTCTTAAAGTGGTGCTGCTGCTGTGTATCCAGGGAAGGGGAGTGCTCTACTGCAATTGAGTAAGCAGTAGATACAGAAGGAAGAGAATGAAGGATCAACTCATTCCCTGTCTCCGGTTGGTGCTAGTGACAACTGGATTCTGCTAATTTTTCTTAGCAGAAGTGCTGCTTAGCCTGTGACCCCTTTGTAACACCCATGAGCTTGAACTCCCATGGGTTGAAAAACTACAATCTCCACTAATCATAATTCAACTGTAAAACATGGAAATTCAGTTGCACTAATCTGGAAGTTAAGTCTTCCATCATGGAGGCAAGATAAAGACTTCATGGGGTAAGAGTCACTCATGGCTCTCACATATAACACAATTGTCCTACAAAGGTGAAACGGCAAAGGATCAGTAAGAAGCGCAATCATTTACAACCCCAAATTAATAACAGACCATATGCTTAAAACTGTACACATCTAAAATAAAACTGGGAACATCCAGCTACACTCCCTATTGTCTTTAAGCACTAATTAAGGTTATCAATTCTTTCAAGGGAAATAGATTTCAGAAGAAAAAAATTAGTAAATCAAATGAAAAAGAAACTACGTTTTTATTTTTTAAGTATCTGAAATGCAATTCAGGTTTTTAAAACCTACATTTACAGCATTCTTTTGTTATTTGGGGATATTAGAGTGGTTAAGATCAAGTTTTGCTCTACACCGTTAAATGAACTTAGCCCACTACTGTACTAACAGCCCAGATTTCCCACCAAGTTACACACTACCATTTGTCATGCAACAATCAACTCAAACTGACACACAAGTGTCTGAAAATGACAATTCATAAGAGGAACAAAGTCCCTCGCAGAAAAGTCATCAGTGAGAGTAAAAACAAACCAGATGTGACAGATGTTAGTCACACTGCTTAATGCACTACTGAAAGGCACTCAGATACTACAGTGATGTTCCAGATGGGTTTTATGCCACCTTCATCACATTCCCTATGAAGTTCTACTAGGCTCTTCATGAACTGACATACTCCTACCTGAAAAGCAGTGCTCACCTTCAGAAAAGCTGTAAATATTTACAATACACCTCTACTCTTCCTCAGAAAGACTATTGCTCACAGGAATAGCTAAAGTTTAAAAAAAACCTACACACTTAAAAACCAAGTTTTGAGTCCAGGAAGCATCTCCAACTTCTATTTATGCCACAGGGAGTTACAGGGGTTCAACATCTCTCAAAATCAGCCCTCACATTTTCTATGTTGTGAATCAAAACTGGGAGAAATGCAAGAATAAATGCTAGAAACACTAATCATTTTATACTTAATTTTTAGGCAATTCACTGCCTGGTTTTCATTCACCACTACAACAATATTGCAGCAGAGACTCTGCAGAGAACTGCATTTTATTTTAGTTTCTATTTTTTTAATAGTATAATTGAAACATTTCTATTTCTCTTGCTGGGGCTACATTTAAAATTCTGAGAAAGAGGCAAGAAGAGAGGCTATGCTACCACCAGTAATTTATTTATGAAGCCACCAGATGACACTTTTCTATACCTAACCTGCATACTGAAGCCAAGGCTCTGACTCAGGTTTGAGCACACGCCCCTCTTTTGTCCAAACACAAATCAGTCTGACACAGAGCAACAAACATTCAGGATTTAGGCCCTAGGACCGTGCCACAGGCTGGGTCAGAGCACAACTTCCACTGAGACTCACTTCCAAGCCCTAGCCCTGTTGTTTTGCAGCATGGACTTGAGCAAGGGTGGCATTGCTCAATACAGACACATTAGCACGGCTGCAAGACACAGGCCCAGCAAGTACAAACCCAGGCTCAAAATGCAGCGTGGACACTCAAATGCAGGCTTGGAAACACTGTGTGCCACATTGCGCCCCACATGCCACAGCTTACAATGCCTAACTTACTTACCCTAACCTAAGCCTTGAGTAAACAGCTTTATGGGGTACCTATATCCAGCAACACCTACAGTTAACAGCCAGGTCTCTATGGGGGGTGGGGTGGCCACAGGGCTGCAACTGAGGCCGTGGCAGCCATCCCCTAAGGCCCGGCTAGTGGCCACGCGGCACTGCTATGCTGGTGTTGGGGTGGAACCAGCGCCATGGGCTACCCGTCACCACAGGGCGGGGGTGGCAGTCAGAGACACACTGGTACCAAGGAAAGCCCCCCCCCATAGCGCCACTGGCGGGCCCCAGTGCAGTCAGGAGGCACAGCCCCAGGGGGGGTGCCCCACACAGCGGGGAGCAGCAGGCTGCAGAACCCCCAGAAAGGCTGGGGGAGGGGGATGAAGTTAGGGGATGAATGGCAGCCAGCGCAGACTGGGGGGGGGCAGGCGGTCCAGGCACCCCCTGCCTCACAGCATCCCCCAAGGGGGAGCTCAGAGGGGTCCCCGGCTCCCTCAGCCCTCTAACAACGTGGGCAGCGCCCCCGTCCTCACCCATGGCAGGGGCGTCGCTCAGCGGCTGCTGCCCCCCGCTCCGCCCCGCCTCGTGCCTATACTGGCAGTGAGGCCGCGGGCAGCCGGCGCCCGGGGCGCCATCGAACGGGCAGGAAAAGCCACTGAAGTAACCCGCGGAGCGCAGCATCCCCGCCCCGCCCTGCCCTCAGCCAGCGCGCGCGCGCGCGGCCCAGCCAGACTCCCGCGCGCGGAGTCGGCCGTTGGGGGCGGCACGGCCACAGCCACGCGCTCCCCCCGCGGCGCGCGGAGGCAGGAGGCCGGCGCCCGCAGTAACTGCCCCACCCCGGCTACGCCCTCTTCCCGCGGCGGCAGTTGGGCGGGACGAGTCAGCCGCCTCCGTACTTATAGAGAGCGGGGGCGGGGCCCCGAGTCCCCGCTGAACCGCTGGAACCAGAGCGGGGCGGAGTCTCCCGCGAAAGGAACGTTCGCAAACTTCGCCGAGCCTCGCGCGCCCGCGGCTGTTAGGCTGCCCGCTGCGCGTGGAAGCCGCGGGCCTGCAAACCTAGGGTGCCCCGTTGCGGCGTGTGGCGTAGAGCCACGGGGCAGCGGGGGGCGATCCATAGTGGGTGTGCAAGGGCCACGGGCAGCAGGGGTCCCTCTTGCCATGTAATTTTTAATGGAGGAAACAGTGTGCGAACAGAGTTGATTTCATTGGAAGTTAGAAGCCTGGATACCTGTGTGGATCTGGGCATAAGATACTAATCAAAGTGAATAAAATGAAAGAACCTGGCTCTGGGTTAACAGGGTTTATAAAATATGCACTTTTCAGTCGTGAATTCTTTACCCTGTGTCAGTGGGAGATTTGGGACAGTCAGAAGTTTCAAAACATTTTTAATCGATTAAGATAACGGAATAACAAAAAAACGTGAATGCTGGTTTAATTGTTGGTAGCAGTAAACCTTGAGAGAAACAGCTTGTTTTGTCAGTCACCAAGAAAGTTAATATATTGAATATAGCGTAAGATAAAGGCAATACTTCTGCTGAAATGCAGCCATTACTTACAAAAACATTCATTAAACCTAGGTTGTGACATTGCACTCCATATGTTTAATAAAAATATGTTCATACGTGTGGATATGATGTAACTGGAATATGCTTTATGCAAAAGTTCTCTTGTGAAGTATCATTACAAAGCTTATGATCTACTGAGTGTGTTCATTCTCTTTGTATGTATGTATCATTCTTGTATCTAAAACTAGAAATATGAAGTATAACTCTGAGGGCCTATTATAATTATGCAAAGTGTGGGCCATTAATGATGGTTTAGAATCTTGATGGCGCCCATTGTCTAGGACAATTGACTGTAGATGGTTCTGATTACCTGCAAGTCTCCACTGCATATGTGTGGACCAGTTATGAAGAAATGCCCTAGTTACCAGCTGAGCTGGACCTAACAAGGTTTGTGCCAGGGGAAAGGATTGGGCCTAGACCAGGTAGGAATCTAGTCTGTGAAAGAAGCTTATTGGAACATCTCTGAGGGTGAGATTTACTTGCACTCAATTTCTTAATGTATTAGGCTTAGACTTGTGTGTTTTATTTTGCTTGGTAACTTACTTTGTTCTGTCTGTTATTACTTGAAGCCACTTAATCCTATTTTGTATACTTAATAAAATCACTTTTGTTTATTAATTATCCCAGAGTAAGTGATTAATACCTGGGGGAGCAAAACAGCTGTGCACATCTCTCTATCGATGTCATAGAGGGCGGACAGTTTATGAGTTTACACTGTATAAGCTTTATACAGAGAAAAACTGATTTATTTGGTGTTTGGATCCCACTGGGAACTGGGTGTCTGGGTGCTGGAGACAGGAATACTTGCAAAGCTGTTTTCAGTTAAGTCTTCAGCTTTGGTGTCGTGGTTCAGACCCTGAGTCTGTGTTGCAGCAGGCTTCTGTGTCTGGCTCAACAAGACAGGGTTCTGGAGTCTCAAAGTGGCAGAGAAAATGGGGTCAGAGATAGTCTCAGCACAACAGGTGACAGTCCCCAGGGCGGTCTCTGTGACCAAACCTGTCACACAGGTATTCTTATTTGTCTTTCTCAGACTTGAAAGGCTATTCTCACTGAAATTCTCAGTGTCTATTTCAGAAAATAGTTTAATGCTAATATCTTTTTTGATACAAGATAGCTATTATTGAAAAAATATTTCAAAAAGGTGATTTATTGCTTAGAGATTACATCATTACAAATCTATACTGTATATGCCCCTGGTATTGGCTTATGTGGCCTTGAATTTACTTCACTTCACAAGGTCACTATAGTAAATCGCAATAACAGAGTTCCTGGGAAAGACTTCTTAGGTCTTCCTTTTGCGTACATGTAGCGTTGTGTAGATGACGGTATTTAAAAGCCAATTCTGTTCTGTTCCTTTCACCCTTGATTCTGAAGCACTTAGAGTATAGTATGCCTGCAAACATTTGTGATCCAGATTTAATTTCAAGTCCCTTTCCCTTCTCCCTTTTCTATCAGAATTTAAAGTTAGCTCTGCCTCCTTCATGTAATTGCAAGTTGTAAACTTTAATGAATCACAAATGCATGCTATTTTTATAAAAGTAGCTGCAGCATTTTTTGTTTGTTTTTATACCAGCAGCATCAGGGTTCAAAGGTTTTGTCAATCATGCACTCAGCTGATTGGTTTATAGCTCATTTTCGCTTGTTTTTGAGGCTTTATATGAAGTAGCTCCACTGCGAGTTGATTCATCAGAAATTGATGAGACATCATCTACTGACTTTATATTGGATAATGTTCTTGTTTTTGAATGTCTAGACTGTGAATTGCTCCTTATCTCCGACAGTGTTTTTTCATCCCACATACTACTGTCTGCAGTCTTAGAAAAAGAAGAATCAGATACTCCTTCCAAAGGTTGAAAATAAGATAGATATGCCAGTCTCTGTTGCTCAGCATGAGTGGTGGAGGCATTACTAAAACCCCTGAAACACAAAAAGAAAAAACATTTTATTTGTTAAATATTATGTTGAGAACAAACACCCTAGACATTCTTGGAGTTGCATATAAATTACCAAGCTTCCACTTTTCAAGATTTTAACAACTAAGCAGGAAAAGTTAATGTATTTGATAAGAACGCTGTAGTACATAGACTTCCTAGATTCAACATTTGTTTGAGCATTTGTTGGTGATTTTCTTGCTTTTCGCCTGAAGGGGAAAATGTTACCAAAGTGATTGAATGTATGTGTGCCTTTTCCCAAACAGGAGAGAAAATTAAAGTTGGATTTGTTTTTATTTGGTTGCTAAAGATTTTGCACAGTTCTACATAAAATTGTAGTATCACTTAAATGTTAACAATAGCAACCTTACATCTTAAAACCTTTATGCATTTCAACACGTAATTCTTTTCTTAAAGCATATGTATTTCAACATGTAATTATTTTCAATATAAGAATATTACCCTTCACTGTTAAACTGCTTTACCACTTCTGTGCACTGGAGAAGAGCAGTAGTTTTCTTTTAAGAGTTAATATTCTATTAGAATATGAATACCTTAACAGAAACATATCAGGTGTGGGGGGCATTCTGGGGTCTAGCAGTACATCCCTGCTCCATATACATGGTGCATTAGGCAGCACTGTTGCGGATAATTAGAAACAATAGGCTTATGCATAAGTCTGCCTTATACTTCCTAGGGTAAAATCCTGAGCTCTTGAGGCAACACAAAAGAGCCATTGTCTTATGGGAAGTAGAAATAACTGAGGTCTCTTAACCTGGATGTTGTCTCCAGCAATACACCAAAGACAAACTCAGCTATCCCATATGGGAGGTCAGAGGTGCAATGGGGAGGTCTGTACAGAACAGGTATTTTCATCATAGCCTCCTCCCAGGACTCAGACTCCATGTGATAGGAAGACTTACTTTTTTTGTCTGCTGAACTGGCTGAGAGTCACACCACAGCATATCATAAATATTATTAAAATGATAAGAGTTGTAGATGATACAGCAAGCATTAGTATTTCCCTTACATCTTTTTTTCTTCCTACATTTGCTGCCTTCTTTTGAATAAGATCACCCTTATCCGACACTAGAAAAATAAAACAAACCAGACCAATCAAATTCAAACAATGAATGCCATGTACATAGAAATGATGATTTTTTAAAAAAGATTATACATCAACAAATGAGCAGACTGATAAAAAGGCTAGACGTGCCTCTGTATAGATCCCATGCTTGAGGCCTGTTTATTTGACCTTTGCATACACAACCACAATTTAGCCCAAAGTGAAGATCTTCAAATCACTGCCACATCCAGATCTGTCCCAGAGGACGTTCTGGTAGAAGTTTAACAGCCCCCATGGAGTACAGAGATCTATGATTATTTTTAGTTTAATCAAAATACTTCCCCTCCACCCCCCAAACAAATATGACCTTGTGTTAGTGAGTATTCTTGAGCTCTATCATCTCCATGATCCCAGAAGATTATTGTCTGGGAAATCAATAAGATTATAGTAAGTACTGTACTGTGTTCTTACTTGGTACTGGTTTAAAAAACATGTTTCTTGGGTGATATTCTGTCTCATTGAACTCAGGAGTTTGGTTATCCAGTTCTGCTGGAAAGCAAAAAAACCTGTGAGGCAGTGAAAACACAGGTGATGTAATGTGCCCTGTTTCCCTACCCCCTGACATATGAAGTTAATTCTTTTGCTTCAGAATGGAAACAAAGACAATGTAATCTGAAGAGGCAAGGTGAGTGAGATAATATCTTTTATTGGATCAACGTCTGCTGGTGAGAGGAAAGCTTTCGAGCTTACCCAAAGCTCTTCCGACCAGGGGCGGCTCTAGGAATTGGGCCGCCCCAAGCAGGGCGGCATGCCGCGGGAGGCGCTCTGGCAGTTGCCGGTCCCGCGGCTCGGGTGGACCTCCTGCAGACGTGCCTGCGGAGGGTCCGCTGGTCCCGCGGCTTCGGGGAAGCATCCGCAGGCACGTCTGTGGGAGGTCCACCCGAGCCGCGGGACCAGCAGACCCTCTGCAGGCATGCCTGCGGGAGGTCCACCGCAGCCGCCTGCCGCCCTCCCGCCGGCATGCCGCCCCAAGCGCGCGCTTGGCGTGCTGGGGTCTAGAGCCGGCCCTGCTTCCGATCCACCTTGTCTCTCTAATACCCTGGGACCAACATTGCTATAACAACATTGCACACAGTAATGTAATCTGCAAGCAGTTGACCATATTATAAATTATTTAATTGCAACTATTATAATAGATCTTGATTTTGGTTATATCCTTTTGTATGTAAAAATTTAGGGCCAGATTCTCAGCTGTTGTAAATTGGTGTAACTTTGTTTAAGTCAATGGAGCTATGCTGATTTACATTAGCTGGAGATTTGGGCCATTGACTTCAATGGGGCCAGAATTTCACTTTGGCCTTTAGTTGTTGTGCAGTCTGTTTTTTGCTTGCATTGATTTTTTTAAGATCTAGTTGCATCTGGATTCTCTTTTATTTCTTGATTGCAATATGTTCTAATAAGCAATAGCAATCAGATTAACACATATTTAATTGTCTTTTAGCGCATACGCAGTTTCTAAAAGCCAATTAATTTCCTGCCATAAGTATTTTCAAAGGGGCAACAAAACTATTTGCATAAATCAGCCAGAAATTCCCTGTCTGTAGACTTTTACCAGCAGATAGGTCTTTCAAAATTGGGTCCTTGTAAATGTTCACAGGTTTTGCTCTTAGATCTGTAAAAAGATGACAAGAATCTGTCAGTAGTACTTCAGTCATTGCACAACAAAACCAATAGCAAGTAACTTATTTTCATCTGTTTAGGTCTGATATACAAGTTCATAATAAATAAACATGTTGTAGAGCCATTTCTTTCCTTATGAGTTGGATTAAATTTGGTCTTTAAAAATATTTTTGCTAAGATGTTCTTTACATGGAAACAAAGGAAGTTAAGCTTATTTTTCAGAAACACTCAGGAGAAACAAATGACAATTTAGACACATGGTAATTTGCCTTGCCAAAGGCATCAATTCTTATGTTATTATTAGGAACTTTGCAAGTGAGCCCAAACAGAAAAAGAATATATGACTCGAAAAGCCAAATTATGCCTTTGCATACACAAGTGAGTCTTATTTACTTCAGTGAAAGCCCCACGTAGACCTTTGGGATAAAGGGTAATATGTTCTTTCGTGGTCAGCCCAGTTCCAAAATGGTAATAATCTTTGGTTGTTCATAGAAGGAAAAAAATTAATGCCAGAGATACAGACTAGAGAATTCTTCAAGAATTTGGTGTGAGCGCATGTTCTAGGGTTTAAAGCACATGACAGGGTTTCAGGAAACCTTGGTTCGGTTCCTTTCTCTGACTTGCTTGGGTAAATCATAACCTTTTCAGACCACAGTTTCCCCATTTTTAAAATAGGGACAATAATACTTGCATACTTCCTGGGAGTGTTGTGAGGCTTATTTAACCCTTTACACTGCTTGGAAATCCTTGGATGAAAGGGGCTACCATAAGTGCAAAACATTTTTATAAAATCTGGGTATGGTTATCAACTATCTTAGAGTCAATGTAGATATTTTGGAGTCAATGCAGATGTAGAATTACAGTCTCTTTAATTCAGTTTTCTTTGTTAATTTCACTTTTGTCAATTGCATCCAGAATATTTTGAGAAGTCAGCATTGTTTTCTTGTGTAATTTATGATTACAATTATTTTAAGTTTTAATTTGGCCATTTTAACTGTGAAAAGATGTTTTGATGATTTCATCATACCATACCTCCACTAAGTGATTCCTCGACTGGGCCTTGAGTGATAATGTTGTGATAATGAGGTCCAAATTTGGATTCTAGAAAAAAGAGTTGCAAAGACTATTTACAGTTCAACACAGCCTTGTCACTAACAGCAAAAAAGTTGTGCTTGTCCTTATTCATGACAAAATGGGAAATGTTGAAGCAGCACTCCAATATCTCTTGACAGGATAGCACAATGTATCACTAGTAGCCATATTTAATGAAAGAAAAATCTAAGAATCATTCAGTTACATATTAGCACTGTCAGAACTTTCGGTTTTAATGTATTACATTCCGTTGTCTGTAAGTCAAGACCTTTGTGCTGGTACAATGATATACATAGCTCTTCAAACAGTAAAAAGAAGTTATTGTCCTTGTATTAGGCATGACTTTTTTATCAACCTCCTTGCCCATCATTTTGTCATCAATTCTTTCTTTTGTTTTTAGCTAGCTGAATCTGTGAGTTCTTGAAGTCAAGTACTGACTTGAATCCTCTAATTCAGGTCCCGTTTCTATTTATTGCTGTCCAGTTCAGTGCAAAATACTTGTATGTTACTGATGTCTCCTATTCCAAATGTGTGCCTTTGCAGAACCGACAACATGTGATCTAGATGCTACCTTCTTTTGGGAAAAGGGGAGGCGCCTCTCTTAGCCTGAGGTTCACAGCAGTGAACCTCCTCCTGGAGTTAGATGCTAAGCCAAGGCAGCCCTGTAGTGCAGTGCACTCAATCAGAATATGGGCTGCCCAGGGCAGATCCCCTCTCTGCGTGATTTAGAGTAGGGAGTTGAACTCAAGAGAGTCCCCTAATCACCAGGCTATTGGGTATTTGGGGTAAAGGAAGGGACTCTCTCAATCTCTCCTACTGAAGCTGCTTCACTTTGCATACATAAATATTCACTGGGCCAGAGAGAGAGACTGACTTGTTAACCCACTGGTTAGGGCACTTCTCCTGGGCTGCCAGAGAGTCAAGTTCAAGTCATGGCACCAATGAATACAACTAGAAAATCATGTCAGAGCAGTGTCTTAAAGTTCTTTTTGTTTTTAGCATATTACAGTAAATCATTACAAGAGCAATACTCACAATAAAACCTTCCAGTGTATTCTTACCTTCTGAAGGCTCTGCTTCAGAACTCTCTAGTTGTTCCTCTTCAGCTTTTTTGATGGAGAGCAATTTCACTAGAAGTTTAAATAACAAATAGGTTTGAGTACAATAGGATCTTTTAAAGGTATGGAGTTACTATAGGAATGGACACTTGAAAAAATTCCAACATCCAGCTATAGGTTTTTGCCAACCTATTCTTACTGATTCTGTATTCCCATTTGTAGCTTTGGCAGCCACGTAACAGAAGACAATATGACTCATGCCCCTGGTCTGAATGGGGGGGGAGGGAGGGACAACATGGCTTTTAACTGAGATCATCTTTAATGTTTCTCCAGTATCAGCTGGTGGGGATGCTGATACGTTTTGAGGGTTAGCACTGGTCCATCACCCTTTGTGTGAAGTAGCTCAGGCTCCAGAAGCACTATGTTACTACATTCCAGCACAAATTCTCATTAACTTCAGTGGTTCAGGATTGGATTGTAAAAGAATGTACTAAAGAAACAATTTTGATCAAAATTGGAAAGATTTTGTAACCATGTGCACATACTGTCTTGTGTGTTGACAAGAAATTATTGTACAAATAAATGAGAAAATTAACACAAAACAGAGAGTAGTTTCTTAGCAGCAATGTTTGTTTTGTGAGAAATGAAAAATAAAATGTAAAAGTAACAACATGTTCTAGCTCCACAAAGTTCTCTTACATTCTTATAATTAAATATGGATCAGGGGGTGTGGATTCCGAATGGTAAATGTACTGGATTTAAATTCCTTTTAAGCATCAGCCACCAACAATGCTGATCTCTCTAAATTAGCAGGGAAGAGGAATCTTCTGAGTTTCTCAGTTAAATGAATGGGAAACCTGTGAGATTCGATTGCTTTTCTCTTCTCCCCACAAGTCACACTGTACCACAAATGATTTCTGTACACTTGCCTTTGACACAAAATATTGTACTTAAAAAATAGAATGGCAATAGAATCCCTTCCGTTCTATCCACACAGCCCAAGAATATGTTAATAGTTTGAGGCTACATTAGGATTTCTTGTTTTAACATCCATCCATCTATCAGGTACTTACATCACAGTCACGTCAGTGGTATCTGAGTGTCATGCAAGGAAATAAACTGTTTTTTTTCATTACTGCATGGTTCTATCTTCCCTCCTGCCCCACTACTCCTAAAGTGCTTAAAAATTATTCAAGTGCCTGCATGTAGGTTCTTAAATGGTGACTTTGGCCACTTACAGTACTCCCGTAAATTCTGCATACTGTCCTTCAGCATTAACACATCTTTAGACACAGGCGGATTTGTAGAAATATCTAAATAAATTTAAAAAAAATCAGTTAAATTCTTATTTTTGACATATAAGGCCACATTTTCAAAGGAGAGTATAATGCATGTAATTCTGAAAAACACCCCCCGCACACTTGCAAATTTGGTTAATGTATATCTAGCTACCAAGTTGTGCATGCAACTCTCTGATTTATGGATGCAAGTGTGCATTTGTTGAGGCACAATAGGTGTATCGTTTTTGGGTGCAGCCACGGTACTCTCTTTTGGAAATTTGGTTTTTACTGTTTTTTAACAGCCTACAGTACAATTAAGATATATGTTTTAACGATTCAAATTTATAATTCCCCTTCTTTGCTTAGCCTTCTTTAGCCTTCGTAATCTGTTTTGTTCCATTCTGTAGTACAGATATTAATTTAATAGCAGAGATTTTAATTATGGTAGTTTTGCTGCCTATTAAGTGCTGCATGATTTATTTAAAAAAATTACAGAAAGAACTAGTTTAAAGGAAATCTATACAAGTCTAGCAACCATTTTAT
Source organism: Mauremys reevesii (assembly GCF_016161935.1). Taxonomy (NCBI): domain Eukaryota; kingdom Metazoa; phylum Chordata; order Testudines; family Geoemydidae; genus Mauremys; species Mauremys reevesii. Next base: position 109,857,933 of record NC_052628.1, read on the forward strand.
AAATCTATATAAATCTATACAGTTCTTTGTCCACTGCATTACAAATTCATGTATTTAAAATGTTTTTAGGGTCAGAGCAATGCTACCTTATCTAAGCTATGATGGTACTAATTTAGGCCTGGTCTACACTGGGGGCGGGGGTCGAACTAAGGTACGCAAGTTCAGCTACGCAAATAGCGTAGCTGAACTCGAACTACCTTAGTTCGAACTACTTACCCATCCTGATGGCGCGGGATCGAAGTCCGCGGCTCCCCCGTCGACTCCGCCACCGCCGTTCGTGGTGGTGGAGTTCCGGAGTCGACGGGAGCATGTTTGGAGTTCGATATATCGCGTCTAGATGAGACGCGATATATCAAACTCCGAGAAGTCGATCGCTACCCGCCGACCTGGGCGGGTAATATGGACGTAGCTTTAGTCAATGCTTAAATTTTACTAGCAGTAGGACAGGTACCCCAGGGATAAGGAAAAAAACTGGAGAACTGCTGTAGAAGGCTTATTTCCTCCTCTGTTGGGCATTTACTAGTTCTTTGAAAGCCTGACAAATGAGGGAAAGTGACAGTCTATGAGCATCCAGAGTGGAGTGTGTTTGGTTCCTTTGGAAGTGACTTCAATTCATTCCTGGATTGAAATGTTGGCCGTTTGTTGTCTGTTTGCATTATTATTTTGATTAAAGGTGGTTTTTCCCCCGACCGTGCTTTGCTGCACATCTTCTCTTCGGCTAGTGTTGTGGCCACTCTCCTGCCATGATTCACGCACATCGTGACTGATTATGTTTGGTACCTCAGGCTATGTACTGTGTTGCATTCTTTCATGCATCTTTTGTATAATGGTGATGCAAACATTCTATTTCCATCCTATGCATAAGAACTAGGAATATTGCACCACCATGGAACTACAGATTTCTGTTGCTAGAATATAACTCATAATATATGTATATTTATATAGTCCTAATCTGCAAAGGGATTCACTGCAAAGGAATTCCTATGCCTATATAGCATCTCATTCAGCAGGACTCTGTAGGGTGAGTTCTTTTGCATGCTAGAGGATTATAGAGAACAAAGGGTTCTTGATTAATTGTGAGCATAAATTTACATGGAACAATTCATATGATATAAAAACAGGGAGAACTTCACTATAGGAGAACATTTTTAAAGCTGCAATTTGTAGATGATTGTACTGCCATTGCTGGTATATTTCTGCTGTTAGATCTATATTTTGGAGTCTTAAAACCTTACTTCACCTGTTTCTAAAAAGATCTCATGGTCCTCAGGACTTTGTACAACGTAGTTATTATCATCTTCCTCCTCCTCCTCTTCCTCCAAGTCATTGACAGGTAAGTTATGGTAGTCTAGAAAAATGGGGCAAATTAGTTGTCAAAACTGTGATTATTTTTCTTACTATATTTGCTGACAATCAGAGACATGCTGTGAATTTTATTTGCTGCGACAAATTGATCTAAAAACAATACAATTCCATGGGCTCTAAAAATGCTGACAGACTTTCTTTGGCAAAGATTGATGGTCATAATGTAAATTGTATGTATTTCTAAATCTTGCATATTTTTCTGCACCCAGGGTGTAAAATATTGATACTTAGAAATTGCATCCTGTAGTCCAGAGAAACTCAGGTGCAGCTTTCTACTTCATCGGCAACTCCTCTGGGCACAACACGCTGCTCAGAGCATTCCTCAATTTGGTCAAGGAGTGGCTTTCACGCTGCTTGGCACAAGGAATGCTGTACAGAAAAATTTGTACCCATTTCAATCTTTCCAAGTAGCAGGGAGAGGGAGAGGGATCATAGGGGGAAAATCTCTCAACCCATCCTCTTATCTACCGGAAGCCAGAAGCCATTTATTTTTACTGGTATAAACTAGTCTTGTCCCAGCATTTCTAAAGGACTTCTTACCGTATGGTATTTAGGTGCAGAAGAGCTTGTAAATCGTATTACTTGTGGCCTCCACTTTGCGCCACCCCCCCTTCCTCAGGTTAATCATTTAATGGTACAGAACTGTCATCATGGTTCCTACTCAACCCCCCTCCCCCTCCAGCTGCTCCAGCAGGGAACATGTTCAAGGCATACCTACACCATAGCAAGCTATGACTGCTTGAAATGGTCCTTAGGGACTCTTGACAGCTAGTGCAGTATAGAACAGCCAGAATCATAGAATATCAGGGTTGGAAGGGACCTCAGGAGGTCATCTAGTCCAACCCCCTGCTCAAAGCAGGACCAATCCCCAGACAGATTTTTGCCCCAGATCCCTAAATGGCCCTCTCAAGAATTGAACTCACAACCTTGGGTTTAGCAGGCCAATGTTCAAACCACTGAGCTATCCCTCTGATCTGCACTGGAAGAATAGCCAACCCAGTAGCAGAGGACTGCAAAGGTAACCTAAACCCAACTTTTGCTCCCTCCACTTTGGTGATGAACTGAGCATAATTTGGGAAAACTAGAGAATTGATCTGTGTCACATTTGCATCCTGCTACCCTAATTATGTTGAAATTTGCCTTGAACACAGCAAGTACTTGAATCAATACATAGCACACATACAAGGGACTCTACATAGAGACATTAAACTCGCAAGAGCATTTGAGGAATGTTTCAGCTGACAAATTGCAGGCTGGATGACACAGTCATAGTGCCAGTGGAAACCCAGCTTGAAAACAGAAGCCTGGAACCACACAAGGACAAAATCAAGAAATGATGCAGAGAAGCTACGTAACCTTTCTATGACTTAACATATGGAATCAATCATATTAGGTAAGCCCAGAAGAATAAGTAACATCTGAAAATGACAGGTGGAATGCAATTCTGAGGTTCTTCCTTCTCTTTTAGGTTTAAAATATAAGAACCAGATTTTTTACCCTCAAGAATCTATGGTTTTGAATGAGATCGTGTAACAATCGTGTAACATCAAAATTATAGGAAATTGTGGAAGTAAATTCATGGAAGTCAAGACAGTTGAATTATCAATTTTGTCAATTTTTTAAAAGACCTGCAGCTCTGACCAGTCAGCTCAGTTTTAGCACATTCTGATTGGTTAAGTGCTGAAGAAGCAAACAAGTTGGTAAAATTACACCGGACCCTCGCTAGAACGCAGGATTTGGGATCCATGCGCGGGACCGCCTTAAAATGAAGTGTAATTAAAGTAATTAAAGTACAGTAATTAAATTTGGGATCCATGGCCGCGACCACATTATATGCGAATCCGCGCTAGATAGACGCGCATTCTAGCGAGGGTCTGGTGTATATCAGTACCTAAGGGCAGATACAAAAGGCCTACTGTAGGGCTAACGATTTAGTAGATTAGGGACTCAATTATTGTGTTTATATTTCACTTATAGAATTGCATGCTTTTCAGATTGGACAATGTGTGTATCTTGTGAAGTGAATAATATGATATGGCTTTGGTATTTCCTTTAGTAAATCGTATGTCAGATCTTTGGATAGTTTCAGAGTTTTGTTTTATTTTTCTGGGACAAGTTATTTTTTCAGGTTGGGGAAAATCACACCAACCTTGCCATCCAATAGTGCAGGAAAAGTGGTCATACACTGATATTACAGTTAACATAGAGCAAACAAAAGAAAAATATTACTTCATGCAGGGTGTAGTCAGCCAATGGAAATGACTGCTCCAGGGGATCATCAGGTCAAATACTGTGTCTGGATTTTTAAAAAGTTGGATAACTTTATGTTAAAAAATAATTCTTATAATTATGCATGGTCAGAGAAGAGTCATCCAACCTCATGCTTCAGAGCATAAGATAATTGTTGCCAGGGTCACGAAGGAATTATTCCCTTGCGTTCAGCATTACATGGCAGACTATGTGCAATAAAAATGCGTTCACCTTCCTCTGAAGCAGCAGGGATTGGCATCACCCCAGCAGAGTACTGATAGATGCTCATTCAGTATGGCAGATCCAAAGTTCCTAAGGACCAAATTCTGTTGTTTGTGTCATGAAAAGAGTAGTGGAGTGGAGAGCAGGGAGGTTCAGGGGCAGGCCTTGTACCATATGTATCAACTCAACAGACCCTTTGTGGTCTGCTGAGCATACTAGTCTGTCCTTCCTTACCCCATGACTGCCTTTAGCAACAGCATTCTGACTAGGTTCTGCAGAGGTGCAAAAGTGGGATGTTGGAGACGCTCTGCACACTTCCTTTCTACCCTCCAGCACCCCAAGGGATGACTAAGCAGAATTTAGTTGTATATTTTCAAGCAGACACTGCTAAAAGTGCCACCGAGGGGAACAGATTCCTTAAGATTTCTGGAGGGAAAAAAACTATAGTAGTTTAAACAAAAACAACAAACAATCAACTCCTGCCCCCTCCCCCCCAGCCCCCAACAGGTTAAGGGAAAATGCATTCAATCTATTCCTAGAAGTAACAATAGACTTCCTTAACCATTCTCACCATATAGAGGTTTTGATGAGATCATACCTTTAGAAGATGAAATTAGCTTTTTGGTAGTCCCTGCAGAAATAAGCAGAGATACAAAGAGAAAAAGTATGGGATTCATAGGGAAAACTGTTGTGCATCTCCAGTCATTATCCTGGATCTGTCTCACAGTTTCGTCTTACAGTCATCAGTGTCACATTCCAAAGTAGATCATTGTGACATCACCATCTCTTTTAGAACCAGCACAGACCAATCAGAGAAGAATATGCATCTGAATTTCTGGAAAGAGATACCACAGATAACTTCTGAGATTTTTAAAATGACACTTTATCTTTGAATAATATGTTTTTTAATGTTAGAAATGGAACTGTCTTTGGGTAGATAAGAAGAAATAAACTTTTCTCTGAAAAAGTTTCCTCAGTGATTAATTACATTACAGCTTCTTTTATTTTAAAAAAGCTCTGTGGGGCAGAGACCCAGCTAGTGCACATTTTCATACCTCTTCAGGCCATGAGAAGATGTGTCCCCATCTTACAATCAATGCAAATTTAAATATTTAATATTTTTCACTAGACTGCATGCTTTATAGTGATACAGGTTCAAAAAACACAGCATCTGAATGAAAACAAAGATGACCCAAACTTATTAGTCTCTGATGCATCAGAATGTAATCCTCTTAGTTTTAAAAAAAAAGTTTCTATACAAGGTGTATTAAATATCAACATGGGCCAATTGTTACTACAGGTCTATTTTATTCTAAGGTAAAACACTGCTATCTCAGATACCGATGTATAATAATTGTTGGCCCGAAGTGCCTGTTTAATGGTCAGCACTGTAGATCCTCTTTAATTTTAAAATACCTCTTAAAGACTAAGAAAACCTAGAGTGTGAGAAGTATAACAGATAGAGAACAGAGATAAAAAAGGAGAAATTAGAGGGTGGAAGATGTGTCACTGAATCTTAGGAATTAAAGGAAACACAAATGCACAATATATTTTATTGTAGTGCTTTTCCTCTGTGCTTATCACATTGCAACTGCTGATCTCCATTATCATAATGATATTGTTATTTACAATACACAGACCGGTACTGTATTACAAATAAATTGTAAAGAAATGAAAGGGCCCCCTCTTATGGATATGCTGGGAAACAGTAATTTTGCCTTTAGTTAAAGTAAAATAGTAAGTATGAGAGCTTCTGGGGAAAGGAAAAATAAAAGTGATGAGAAATAAAAAGACACAGCAAGAACAAAGACTGAGAAAAACATAATAGCATAGGGAAAATTAAAGGTTGATCCTGATAGCCCTTATTAAATGAGTAATCATTACTCAGGAATTGTCGCACTGAAATCAGTAAGTGAGTGAGGGTTGCAGGTCTGGGTCCTAAAATTGTTAGAAAAAGAACATGAAAAAGCAAAGGAGTATGAGAAGAGCTATGAAGAACACTGTTCCATAGCTGGAAGATATTGGCAGGTCAGTGATCTGTACAGCAAACACTCCCTGACCATACAACCCTAAGATATGTCCATAATGATCTTGTTAATTGCCCTTCCAAGAAGCATTAGAGTTTGGCTGCAGACACTGATTCTTCAAAAAAACAAAAAAAACCAACACATTCGGACTGGCCACTTGAACCTTTTTGAGGTTGATTATTGTTTATGGTATCCCACAATGTGCTAGGTGCTTTCCAGAGCTTCAAGAAGTTTCAGTCCCTGTCCAAGCAGATCACAGTCTAGGAGAAGGAGATAGAGGTTAGGGGAAGGAAAACAACAAATAGGTAATTTTTATACAAGTTAACTAGATTCCCTGTAGGCACAATGGCAAAAGTGGGTCTATGAGGACTGATATGTGGACGTGTGTAGGGGCCTCACATATGAGTTCAAGGCAGCCATACTATGCCTAGGGTCCACATGTAAGAAGACATAGAGATGACTGAATGAGAAGCTGAGATATGGGTAGCCTATGATGGAAACATTGGTGGAGCAGAGATAGTGAGGGACAACATAAAGCGAAATAAATAGGGAGAGGGAGAGACAGCTTTGAAAGGTGACACAAAGCTTAGATTGGATGCGATACCAGCTGGGGAGCAAAAAGAGGTGTTTGAGTGGTGAGTCCCCAGATCAAAGCAACGGACAAGGAAGATAATGTTACTGTTATAGACTGAAGGGGGATAATGCGTATGTCAGGGAGTGACACTATTATGTCTTAGCTGTGCATCAACTCCCTCAGTAGTGCACCAGCAGGAAATCTCTTTAGTGAATCACACATACCTTCTATCTTATGCTACTCCTCCCCTCCCCCCCACACACTTATGCTATACTTGGGGAGAGAGGAGGCAGAGCGCTGAAGGGAGGAGAAGAAATAATAATATACCCTGTGGATATGAAGGTGAAGGGGAGGGGCGACAGGCGAGTGAGACGTTAAAGGGAGAAAAAAGCTTTAAATTGCCACTTTGTGAGATTGGGGGCAAACTACCCTTACCCACATTGCGCTTTCAGCCATTTTCAGTTCCATTTCAAGGAGCTGTTCAACAATCCCAGGCAACTTTCATAGAGGAAACTAAATCAACAATGGCTGCTAAGCCGCAAACTTCTGCCAAAAGGGCAGTTGAGCCTCTGGGGACAGGAAGGTGGAATAAGGGGGCCAAATGGCCCAGGGAACCTTTTAAAAAAAAAAGCGGGGGGGGGAAGGGTTGTTTTAGGACAAATGAACAAACAACAGGTGCTTTCAAAGTAGAAGAGGGAAACGTGTAGAGTAGAATTTGTAACCTTTCCCTTATTATTTAGCTTCTCACTATACTAGGAACTACTTTTCATAATGGAAAGATACATTGCATGAAAATCACTTAACTGTCTAGAGAGGGGAAAAAAGCATTTTTTAAAAGAATAATATATAAACTGAATAAGCCATACTCTGGAAGAAATAAGTCACCTTATGGGGTATATTAATTGAGTACTGGTGGTTGAATGTCCTTGAGTGCACCAAAGGTATCCATTGTTAGCTTACTAATTCCCGTTCTGTTGTGGGTTATTGCTATGCTAATGCACACCTTGAAGTGACTTATTGCTATGTTAATGGACACTCTGTGGTGGGTTATTGCTACATTAATGCACACTGTGGAGTGGCTTTTTGGTATGCTAGTTTTGTATGTCTGCAAGTATGGGATCTATATAAATTCTGTTTCAAAATTAGTTTATCAAACAAGTGACATGCACCCATGGGAGTCTCTTCTATATTTTGCAGGGTGGATAGGTTTTTGCTGGTAACTTATCACACGTGGAATAATGCTGTTGGTGCTAGCTGTGACATGGAGATCTGACTCCTGGAGCTATGCCTGCTATGAGGAGAGGTACAAACAACAAACCCTGCACAAACAAAACAGGATTCTGATGACATGGTAACTACATTAATGGCATTCTGTTGATTTGTGATGTCATTAGAATTTGTAAACAGAACCTTATTCACAGGGTGTTTTTCAGTCTTTGCCTGTTACACGATTTAGTTAAAAAAAACAAGATGCTTTTTTAATATAGAAAAATGTCTTTTTTTTGGTCTGTTTAAGTTTTGGAAAAAATATGTTTTGGAAATAAAATCATACCAGAAGACATTTATTTACAGTTTCATTCAAGAGAGTTCTAGAACTCTTTTGATGGTGGAATTATGACATCTATGGTTATTCAGCCAATCATCATAGAGTTAGCTTTAATTCATTTGCATACTATAAAATGTAAAGCCTATATTGGCCTTTATATAGATAAACAGAAGGGAAGATTGTGCCAGGAATCTCAGCCCAATACCTGCACCTGGTTCCTAGGGAGCAATTCTGTTTCAGGAACTGACTCTAATCAGACACCAAGGCAGAAAGCAAACTCTCTGGCTGCTCACACAGCTCCACATCAAGGACCCATACCTCTACACAGAAAGTAACATATCAAAATACCTAACACCACCACAGCATCTTCCCAAGACTGAACATTTGCTTTCACATTAAAAGGAACTCTGTAACAGTGACACGTAGTGACACCTGCCTAATATTATTTAATATGGATATTGCCATAGCCCCTAAAGATCAACCAGGATGGAGCCCCATCCGGAAATGTAGTAAATAGCAGTGATTTTCTGATTGTATTGCTTATATAGGGCCAGATTGTGGCCTGGCTTGCATACCCATGGAGGGACAAAAGGAGTGTAGGTTGTTTCCTTGTTTCTTGCACCAGCTGCCAGGATCATGGGTATTAGCACAGGAAGGAGAGCAGCTTCCACACGAAGAACACCATAGACCAGGTGCAGGTCCTGCAGGGTATTTGTCCCTCGGAGCAAGGGGGTACTCAGAAGGCAGACTGTGATTCTCAGTGTCAGATGCAGGCTCAGAGTCACAATCAGGCTTTACATCTGCTCCAGGGGCAGTACAATAATGTGTAGCAGTTGAGTCCAGAGATGGGTCAAAAACCTGGATGTAAACACCCATTGTGTTTGAAATACAAATCGGGGTCTAATTCTGGCAAATAGCCCTTAGCTTTTTAATGCACTAAACCAACCCCCAGATTAGAACAGCTCTAACTTCAGAGTATTTGAAACTGGGTCTGAGTTTTGCAGCTTGAAAATACATCTCTCTATCTAAATAGTCTACTTATTTCTGCTTTCCTGAACCTCATCTATAGCAGGTTTATCATCTCATAGCATATTAATTAACTATCTTGCAATGTATCTGCAGTGGACTTATTAATTGTCTTGTCATTAATTATGTGTCTCATTTTGCCATAAATCATTGATCTCCCCCCCGCTTTCAGGAAATAATTAGTTTGCCCGCTCTTCTAATGACTAGGCACCCATGAAAGATGGACCCTAATGAGATCTATCATGCTCATTTTTCTGTTATGGAATTTGGACATTCTGCATATTACAATTATTCTACATTTATTTTATTTAGGGCCAACTCTTCTCCCCTGGACCAAGCCCCTGAGTGAATGGGTTTGCACAGCAGTATTCCATGGGAATAGCATTCTCCCCCACTCAGGTCATTCTGGATGACAGTATGACTCAAAGCTGCAGTACCTACCACATTTGCTGTGCCTCTCCCCGGGGTGTGTGTCTTTGACAAGAAGATCTGTATGGTTGTAGAGCTACCAATCACACCTGCAGCCCTCTCCTAACCTATCCCACAGCACATCTCCATTCTGCAGCAAATGGAGCCCTTGGGGTGCCCAGGAGATATGGAATAATTACGTTTGTTTTAGGGTGGTAACAATGAATATAGATGGGAAATGACAACCAGTCTGAAAGGGAGAAATAACCCAAGGAATCTCATTGAATGAGTGTAGACATCTGTCCCCAGAAACCTTTGTGGCTGGCTCACTTTTCCTGTCAAGCAGGAAAATGTGCACATATATTTAATCTACCAGCCACAATTCACTCGTTCTAGAAAACAACCATATTGTGGAAGAGTGACTGCCAAACATCTTTGCAACCAGTCTTGTCAACTCAGACCATTTAATAAGGATTCTCACGATAGTCTGATGTTTTTGTAAAGCTCCAGCTCCTGGAATTGTGTGATTCTGTGAGATTCTTACCTTTACTTAAAAAAATGGAAGTTTCTCGCCCTCGTGCTTGCAGAGAGACCTAAAGGCTCAACAAACAAACAAAAACCAGAATGTATTACTTTTTAATAATCTCATGATTTTTAAGCCAATCTAATGATTTTGGTTGACATGCCTCAAGATTTTTGAACATTTGGGTTTGGCAATATTGAGCAACTCACCTTAGAGACTGCACAGATGGGGAAATGTGCAGGAAACCTGAAGACTACTAAGAAAGTGTTGTAAGCCAGTCTTAGCTCCCAGAAAATACTCAATAATTCCCAGAGTGGGCAATGAGACAATAGATTGCAGTCCCTATCTGGTTCATCCTTTGTCCCAGCTCCAATGGAGAAACCAAACCAAAGCTACACTGGAAGTTCCAAAGGACACTCAGTATCAGTGCCTAAGCAAATGTACCATTGACCTTAAGTATTACCAATATTGATGTGTTAGATGTGAACATTAAAATAAAAGTCACAAACAAAAAAAATGCACTATTTGCTATTAAAGGAGCACTAAGATGCTGCAATACAGTTTCAGTTTGATTGATGGCTTTCACCTGCCACCTTTCATCAATGTTAACAGGAAGTAACCTGAAACTTTGAACGTGAATATAATATTTTTGCCTTGAAACTGGAAAGATAGACAGCAATTACTTAGCACATTTTCAGAAAAGTCCATCCAGTGAGGTTTGTAGTTGGCTCTTCAGCGTAGGTTTACTTGAAAATGAAAGCAGATCAATTTGGGTTTTGCTAACTAGGAAATGGTTCATTAACTTCTGAGCTAGTAAATTTACACTCAGATCATATTGACATCTACCTTGACTTAACAAAAAGCGAGCGAGGGCTCAGGAAGGCCTACCTAATTTTCTTTCCATGTCATCAGAGCAGATTGTTAACCAGAGGTTGCAAAGTGCTTTGGCTAACCAAAATAAAAGCGTAGTTTAAGTTATGTTTCTATTGTAATCATTTCTACTGTAAAAATATCAAGTTATTTTGATAGCATTTTCACTGCTAACACCACAAATGTTTGCAAAATATTTCAAAGTTGTTTCCATTTTGCAGCATTCAAACTGGGGCCTATTTTCAAACTTATGTGGAAATTTTCTGTCTACATTTTTATCAAAACGTCATCAAAATAGTTAATGATTTATGAAAATTAATAACATTTTGAAAACAACTGATCTATTTTGAACCCTAGAAAACTACAATCTACCTCGAAATTTCATTTTTTTAGGGTGATTTTTAATTTGTTTTGACCAACTCCACTTGAATCTGTATGTGAATGAGCTGGTGCTATTGACATTTACAAAAGCAATAACAAGAGTGGAAAAAACTTCCACAGATATGAATTTGAATTCAAAAGTGAGTTTTGAGTCAACCATGATAACAATACTACGGTGTCACCAGATGTATCCTTGACCCACAAAGGATCAATTTTTAAGAATGGTAATTGAGTCTCTGTACAATTTCTTCCTCAAACGACAATGTTAACTCATTGCTTTCTTCCCATGACATCACTGGAAATGGCTCGCCTGCATGCTAATTTTTTTAATTTTAGAAAAAGGAAGCATCAATTATCTTATCACCCTATTAAAAAGAGTGTAAATATCAGAAACTGGGCTGGATCTGGTCATGCCTAATGGTCAGAGCCAGAATCAGGAGTCCAGGGTGGGATTGGAGTGAGACTGGAGCAGGACTAGGAGCAGGGCAAGGGCAAGAACAAGGCAGGAGCAGGCTAAGACCTGGGGAGTCTGTTGCCCCCATGAGGCAGAAGAGAGTTCCAAGCCCTGGAGCGACACTGAACAGACTGAGCTACTCGTCCCCTTGTGGGGCTTATATACCCGGACTGCGAATCACATGACCTGTTCCTGCCTTGTGGATTGGCAGGTGCCTAGCACAGGAGTCACTCACCACCAAACCAATGATACACTTTTGGTGGAGGGTTGTGGGAACTAATTGTATGAGCTCCCTACCTCCTCATAAGCAGGTTGTTTGGGACCTGACCACATGGAGCTGCCACTGAGTTGTTCTGTGGCCCATAATGCATCATCCTTGTGGAGTTCCTGCCTGACTGTTGCATCTGAATGCGGAGGTTTGCTTCCATCTGGAATGAGCCCCCTAGAGGATGCCATGGGGTCCATGTGGATCCCTTTGGAATGTTTAGGAAGGCAGGGTCCTGTTCCCCCAGAGCACCACTCAGGCAGCACAGAGCCAGTAAAGCACATTGTCATGAACTCCCCTGGCTTCAGCTATGTTGGGACCACCCCACTAAAGGGATATTCCCTACTAGAGGGGCTTTGTGGAACTTTTGTGGGTAGCCTGTACGCCCCAGATCCTCCATTTCCACTGAAATAGAGTCCCTCTCCCGCTCCGATCCTAACCCCAGTTATGGAATTTTCCTCTCTTAGCTCTTTCCTGTGGAAGAAAGAGATCCAGCCCAATGCATTAATTTTTTTCCAATCTCTGTTTACTTGGCTTTACATTTGGATATACATAGCAGGGATCATGGGTTTATCAGATGACATTTGTTTTCACTGCAATAAGTTTCCAGCATGTGCTTTTGTTTTATGTATCTTATACTAGTAAATGCTTTAGCATAACACAACAGTAACAACTTTTACAATGAAAGAGCGATTTTCATTATGACTATTACATTCATGATGTGATATCCAGAGCTGCCTCTCTGCTGTCTGCAGGTGCATTCACTCCCAGGGGGAATCTCCATTTCATAGCCTGCTTATTTGGGCTCAGCCCTGGTTTTGGCTCACAATGAAGCTTTCCTATGAAAAATGACTTCTTTATAAGAGACTTCTTCTGGAAGGGCCCCCGTCAAAGACTAGCATGCACCCTGTTGTGGATTTGACCGTAATCACAGTTAAATGGGCAGGCATTGCTGTGCAATCTGTAAAATAAATACACATAAATTGGCTACTGTGCACACAGCAGCTAATTTCGTAAGGACTTACAGTGTGTACCAGCAAATCTGTAGCAGAGCGCTTTTGGCAAAAAGCAGTCAGCTTGGCTCTTGATCTTTAGACATTCTGTACAATCAACGTAAGGGTTCAATCATGTAAGGCACTGAGCACACTCAATGGGAGTTGAGGACGCTCAGCTCCACACAGATGGTGTTCTGCTCCTTATTTGAACTTGTCGCATCAGAGTCTATACAGGGGCTGTGCTTGCGCACATCAAGGAAATGTATTTCACTTCTTTCGGTTTTAAGTTGCCATTGTGACCTTGTTGGTAGTGTTGTTGTAGCTGCGTTGAACCCAGGATATTAGAGAGACAAGGTGGGTCAGATAATATCTTTTATTGGACCAACTTCTGCTGGTGAGAGACACAAGCTTTCGATCTACACAGAGCTCTTCTTCAGGTTTGGGAAAGATATTCAGAGTGTCACAGCTAAAAACAAGTAGTTAACACACATTGTAAGAAATCATTCAAGGTGAAGTGGGAAGTTAACACGTTTGCTGTCATAGGACAAAAAGGTGGGATTAGCTGGTTACAGATTGTTGTAATAAAACATAAATCCAGTGCCTTTTGGAAATTTACGTTATTAGAGACCTTGATCAGCTGTAACTCTTTCAGTCCTGAATACTATCCCTTACTGCATCCTTCACTTTCCCTGTAGATATCTGTACAAGTTTTAAAGCTGAAAAGCAAACTTGCTTAAATTAAATGTCTAAAATAAAATTTAGTATTACTAGCTTGAGGTCCAGGAAATGAGATACAGTCCATGTCTTCCACAACACAGGTTCTTCTTCGAGATGTGCTGCTCATATTGATTCCAATTAAGTGTGCGTGTGCCGTGTGCACGATCGTGGGAAGATTTTTCCCCTAGCAACACTCAGTGGGTCGGCTGAGGCGCCCCCTGGAGTGGTGCCATTATGGCTCCAGATATATGCCCCAGCCGACCCAGCGCCCTCTCAGTTCCTTCTTACCACCCATGACGGTCGTTGGAACTGATCTCCCCTTCCCTAGCTTCTAGCTCATTTATAGTTGTAGATAGTTTTTATAGAGTAGTTGTTATTAGTTTCTAGTTGTAGTTAACAGTAGTTGTTGTTGTTAGTGTTGTAATAGTAAATAGTAATAGTAATTGGGGGGGTAAGGGGCTTCTCCCCTTCCCTCCCTCCTGGTACCTGGGCTCATGTCTAGGTCTCCAGGTTTCAAACCGTGCTCGGCCTGCCTTAAACCGATGCCTACGGGAGACTCCCACGACTCCTGTTTGAAGTGCTAACTCAATCTGAGCTACGTTGCTCCTGCTCAGTGCAGCGGGTACTTTTGGGTAGCAGAAAGCCCTCTACTAGGTCCACGTATTTGGCCAAGTGGACGTTTCTCCTGCTGGTGTGCTCTGAGCAATGCTGCCCCTCTGGAGGTGCCAGTACCTACGATCTTAGACTATCTCTTGTCCTTGAAACAGCAGGGTCAGCAGTTTCATCCATCAGAGTACACCTAGCAACAATTTCGGCCTTCCACCTGGGCGAAAACGTGTGCCCGGTCTTCTCCAACCCCATGGTCAGCAGGTTCCTCAAGGGATTGGAACATCTTTACCCCCAAATTCAGCATCCGGCCCCTACGTGGGACCTCAATCTGGTCCTATCCAGACTCATAGGTGTCCCGTTCGAGCCGATGGCCACTTGCTCGCTCCTGTACCTTGCCTGGAAAACAGATTTCCTCGTCGCTATCACCTTGGCGAGACGTGTGACGGAGCTTAGGGTCCTTACATCGGACCCACTGTATAAGGTGTTTCATAAGGACAAGGTACAGCTGCGACCGCACCCTGCCTTCCTTCCTAAGGTGTTGTCTGCCTTCCATGTCAACCAAGACATCTTCCTTCCGGTCTTCTATCCGAAGCCGCACACTTCTCAACGAGAACAACAGCTGCACTCCCTAGACGTTCGCAGGGCCCTCACCTTTTACATCGAACAAACAAAACCTTTTAGAATGACGATCCAGCTGTTCGTAGCTGTGGCAGACCGGATGAAGGGCCTCCTGGTCTCCACACAGTGCATCTTGTCCTGGATCACATCTTGCATCCGTGCGTGCTATAACTTGGCTGGTGTGCCAACTATGCACCTTACTGCCCACTCCACCCAGGCTCAAGCTTCCTCCGCCGCCTTCCTGGCTTATATACTCATATAGGAGATATGTAGAGCAGCAACCTGGTCATCGGTGCATACCTTTGCTTCCCACTACGCGACTGTCCAACAGTCAAGGGGTGAAGTGGCATTTGGCTCAGTGGTTCTCCACTCTGCAACGTCTCACTCCGACCCGCCTAGGTAAGGCTTGGGGGTCACCTAATTGGAATTGATATGAGCAAGCACTTGAAGAAGAAAAGACAGTTACTCACCTTTGTAACTGTTGTTCTTTGAGATGTGTTGCTCATATCCATTCCAAATCCATCCTCCTTCCCCACTGTCGGAGTAGCCAGCAAGAAGGAACTGAGGGTGCACAGAGTCGATTGGGGTATATATCCGGCGCCACTCCAGGGGGTGCCTCAGCCGACCTGAGTGTTGCTAGGGTAGAAATCTTCTGACGATGTGCACGCAGCGCGCGTACACCTAATTGGAATGGATATGAGCAACACATCTTGAAGAACAACAGTTACAAAGGTGAGTAACTGTACTTTTGCTGCAAACAAAGGAAAAATTAAGGACCTGATTCAGCACTGCCTTGCATCCTGTGCAATCTTTCACATCAGTGCAAAGCTGGTGTAAAATGATCCTACAGCTGACTAGTAGTGTCTCACACTCATTTTTTAGTAGTATAAAGGACTCTGCAAGGGGAGAGATAGTAGAGAATCAAACTCACTCCTACCCCAAATTCCACCAAGTGCTATTGCTGTACCTGATGTCCCCATTCTTTTGCTTCTCTGGACTTTAAGATGGAGCCACAGTAATGACTCAAGTGTTCAACCCTGCAGGTTCATGTCAAATGGTCTCATGCACCACAAATGATGTTGATCTTTCTCAATGTTTGCAGATAAAGCAGATTGAAAAGCCACAGTTCTTGGACTAGCTGTCTCATTGCTCTTCCCTGCTGGAGTGAGATGTGCTGTGGGGGGAATCCCTGGATGGAGAGACCTATAGGTTGTGCTGCCTCTCTCTCCTGTGTGATCCTGTTCACGGGTGTGGGCTGAGCTCCGAGGCAGACTCTTGGCGCACCTCCAGGATGCAGACTTCATAGATGCGGAAGGAGGTGAAGGCAGCAGCGACAATGGAAGAAGCGCCAACGATGTACCACCAGGTGAAGAGCCCAAAGGAGATCCCCTTCAGAATGCAGAGAAGGCCAGAAGAAAGCATGGCAATGAGGGACCCAATATGTACACAAACGGAAGGGCCACCTGCTTTCTTGTGCATATCGATGGAGACAGTTCAGCTGGTCCCGAGAAGAAAGTCTGAATGAATCTGAAACCCAAAAGTGAGTCTGTCCTCTTTCCCTCACTTGTGTCTGCCACCAACAGACACACACAGCAATAGATACACTTTACTTTGTATAGAAATATAAAATGAAAGAGGATGGTTCTTTGGAAACGGCTTGCTTGCTATTCTGGCACACACGTAGTTCTAGCTATATATAATAGCGCATGGCTAAAGAGAATAAGATTAGATGGATTTTTAATCACTATTTGCAATTACAGTAAGTGGATGATAAAACTTACCTTTTTATCCAGGTCCCCCCCCGCTGCAGATTTACAGTTAATTCCCCCTGCCCCGTGCGTTTGCTGAGTGTCATTCGTGCACCGGGGCTTACAAAGCACAAATCTTTTATTTGTAAAAGAACTAAGATCCCAGAACTTTAGCAGAATATGGGCTCAATCCTGTATAGCAATTAAACATGGCCTGCAAATCTTTCACTTGAAGAGTGGGTGAAATAAGAGCCTCCTCCTCCCCACTAGTGGAAATGGTGCAGCTCCTCTTACAGAGCACCCTGCTCATTAGTGCACAGGTGAAAGCTGGAGTAGAGGGTAGGGCCAGAGGACCTACCGCAGTGCAAATCCTACAGGAATCTACACTTATTGCAGGGTTGGGGAATATTCTTTCCCTCTGTCTCTGCTGCCTGGCCACTTGCGCTGGCAGGGAGATAATAATTAGTATTTTTGGACCAGCCCTATTCATTCATCAGTCCCTAAAGGCTCAAGTCCTAAGAACCTTCACTTATAACACCCATTCTTTTGATTAACACTTGCCCTCGACCCCCCGATATTTCATTTAGAGCAGAAGAAACATGTTTAGTAGGGGTTTGGGAACACTTACATATTAATTAGGCCAGAGAAAGCGTTAGACTGACTATAGCTTAGTGATTAGGACACTTGCCTGAGGGGTGGCCGATCCTCCTGAGGACAGAGGAGGGATTTGAAGATGGAAGGGCCAATTGAACCATTTGTCTCCCATATCCATGGCTGAGTAACCTATCCACTTGACCCGAGGTTCCCAAACTTTTTTTTCCCCCTCAGTTGCCCTTCGGAGAGTCATGTCACATGCATGCCAGCTTCATGAGGTCTGGGGTGCCAAGTACGCATCAGGGCCAAGAGAGGCTGTGCAGTACCCATGGGGGGAACTCACCATGTGGCAGTTGAGGAAGCCTTCTGCTCCCTGCAGCGGTCGGGCGGTCTCGGCTGCCTGTGCAGGAGAAGCAAAGAGGGTGGTGCTGAAGGAGCAGGGTCAGGAGAGCAGAAAGCTGCACCCCTTAAGTATTGGACCCCTGCCAGATACAGCCCCTTCCTAACCCCGGCCCTTCAGCACAGTCCCATTTTCTTCCCCTCCATGGGCTGTCTGGCAAGGGCAGTGGCCGGGGCTCCATGCCCTAGGGCCGTGCTGAAGGGCTGGAGTCAGGAGGGGACTCTGGAGGTGTGGTCAGTACTCACAGGGTGCAGCCTCTGACTCCATTCGCAGAGTGCCCGAGAACATCCTCCCCAGGAGGGGGCGGTAACTGCTCATTGGTAGCTGTGGCTAGGAGGGGGGCAAGGTTGGGAGCCTGATTCCCCACAACGGAGCCCTATCCACTTCCCCTGCTGGACAGAGCCCGCTCCTTACCCCAGCCCTCCAGTGGGGCCCTGTCAGATTCTTGCACTCCCCACCAACAACCTCATTGTGGGGATACACCTCAGTTTGGATACCTCTGCATTAGGATAAAGATTATAAGGGAGGTCCACCCCCCTTGTATTGTGTGAACTTGCCTGAGGGCCCCAAGCTGGTAAGTGTGGCCAGAGCCCACCTGCTGGACCGGGTCCCTGCACACAGCTTGGCTGTGCACCTATCTTTCCTGGTTTGTGAATGATTCTGGGGCTTAGGCAAGAGACAGGCACCCAGACACCTAGCAACGCGCATTCTCAGACAGGAGATAGGCACCTGCAGCGAGGCTGCAGCGTGCATGCCGAGGGAAAACGGTGGTGTCAAAGTGAGCTTAGGAACCTACCAGGTTAGGTGACAGTCGAGCAGGAGTTGTGTAGCTCACAATGGTACCTAAAAATGGGACTTAAGCACCAGTGCACCTTTGTGGATCCCACCCTAGGCCTGTGCATCACTGAAATCCCACTTCAGGGTTTCACTATTCGGAACCACAGGAGCAGATCCTCAGCTGGTGTTAACTATCACAGCTCCATTTGCAGCTGTGACCGTTTACCTCAGCTGAGGCTCTGCCCCAAGTGAGTAAGGTTTCCAGTCAGGTGCAAAACCTATGATTCTCTTTTCTTAAAAATTTCAAGATCAAATAACTTAAATAGAGATGATCTTCTAAAGGAAGCACAAAGCACAGACTCCTCTCCACTATGAGTCACAAAAGGAAATGTACTTTTAGGCTAGCCAGCAGTCCAGACATTTCAGTTTATTTCAGAGCCCAGTACATTACTACAGGACGTTTGGAAATGTATAATAACCTGCTTCATTAATTCAGCTCTTGGGAGACAGCATTTGATTTTCTTTAATCGTGTGAAAACCCAGGATATATGCTCTTGCCCTCAAACCAGATTGCTCCGGTTTGCTATGCCCACTTTCTACATCTGATTGTGTAGTATAAGTTATGCAGAGGGTGCCTAATATTGATATACAAAGGGATTTTCCTCCATTTGTATTGCTAAATACAGTGCAGAGAATTTCCACTGCAATGTAAGTCATCCATGAAATGTACCGATGTTTACAGGGTGTAAATCTCAACTGCGGACAGGGCTCTATTTGCAGCAGCTGAGCACCTGTTCCTTGATGTTTATCCTTCGTGGTACCATACTCCTCTAACATATCTACCTCCATGTGTTGCTCTGGATTGATTGTGTGCTTGTGTCGTGGTTATGTAGAGAATTGCTTTTTGTGGCTCCAGGTTTGAGCAGGTTTCCTTCTGCTATGGACATTGCTACAATGGAATCTTTAGACACAGACATAAAATTTACCTTTTCAAACTGTATCCGTCGGCAGCAGTTCTCAACCTTCTTTTTTCTGAGACCCATGCGACAGGCTATAATAATTCCACAGCCCACTTGTGCCACAACAACTGTTTTTTCTGTATATCCAGTAGATTAAAAGCTGGGGCTGGTATTAGGGGGTGGCAAGCAGGAGGCCCTATGAAGGTAAATTGTTCAGGCTTCGGCTTCAGTCCTGGGCAGTGGGACTTGGGCTTCGGTTTTCTGGCCTGTGCTCCAGCAAGTCTAACGCTGGCCCTGCTCTCTGGATTATTTTGGCAGATAACCTGAAACTTGTTCATGACTATTCTTCACTATCCATTCAGCTAATGGTCCTTAATCAAAGTACAATATAAGGGCTCATGTTATAGAGGGAAACTTCTGCTACAAGGGTTTGGTTTGGTTTTCAGAATCAATCTTGTCTATATTTCTTAACATGCAAGTAGCTGTTTCCCTCACCCCCCGACATCTTTCTGTCTTTTTTCATTCAGATCCAGGGTCAATCTTTTTCATCTTACTCACATGATGAGTCCCACCCAAGTCAATGCTTGAGTGACTAAAGCGAGATTTGCGGCCTGATCTTGTAGTCACACAAGGCAAAATGGCCCTGCTCACGTTAACACAAGGGAGCAAATAAGTATAAGGCATCCCCTTACCTTGGCTACCCAAACCATGAGTAGCTGTGAGCAAATGAGGGTGCGGAAACTGGGCAGAGCCTGCGCTGTATCGCCCAACACACCAGCAAGCATGGCTTTTCTGGCACTGCAAGGGAAGTATGGCGGGTGCGGTATAAAAAAAAGCCTAGGAGACTTCTCTAAAGCAGCAGGGAGACTGAGACACAATCCTCAAAGATACTTATTTAGGTGCCCAACTCCCACTGAAATCAATGGGAATTAAGTACCTAACTAACTTTGAGGATCTGGGCCCCTTCCACTGGGCAGATCACAAAGTGACAATACAATCCATAATCCTGTGGGACTACTTGCTTGAGTAAGGCCTACTGTTCAGCTCCCACTGCAGTCAATGAGAGGCTGGCTATTGCTTTCAGCGGGAGAAGAATCCAATGGCATTTTGGGTTGACCTCCTGAGGTCCCTTCCAGCCCTGAGATTCTATGATTCTATGATAAGTGTTGTGTCAGTTCTCAGGGGCCTATATGCAGCGGGACTGACACAGTTATCTAACGGGTCTTGTCCATCTCTCATTCCTGTGATCCTGATGGATTGTATCTTGCAGTATGAAAACGATGTGCGCATTTCTTGCCAAAAAGAGTTACATACAAAACAACTATAGGCCACGTAAGCAGGGTTATGTATCTTTTATTTGTGATGTTTGAATTCCTCAGGTTCACAAACTAGGATTGATTTGACAAGTAGTCTTCCATTTTATCCTGTTTTTTGTTATATGACTTTAACAGTTAGTGTCGGTCTCGCTTTTCATACAGCTGAACCCTTCATTTAATCACAAACAGAACTAAAATAGTCTAAAAATTTCTTGGATATTGCTTAAAAAAATTAACATGTTGAACAGCACTGGTGCATGGAAGGAAAAAATGGAACAGTATATTCAAATCATTTGTTAGAAAAAAGCATTTCCCCTAAAAATTATGAAACAAAAAATCCTCTGTATCTATTTAGTGTGTGTGGGTTGGTCTACACTGGGGGGGAGGGGAATCGATCTAAGATACGCAACTTCAGCTACATGAACAGCATAGCTGAAGTTGAAGTATCTTAGATCGATTTACCTCTCGTCCTCACGGCGCGGGATCGACGTCTGCGGCTCCTCCTGTCGACTCCGCTACCGCCGTTTGCGCTGGTGGAGTTCCGGAGTCGACAGGAGCACGTTCGGGGATCGATATATCGCGTCTAGATGAGACGCGATATATCGATCCCCGAGAAATCAATCGCGTCTAGACGTACCCTGTGTGTGTGTGTGTGTGGGTGAACCACAAATGCACACACAGGCACACACACAAGCTCAGATAACAAATTCATTTCTTACCAGGGAGAATATTCTGTTATAAAACTTTATTATAATATATCCATTTAAAAACAGGAAAATCTGTTACACAGAAAAGAAACAATCTCCCCATTTCAAAGCTCTTACTTTGTTTGGCTAACTGCCTCTCTCCCATTAAGAAACACAAAGATAAATTGGATCACATTAAATTTACATTAACAAAACTACAAGGTATCAATTAGTGATTCAGAGACCACTCTTGGTTTATTTTGCCTTTGGAACCAGTAGGAAAATCCCATTCTTCCTTCTGATATATGCACTGCCCCATTACTGACAGCTTGCTAGTACTGTGTGATACCTGCTGCATAATCCCATTCCTAAAGCACTGTATGTGGCAGCAGATAAATTCCTATGTTATACACATTTGATCCAATTCTGTAGTTCTTACTCACAGCCTTCACCTTCTTTTCCTTTACTGAGCGAACGAAAGGAACAAAAACCAAGCTCTTGGAGCTAAATGTTGTCAAAGGGCAGGAATGGAGGCTGTTTGGTTTGGGGAGGCATAGCTCGGTGGAGCTGGGGAAGAAATCCATGGCAGCAGCATCCTCCAAACCCAGAGGAATTTCCCCATATAGGATAATCATGACAATATGTGGGCACTGGGCCTTTGCATGAATGTACTAGCTCTTTGTAAATCCCCGTGGGCTTACCCCACAGATCTTGAGGTATCCCTGGGTCAAGACAGCCGCACACCCCACATTGTGCAAGGCTTCCTGCCTACCGTGGGATAACTTGGAAGGAAACTCAGTTTCCCATGTGCAGTTTCTTAGCCTTCCCATGGGAGCACATGATTTGGCTTTTAGCTGTCACTAAGGCAAAACTCCCACTGAAGGTCAATGGGACTTTTCCCGGAGTAAGAACCAAGGGAGGACGTTAGCATTTGGCCGCATTGTCATTTTGTGTGTCAAAGAGTAGTGCATGTATTACACCCAAAAGAAGAGCCCTTCCCAAAATTCCTCATCACTGTGTGTTTTGGGGTGTTTTGGTCACACAGCAGCATCCCAAATCCTGGCATAAAGCTAGCAATATGCTTGACCAACAAAAGCAGGTTTCTCTTGTTGGATTCGCCTGAAACTGTCTGTTATCTTTAGCATTAAGATAAGGTAAGCACTGAAATAAAGATTAATCCTTTTTTTAGAAGGCAAGAAACAGAAGACACAACGGCTAAAACCTGGTTGAAGTATTTAGGGAGTTAATGGCAAAAGAACAGAAGCACACATATTTGAAGTTGAGCCCAGAAGACCTTTACAAATTCTGCCTATCAGTGAAGTCTAGTGGGTGGACTTCCCCTCTTAGGTTAAGTGGATTAGTTAGATTTACATCCACTGAAGTTTTAGCTACTCTCTTGTTAAGTATGCCGATGAGTCTGTGTAAAACAGGGCCTGTGATTAACAATTGAAATAAGATTATATTTATCTCTGACGCTGGGTGGATTATCAAGGGTGAAATTAGAATCTCCTGGACTAATGTTTACAGCACCCTGACTCTGCTCTCTAATGCAGGGATTAATTTAAAGCTTGTAAGTCTGACAATACTCCACACTCCACCCTTTGCTACTGTTGGGCTGTTAAACGTCACAACAGAGATGGGGAGGGAGGAAAATGAGCCATGCCACATTGTTTGAGGCACCCAGGCCAGTGCTGAATTAAACACTTATACTATCTGCAGAAAGATATAGAGGACTCTTGTTGGGAAATAATCCGCCAAGTCAAACCCCAGAAATGACAGGTACACCTCTACCCTGATATAATGTGACCCGACGTAACACAAATTTGGATATAACGTGGTTAAAGCAGTGCTCGGGGGGGAGGGGGGGAATGGCTGAGCACTCTGGCGGATCAAAGCAAGTTCGATATAACAGTTTCACCTATAACGCGGTAAGATTTTTTGGCTCCTGAGGACAGCGTTATATCGGGGTAGAGGTGTACATCCAAAATGGTCATGCAGTAACAAACATTTCATTATTTCCTAGCATTGTTAGCTTTAGGGATGAAGATTTGCATGGATTTTTTGTAATAACAAACTTACTTGGGGTGCTGTGAGATGCCCATTTCATAATTGCGCTTTGGGCCAAAATGTGCTTAGCCTTGCGCATGAGAACAAAGAGAAGGGAACTCAAAGAGCCGTTCCTTATCTCTTGTACCCCTGTACGGGGGTCAGGCACGATCCAGTCCTGGTGTTCCCTCAGCACAAGGATAAGACTAGTATTAGCAGCAGCAGGACTGTGCCCAAACAGAATGGGCCAAGTGTGGGTCTATGTCTGCATCCCTTTTCTACATGGTCCAGTGTAGGCGGCAAGCACACACTACACCTTTCAACGGCTGGTGCCACTCCTGTTTTGCAATGGACTCTCCTAGTGCCACCCAATAGGAATTCTGGCTGAGACAGCCATGATGTCCCTGGGGTCTCTCTCTGCTGCAGAATCTATAACAGCCATTAGGGAGAGCACAATAGTTATTAAACTGAACTGGGACCTAATTTAAAAACAAAACAAAAAAAACATTAAAACACAGTTTTTCAAATTCAGTGACATTATCACAATCACAAAAAAAGTTAATCAAAACAAATTCCTGCACATTTTAGAATTGCACTATGTTAATTAGACCCAGACAGTATATAGTAAGTGGCTTTAGTGAAAGGTAGAATAAAAATGACTTTGTAGATAAAATATTAGGCTTTTCAATTTTATGTAGTCACGGTTTGATTTTTTACCTAAAGATTCCACAGATTCACATCTTCTTTATATAAACTTTCATTGCATATGGCAAAGCTGTGGAATATTGGTAGTGAACCGTCATTTGTCTCGAAATGCTAGAAATTAACAATACAGGATATGCCACACCAGACCAGCAGTTCTGTCTCTGACAGTGGCTAGAATTAGATGCTTCAGAGGAAGGTACAAGAAATCATGTGATGGATAATTATTAATATTCTCTCTAACTATATAACTATTTTATTAAACAATCCTACTAAGCTCTTGGCCTCAGTGATATCTTGTGGCAATGAGTTCCACAATTACGCAGTGGGTAAGCACCAGCCAAATGAATGTCAAGAAGATGATGTGTAACATAGTCCCTGTAGTGCACTCAAGAGGTAGCTTGATTGCAAAAGAGCAGTGAAAGAGGAAGGAGTACTTTAGTTCAATGTAACAAACTGAAAGTTGAACATTCCTTGAAGGCAAGGGTTAACTCTATTTGCATAATTCTAAAGATATGGAAAACTTTCCAACTTAGCAACACTGAATTTTCATAGATCAAACCCTTTGTCCCTACATATATGTGATCATTGACTTCTGCACCTCTGCTGCAGAGCCTATTAAATCAAGCAGGGGAATAAGACATTATCATTATGTGCAACAATATGAGCTCAGATGCTTGTTGTTATTCTTTAGTGTCTGCTATATTTCAGTCTATCATATATCATCACTAGTACTCCATCACTGGATACTCTATGAAGTTTGCTTCCAATACTACCTCAGAAGAAGCAGAGACTGTTAAAATCACTTTGGTGGAAATAGATGCTTAGGGGAAGCAGGAATCAGCACATGATCTGAAAGAATCATCTTTATTATTGAACAAAAGGTCCATGCCAAATTCCTTAGAAGGCACAGAATATATGGGACTAGTCTGTATATATTCCACTTGTTAAAATGTGTCTCTAGAGACCTTCTCTCAGTAAATACTATTATAAATATTTCCAATGGGCCCATCCCCATGGCACCAGGCACACTGTACATAAGTTAATGAGTTTACGATGAATACCTTAGGCCAGATGTTGAGGTCACTGATTTAAATTAGACTGTATACTGGGAACTTGACTATATCTTTGTAGTGTGGAAGACAGCCCGTCTTACTAGACACTATTTACAGACAATGCAGTCATGCATTATGGTTTTGACCTCACCTTCTCCCTAATAGTCTTCGTTAATTTACAACCCCTTTCCCCCCCAAACGGAATATCCTCACCTTGGAAAGAACGAGGTGGGGAAGAAAAAGAAATAGGACAGAGCTAAAATTACATGCATGCACCAAACCTCTGTGGTCACCGGTACATAGGGCATTTCATTCAATTCTAATTACCACCACCCTTCTTTGTACAGATACCGGGCCAGACTGTGCCGTCAGTCACACTGGTGTAAGACCAGGGCGACTCCACTGAAATCACTGACATTACTCTGGGTTTACACTGATGTAGCTGAGATCAGAATCTGGCCCATCATCACCTGACTGAGAGTTGAAGCAAGACAACAAGCAATGTACACACTGCCAGATCTGCTGGGGAATGCAGCTGTGTTCCTATGGACGTTGAGGCTCAGTGGCATTTTGGAATATTTACGCACAAACCTTGGCTGGCATCTAAAGTCCTATGCAGACACAGAAGGCTCCATCTGAAAATCTTGCTGAAGTTCCAGAATTCTTAATATTGTGCAGAACTTGGAAAACAAAATACACAAAATCAAAGTATACAAAATCTTTTCAACTAACAATACAGGTTCATTTCAAAATTACAAATATGCAGGCCAGCCTAAAAACCTGAGTTCCAGTAAAGCTTGAACAGCAGGAACATGGAACGTCATTGTGACTGAAGAATTCCTCCTCAATAATTCAGGAACCAGAAAAAAATTCCAAGACAATTCTTTCTCACTTGGTATTCCACATCATTCAGAGGAGGCTCCTAGCAGCATTTTCAGGGTTAAGAGCACACATAATGTTGAGAAGCATCTGTGAACGTAACCTTCTGTCCTTCACTTTCCCACCCCTGGGAATTAACAGGCAGGTTCAGCCCAGGAGGTCTCTCATGAGCTCTAGCTTTGCAATAAGGAGGAAACTGGGTTTCTCTTCTGTTCGACGGGTGGCTCTTTAGTGACACATCCTGGTTGTCATCTCTTTCTGTAAAACAAAAGAGGGAATTAAAAATCAAAAGGTCGCTGGTTTTACAATATGCTCACAGCTTCTGCACATTTATTATTTGCAAATTTCACCACACCAGAAACAGCCGTGTAGCTTCATATGTCATGTGTCTGTGCTATTCTGTGTTATCTTCAAGGACAGTGCACATAATTGGCAATTAGCATAAAATCTTTTATCATTTCTGACATCTTTAATACTATCTTAATTCCCTGACTATGCCAGCTAAATGGCACTGTGTCCTACATAAAGGAGATAAATCACCTGCAAAAGTCCTCTTCAGCTATCACGCTGAAAGCATTTTAAGTTAATGTAAGAAATGGGATTCCAATTTGTCATTGAATTTGAAGGCAAGAAGAATAATCCTCAATTCTGAAATATAAAGGTAAATATTCTAGCTAGTTACACACAGAGAAACACAAATGTTAGATCTTCTCTAGATTTAGGCCAGAGCAGCCGAGTTTGGATTCAGAATTGGATCTGGGAAATTTCCCAAACTTCAGCAGTGTTCTGATGTGGGATTTGGTTCAGTCCATTATAGAGGTGGATCCAAGCCATGAAGTTTGGATCTGGACTTTAATAGTATTCTGGTACATGGTTGTGGTGTGGAAGTACCTCTAATTCTATCCCATCAGTCCTATCCTGCAAACTCTTGCTACCAGGTATAGTTATTACTGCTACGAACAGTCTCATTGACTTCAACATACGAACGTCTATGCAGTGTGCTGCAAGGACACTGACTATAGTGGGGTCACTATACACGACAGTAAGTATTAAGTAATGTTTCCAAGGTGCGGCTCTACCGAGGGCCAGCACTAGTGAAATGTAGCCAGGTGGAGGGTGACAGTCAACTGATAAAACAAAGTACAGTGAGAGGAAAATTATGGCGAAAGACAAACTATTACCCATTGAAATTGCTGCAGGATCTTCTGCGTCAATATAGAGCACACAGGATCTCAGATTATAAGGTTGCATCCAAAAAAAGATTCCACGAGTGATCACAGGTATTTTTTATTATACAGCTAAATCATAGTACATACATTAATAAATGAACTGTATGGTCCTCAACTAATCTACCTCTGAAATATCAAGGACTGAGCTAACACTACTTAGATCTGAATTCGAGTGGCCAGAGAAGCTAGCTGTTGCAAAGCTGAGGCTCATATCACTAGCTATCCACACTGGCCAGCAGTTTTTAATGACTCATGATATTATTGGTTTATACCTATGTAACTAGGGATCTAAGTGTTCACACGCGCTAAAGTATATTGTGCAAGAATATAAATTAATTCTACATAAGATTAAATAACACTGCTGGAATGTAAATGTAACATCTCACTCGCAACCATGTCAATTGAACACCTCACTGGGGAAGTGGATAGCATAGGGTTTGGAAATGAATTATGGCATCTCATCTCCAGAGCACTGCTTCATATCGAGCCCACTTTGGTAGCACCCACTATCATGTGACCACTCTTTGGAGCCTATCTGAAAGGAGTTTGGTAGTCTCAGTTCAATTCCTAGAAGGCCGGATTCATATCACAAGTAGCAGTGTTAGCAAAAAGGCCAAGGATTGACTAGATTTGGAAATTAAGTTGCCCTCTCAGCCCTAACAGGACTTTCTCTTGCTCAGGGCTGAGGCACATTGGTATAGTCACTGCCTGCGTGTACCTAGTCTCTGGATAAGCAGCAGACTGTAATCTATCACTATAGCACCTTTCACAGCATGCATTAAATTCACTTAATAAAACTGGACCAACTAGTAATCTTGTTACACCGGCAACTGCTTGTCTGGATCAGGGACACTAGCCCTCAACTTGCATGGGTGGCTTTTGGTATTTAAATAATATCTAAGGATACGTCTTCTATGTCTTCCTGCAGAGTGGAACCAGCACCCTTCTGAGGTAGGGAGTTCCAGAGCTGTGAAATGTTCCACCTTCCTCCTCAAACCTGTGGATGCCTTTCCACAGTTTCCAGCTCCATCAAGCCATCTGGGCCCCTGCAGATTCTCCTCCCAACCTGTGGAGAACTAATTTTGCATGTGAATAGAGCCTGATATCATAGTAACTCTTCTTGCTTCACCCTCTGAGTTGTGGAACACATCAAGCTCCTTGGAAATGTGGCTGAGCTGTGTTTCCAAGGGCTAGCAGGAGCTGGGGGAGCAGCACAGCAGAGCCAAGAGGTATTCGAGCAGATGCCATGTAGATGACTCTAATCATAATGTAAATAAAGGTCATCCAATCCACTTTAAGGCGCTGTTGGGAAGCTGTGCTGAATGTAGTCATATTTCTATATGTATAAGCTAAATTCATGGCACCCCAACTCTGCTAAAGGACCCCGCAAACTAAAGATTTTAGCTTGAGAACCTTCCTCCATGGTGGAATTTTCTTTATTCTTTACTTCCTTCTATAAAAACAACTCAGCTGAGGAATCACCACCACAATGAGAAACCCGGGGATCCATATTCAGAAGGCGCCTCCACACACGGATTGAGGGGATGTGATCATATCTACTGTTTTTATTCATGTCCAACTCTCAATCAGCAAATACACATCAAATTAAAATTCTGGCATGTAGACAAGAGATTATTTACATCAGCCTCTTAAGTCCATCCATTGTCTGGAAAATGTAAATTGCATTAAAATAAAACAAAGCTTCTTATGAGTTCCTAAAATTCACCTTATTTTATCATTTGTTTAATAACATTAACATGCTGATTACTTCCCAAAATAAAAGGTTTCCTGGCAATCCTGTAACTGAAAATTCATCTTGTACTTTATAGCTCATTCCTTCAGGATGCATCTTTGTTCTGTAGCACTGCACAGATTTTATGCCTTCCACATCTGTAATCAGCTTCTACATCAGCTTGTTTTGGAATTTCTATAACATCCAATATGTTGCTCTGAGTCAAAATGTTGGATGATAAAAGTAACAGTACAGAAGCTGGTCCAATAAAAGATATTACCTCACCCATCTTTGTCTCTAATATCCTGGGACCAACACAGCTACAACTACACTGCATAAAATATGAAATGCTGTCATTCAAGGCTGCTTAAAAGCAAATTGTAACTAGCAGAGAGTAAGAATGGAATATGCTGTTTTGCTATCGATATTAGAGGTGGTTAAAAAACCAGGATGAATGATTCATGAATATTTTCATGAAAAAAACCTGCAATTTTTCAACACTGGGTTTTTCCTCCAGAACAATGAAAACTAAAAAGCCACATTCAATACAATTCACTACACAGCTGTTTGCTTTCTCGCACACGAGTGTGATCCCTGTAATCTTACTACCTTGGAAGGTCAACAGAAATTTCTACCAGCAGAGACACAAATAAGCATAAGTAATTTACAGCATATTACTATCATGCTCTCTTGCTGCACATTGTTTCCTGAAAGAACAGATTTTAGGGCCTGAGGGGAATTCTGCAGCATCGTTTATTTATTTATTTTAACGGATCACAAAAGCACCAATTCTTGGTGGGGACAGTCAAAAGTCGTTGAAAATACCGATCAGCTTTGCTAAGTCTCAGAAGTCTACTAGGAAGAACCATGAGTTCATAAAACTCGATTTTTCCAGACAACGCTGTTAAAAGAATGAATGGACATTCAAGTGGCTCAGTGCTGCTACAGGCCCTTCCAGGCCACTTCGCATTCTGAGTCATCTCCACTGGGTGGAGCCAAACACACTGATATTAAACTAGCAGAGTAAATTCTAGAACTTAGTTTTTCCAATTGTACAACATCATCCTCTGAAAATCTGAAAATCTTGCACATTCAGAAATTCACCCACACGTACTCAGGAAAAAGACTATCGAACAACTTCTTAGCAGCTTACTGCTGCAATGTCAATGTCTTCATCCTGGCTTCAGCCAGCCCTGGTGTTGTTTCCCCCGTCAGCAAACTGTTGATGGTTCCTGAAGCAGTGTTAATAGCTGCAGATGCTTAATTTATGTATTTGGAGCCTAGATACCATAGCAATGGGCCCTCTGTAAGTCCGATACATGGACAGGCAGACAGACACCCCTCCTGCTGCTGCTTCCACACAGCTACTAGAGGAGTCAGCCAACAGTCTATGTTTTTCAGGAAGACAAGAAAGTAATTTTGCAGAAGCAGAGGATTAGTGTCAGTAAATCTGCCCATTTTGCAGGATCAGAGGGCGGCAAACTCTTCCCGCCCAGATCAGTAGTGAGCAGAAAAAGCAACAATTTGAAACTCAAACTTCCTGTTCCCTACTCAAGAAAAACCAGAGTTCAGATACCATAGCAAGGGGATCATTAGAAACAGTCCAACAGGCAGCAAGGGGACCCTATGAGATATGGAATTTATGCACAGTGCGTCTACTGAAGGTTTTTAAAACACTCCCCATGGTAATACCTGAAATGTAGCATTTGCAAAGCACAACTGTGGATGCTTCATCTCTAAAGTATTCATGGAGTGTAAGCCTGCATTACAAGGTCTCAGGTTTTTGCTGAGGCAGAATTTTTCCTCTACGTTAATGAAAAAAATATCTCATCTTGTATCATAAAATATGTAGGGTTTTGTCTGGCTGCATAATTAGTTTCATGGTCCCATCCATCCTGTGCCTTTCCTCCATCCTCCACTTGGCTGTGTTGCTGCAAGCTGCTCTGCAGTTCCATCCTTGCCTTCACACACTTATTTAAATGGCCTTCTGTTCCAACACCTGTTTGGCATTGGTGTTGGAAATGTTTGTGGGAGTCAGAGATTCAGAAAACGACACTCAGGCTGACAATATCGCCATTGCTGAAGCAGAGAAGAAGCCGTTTCTAAACGGATACACACTGTTCCCAGGAAGTTAACAACAGAGAAATGTTCAAAGAGACAAGCAGGGCTAAATTCCATCCTATGCATAGGTACAGGTTCTATTGACTTCAACTGACCTCGGAGTGATAGCAACAAATTGAAGATACAGATTATTTTCTTTAGATGGGGTAATTGTGAACTTGTGTGTGTGTGTCTCTGTCTGCACGTGAGAAAGAGGGGGAACCTTATTTTCTATTTCTACTTGTTTCCCTTAAGGGAAATTTACAATAGGAAAGAAAAATAACCAGGAAATGGTTTCTACAATAGCAATAGAAATTATTCTGAAGGCGGCAAAATATGTTCTCCCCAGTCATGTTTTCGACGGGGTGTTTTTTGAGAGGAAGGGCTGCACGAAAGGAATGTGACTAGAGATGACTTCTTGTAGGAGCAATGTGGAGTATTCTATTATAAAATGTGGAAACAATTAAAGCCTTTTGTTTTTCATGCTTTCCACAGCAGTCAGCTTTTTCTTGTCAAATTCACAGCACTGTCTTCAAAAAAGCAAAATGATTATCTTTCCTTCAACTCTTTTAACACAGTGGTTTTAAATCTTTATTCATTTATGGACACCTACAAAATTTCAAATGGCAGTGCAGACGCCTTCGGAAATCTTAGACAGAGTCTGCGAACCCCCAGGGGTCTGCGGACCACAGGCTGAAAGCCACAGTCCTATGGAAATGGCAACCTTTTGCAGACTCCTTAGACATAGATTACAGATTCCCAGGGATCCGTGGACCACAGATTAAAAACCACCGTTTTAACACAACAAACTGTCTCACCAACTCTGGTAGGCACTAAGAAATATAAAGCCAAAGCCCGGTTCCATTTAGGTCAATGCAAAAATCCCACCTAAATGCAGGAGATTATGCCTCTGTAATCTCAATGATGCATGGAAAATTTACAAAATGAGAACTGAGATTTTAGCTCAATCTGGGTACTTGATGGAGGCATAGATCTAAGTTTCTGTCTTAGAACGAAGCTAACGGGAAACTAGGCTAAGTGTCAGGGATGATTTAAAAAACTTGGCAAATGCTATAAAATCTCACAGGAAAAACAATTAAAAAATAATCCCCTTCAGAAACACTGGGACTCCTGCAGAGATTCAAATCCTCATTCACTCCCCCTGTAATTTCACAATCATGTCAGACCCAGGGTGTCTACTGACAAACACCAGCACAGGAGGTGGCTTGGCCACATTTTCCCCTTACATGATGCTACAGCTGCTGGTTAAATCATGGGGGCAAACTGCTCCTCTTCACCATCCTTTGATAACTGCCCTGGCTCTGGAAAGGACAGTAAGAGACAACTATGGCTCCCCCAACACAGGGGTGCTACTGAGGGAAGGGAGGAAAGGGCACAGGAGAAAATGGTGACTCACTTCGTAACTGTTGTTCTTTGAGATGTGTTGTTCATATCCATTCCAATCAGGCGTGTGCACATGTATGTGCACGGTAGCCAGATTTTCCCATAGCAGCATCCGTCGGGTCAGTCTGGGTGCCCCCTGGAGTCGTGCTCAATATGGAGCTCTGTCAACCCACCACCCACTCAGATCCTTCTTGCTGGCTACTCCGACTGGAATGGACACGAGTAACATCTTGAAGAACAGTTACAAGATGGTGAGTAACGTTTTTTCTTCTTCGAGTGCTTGTTCATGTCCATTCCAATCAGGTGACTCACAAGCCCAAGTTCAGGAGGTGGGGTTGGAGTCATCCACTGACTGGAGCATCGCTCTGGCTTGCTGGGTGATTGCATAGTGCATGGCGAAAGTGTGGATGGAGGACCATGTTGCCGCCCTGCAGTTTTCCTGGGTGGGAACCTGAGTCAGGGACGCTGTTGTTGAAGCCTGTGCCTGGTGGCATGCGCGGTGATCAAAGGAACAGGCACCTCTGCCAGGTTGTAGCACTCCTGGACGCAGCACGTGATCCACAACGAAATCCATTGAGAAGAGACAGGAAGACCTTTCATTCTGTCCGCCACGAATAACTGGACTGAGTTTCAGAATGGTTTCATTCTCTCGACGTAGAAGGTTAGCGCGCTGCAGACATCCAGAGAGTGCACCCTCTTCTCCCTGCTGCTGGAGTGTTGGCGAACAGGTCTATCTGGGGAAAAACCCACTGATGGAAGACTGAGTTCATGACATCCAGGTGACGGGACCACTCGCGGCCGTGGAACGACCTGCTGAGATGGTCCGCCAACTCGTTCTGTATCCCAGGAAGGTACGATGCTTGCAGGTGTATCGCGTGCTCTTCACAGAAGTCCCATAGCATGAGGGCTTCCTAACACAGAGGAGAGGAGCGTGCATCCCTGTTTGTTGATACAGAACATCGCCTTGGTGTTGTCTGTCAGAACGGATACACATCTCTCTGTTAGGTGGGCTTGGAAAGTTTGGCATGCCAAGCGCACCGCTCTCAGTTCTTTGACACTGATGTGTAGAGCGAGATACACCTGAGACCTTGTGTTCTGAGGTCTCCCAAATGTGCCCCCCAGTCCAAGTCTGACACGTCTATCACTAGTGAGAGGGATGGCTGGGGGCTGGTGAAAGGGACCATTGCACATACTACCTGCGGGTCAAGCCTCCACAGGAAGGAGTCGAGTACCGGGTGAGGCAGGGTTACAATCCTGTGCAAACTGTTTTCAGCTGGCCGATATACTGATGCCAGCCACATTGACACCAGCCATGACTGAAGAGGTCAAAGTCTGTACCACATAGGTACAAGCTGCCATGTGTCCTAGAAGTTTCAGGCAGTTCCATGCTGAGGTGGTGGGGAACTGTCAGAGACCTCAAATAATATTGCCTAGGGCTCGAAATCTCGCTTCGGGAAGGAATGCCCTGGTTTGTGTCGAGTCCAGTACTGCCCCTACAAATTCTATCCTCTGAACCAGGGACAGTGTTGATTTCCCCTCATTCAGTAGCAGGCCCAGTTCGCCGAAAGAAGCTCTTATGAAGGCGACCTGCATCTTTACTTCAGTCCTGGATTGGCCCTTCATCAGCCAGTCGTCAAGGTACGGGAAGACCTGTACCTGCTCTTGCGCAGGACCGCGGCCATGACTGCCATGCACTTGGTGAATACTTGAGGTGCTACTGACAGGCTGAACAGGAGGACTGCGAACTGGCAGTGGGTT
This sequence comes from Mauremys reevesii, assembly GCF_016161935.1. Classification (NCBI taxonomy): domain Eukaryota; kingdom Metazoa; phylum Chordata; order Testudines; family Geoemydidae; genus Mauremys; species Mauremys reevesii. The sequence goes on from NC_052628.1 coordinate 109,892,168, forward strand.
TTGTTTACCACAAACCTGAGGTATTATCGGTGGAACTGAGTTATTGTTATGTGAAAGTATGCGTCCTTCAAGTCGAGGGCGGCATACCAATCTCCTGGATCCAATGAAGGGATGATGGAGGCCAAAGAGACCACACGGAAACTGAGCTTCTTCATGAACTTGTTGAGTTCTTAGCCCACCTTTGGCTTTTGGTATTAGGAAAACCAAGAATAAAAACCATTGCCCTTCTGCTCCTAAGGAACCTCTTCCACTGCCCCTAGCGAAAGGAGCGAGTGCACCTCCTGAATAAGGAGTTGCTCGTGAGAGGGGTCCCTGAAGAGGGACAGGGAAAGGGGGTGGAAGGGCGGGAAGGCACAGAATTGGATGGAGTATTCCCTCTGTATCGCATGGCGCACCCAGTGATCCAAAGTAATATGGGACCAAGCACGGTAGAAAAGGGACAGTCGGGACAAAAAGGTTAAGGCAGGATAGATCCAGTTTTTGTTCTGCTGCGCCATCCTCAACTGCACCTTCAAAAGGCTTGTTTCGGGCCAAAAGGTGGCTTGGATTGGCCAGAGCCCTGGTCTGATGATGGGTGTGGCCTTTTCCTGCCACTCCTGTTCCTTCTCTGGGAACCATCCTGACAGTTCTGCTGGTAGAAGTGCGGGGGAGGTTATGGTCTAAAATGCTTCTACCACGTAGCGGGAGTATGGGGCCCAATGATTTGACAGTGGCTTTTAAGTCCTCTAGGCTATGTAGCCTTTTGTCTGTTTTCTCAGAAAAGAGAGCCCAACCCTCGAATGGGAGATTCAGAATAGTCTGTTGGACTTCACACAGCAGGCCTGAGACCTGGAGCCAGGGCTATGCCCATAGCCATCACGCAGGTAGCCGCATCCACTCTATCCAGTGCGGCTTGTAGCAAAGCTCACAAAATGAGCTTCCTCTCCTTCACCAGAGCCAAAAACTCGTTGCGGGAGTCCTGAGGCATCAGCGCCGCAAAATTCACCACTGCACCGCATATGTTGTAGCAGTACCTGCTGATTAGAGATGTGGAGCTGCAATTCGCCAGTGGAATCAGGGCCGGCTCCAGGTTTTCTGCTGCCCCAGAGGTGCTATTTTTAATATGACTGTGCCCTTTTAAAGCTCCTCAGCATTTCATGTATTTGGAGGAATAAAATCCCTGCAGATTTGTCTGAAGTTTCCCACTGATTCCTACTGCCTCTAGTTATCTTTATTAGACTGGGAAATTGTAACTCTCGCTTTTATCATGTCTTAATGATTGCCTTTGAAGCAGATGTATTTATTTTTTAACAATTTGTGAAACGTGGATTCATTTTAAAGGACAAGTTCCACAGCAGTCTGCTATTCAAATGTTAATGGAGCAAGCTTTAAGGCAGGACCTATTTAGTACGCTCCCCACAAGAAACTGAAACATACATTTATGCACCCACAAGAAAGAGACAAACTGCGTCACAGCTTAATACAAGTTAGCTTGGAAGTTTGTCCAAAACATTATCAAAACCACAAACTGTACCACCCAAAACCTGGCCTGGTTTAATTAGACAAAGGAGATCATCAACAGGAACATTTTTGATGTTTCCTGTCCTTACCATTACATATTTGGACACTGAGCAATCTAATCATCTGATGCGCTAACAATAATCAATAAAATATGTATGCGGAAGATGACAATTTTGAAAACTCTGGCACCATTCTGTGGCTCGGGCCTGACCTTTTCTGTTCATCACAGCTGAGAGTAAAATTTGTCAGCCACACAAGTCCTAGAATGCTAATTTTTGTTTATTTTTTACATGGGCTGGAGAAAATTTGTAACTGTCAAATTCTCTGGTCACTTTGACAACATGTAAAATAAAATACTGGTCAATATGACTAGTGCTCACAAAAGATGAGCTCTATGAAAAAGATTTTTAAGAAGGAGATTCTTCTAAAAAGAAGAACAGCTGAGTTAACAGCAAGGAGTCTGGTACTGGAACATACATGAATGAAAAAGCAAAATTTACACATAAAAACACCTAGTCATTTATATTCTCTTGGGTAGTATTTCAGACTAACAATATTCTATTCTTCCACTTTTGTATTAATATTAGGACTTATATCCACTATATGCAACAGGCACTAAGAGGAACACTTTTGAGAGGTCAGTATTGTAAGCTTGCATAGTAACATTATAGCATATGTGCCTGACTCTTAACAAATTACAAGTGCAAGTGGATGTCTAATTTATATGCCCGATTGCAGTCAAATAACCATTATTAGCCAGTTGCACACACAATTAAAATATTTGCATGCCAGAGTACTATGATGGTGTATGCAAATTAGGTGTGTAATTGTACATTCAAATACATAGCAAATTTCTTCTAAAAAGAAGTGATAGGTCTTTAGTGGACCAATCTGAAATGATCAGCCTGTGAATGGTGCATTCCATCCAGCAGAGGTACCCAATTTTGTGAGAGGGTAGACAAAGATATGTTAGAGAAGGGCCAAGGAATCAAGATTTCAGTTTTTCAAAAATAACGAGTTGGGTGTTGGGTTGGCACACCCCTAACTAGGGCACTTCAGATTCTGTTTTCTTTGAATGACCAACATTTGATGCATTAGGGAAGGAGGTAGAGAAAAGTTTCCAGTTTCTTGAACAGATTTTAGAGTTTGAAGTTGTTGACTGTAAATTATTGATCATCATTCATCACCATCATCATGTTCCCATTACGCCTGTGGCAGCTAGGGCAGTGATGAAGCTCCTCCACTCCTGTCTGTTTCTACCAAGTCTTTCAATGGTTCCTCAGCTGTGCCCCCGGTTTTTCAGCTTGACTTCCACAGCTCTTTGCCATGTTGTTTTCGGGTGGCCTTGTTTTCACTTGCCTTCATGTGTCCATCTTATTGCTACTCTGGTGATGGAATCAATTTCCATCTGAAGCACATGGCCAATCCATCGCCAACGCCTCCTAGCAATGATGGTGCTCATATCCTCTTGGCTGACTGTGTCAACAGATCTTGGTTTGAGATTGTTCTGGGCCAAAAGGTACGGAGGATATTTCTGAGGCAGGTTATGGAATGAAGACAGTTTGTACATATCATTTATCATCATTAAGCACCAACGATGTACTTGGACCCATACAACCCCAAAATACAGGCTGTCTCTCCCCAAACAGCTTACAGGCTAAACAAAGCAGAGAGAGTACAGGACACAGAAGAGGGAACGAAGAGGATGTTTTAAAACCAGTATCTTAATGTTATTGTTGACTCACTTCTTGTGGGCAGAGGAGGAGGAATGAGTCTTCAGGGAGGATCTAAGTGAGGACATGGAGATACCATGATGATGGTTTTATAAAATCAAAATATACAGAGAGAGGGGATAGGATAGATATAAAGGATTTGGATAATGAGAACATGGTGGCTTGAGTGAAATGAAGTGGTTTTCTCATCCTGCAGGCCAGATTCCCCTACTGCTGCACTGGCAATGCAATAATATTTCTGTTTTTGAAAATTCCCCAAGATGACAATCTTGTTTAATCATTGGTTTTAACCAATATACCTTTCAGTTTAATGTAGCTGGACAAATGTAACTAACTTCACTGGCTGGGACTGCTCTTTTTTTAAAACAAAAACAAAACATCCCCAAAGAGCTTGCTGGTGCAAATTTCAGATGGGGCTAATAACAGATCAACGGAGGAGATATATTTTTAGGATTTCTGAATAGGAGCAGTCTGTCAGTAAGCTGCATGATGAATAAACATTTTATGTTACATAGATAAACACAGAGCAAAACGGCCAATTGTTTTGTGAAAGGATGAACTGTTTGCTGTAAACTGGATAGTAACAGTAGCTGCTTGTGGCTCAGGCTCAGCGACAACAGTGTTGTGTGATATAAAAGCAAAGTGGTACTTGCTATGCACTGCTGCAGTCTGGGGATCACGCTAGTCATGCCATGGGTAAGCCAACAATGGGCAAAGAGAAATCTTAGTGTTTAATGTGCATTGTTTGCCCAGAATACCTCTCTAATTAATACTCCGTAATAAACAGGGACTGGCATCAAAAGTGCAGTTGAACAGACAAAGACACATGGAGAAATATTGACTCAGTATCGTGAATCCTGATCATGACTTCATTGGGCTGCCGGTTCCCTCAATACATTTTTTAACTGGCATATGCAAAACCTGCAAATACAAACATAAAACCCTATGCGAACACAGACGTCCATTTCTACAGTGTTTGGGGAAAGAACTACACTTTCTGTGGGGTTGGGTTTTTTAGTGTAAGGAAGATGTTGGCCTGACAGCACTGGAGACTAAAATACTCTGTCCACAGAACAAGTTATGGCATGAACAGCAGCAACTCCTGCTTCCTGTCTAGGAGCTGCAACCGTGCTGGAGGACTTGGAGAGAACATCTCTTCAGTTCCCCTGCCTGTTCAAATCTCTGGTTGCTCCTCCAAAAAGTCTACCAATTAACGCTAATTAACATGCATCGGACAAAGCGCACTTTACAAAGGAATACACAATAGTGCATGATGTTATATTAGCGTTATTTGAGAAATGATCATGTACTTCAAAAACAGTGAGGCTAGACTTCACTCTAAGTTATACCTGTGTAAATCTAAAAGTAATGACATTGACTACAAAAGAAATACTCTGCATTCACATCAGTGGAAATATGAATAAAATCTGGCCCTGTATCATCACACACAAGGGACAGAGATAAGGCCAAGTTACTCAGTCTGAACTGTGGAACTTCCTGATGTAAAAGTGCGCAACTATAGGTGCTGGGGGTGCTAGTGCACCCCCTGGCTTGAAGTGGTTTCCATTATATAGATGGTTTACACTTTGGTTCAGGGGCTCTCAGCACCCCCACTATAAAAATTGTTCCAGCACCCCTGTGTGCAACTGTGAAACGTTAATGCTACCCACTATAGTGCAAGTTTTTTGATGTAATATATAGCATTGCTTACTGTAAATCAACAGGACATACAGATATTCTGATTAGGTTAATGTAATAAAAAGCCATCACCTTACTCTTTGGTTTGTCTACTCAAATTCTTAGACTTGTATTCAGTAAATAGAGTTTTCTATAGAAGAATGTAAAACCATTCTCTTTCAGCAATTTTAGATGCTTATTTTTAATTGCATCAACAGTTAAGTGAAAACTTATTGGAGCCCCTGTCTGTTTTGAAATCAATGGCAGTTTAATACTGAATATAATGGAGCGGGATAAGGACATTTTATATTTGATCACTGGGGGACAAATTTAGTCCTAGCATGAGATGGTACCAACTCCACTGGAGTCATTCCATTAATACAACTCCACTGATTCTACTGGAGTAGCAATCGCTTACACTAAGGCTGAATGTGTCGCTGTATCTTTAAATGAGAAACTGTTTTTAATACATATGGTAAGCAGACATTTAGAAAATATCTTGCTTTAATTTGCTTCATCTATGTCCCATTTTATTACTTTTTGTTCTCATAAAACAAAATACTTGTAAGAAATGACTTCTGGGAGAAAGCACAGATTTCCTGAGGGAGGAGGAGAAGCAGAAGCCACATCAGGAGGAAAAGTGAAGCAGAGAGCCAACGTCTGCTATCACTTACACCAATGCAAATCAGGAGTAACTCCAATGACGCCAGTGAAGTTACATCAGTGTAAGAGATCAGAATCAGACCCATAGTTTGTAAGGCACTTTAGGATCTTTCATGGGCTAGACTACCCTAAAAAGGCATTGTTGCTATAGCTATATTGGCACAGCTACACTGGTAGAGCCCCCTATCTTGCAGCTTATGCCGGCATAAAGAGATCTTTTGCCTGCTTAGTTAAAGCAATTCCCTGAACAACATAAGCTCAAGGACACTTTTGCCAATATACCCCTAGAGGGTTTTGCTGGCATAGCTATGTTGGATAAAGGGTGCGGATTTTTTTCACACCCGAGTGACACAGTCATGCCACCAAACATTGTAGCATAGTCCTGTCCTGTATGAAAAGCACAATGTCAAACATTGCTATGCTTATTAAAACACAAGAATACGCACATTGAAATATACTGCTACCTATGGCCAATAGGTTGCCAGCACCAGTATAGGTATGTTTACATTTCAATAGAATTTTATCTAGATTTGAATATAAGCTCATGTGTGTGCTGGGATTTCCCAGCTCCTAGCACATGACGGGAGAATCAGAGATAGCAGGAGCGGAAGAATCACTTTGTTCATCGCCATCCATCACTCCCATGAACCTCTAGTGCAGGGATCGGCAACCTTTGGCACGTGGCCCCCCCAGGGTAAGCCCCCTGGCAGGCCAGGCCGGTTTGTTTACCTGCCGCTTCTGCAGGTTTGGCCGATCACGGCTCCCACTGGCCGCGGTTCGATGCTCCAGGCCAATGGGGCCTGTAGGAAGCCGCAGCCAGCACATCCCTCGGCCCGCGCTGCTTCCCACAGCCCCCATTGGCCTGGAGCTGCAAACCCTGGCAAGTGGGAGTCGCAATCGGCTGAACCTGCAGACGCGGCGGGTAAACAAACCGGCCCGGCCTGCCAGGGGACTTACCCTGGCGGGCCACGTGCCAAAGGTTGCCAATCCCTGCTCTAGTGTAACTTGTAATGCAGGAACTCATGGGAGCCCTGGATCTGCACACAGCTCTATGACACTGTGCCAATGGAAAGCTTGAGTAGTTTTGCTCAGGTAACTTGAACCTTTAGATTAAAACGCTGGTTTCAAAGTACACTTTGGGTGCCCAATCCCAGCATATGTTCTCACCCTCTCTGTGACCTTGCACAGGGTTCCACAGCAAGGAGATTGGATATATTTTTTGATTAATCTCTCCTCTTAATGAGATATAATGTAACTGCATGTTAATCAGTAATGTTCTGTAACCAGAAAGTGTGCTTTTAAAAACTCTTCTGCCTTTGTGATCCTTGTTCCTTCAGATGAACTCCACCATATTCTGAAGCTAAATTTAGCCTTAAACTCCCACCATTTAAAACAAATTCCTTTAAAAATGCTAATAAATCTAAAGAGCAGGAGACAGCCCTGCCTGTAAGTTGCAGGCCAGCTCAATGCATTGAGTTTAAAAAAAAAAAAAAAGAAGAACACTGCAGTGCATCGAGGACTGTGCTCAGAAGTCACGGTTTTTCAGAAACAGATTGTATTACACTCCCAAGTCACTGTTATCCAACAAAATGCAACGTACTGGGAACAGACCCTCAAAGCTCACAGCATCTACATCTGACAGCTAGAAAGTGACTGAACTGACACTCTTACTACAGCTCACCATTTTAAGGTGTACTTACCACGTGCAACTCCCACTGTTCTCCAAGAGAAAAAATCTTGAGGTACAGGGCTGCCATTAGATATAATTCTTGTAGGCAGCCATCTAGAGCAGTCTTTTTTTTTCAGGAGACCCTGCTCCAGCCACACCAATCCCCAGACAGGAAAGATTTCAGGAGCACAAGTGAGAAGCTCTTCCTCCAACACAGCGCTGTCCACACTGGCGCTTATATCCGTGTACCTTATGTCTCTCGGGGGGTGATTTATACAAATCCAAAAAGGCCTTGCTAAAAGGCCAACAGTTCTTTGTATTTTTTTTGGATGTCAACAGAGCTAACTTGAGCTGAAGGCTCAAGTGCAGTGTGCCAATTTCAGGGTCTCCTCTGTGGAGGAAGAGGGGATGATCGTCATACAACCACCACTATGGCATTTTGCACTTTTACAGCACCTTCCATTCAAGGATCACAAAACATTTTGCAAGTATACATGAATTTAGCCTCACAACCCCCCTGAAAAGCTGGTATTATTATATTGGTTTTATAGATGAGGAGCTGATGATAGAGATGTTAATTGGCTTCCCCAATGTCACACAGGAAATCTGTGGCAACAGAGTGCAATTCATTTAACAAGATTGGGCTTGAACCACAAGACCATGAATGACTCAAATTAACGCCTGTAAGTCACTCTAAAGATGTAATGCACTATACAGTTACCTGTTATTTATTACGAATGGCACTTGGTTCGCTGCAGGAAAAGAGAACGAGCATCGGGAATGAGGCATTAGACATGCAGCAGGGCTGCTCAGTATATTGCAATCTCTCTGGAGTCCCGTTAGAATTTTTTCCAAGAATCAAATTTAAATGTCAAAATATTTACAGTAATGTCTCAGGGCGTCCTGCTTATCAGCTGTTCTGAAGGGCATGTTTTCAAAGACTTTCCCTATGATCCGCCCATGTATTTCTCCTTAGAACTGTCTGCAGTTCTAGCAAGTGAGTCAGCTCTCCCTCTTGCCACATGGGACAAAGAACTTTCTACAAAGAACTTTTAGAACTCTGTCAAAATAACCAGGTGTCGGGGGTGGAGGGGAATGACGCACTATTCAGCAGGGCTTAAAAATACAGCCCCCATCTTTTGGTTGACTCAAGGAGCTAATCAGGTAAGTGCCTAAAGGAAATCATCTATGTACAACCCCAATTTGCTCTCTTTTTTTTTAAACAACTGCTGTACAGGGATTTAAAAGTCAGATAAGCCCCATTTTAAAAAGCCAGCATCCTGCCTCCAGGCTAGTCTTTGTCAGCTTTATTATTATTAATCCAGTACCAGGATTTGGAGTTGTTTCCCTTTTTCAAAAATACTTTGATTCATCGGCCAGCTTTTGGTTTACAGAGTGCATGGCAATCGGTTTATTTAATCAGAGCTTGGCCCATTTTCTAATTTAGTGGGATAATTTTGGCTCATTTCCTGCAACGGTGAACTTGCTGGGGCACAGCTCATCCTTAGCGGTTGCATTAACGTTTGAGATGATTTGTCATGTCTGTGTTCACTTTGGCAATCAGTTCCCTCCTCTCTGCCCAGAAGAAGAGGAAGATACAGACATATGTTTTTATGCATTTTCATGCTGTGGTCTAGGCTGATGGATGCCAAGAAGATTCTGGAAGCAAGGCGGCGAGAGCAGGTGGGGCTCCATCAGCCTGCTGACATGGTACTTCCTGATGCAGGTCAGGGACATAACCTCTTTGAAGCTGCTGAATTCCATCCGAATTCTAAACAGAATTTCCATTCCCAGGAACAGACTGCTGGCATGCAAGAGGACTCGCACACAATGGACACCTCACCAGCTGGATTACATTCCTCGCTCTGCAACTGACTCACTCTGGACTTGGGCAAGCTCCTTCGTCACTCTGGCCCAATTCAGGAATAAGGGGGTTAACAACTGAAACCGTCTGTACTCTCTCTGTATTCTGGGGCCAGCAGAGACCTCAGGGCTGCTCTAACTTGTGGAGCAGCGTTCTCCAAACACGCCCTGGTCTACCTCTCATATCTCCTGCCTCTGACATGTCCCCCATGCTGGGCACAGAGATGGGGGGTGAAGTAGAGCTGCTTTAGCATCTCTATGCCAGTGGGAAAGCCTCTTTTCTGTAGCCGTATCCTCAAGGGCCTCTCTTCATCCCTTTATGCTGCCAGTGTGGTGTAAAGGGGCCACAGTGCAACAGGGAATCATCCCCTCTGTGCTTAAGTTTTCCCATCTGTAACATTGGCATAACAGGTACCTACAACAAAGGGATGTTGTGGATTAATTAATATCGTAAAAGGAAATTTCTTAACTGGTCATTCCTTTCTGGGGACCACTGGGAAACTCTCGTCTCCTTTGTCTCACTCCACATTTCCTGCTCCAGTCAAGATAAACAAATAACCCTTCCTCCACACACAAACGGAGGCATCTGCTTTACACACAAATACACACAAAGGCGTCTACTTTTTGCACATGTGCATGCAGGCACACAGAGGGACAGACACTGAGGCAAACATCTGCTTTCTTCACACACAGGGACGCATTTCTGGTCAGCCATGCTCATAATGTGCATTTAACCATTAATAAAGCAGAACAGTGCCAAAACTTCATTAATAACTTGTAGGATACAGAATTGCGACTTTGGACTTGTGGAGAACCCTGAGCCCCATCCATTCTAAACGTGCCCCTGGGCCCGGTGCTAACATTTGCCCAGAGAGCCCTTTCCAAATTGAACCTCCCCTCTTCTCTCTAAGATGTTTTTAACCCTTCAGGAAACAGTGAAAGTATTTCCCATTTCTGGAATCTAATCTTTGGAGACAATAAGTTAAACATTGATCTATCTAAAGCCAAGTTTCCTAAGTCAAGGGAAGTGTCTGGTTTTGTTGCGCTATTAATTGTCTGAATCTCTGACTGAAAGTGAATAAATCCAAGTGCAGCACACCCACTACTTTCACCAACACCTACATAATTATTACAAAGGAAATCCTAGTTTACTGTTATACAGGTCACCTCCATCTCCCCTCCCTCACACTGCACTCTATTCTTACTACCTCCCCAATTGTAAATGCTGCAGTAGAGGGAATTGGCCTATTGACAGAGGCACGAGTTCATTTATTTAAATGGTCTGTCTTGAAACACAGACATTTCATTCCTAGCGGAAATCGACTGTGACAGGTTTGGAAAAGGCTCAGTTAAGGGAAAGAAAAAGGAGAATTCTCCACAACGTTAGGCTGTAGATTCCCACTTACCAAAGGCTCTAGCTCCTTGCGGTCTATGAGGTTGAGCTCTGTTACAAAGTAATAAAAGTGCTTGTAACAGGTATTGACGTGGGCCTCAGCTCCCATGATGATGATGCGGTCGAAGTGATGAATGTAGACGTGAACGAATACCCGGAACAGCCTGCACAGGATCTTCTTGCAGATCTGAAGGAAGTTCTTTGGAAAGGGAACACCTGTGAACAAAGAAGGGAGGATAATTGCTTAGATTAGATCACTGCTTTCTGAAAGGGAGTTCGGCAGATTCAGACATAGGCTCCAATCCAGCAAAGCACTTACGCCTAGAGCCCTGTGCACGTACAAAATTTGTATCCGCAGATATGCAGGGCTCTAGATATAAAATCTGGATCCTCATCCATCCACGATTCGCAAACATGGTCCATGGATATCTGCATCTGCGGATCCAGAGTGGAGATCTTCAGATTTGCAGGGCTCTATTTATGCCTGTGCTTATCTTTTTACCTACGGTACTGTGATTACTCACTGTAGCAGGGTGGCTACCCCGCTCCTGCCCGGAGGGGTTAAAACAGACCTGGGGAGGGCTACAGCTGGGAAAAGAAAGGCTGATTGGGGAAGCAGCCACGGGTGATGCCACGCCCCAATCAGGCCACGGCTAGCTCTATAAGAGGGCTGAGAGCCAGAGGCTGAGAAGACACTCTAACTTTTTGAGAGAGAAGGACCTGGCTGCCTGGGAAGCTGAGGAGGGTATCTAGGGTGGCACAGTTCTGGGGAAGGGCAGAGGGAGCTGGGGAGCTCCAGCCTAGCAAAGCCCCAGGCTGCAGGCCGAGTTAAGGGCCCACAACAGTACTAGGGCAGCCCAGATATAGGCAGAGGCAGCTGGTCCAACCCCCCTTGCTGATGATGAGTGGTTTACAGACTGCTGTCTGCCCCAGTGAGTGGGGGCTAAATGGAGATGGGCAGTAGCCACTGAAGCAAGGTGGAGAAAGGGGGTTCCCCTGGGAACTTGCGAGTTACAGCGCAATAAAGGAGCCCCAGGCGCACTAGCTCAGTCCCCGTCCACACTGGCAAGGCATGTAGAGCGCTTTGACTCCGCGGCTACAGCGCTGCTGGTACTCCATCTTGGCGAGTAGAATAACATTTGCTGCGCCCCTGCTGGAGCGCCCCAGCATCAGTGTGAACGAGGTGTTGCATTACTGCACTCTGATCAGCCTCCGGAAATGACCCATAATCCCCATGAGTCAAGTGGCCACTCTGGTCATTGTTTTGGATATGCCCCTTGAAAGCTCCATTTGACAGCCGGCTGCTTATCTGCTCCGGGACAAAGCAACTGTTACTGTGGAATGCTGCGAGTGAGAGAGAGAGGCGAGGGATGGGGGAGGTCTGCTGCTGTCTGAATTTACAAGACAGCATGATGATATGCTTTCAGCTCCCCAAAAACCCACTCTCCCCCCACACATACACACAACACACTCCCTGTCACACTCCACCCCACCCCCATTTGAAAAGCACGTTGCAGCCACTTGCATACTGGGATAGCTACCACAATGCACTGCTCCCTGTGGCCGTTGCAAGAGCTGCTAATGTGGCCACACCAGTGCGCTGTCAGCTGTCAGTGTGGACAGATTGCTGCGCTTTCCCTACTGTGCGCTACGAAGGCTGGTTTAACTCAAAGCGCTCTACATCTGCAAGTGTAGCCATGCCCTTACATAAATCACTTTCACCTCCAGGACTACGGTTCCTTGTGCTATGAGATACACATGATGAGGTTGGTTCCTGGGGATGGATCTTATTGACTGTGTTACCATCTTTATACAAAGTCTAAGGTGGAAGAGACTGCTCCAGTCACTTTTTAACCTTCATCCCTATCCTATGCACCTTTTACAATTGTTATTTTAATAGAATGTCTCCTACAAATTTGGGGCCGCTGTCCCAGTGTCCCATGCACTGTAATGAATAGGTGCACACTCCAAAGTAAGCATTGCTGCTACTGGCAAGGGAACAGCCACACATCCACAACACAGCGCTGAAGAGCACTTCAAAATTCTCTTAAACAAAACCTGATCTTGCAAAGTGCTCTGTATCTTCAATTGTCATTGGACTTCTGTAAAAGTTGAAGGCCTTCAGCTCTTCAATGAGCAGATGTAGAGATAATACAATTTACTAGCACCCCCATCTAAAATTCTGACCTCCATCCAGCTTTGCAAAGTGTTTTAGTGTGAACTTTATCACATAGTCACTTTGCATGGCTTTGTGCGCCCTCCTGATTTTTGCTTGGATAACGGGGTTTGATCCGATCCAACAGCAAAAGTTATATTCACCGTGTTTTGCAGAGATATCACCCACTGGCCAGGTTCCATTCAAACTTGGCCGGGGCTCATCTGAAACTTGATACATGTTCCCTCTAAAGGTACACAAATGCGTGGCCCAAGTTTCAAGTTCAGAATGAAAGTTAACACCAGGTGAACACTCACCTGGGCTTGGGGTTGTGTCATGAAGGTTTTGCACAGCTGTAATCAGAAACTCCGCAGCTCCCCTCACAGTCTTTTGTTCCAACTGCGATAGAATTTTCCTTACTACCCCTTCTGAAGTGCTTTATAGTTACACTTGAACTTATACAATACAGCAGCTGATGTGAAGGTGGCAGCTGTATATGTTACAAATTATTTCAAAAGGGAGAAAACCTTAATCTTTTTCCTTTGCATAATTTATTACCAAATGATTCATCTGGGCAGTGAGAAACCAACCAGGCATTTATATAAGGAGATTTACTCCTTTTTAAATATTTGGCAATACAAAATATGTCTTCTCTATAAGTAACTCAAACACGAGGCCGACAAAACCAAATAGGGAAAAGGCCATGTTCAGGATCTCTCTCCTCCACTTCCAAACACCAGTGTCCAGACAGCACTCTCAGTAATGGTGCCACCTACTTACATTTAATATTAGTTGAAAGCATCTGTTCTCCTTTAAAATATTACTCAATCCTCACATCAGCCTTGTGAGAGTGCTACAAGGAAGTATATTATCCCAACTTTACAGATGAGTAAATTGAGGCACACAGAGGCTAAGGACTGCCAAATAAATAAGTACGGAAGAGTATAGGAAGCATAAGAACATACGCAAATCCAGAAAGCAGAAACCACCCCTACAAGAGGAAATTTCAAGCTTGTGGAGAGAGAAGGGACATGGCCACATAAATCCACCAAACAGATGGGAAAAATATAGATATCCTGCAGGAAACAAGTGAAGGCACATGGCCAGCCAATCCACTGTTTGAAAAGAGAAGGGGGTGGACTAGTTCCCCTTCTGATGGAGCTCATAATGGCAGGCCCTGGTCTGTAGCAACTCATCAAGTCATACTGAGACTCCACAACAACTGGAGCCATTTTCAAATGCTTGAATCCCAATGCACAGGCTGCTCCATGTTAGTTAATGCTGCTGTAATCAGCGTTAATTTTCAGGGAAAATTGCACCTAATTTCTACTACCTTGGAAAACAGCATAAAGTGGCTGCTCCCTAAGGCCTTCTCCACTTCTGCCAGATACACAGCATAGTGTTTGCAGCATTTCTCATTCATGTAAATGGAGAGGAGTTGGTGGCAGCTGTTACAAGAGAGCTTTATCTTGGTGTATGTAAATAGTTAATAGATAAAGTGCCATTAGTCGGTGCTCAAGAATATGCAGTATAGCTCCAAGGTTTTGCAGAACTCAAAAAACCTGGTGTATGCAGCTATTTACATGAAGCTCTTAACAGTGGCTATGTAGTCTATGTTATGGTTGTATAGCTGCGTTTTTCTTTCACAGCTACCTTCTCTGGCCCTTCGCTGTGTAAATTAATGCCCATCTGTTACCCTGCATGTCACATGAATGAGGGAGCAGACAGGTTTAAGTAACTTGTCCAAGGCCACAGAATGAGGCCAATATCTAGGAATAGAACCTAGAAGGGATCTTGTCTTCCAATACACTGCTATGACCACTATAACATATTCCCTTCCTACCGTATGCATTGGTGACTTACACTCAGAAATGGTTAATCCAAATCATTTGTCAAAATGTCATGTTTGTTCAAATTTAAATGGAACAAAACTTTTCAGATTAACGACTCAGTAGTACGCCTGTGGTATGAAACTGATAACTGCAGAAAGCTTTTGGATCACCAGGCTGTGGATAAACCTGGATTAACAAGATCTAGCTGCATTAAATCAATGGCAAACAAAACCACCAGTGAGGCCCTCCGTATTTTGTCTCATCACCAAATCTGGCAGGACAGGAATGGTTTACATCAGTGTTCGTGAAAAAAAAACCAAAAAACCATCACAAGTGAGAGCGCTAGGGATTGGGAATGAGAGATAAAGCCGGATTCTACAAGGTGGTGGAGGTGGAGAGCTCCCTTACCTCCCATTATAATTCCCCACGCACCTAACTAAAATGTACCCATGATGCTCAATCTTTAGTTGTGCCGAGTTTACACTTGGCACAGCTGAGGAGGGGGTTCCACATCACCTTTCCACTCCCCACTATCCTAGACCAGTGGAAAGCCAAAATGCCCGCTGATTAGGGATGTAAATAACTTTTAAAAAAGGCCAGCAGCTTGCGGCAATTGCCAAAGATCACAGTCCTTTACTCCACTTCTGAGACAGACAGACAGACAGACAGACAGACAGACAGACACACACACACACAGTGCCAAAGGCAGGGGGCATAGAGGTGGCTACAATAGGTTTATCCAATCATAACTGCTATCCTTCTGTAAAAAGTGCTGGACTCCCAGGGCACAGAGCATGCAGTGCTGGAGCTGTGAATTCCAACCCCACAAAACTGAGATTTCGAGGAAATGGCTTGCCTCAGCAATATCTGAATCCAAATGGGTAGAATTATCCCAGGGCCTTTAAAAACAGCCATGGTTATTTCAAATGATCCCAATTACTTATCTTCTCAGGCCAAGTGAATACAATATATCAGGAAATGACGAGGGCATCAATTGGCCACTTGCTAATAAGGCAGATCAAATTTCAGCCTTTGGAGTGTTGCCTAACTCCATGAATGACTGCCCCACTACTGTGCTCTAAAAATTAAAAAAAACAAACAAGGATCTCCAAAAGAAAATGGTTTAAAATATATTTAAGAAATGTTAAGGTCTGAATAGGAAATCACCTAGGATTGATTTGTTACACTACAGGGTTACTCAGATGGATAAAGCGTGAATTCTCCACGGCCCCATATTCTGTTGTTTCGACATGCTCCATAATAGAGAGTAATTAGTTCCCATTTCCCTGGGATTGAGTGACATGTCATTGCTAGCGTACTGTCAAAATGAAGGAAGAAACTCGTAGGCCATTATTAATTAGCTACCATTAGTTTAATAAATCAAACCCACGAAGGCAAAGGGCCTGATTCTCTACTGCCTTGCACCCTGTGTGCCGATTTACAGATGTGCAAAGTGGGTGTATAACCCTACCGCTGGGGTGAGTGGAGAATTCCTGTTGGTAGGATTTTACATGCACTTTGCACTCATTTTGTAGAGGTGTAAATGACAATCAGGGGGTTGGGCAGTAGAGACTCAGGCCATAAAGTTGCACACATTCACTGTTACCATAACTACCTACATGAGACCAATTTTCACAGCCCGGAGACACCTACAGCTCCTCTGGACTTCAGTTGTGGATGCTCAGTACCTCTGGAAATCAGGCTGCCTGCAAAATCCATTGCACTTACTGTAGATGTAAAATGGACTGAGGCATCTAATTTCCATCACAGATTAACACATTGGTATTATTCATCCATTTCCAGAGAGTTACGGAATTCACAACCCTGTATATTAGAAAGTGAAATCATTTGAATTCCACTTGCCAGGCCACAGGTCTGTGTTTTGGTTTGTACTATATGATCAAATCACTGGCGTAAGCTTGCTTTTATCTAGCCGGCAGTTTTATGGCTAGACTCCCTCCCTCTAAATCCTTTGCATGTTGACATGTAATACTAGCATGTTAAATATATTTCTTGCTATTTTATGGGCCATTAATTGTGCTTTTAGTCCTGAGGTCCTTACTCCTTGGGATTTTGCCTGACTGAGGGCTGAACCATTGAGTAGGACCTCAGGATTTGGCACATACCAATGTAAACACTCAGTGGTTGCGGCTTTACGCTGAACAAATGTCAACGTCCTTCCTGCTCTGTTTTATCCAAATCAGCAAAAAAAATGAACGCTCCCAGGTTTCAGCATCTGCCTAAATTTGAAGATAGGCTCAGTTACACTGGGGTAAACCCAGAGTAACTACATTAACATCAACATTAAAAAGTCAGTGGAGTTACTCCAGATTTAAATTGGGATGTATGAGATCAGAATTTGGCTGAATGTTTTGATCCCATTGCAGCACCCATTGTTTAGATGTAAACCAGCTGTGGAACACTATTAGTTCTCAGGAGTCACTTGTACTGATTTCACTTAGATCTCTGACTTGGTAAATCACCATTTTTCACTAACTTGTCTTACCAACAACACTATTTACCTCCCTCTCCTCCACAATCCTCTATCTGACACACAGCCCAAATTCAATCCTTCCTTTTCTGGCACTTTGTAGTAAAAAATAAAATAAAATAATTTATTTAAACAGTTGGACACTATTTTTTAATATAATAAATTCCAAAAGAGGAGATTACTGTCTTAATGCAAGTGAAAGGATATTGGAGGCAAAGGAGGCACAAAGGCATTGGATTAAATTGTTGAGCTATGGATATTAAAAAGCAGAACAAAAAGATGACCGTGGAACTTCTGAGCTAGCTGCTACTTGCTGAAGAAAATGAAAAAAGGGAGACTTTTGGATGAGCTAACTGGCCTCAATTCAACTCCAAACTGAGCCAGGGCTCAGTGCTGTGTGAGAAGGGGAGCGCCAGAAAGATTCTCTCTGTTAACCTGGAGTTCAGAGTCCCAGGGCTCCCGATTATGTCCCAAAAATATGCCAAGTTATGCAAACGGCTCTCAAGCATTCCAGCCATGCAGTTCAAGCTCCTTTGGTTCTGTCCTTGCACGGATACACACATAACCCATAAACAATTCTCTGGGGATACAAAGGTCAAGTATATCAGAGGCTCTCGGATACCCCGGTGATGGGTGCAGCATAAAATCAAGATAGTTTTATTTTATACCTCCTCTCACTTGTCCATACTCCCCCATTTTTCTGTTGCTGTTTGCTTGCACTGAGAAGGGCCTGATCTGAAAAGCTCCCACTAACTTCAGAGAGGCTTTGTAAGAACTTCAGAGCCTGATTTACTGAAGTACAGAGTAAGAGCACTGCTTCTGTCTTTCTTTTTACTTTGAAAAGAGTTATTTTCTTCTTTGCAAAAACAGCCTCATCTCTCATTATCTCTACAGGTTTTATCCGAAACAGGACATGACTTCGCACTTTGCACAAAGTTACTTTGATCTTGTAGCCAGGCTGGGTGAGTGCACCCACACCTGACCCCCCAGATTATTTAATTATTTAATAAAGTAAAGGGAGTGACACCCCCTCTTTCTAGTGGCTGGTCTTCAGGCTTTTCCAAATTGTGACCTCATGTTACAACAACAAAAATTTCCGTACACTTTGCCCATCTAATCATAAAGACTAGAGGATAACAGCCTAGTTCTGCTACCAGCTAATGAAATAAGTGGTACCTCAGATTAGTGTGTGACACGTCCCTTGCCAATGGGTGGTCAACTAGAGGATAGCAGCCTATTACTCCCACCAACGAATGGTCTGTTAGTTCACATGGTAGAGGTATGTGCTGTTGTGAGGAAGAGTCTGGGTTCAACCATTGCTGGTGTCACCCAAGGGGGGTTGTAATACAATTGCTCTTCACAAGACCAAATGTAGCCAGAGTAAGAGAGGGTGAATAGACGTCCTGGGAAGGGGTTCAGTTTTAAAAATGCAGAGACTAGACCTTCTGACTCTTCTCCCTGTCTCAACATATGCAGAACTCCCAAAGGGCCTGCAGAATGTCAACTCCAAAGGTCTACACAGTCCTATGTCTAAATGGGGAAAAGAGCCACCCTCAATACGATCTGAAATTTTTGTTTTTGAGGAAGCCGGCAGTACATTTCAGACTTGTTACATAGATGTGTAAGGTTCCTTAATGATTTACACCTGCCACATGACATGGAATGAAAATAAAACCCCATTCCAGTGAAGTCTTCTGGGATCCTAATGGTATGTTCGCAATGATCAAAAATGTCTGTTTCTGGGTTTGTTGTTTTGTTTTCATTCTAGTTCTATCTGGGAGAGTTTGGTGAGTCCCTTGGTGATTGTGCACAGAAATAACACTGGATATGTGAAAATTCTTCCACAAGTCGTGGAAATCATTCATTCATTCTCAATACTTCACTTAAAAAGTACATATGGGAAAAGAAAACAGACGCCCCTTGGCAAAGAGACTGAGAACATGCCATTTCAAAACTAAACCTCAGCTTTGTAATAAGGAGCAAGGAATAATATTCCCCCTCCCCTCTCCTCCTACCCTCAGCCCTAAACAAGAGTCTTGTGAAAGATGCCCTAAGCTATTGCTCCTGGAAACTCTTCTGCAAAGCATCAATCCTTCCAAGCAGATGTTTCATGTTATCCGTGTGTTACTCAAGGAAGCGTCTGCCCCAAGTGCCAAGGAAAACAACCCCAGTGTTGCGGGACTTTGTTCCTCCCCAAAATAAGCTGACAGCTGCAAGTGGTTAGAGATAAACCAGGCTACTATGTACTTGCATCCTTCTCGATGTTGCCCTCCTGCCTGTTATCACTGCAGCTGGGCCAGAACAAAGAAAAACAGACTAATCTGTGATCAATAATTATTACTTATTATTTTTACAGGAATGCTATTAGCAGGCAGATGAAAATGCTGCTGCTCTCAAGTTACATCTGATGTGCCTTCAATGAATGAAATGACTAGTTGGGCTACTGTGTACTCCCGTACTCTAATGATGCTCAGATACCACATTGATGGGCTACACAAACATAAGTACATTAGACAGATGGATTTTGTTCTGCTGTCTCAGATAAAAGAACAAAAAGGTCAGAACTCCGTTAAATGAAACCTGTCTATATCCAACCATCTTCCCTATATAGCTACCTTGTTTGGTGTTACAGTAGATTTGAAGACTACTCTGCTGCCACAAGTCAGGAAGAGAATGATGTACTTTTCTTTCGCTTGTTCAACTAGCTTAACAACAATCTAGCCAGAGGAGGTGTCTTCTGGGTAAGACCTAAAAACACAAATCCCACTGAGGTCACTGGAATCAGAGCTTAAATCCTCTTGGCTGTGTGCGCGCTCTGAAGATTCGCTGGCTGTTTTCCTAAGCAAATTTAACCTGGTGTCCTTGGCCAAGATTTCACCTTCTCCCAGTTGTGCTCTGTGCCAGTTGGTTGCTGCCCTCTCAACTGAGACCTGGCCACATTTCAACGACACTGTATGTATATAGGGAGGGATCTGCAAAAGCTTGCAGCAAGGCGGGGGGCAGGGTCGTAGCTGAGCCTGTAGCCACTGTGGAAGCAGAAAAATTGAAGGGAACTTGAGAAGGAGGGAGTACTTGTGGCACCTTAGACACTAACAAATTTATTTGGGCATAAGCTTTCGCGGGCTACAGCCCACTTCATCGGATGCAGGTATGCATGGCATGCATCTGAAGAAGTGGGCTGTAGCCCACGAAAGCTTATGCTCAAATAAATTTGTTAGTGTCTAAGGTGCCACAAGTACTCCTGTTATTTTTGTGGATACAGACTAACACAGGTGCTACTCTGAAACTTGAGAAAGAAGGGTATTTCCAGGCTACCAGTGACTGACAAGTCTGGTTCTGCCCCCAAGCTGTAAACAGGCTTAAGTACCCATTGTAATGGATCTGTGGACCTTAGCATGGTGAAGGCACTGAGTGCAATGAAAAGGAAGGACAGAGCCATGTATCCAGGACACTGAAAATCATAACGCCTTAGCCTCCACAAGCAGCCTCTGGATGCATATTAACTAAGCAGGGTGACACGATGGAATTCTGTGGCACTCTGCATTTGAGCACCTTTGCACAGCATTAATATATTATTCCTCTTAGTCCCAAAATATTTTTCTCTCTCTCTCTCTCACACACACACACAAACACACACACACACACACACACACACCTCTACACCTGAATCACTCACTACTGAAATGCAGCCACCTTGGAGGAGAAATGCAGCAACCATTTAGCAGCATCCAACATAAGAGTTTAGCACATGAAGAAAAGAACACCATCTTCAGATGAACCTACAGAGGGAATTTAGGTAAGCAGAATGTAACTGCCCCACGGAGGTCTTTGGGCAAGACATCGAGATTAACATCCCCCACTGCATGAGGAGCCATAGGTTCATTAAATAACTTTGTCCTCAAAATGCTTGTCCTGGCACTGCGAGCAGTAAGACTGCCTCGACGTTCCTCTGTGGTTGTATCCTTCGTCAGCAGAGTCTTTATTTTTGTTAGTAACACTCCGTATATTTAGAAACACACATTCTGGTTTTCCGTTTATTGCATATGCAGACTAGAAAATGAAGCCATTTCAACAGCCCTTTTTAAAAATAATAAAAAAAGCATATCATAATTATAAAATGACAGATGTTTATTTTCATAAACCTGTCTCTTCCCTGGTACTACACTGAGGTTTGTGATGGTACAACTGTCACTATGAATTCGAATGCTGTCTTGGGGGAGGGAGTCAGGAAGGATTACCTCAGGCCCTGCCGTGATACCAGATTGTGCTAACTACTCTGGGACAGCATTGTGAGGCAGCCTGCAGGTACCCTACTGTTGAAACCATGGATGGAGGCATATGTCTTTGGGAAGCCATTCCCCTCCTCTCAATTTTATCTGTCAGAAACAGTCCCTGAAGAATTCACCACTCTGACAGACTCTGTCAAAGACAGCTGGTGGATATAAAATGTGTCCAACCTCTAGTGTTTATAAAACAGTCATAACAGGGAGTGAATCTATAATCTTCATCCACAGGGTGGTTGGGGCCAGTGCCCAAACATGAACTCACTCAGTCAGCAGCCTCTTAGAATTGGTCTCATTTTGGGAAAATTAAAGGGAGGGGAAACGGTCAGATGGAAGACAAAAGTTTAATGTGCCCTCTTGGGCTGTCCTGTCTCGCTCCCAACATGTGACTGGGGAAGTACACTCACACAAGAGGCTTTGTGTTTGGGGACACTTCAGAGTGCAAAATTTGCACCACAGAACTCGAACTACTAAGGCAGGCGTACCCAAACTTCCATGACACCAAGAGATGCTGTGGGAACTCACTTGTCAGTACTCGGAAACCATGATGACGAGCACAATGCAGACAAACCACACCAAGAGGGAAAGGGCTAGACTTCTGCAAATATATTTTAAAAAGCTGCACACACGCACGTATGTAGTCTTAACATTTGTTTGTACTTATATCTGCCTTAAAGGAAGAAAAGAAATTGCTTGAGTTCCCCGGTGTTAAAAAACACACTGTTGATCAGCTATTTTCATCCTGCAGTTAGAGGAAAGGGGACCATGGGCCACATCTGGCTTCTGAGTGGCGCTTTCAGAAGGCAAACCTATTGTGATGCCAACTTCTTTGAATGTAAAAAAAACCCAAACACTTTAAAACGCATACAGAGAAGAGCAAACCTCAGCAGGCCAGGATGGATTTGCAGTAAAAGGGGATTAACCCTCTTAAAGATACCATAGACTAATATTTAGCCTTTTAATGTGTTTACATCATCTACCTAACCTGGGTATTTCTAGTGCAGCCATCACCACAATATTTACATACCAAACAGAAAGTTAAGGGTATACCTATACTGCAAAGAAAAAGCAGCTGCACCAAGTCTCAGAGTTCAAGTCAGCTGACTTGAGCTCTGCACTGCGGGGCTAAAAAAAAAACAGCGCAGATGTTCCGAGACCCTTCCCCCTTGCTGGGCTCCAGCCCAAATGTCTTCTGCACTGCTTCGTTTTTAGCCTTGCAGTCCGAGCCCTGCAAGCCCGACTCAGTTATCCCTGGCTCTGAGACTTGATGCCATGGGTTATTCTTTGCAGCGTAGACATACCTGAAGAGTCACTTTAGTAATATTTGTTAAGCCAGGGGGTCTCAATCTTTTTCTTTCAGAGCCCCCCTCCCCCCCTTGCAAATGCTATGAAAACCCCATGGTCCACCTGTGTCACCACCTGCATATACAAGCCAGGGCTGGCATTAGGGGGTAGAAAGCAGGCCAATTGCCTGGGGACCCCACGCCACAGTGGGCCCCCGCAAAGCTACGTTGTCCAGGCTTCAATTTCAGCCCCAGGAGGCAGAGATCAGGGCCCAACTTCAACTCTGCACAGCAGGGCTTTGACTTTCTGCTCTGGGCTCCAGTGAGTCTAACCCTGGCCCTGCTTGGTGGACCCCACTGCAACCTGCTCACGGCCCCCCAAGGAGCCCCGGACCCCTGGTTGAGAACTGCTGTGTTAAGCGATGACAATGTGTTTGGCCATGTACAAGACAGAGGACAGTCTGTTCACCTATAATCTAAACAAGACACACTGTTGCCATAGCACTTGGAAGCCAAGAGAAGGGAATAATTAGGATTTTTCTTTCACCAATATTATTATTCTATTAACTATCTGCTGTGAGTATCAAAGAAGAAAGGGCCAGCTGGTGAGCACAGCACTACTGAAATCTACAGGCATGAGGTGAGGATCTGGCTCTTTGTCTTCGGGGAGAGGGTTGGGCCAAAACTGGGAACCAACAGTCAAGAAAGAATCCTGCACTGTCCATATATTGTTTCTCTCTCTCCCACTAAGGCCAGAAAGGGACCGTTCTGTTCATCTAGTCTGACCTCCTCCATAATTCAAGGTATAGCATTTCACCCAAGGATTTCTGCATCAAGCACATAACTTGAGACAATAAACATGTGCCCCGGGTCCAGCACTGATGGGCCTAGGGCAAGATGAGTTACATCAGTCATCAAACCCCAAAGTCTTGCTGGGTGGACAACCTTAGGCTAAATCACACTACCTGCCTATGATCAGCTACTGTTACTTGTTTCCATCCAGTGTCCCCACTCTTCAGTCTTCATCACTGCACAGGGGTTTTGCTTCTATTTTTCTGTTTTGCATTCTTGTCTCTCCCAGGAAAGAGTTCCACCCTCCAAGCAGAATGCTTTGTGTCCCTTCCCCGCTGAGATTTTCACTGTGGGCACCACCACTAGACATTACATCATCAGTCCTGTTACATCATTAGATGTAAACATCCTAGGCTTTGCTAATTAGAGCACCATACATACTAAAACTACATGCCATAGGAACCTATACTGAGCCTATTAAGTGGGCATAAACAAGCTCCACATCGGAGAATGGTGAGATCTTCTCACGTTTGGTATGAATCATCACTTTGCACAGTGGGACATTTTCCACATGTAGAAGGGCTTTTTTGTTTTGTATATAGGCTTTTAAAAAAAAACAAAAAATGACAATTATGTAACTTTTGTATGGTGCACTGAGCAGTTTCTCTCCATCTGATCTGTGCAGGTCATGTTCAACTCAGGTCCCCTAAAGGCAGCAGAATATATCCTGTTATATCGATCCCAGCCTTAAAGCACACAACCCCAGCCAACTACTCTAGCCATCGTCTTTCATTTTATTTTCTTCAATATTCCTACCTTTAAGCAGATTCTCTCAGTTCAGTTCATTTCTATCCTTGTTTACACAGATCTGTCTTATCCCTTAGGGTCATGCTTGACATCTGTGACTGAGTTAGAACACTAGACTGTCTAGCAGCTTGTTCTGTCTACTTCACATTACAGTACAGCACCACCACCGAGGAAACGTGGTAATAGCTATACAAAGAGAGCTGGCCACTTAATATAGATGGTTCCATATGTGAAACCCTCCTATATCAGAGGGATATTAAACCCCCAAGTCTCCAAGGTCATATATAGAACCACAAGCCAAATGTAAACACTGGCACGACTCAACAGGTCCACATTTTTTATTTATTACCCATTAAAGTACTAGATTCATGTGGCAAAAGGCAGCCCCAGTGCTGTTCCGCTTGTCAGATTATGCTGTGTTTGCACTGCTAATGACCCACTGGAATAATGACTTTTAAAGAGCAGCACTAAACATCAGTAATGCATGTGGGCTGTGTTATTTTTTATCATCACAGAAAGGATTAAAATATGCTTCTGCTACAGGATTATTTTTGCTTTGCTCAGTTACATTCTATCTATCCACCCATCATCATCATCCCCCAAGAGTGGAAATTGCGAACGGTTTTATTAAGGCAGTTGAAAAAAGTTGTCTAGTTTCCTCCTACGTTTTGCATGAACCTGTGTATCCTTGGCTGCACTGATGAGCTTACTGTTCACTGGTCTCTGTCTCGTTCCCAGGGGACCTGTGTTCACAGCAGGAAAATCTACTATCACAAGTGGCAGTCTAAGCAGAGGCCAGAGAACAAATGGGCATGGAGAATGATCTTCCCTCTCATTGCTGGAGGTGTTCTCTCCAGACGAGGAGTAAGGCAGTGCAGCGGGGAGACAGTTTCACTGCAGCTGCCCATGCCGCACCTGCTTCTGTGGATAAACAGAGGACTTGAATCTTCAGGGCTATACGGCCAATTCCTTTCACCATCACTAAATTTGTACACAGTTTGTTTGCAAAATTAACTGCCCCTGGACATACTTCTCACGGCATCACAAGAGACATGCCTATGTCTCCGACAGTAATAGCATGCCAGTGGGACCCCACTGCCTATCAGGTGATGGAGAACGCTGCTATCACAATCATAGGTGTGTTACTGAATATCAAGGTCTGGCCTGTTCTCTGAATATACCAATATGTCCTGCTTTTCAAAGGGTAGACCCAGAAGAGATTCTCTGTCTGATGACACTGGGAGAAATTCCCACCACACACTGATACTAGAAAATTATTTCTGAAATTTCAAAATAATTACTAGACAGAGCTAAAAACTCCTAAAACACCAAAAATCTCTACATATATGGCAAAAGATATTTGATAAAAAACCAATGTACCCTTTGAAAGTTTCCACTATTTGTAAAACAAGCTAAATAATTTTTTTTTAAATAATTAACATTAATTATTAGTTTCCAAAAGCCAGTGATGTACCGCTGGGACATACAGGCTTTCCTTGTTAGCCTACTACAGCTGATACAAAATGGGTGGAAAGTAAGCAGGACATAGTTATAGACCATCTCGCTCATGAAGGGTGCACTACAACTTCCTGAGAGAAAAGGGCGGAGATCTTGGTTTTACAGGAGTTTGGAAGCATTTTCCTTTATTTAAATTAAGGAAACAGGATGGTGGATTATGGGGCCAAATTAAATTCTGGTATAATGCAGGTGCTATTCCCATCAATTTCAAAGGGAACCACACCAGAGCAGTATCGTCTGCATTATTTTATCAATTAAGGGTATGTCTACACTGCAATAAAAGACCCACAGCATTGAGTCTCAGAGCCCAGGTCAACTGAGTCGGCTTGCGGGGCTTGGGCTGTGGGACTAAACATAGCAGTGTAGACAGGCGGGCTCAGGCTGGAGGCTGGGCTCTGAAACCCAGCAAGGGCGGGGACAGGGCTGTCTTAGAGCCTGGGTTCCAGTCCAAGCCCAAACATTTACACTGCAATTTTATAGCCTCCCAGCCTGAGCCCTGTGAGCTCAAGTCAGCTGACCCAGGCTCTGAGACTCTGTGCTTTATCATCCCCAGGTAGACACACCCGATGTGTCATCTTTAACAGAGGTGGAGGGGGACATATGACAAATCAGGGGAAGTAGTAGAGTACGCGCATGGAAGGAGAACTACTCACTACACAAGCTCCAAGGCAACTGCATGTTATTTTAGGCTTCTTTTTTGTAGCTACTCTGCAATTCTTGTGGCTGTGAGAGTCATGGGGTAACAACTGTAGTCAGTTTGCCATAATCTGCTATGTGCATTATGGGGGTATTATGCATCAGCTATTAGCTGCAGGATATTGCCTTTAATGAACCAATGATTTGATCTAGTAAATCGTTCATATGTAACTTATTCAGGAAGAGATCAACTAAAGCAAACCACAAGTTAAAGATTTCACAGAAAAGTTAATGATTCATACAAATCTTTTCCCCTGTCCCCTCCCGTCCCATTCCCCCCTGGACAGTTTGCTGCAAAAGCAAATATTCTTAACAGTTTATTTGGGATTACTTCTCACTGCAGTTATGCAGGAGGTACAGATCTGTCATTGGAAACAGTGTTTCATTTATTTTTCTAAAGCCATCTCAGGCCTAAGGGTTGACAGTGACCTCTGGAATTGTTTTTACAACTTATCAGATGCTCTCTGACATATTTTATTAGCTCTTTGTGGCACCTAATGAAGTCTTAAAAAGCTGTCTGGCATGATAGACTAAAGGAACTTCCAGAATGATCACTCACCATGGATGTAGCAGCCATGGGGCCTTCAGACAGAAAGCCAAATTGGACTGTGTAGAAAAGTCATGCTAGGTTTGAATTCGACACAACCAATGTTCTCTGACGCTTTCCTCTATCAAAACCACGTGAGTGCAAGCCTCCAGTATGCAGAAAGTAAGAAAAGGGAGGTGATGTACTGATGTATTGTGTTGAAGTAGTCTCTAATTTTGAACCAATCGTCTATTGCAAGTGCAAATGGCAATATTTAGATACATGAAAAAGGGCAGACAAGAGGCCATGTGTTATCAAATTTTCACTGTGGACTAAAGCACAGGAGAAATTTCTAGTATGCATAAACAGTATATTGGTTATTCGAGTGCTTGGCTTATCTTGTCTTCTGTGTGGAGTATTCCGATCAATTTCATTTTCCAAAGCAGTGGCATCTCTAGCTACTACTAATGGGAAAGAAAGCAGCTTTAATTTTGATTTACTGTGTGCAGTATTTGCTACACGCAGATTTTTTCTTATGGTCATAAAAGACAATGAAGACATTTCATTGCAGGGTAATGGAGATGCTTTTAGATACATTCTGTCGGGAAGCAACTCTACCAACTTTCACATGAAATATTTTTATTGCATTTTACGGCAGCAATACGAAAGAATCAGACAAGCTGTATGCAGAGGTTTTCTCCTCCAGAAACATCCATATGGTGATTATTTTATTTATGGGCATTCTGTAAGAGTGGATTCATCAGTCTCCTACAATGCTCTGTGTTACAGATAGAATTCATAAGGAATGCTGTATTTACTTTCACGGGATATTTTCTTTTTTGCCCTCCAAGGCTGATCCTACTTATAGGTGCTGCTGTCACAGGGTGCTGTAGTATTAAGGATAAACTGTATGAAAATTAATTAAGTAGCATGAGCTCTCCACTCCCTCATGGAGCAATGTGGCTCAAAGCCATAAATCAGCGGGAAAAGAATTACTACTGCAGCCCAGCTAAATTACACCTAAATACGTTAGATGGCCATGGAGCTATGATCAGTCACCTTTCTCGCTAACTCAATTGTATGAATTATTACATTGTTACTTACTCACATCTCATCTTTGCTGCATAGTAAATTTTATGATCTGCCATATTACTCTCTAAATAGATATGATTTTTCTCATAGATTTTTTCCAGATCTCTGGTTTACCATGAAAAAGTAGAAAACCCTTAGCAACAAATTGCTATTTACTAATGAGATAAAAAAAAAAAAAGATGTACTTCTCTTGCCAATGTTACCTTATAGAATGACATGTTATAACCCATCATAGCCTGGTGGTGCGCGCACACACAATCAAACTTTGCTTATCAGAAGACAACTATAAAAATAATTTGAGGTCTGGAAAATATGTCCCACAAAGAGAGACTGAAGGAGCTCAACCAATTTAGCCTATGAAAGAGAAGATGCGGCAGGGAGCTGAGCCGCAGCTGGGGCCAGGAGCAGAGCCATGGCCAGAAGCTGGGCCGGGGCTGCGGCTGCGGGGGACTGTGGCTGGGGATGGGGCTGAGCGGAGCTGAGGGCTGAGCAAGGCTGGGTGGCATTCTGCTCCCCACCCTCCCGCGGAGGTGGGCCAGGGCTCCACCCCACCCCGAACATTCCTCTGTGCCCCACTACGGGGGCATGCCCCACAGGTTGGGGATCACTAATCTGTAATACCTACATAGGAAGAAGATATTTTACATTCTTGGATCCTTTAATCTAGGCCGTATCTAGTACAAGAGCCATAACCTGATCCTATGGCTAGAAGCTGAAGTTAGAAAAAATCCAGTTGGAAATAAGATGAAAATTCTTGCCAGTTAGGGTAGCGCATCGTTGGAAAAAGCTTACCAAGGAAAGTGGTAAACTCGTCATCACTTGGTGTCTTTTTAAATTGCTGCTGGATGCCTTTCTGGAAGATCTGCTCGAGTTCAGCCACACATTACTAAATTTGATAGTGGTCACTTACATGGCGAGGAAAAACACTCCACACATACTGGGCAAGAGGTTGGACTGGATGATCACAGTGTTCCTTTTAGCCTTAAAAATGTAAGAATTGTTGTTATCCCATTAGTTCTTGAGATATTGTAGAACACACATAACCCTGTGATTAAGGAGGGGTTGTAAGAGGGGTGAAAACAGATCTCTTTACCTTACCTGCAGAGACTAGAAGAAAATGGGTGAGAGAAAATGATGATCGTGGCATCTTCTGGCTTCTGAGCTTATCCCAAGTCCCATTTATCTGAATTACTTTCACGTTCCCTATCACAGTCACATGAACAAACTTTGACTTATATGTGAGGTGTGTATACAATTTTACAGTCTGAAGTGTGTCTCAATGTTTTAGGGGGGAAAGGCTGGAGGAGGGGAGAGGAATCAGGTGCAAAAGGGGATATATACGTAGCTTGTCAGACAGGAGTTGAAAATCAATCAAGATGATGCCTTAGCTGACGGGGAGCTGACTGGACAATCGTGTTCTACTTTATTTACTTCATTAACATGGTTTACTTCCAACAATCTTATGCTCAAAATGGAGTGTGTCTGAGTGATCTCCTTTGAGGGCCTTGTTAAAACTCTGCCACCAAACTGAAGGGACAGTTGAGATGACCTTCGCACCTTTAGTATTTTCCCTACCTTTGTAGATACAGCTCAATCATCGCTACCCCCAGGGCGCATCAAAACGCTTCCTGAGAGGATCAGATTGCATCCAACAACAGCTGTACCAAAAAAAAAAAATCTTGTTCTGTCTATGAGGTCTTCACCCTTGTTTCAAATTACAGAAATGGAGTACTGCACCATACTGTCAATATGCTCAGAAACCAAGTAAATTTCTCTGGCAGACACACAGTTTAATAGCTATTATCCTCTTGCTTGGTTATGAGGAAGAGGTTTCATTTAAATAGTTCCCCACTCTTCCAGACATTCATGCCCCTAGAATGTGGGGTTTAATCAGACATTAAAGGAAAATGATTTTGCTGGGAACCCCTTGTTAAAATAGGTGAACATTGCTTCCCCAAAGTGAATGGCAGGGCAAGAATAAAGGGAAGATGGCAAAGTCCTGCTCCTAAGCCCACTGAAATCATTGGAAAGATTCCCATTGACTTCAACACGCTTCAGATCAAGCTCTTGCATGTTTTCATGACACTTTACCAGAAACCCATTATTTGTGGGGAAAAGGCCAAAGAACCGTTTGAGCAGTTGAGAAGCGTCACCGCTTTCCGAATTATCTCCCAAAATAATGGGTGACATTAATAGGCTTTCACAGTCTCAGTGTCTCTTGGGCCTGTCCCAGATGGAGAGAAACAATAATATCAGAGGAAACAAGTAGGTACCTGCACCATTATTACATGACTGCAGATGTGCTCAAAGCCAGGAAAAACATTCTGCTCTCTCTGAGATGCACTTAGCTGGTAATTAACAATTAGTACCTAGATTCTTACACCAGCCAAAATCCATTCTGTGACACTGATACTGGCAATTTCATTTAGATTCTTAATTTCACAAAAGCAATTAAAAATACAGGTCACAGAACAGGAAAAAGGAGATATCACTACAGATGAAATGAAATGTTCCCAACACTTGATTTTTACTCTTAGGATACATACTCAGTTTAGGTTGATTTTCAGTGAGCAATTATGAAATATGACCAAATAGTTTTAGTAACTGATTCAGTATCATAGATCAGGTGTCCCCCTTGTGGTGGGTCTAGCTCCAATAACTCCTTTAGTTTCTCTGTTGAGTTGGACAGAATCTTACTTGTGCAAACATAACATCTTAGATCTACCTGGGCAGTTTCTCAGGAACGATCAAAAGGCACATTGCAAATGACAGAGGAATCAATTCACTCTCCCCTGAAATGCAACCACTTCTTGAAGTGGAAGAGACAGCTGTTTAACAGTACCCAGCAAGTTCAGAACCAGAAGTGTGGTTAATCGAAATATACACAGGTGGAAATGAGAGCAGAATCTGGGTCACTGATTTTGGTGGATTTAACTGGCGCAACTGAGACCACGATCTGGCCCATGGGTTTGTCAGTATGATGTCTGACAGCAGAGAATAATTCTACAGGCTGCCTCAGGCCTCAAGGGTGAGGCTACCAAAGGCTTTTAAAACTTTATATCACTGTTTAACTCTCTGTGTTTTTATAGTAGCCTGATAATAGCATTGGGATTAGGTGTAACACAATGAATGTTTTCTGTAAAAGCAAAACATTAAAAATCATCCAGTGGAAGAGACCATAAAACTGAATGAATCCACCAGCTGAAGAAAAAACAAACAACTTAAAGTATCAGACAACTGTCTTTAAATTGTATTCAAGTGAACAGTGCTTCCATTTATATTTAAAGACCTCCTCCCTGCTGCAAGTGCATTATCCCCAGATGATGAGTATTCAGGGTGCTAGCCTACCTGTCTCTCGTGATACCTCTGGGGCACAGACTGAGAGTCAGATAAAAACCCCGAAGCAATCAAACTAGCTGGAGGAAGAGAGGGTGCTGTGACCTGTTTCATTGCATCAGACATTTTTTGCACATCCACAACATTGAGAAAACACCATTGCAAACGTATAGTGGTCTCCAAGTGGACCTACTTAAACCTGAAGAACTAAGGGTCTGATCCAAAACACAGTGAAGTCAATGGAAAGACTTTGGATTGCGCTAAAATACTGAGAGACAAAACGTAGGAGCTAAATAAGGTGATGAAGTAGCAGGTGAAAAATGATCTGAAGTGTGAAGTGCATATTTCGTGCTGAGATCACTCAGTTCTGTTTTCAGTTCTGATAGCTATTGAAAATCACCTTCAGATTTGTAAGCTTTCCCTGCTGACGCCTTACCATCTTAGGCGTCAATATAGTGCACTGAAAGCGATGTAAGAGTGCCCACTCAAAGGTGTGGTGACAATTTTGATACATTGGTGCGATATACATCTACAAGGAAAGCCTCTAACTTGCAATACTAAAGGCTCCTGAAAGTCAACACAAGCTTTTAAATGGATTTAATTGGAAGCCGGCCCTGAAAGTCATCAAGCAACAGAGCATCATCTTTATTGTCATGGGTTAAAATATAATGGCTCTGAGTGGAATTTCTTTATTTTAAAATCTCTAGAAAAAGGACAATTGCAACTAATTTCCAATGCTGTATTAGACTGACCTTAACCAATGATTTTTACCAGATAAATAACCCTACACTATATTTAAGGGTCGCTCAAGGAAGGGGTAGCCCAGCTGAGTTAGGTGATCCACAGGTCAAGTGAATTTCAGAAACAATATATGTAAATAAATACAATTATAATTAACAAAACCAAGTTACTTGCCTGTAGCACCCAATTAGCATGGAATTTTGAGCCCTAGAGCCGAATCGAGCCCTGAAAGAAATGGAGTGGTCCTGCTCAACCCAAGGTAAAAAATTTCATCCTTAAAGTACTTTGAATACTAGATGTGAAAATGGGAATGCTTCTTTTCTGTCTTTCCTTCAGCTCTCTACCCAGCAACAAGGAAAAGACTTTTGAAGTATCACCTGGATTATCTAACAAAGGCACAAAATGTCTACAGTATGTGGAATGCGCCTGGCGCCGAAAAGTCATCAATAGCACATCTAAATGGAAAATTCCTCCGTAATAATAAGCAGAATAATTTCTGGCTTCCACAAAAACATAAATACCATTTAATTGCCTGGGGACCTTCGAATTCCTGAGAGCCTTGATTGCTGCTTTCAAGTAGAAATTTCTTGGCCTGTGCTAAATGGAGGTGGCTCAGCAGCATCCAAAAACGGGTCATGTCATCACAAGTTATTTTAATTATTAAGAAAAAAATATTTCTGTATGGCAACAGTTATGTAAGAGGTTCAGTTGCTTGATGTCTCTCCACTCAAGTTCTCACAAAACCCACTTAGGCCTGGTCTACACTAGGGTGGGGGGGTCGAACTAAGGTACGCGACTTCAGCTACGCAAATAGCGTAGCTGAAGTCGAACTACCTTAGTTCGAACTTCTTACCTGTCCAGATGCCGTGGGATCGAAGTCCACGGCTCCCCCATCGACTCCGCCACCGCCGTTCACGGTGGTGGAGTTCCGGAGTCGACGGGAGTGTGTTCGGAGTTCGAACTATCGCATCTAGATTAGACGCGCTAGTTCGAACTCCGAGAAGTCGAACGCTACCCGTCGACCCGGCAGTAAGTATGGACGTACCCTTAGAAACCTGTATTGTAATTCCTATCAAACATGGCAGATCTCAAGGGAAAAGAAAGGGGGTGGGGGGTGGAGTGCTTTTAAACTTAGTCTTAGTCTAAAAGCTATCATGAGTCTTCAAGTGATTGTTTTTTTCTAAAAGCCCCAGCTCCTGGAGTCATGAGATTAAAGAAGAAACTAAGTTTTCATTAAAAATAAAACAAAGTGAAGTTTCTAGCCCTCATGGCTGCAGGTGTAACCCACACACCTCCCGGGTGTGGTGCTCTGTCCCATCTAATGGCATCGAGATCACTTAAAGAGAGAGATTAATCAGTCTGCTAACAGCCATATGGCTTTTAGCTCATGCATTAGAGGCTCATGCACTAAGCTCCAGAAGCCCCAGATTCGATCCCAACCACCGATGACCGGGGTCTGTTGGTGTTACAGACAGATAAGCTTGAAAATGTGAACTCCAAGGACTCAAAGAGCAGAAGACAAGTAAAAAGAGCCCAGCATTTTTTACAAAAAAATCTCAGTTTTGGGGGCCTGACTCTCAGTTTTTGAAAGGTGACAGTACTGTAAACCCTCACTACAACGCAGTGAGCAAAGAACAACTGTTTAAAATGTAAACCAATTGTAATGAGAGAAACCTGCTCTCACTTGGTCACCGGAGTCAGAGGCGACTAGACCCAACCAGGCGTCCCCCCAAATCCTTAATGGTGGGAGACAGTACTGGAATAGCTTAGATTTTTCCCCTTACCCTCACACCCATATGCATTCACTAGGCTGACAGCTTTTTCTCTTCACTTTTAACTAACACTGGTATCATGTCAAAAAGAGCAGGGCAGGTTGAAAAGTTCCCTTTGAAACTTCTCAATGGAAAATTAGGTTTTTGACTAAACAGAAATTTTGAGGTAAAATGTCTGATTTTCCTCAGGATACTTTTGGTCAGCATAATCAAAGGGTTGTTTTGTTGTTGTTTGGTGTTTTGTTTTGTTTTTTGCTTTTTCAGCACAATTTGTTTTTGATGAACATTCAAAATTTGAGGCTGAAAATCTGATTTATTTTAATATTTGCCATAATTTTCTGTGGGGGGGTGGTGGTGAGAAATCCAGTAAGCTCTAGATAGACAAAGTACACCTCTACCCCGATATAACGCTGTCCTCGGGAGCCAAAACATCTTACCGCGTTATAGCTGAAACCGCATTATATTGAACTTGCTTTGATCCACCGGAGTGCGCAGCCCGCCCGGAGCACTGCTTTACTGCGTTATATCTGAATTCGTGTTATCTCGGGTCGCGTTATATCGGGGTAGAGGTGTAGCTGTATTTTTTTCTTAATGTTTCTATCATGTAACACATTCCCACCCTTACACACAACCAGAGACATTTTGCTAGCTTGCCACCATCATCCCCATCCCCATCCCCCTTTCCTGAAATCTTAAATGGAAACCTGCTCTCCAGCATACCATTTCAAAAATTACTCTGGGGCAACCTTATTTACATATGCTACAGGAAGGTGTTCTCTGTTCCTTACCAGGCCTGTTTATTAATACACTGTTTGAGATCAACAGTCTAGCTTAGGGGAGGGCAAACTTTTTGGCCTGAGGGCCGCATTGGGTTTCGTAAATTGTACGGAGGGCTGGTTGGGGGAGGGGGTAATGGCCCGGTCCCCGCCTCCTATATCCCCCCCCCCGGACTCCTGCCCCATCCACCACCCCCCGCTCCCTGTCCCCTGACTGCCGTCGCCCCATCCAACCCCTCCTCTCATTCCTGACCAACCCCTGCCCCATACAACCACCGCTTCTCCTGGTCCCCTGACTGCCCCTGGAACCCCTGCCCCTGACTGCTCCCCTGCCACCCCATCCACCCCCCCCCCGACCACCATCCACACCCCCACCCGCTGACCACCACTCCGAACTCCCCTGCCCTCTATCCAACCCCCCCAGTTCCCTGCCCCTTTACCGCGCTGCCTGGAGCACCGGTGGCTGGCGGCACTACAGCCGCCCCGCCCCGCTGGAGCCGGGCCATGCTGCTGCCACCGCCACCATGCAGCACAGAGCACGGGGTCAGGCTGGACTCTGCAGCTGCGCTACCCCAGGAACTCACAGTCCCACCGCCCAGAGCATTGCGCCGGTGGCGGAGTGAGTGAGCTGAGGCTGCGGAGGACAGGGGACAGCAGGGGCCGGGGGCAAGCCTCCTGGGGCAGGAGCTTGGGGGGCCGGGCAGGACGGTCCTGCGGGCCGAATGTGGCCTGCGGGCCGTAATTTTCCCACCTCTGGTCTAGCTAAAGGCACCACTATGCTAGAGATGACATTGCTTCAGTTCAGCAATAGACTAAATCACATGCTTAAATACTTGTTGAATAGGGATTGATTTAAACCCCTGCTTAAAGTTATGCAGATGTTTAAGTGTTTTGCTGGGTCATCGCCTATATTATAAGCAACAACATCTTTTCCTTGTGAAATTATGTGCTAAATATTATTAACTGTTATTGGTTTAATGAGTTTAATGTTTCAAATAACCAAAATCCCGGCCTGCTAACATACTTTGAATTCTTAACCTAACCCTTCACTATTGCAGCCCTGAATCTCTCCTGATCAAAGCAAAATATGCGGAATTATGTGATAAATAACAATCATGGATTTGAACAAGTCTTCACTGTAGATCAGATTGAGACCTCTTAAACCTGTTTCATTTGTGTTCTAAACCAGACCGGAACTGAGGCATTCAAAGACAAAAAATGACAAGTGTCTTGACTAGCTGAGTCACTGAGCGCTCTTTCTGTTTGTTATAACAAAACTTAATCCCTAATGCAGTGAAGACAACAGAGTGCAGCAATGGTGCACTAGTACCCTTCCCAGAAGGAGCTAGCAGCTGCGTCTAACACTGCTGAGGGAGGAACTAGATCCCAGGGTGGTATTATCTGATATACCGTAGAAAAGGAAGACAATTCAAGGAGCTCAAACTATTTAGCTTAAGAAAGAGAAGGTTAAGGGGTGATTTGATCAGTCTATAAGTTCCTACATGGGAACAAATATTTGATAATGGGCTCTTCAGTCTAGCAGAAAAAGGTGTAACATGATTCAGTGGCTGGAAGTTGAAGATAGAAACATTCAGAGTAGAAAATAAGGTGTACATTTTTAACAGTGAGGGTGATTAACCACTGGAACCATTTAGCAAAGGTTGTTGTGGATTCTCCCTCACCAACAATTTTTAAGTCAAGATTGGATGTTTTGCTAAAAGATCTGCTGTAGGAATTATTGGGGAGAAAGCCTGTGTTAGACAGGAGGTCAGACTAGATGATCACAGTGGTCCCTTTGGGCCTTGGAACGTAAGAATCGATGATTTTTTGTTATACAATACAGGCAAGTCTTATCTTAGGTGGGGGTTCCGTTCTGCGGTTATCGCGTAAAGCAAAAACCGCGTACAGTTGAAATTATATCCCCACCCTTTAAACCCCGCCCGCAGCCCCGGCAGCCGGGCCAGGGCGGCATTTAAAGGGCTACACCGGGCTCCCCGCCTCCCTTTAAATGCCCCCCCCGGCCCGGCCACCGGAGGGGTTTAAAGGGCTCCACCGGGCTTCCCTTTAAATGCCCCTCCCCGGCCCTGCTGCTGGAGCTGTGGGCGGGATTTAAAGGGCTTTGCCGGGCTTCCCACCACGGCAGGGAGCCCAGTGGAGCCCTTGAAATGCCCCCCTGGCCCAGCCGCCGAGCTGCGGGCAGGATTTAAAGGGCTCCGCCGAGCTTCCCGCCATGGTGGGGAACCCAGAGGAGCCCTTTAAATCCCATCCGCAGCTTTGGGGCTGGCATTTAAAGGGCCCGGAGCTCCACGGTGGCTGGAGCCTCGGGCCCTTTAGTTCGCCACAGGGGCTACCAGCCACCTCTGCAGCTGGGAGCCCCCTGCATGATTTAAAGGCCGTGGGACTCCCAGCCACAGCTGGTGCTCCAGGACCTTTAAATCTTGAGGCCACGCTCCCCCCCACTCCAGCCGTACGCGTAAAGTTGAAATTGCGCATGTTAAATGCACGTAAGTTGCGAGAGACCTGTACAAATGGAAGGATTTGAGTAACTAAAATCAAGTTACTCAACTTGCTAGAAGAGAAATGTCAATTTAGTGCCCAAGTTTCGAAAGGCTACCCACACGTAGGGACCAGATTTTCAGGGGCATCCATTTCCTACTTTTCAAAGGTAGGACTCTGTTGAAAACCTGACCCTTCATTCCCAAGAGCAAGCAAATATAAGTAAATCCTCATAAAGATTTAATTTGCCACAATAAAACAAGATGCCTTTCTGCACAAACCACAGCCTCCCCCTGCTCATTTCCAGATATAACTTGCTAAAATCTTCATTACAGGATAATTACAAACTAGGGGCTCTTACCCCCTTTACCTTCCAAATGTTCTCAGTTTAACCTGCCAGAAAACATTAGATCTCCCGGACAATAAAGACCCCAACCTGACACACATTTCCTCTAGCCAAACACCATGGAAATAATGCCTAATGAGGTGTAATATGCTACAAATGTGTTTTCAAAGGAGCACTCTACCACAGATGCAAGATGTAGAGAGACTCCACAACACACATGCCCATGATATGCTCTCGTCTTCCTGTTTGAGAGCTATAAGCAACAGCAGCTGTAGTTCTGTTGGCAAAAGTAAAGGACAAAGCGGGGCTGTTCGAAAAGAGTGATTTCAATAACGGTTTAGATTTTTGCATCAAGAAATTTCATCAAGTCATTCGCCCACTGATCAAAAGCGTACCTCCCTTTGTAACGAGGTTGACAAATAACCCAATATTACAGCACTCCAGAAGCAACACATCTACGTGGACAATACAGTCTCATCAGACAGGTAAATGTCCTCCAATCATTTTAGTTGAAGAAAGTGAGCTGAATTCAGCCTAAGTTAACTCTATTGCCTTCAATGGACTTGTGACCGCTTACCACCTCAGGGCTAAAATCAGGCTAGTGGTTTTCTCTTTGAATAAATAACAATGGTTCTGTTCTGTAACCCTTACTCATGATGGTGAGCACTTATTCACACAAAGGTCACAACTACTCATGTATGTGCTCATCTTTAACACCTGTGCAAGCTTTCACTAGCAGTGTAAAGTCTGCACAAACATTTCACAATAACTGAATCTTCCCAAAACCGCCGTGAGATAGTTAAATCGCTGTTATTATCTCCATCTTAAAGATGAAAAAGTTGAAGTAGAGGTGAAAAAACCTGTGCAGAGATACAGAACGGAGGTTGAATTAGGAATTGGGTGGTGGGGTGATGGAGCAGGGGTGCATATTGGGCCATGATGTTTCAGTGCCCATCCAGTATTTCCAACTCTCACAATTTTATCTGGAGTCTTGTGATATTTGGTGTTTTTCTTGAAAAGCCCCAGCCTCTGGACTCATGTGATTGTGAGAATTTCAGCTTTTTTTTTTAAAGTAAGGTTCTAAATCTCATAATTGCAGATGAAAGCTTGAAAACGTGAACCAGAAACCAGAAGACCCCAGAAAGAACCCAAATGTCACTTTTTAAAAGCTCATTATTTTTAAGCCAATCTCATGATTTTGAACAGTTAGAGCAGGAGTAGGCAACCTATGGCACGGGTGTCGAAGGCGGCATGCGAGCTGATTTTCAGTGGCACTCACACTGCCTGGGTCCCGGCCACTGGTCTGAGGGGCTCTGCATTTTAATTTAATTTTAAATGAAGCTTCTTAAACATTTTAAAAACCTTATTTACTTTACATACAACAATAGTTTAGTTCTATATTATAGACTTAGAGAAACAGACCGTCTAAAAATGTTAAAATGTATTACTGGCGCGCGAAACCTTAAATCAGAGTAAATAAATAAAGACTCGGCACACCAATTTTGAAAGGTTGCCAACCCCTGAGTTAGAGTGT
This sequence comes from Mauremys reevesii, assembly GCF_016161935.1. NCBI lineage: Eukaryota > Metazoa > Chordata > Testudines > Geoemydidae > Mauremys > Mauremys reevesii. The sequence goes on from NC_052628.1 coordinate 109,931,142, forward strand.
ACTGCCATATTGCCAACTCTCTTGCTGTTGGTAGCACACATTTTGGGGGTTGTTCCTATTACAGATTTATGGTGACTGAAGACACTTTTTATGCTGTGCTTCCAGATGCACACAAAGTGCAAAATCATTGTAAGGTATCAGTCCTCCTATGTTGTGTTTATTCATCTGTGGAATCTTTGGGATCATCCATTTTCAAAAAATTTGCTACACTTTTACCGAGAGAGCCTGCAGGTCATCCGTAATCCTCACTGAAGTGTTCACAAGGCTCCGAGCTCAGAAGCGTGGCTTTTGCTGTGGGGGATGTCTCTTCACACCCAGTAAAAGAGAAGGACGAATGTAAAAAAGCCCATGCTGTTGGAGATGATGAACCGTGTGTATAGTCTGCAACACTTTCTCTTCCTTCCTAGCAGGAAACTTTGGATTAAAATGAAAACTGCACCAATCCCTGAACCGTGAGACATCCATGGCACCTCGCCAATCTCACGGACCTGTCTACAGCACAGATGTTTTTCAGGCTGTCCTGCTACATCACTACTCTAGCCAACAGCCCTGCTAGCTCCACAGTAGGGTGACCAGATGTCCCTATTGTATAGGGACAGTCCCAATTTTGGGGGTCTTTTTCTTATATAGGTTCCTATTACCCCTCCACCCCTTGTCCTGATTTTTTACACTTGCTGTCTGGTCACCCTACTCCACAGTGAGCTGCATGCTGCAGAAATGACTACATGAGGCACCTCCAAACGCAGCTTAGAATTATATATATGTTTAAAAAAAAACCCACAACAACAACTAAGGGCAAATGCACAGCCTGGTTATTCAATACACAAATCTTCCCTTGCCAAAACACATAACCAAAAACAAGCTTCCAAAAGCAGTTGTCCTTTCTGAACAGCTCAAGTAATAATCACCTTCTACTATACTTGAGCTGTCCTAGTTGAAGTCACACACCTAAAAGATTTTCCTTAATTTCACTGACAAAAAAAATTCTGCATTTCAGGAAAGGTTTAATATCTTACCTATTGAGTTTTTCTGCCTTTCTGAGCTAAAGTTTGAACCTTAAGTTGGTCTGGCCATACCGTATTTCCACATCCTTACCCATAAGAACCTACTCAGCTTAGGTCCCCATTCAGCAAAGCACTTAAACACGTGCTTAACTCCACCCATTTCGAGCAAAACATTTAAGCATGTCCTTAGGTCCCACTGACATTAACAGAATGCTTAAAGGCCTGATTAAAATCTCTCTTAAGTCAACAGAGAAATTTCCACTGACTTCAGTGGGTTTTGATTTGGATCTTGTTCTGAAGAGGGATGGATTTCAGCTTATGCTTAACGTCAAGCACATGCTTCTGTGCCTTGCAGAATCAGAGGTTTAGCTCCTGTCTACCTCTCTGCTTTCGCTTTTCACTTTCCTCCTCAACGTTTTTTGCTCTGCTCCCTTTGTTTCCTTCTCATGCTCTCACTTCCAGACCTTACGTCACATGGCCCTGGCACCTGGAACTCCCTTACTGACCTGCTCTGCCATCCTGTCTTCTTTCAAGTTGGCCCTTCTCCCATGAAGCCCACTCCTCCATTTTTCTTGAAGAAGAACTTTAGCGACAAAGTGCTCCTAACATGTCAATTTGTTTGATGTGGGACCGACAGTACTGACAGGTCTCACGATTTTACCAGAAGTCTTGCAATATTTGGTGTTTTTGAGAATCTCTGCTTTCTTCTCTTTTTTTTTTAAAGTAATTTTTTTGCCTTTTATAGTTAACAAGCAAAGCCTACAAATGTGAACACTAAAGGATCAAAAACCAGAAGGCAAATAAAAACATCCCATTCGTTGTTTCTCACAGTTTTGAGGCCTGATTCATGGTTTCTGAATGCTTGGAATTGGCAATACTGCTAACTAACTTAATAAAACTATCCCCAGAATCTTCCTGACCTGCAAGGGGCCTGAATCAAACCGTTATCGCTACACATCCTGAATTTGTTAATGCTGTCTAAAGCATGAATATTTTTTAATTTCTATTAAAGTCAAGTGACCACAGAAAGTCTCTGTTTTTAGGGCAACCTGCTTAAATGAATGAACACTGCTCCAGACTGGAAGTAGGAAAATGAGGTGGCTCTAATAAAACATTCGGGAAAAGAACAATGGAATTCTGGTTCAGAACTTGCCAAAGACAGCCAGACTGAACATCCTGCCAGACTGTCTAAGGGCCTAGCTAGAGATTGATCCGGGTGGCATTCAATCTGCGAGGAGGCTGCATCCATTTGGGATGTGTCATGAGAAGGAGAAGGAAGAGCTAGGAATGGGATAAGCAGTTTCAAAAAATTAAGACCCATTGAGAGATTTTGTTTAAAAAGCTTCCACCAAGCCTTTGTAGAACGTTGGTTCCAGTACTCCAGAAAGCACCTGTGAGAAACCTCTTTCTCCTGCCCTAGAAGGATGAAGCCAGAGTTTCTCTAGTGATTACATTAGAATGTAATAAGAGGAGGACAAAGGTTGCATCACACACCCTGGCTGCAGACCAGACTGCCTAGCACCTCCTCAGGGTGTCCTGGAAAGTGTCTGAACATCAAAAGAGAACGACCTTGCTCTCTTCATCAGTCAAAAATAGTCTAGTAAAACCCAACACCTGGTTTAATACTTCCAGTGAGGCAAGTGACTCAAAAGGTTTTCAGAGTAAAGCTTCAATGCTTCTCTTCTGTGGCTGTCAGATTGCCTCCTGCAGAACAGGAGGAACAACTAGCCATGCAATGACTGTCATACAGATACCTCCCTTATCTACTGCAGAACTATGAAGTGTCTTAAAAGATCTCAGTGCACAACAACTGGAGACCAACAGAAGTCAAGCAGGACCCGGTCCAGTGCTGCTGACATATCTCACCAAGGTGTTGTAGGGATCTGTTAGCTGTCTGGGCAATTCTTTGAAGATATAAAATAAGCACTAACTACTGTCATCACCTACATTAGAGAGAGAGAAAATGGCCAATATGTGGTCAGGATTAGTAATTACACCAATACCTTGAGAGGTGTAATAATAGGTTTCCTAACTCAGTGGAGAGCTCTCAGCTTGAAGCCCATGACCAAAATTCTCTTCTCTGAATCTTATCTAGAAATGAGACACATCCTGTCCTCAGGACTTGCTGAGAGATTTAAGAGATTTTCTTAGCCTGCACCTCTTTGGTTCTATAGCTTTGCAACACTAGCTTTTGAATTTGCTTGACTGCATCCATCTGACTCCACAGAGGTTGAAAATCAAGAGGACAATTTTACAGGAGGGATCCATCACAATCAGGGGCAAGAAGTGGAAAGGTGAAAGCACTTCTATGCTTTGGAATACCATTCATTTGCTCTGGACTCGTCAATGGTCCCATTAAAAAAGGGGACTATAAAGTCAGGAGGTAAATCAATACAATGAGTTCAAGGCCAGGAAAGAGAGGCATGACATCAAATATCCCTCAGGCAAACCTTTCAGAGAAGGAGGGGTGAATGTGCAGCAGGAGCAAAATGACCCCAAGAGGGACTAGGCACAATCTGGGTATTTTCTGCCCTTCCAAACCCCCTCTGTTGGCCATAAAAATAACCATGTCATCAGGAAAAATTATTCTGGAGATGGTCAGATGGCAATCAGATGTCTGAGTTGGGAGACAAAAAGAGCTGGAGACAAAGCATGAAAAAATGCAGTTAATATTTAAAGTATCTGTATAGCTACCAAGAGCAGTAGAGGAGAGAGCATGGGCCTGACTTTCCATTGCAATGCACCATGTGCAGTCATTTGTACCTGTGCAAATATATAAAAATCAGGGCCCTCTAAAAAGTTGACACAACTGGAAACCCAAAAACTGTAGCACCCAAATCACGAATCACTTTTGAAAATCTTGGCCCAAATGATTACAGTACAGAGATTTTAAAAGCTACAATAGCTACAATACAATACAATACAAAAGTTAAGCCTTTGATTTTCTCTGAGGTTAAAGCTAAAGACAATTTCTCAATGTTTGTGTCTTTGCACTCTAATTTACTTAGGGGGGAAAAAATCAAAAATACTAAAACAAACAAAAAGATATGCACTGTCCAAGACAAAGTAGACACCTGGAAACGTGGATTTGGAGCTCTTTACGCTTGTCTCTCTGGTGGTAATAATCCTGTTGGTATGTGGCAGTAAACTGATTTCAAATGTGGTAAGCAGATGGAAAGCTTTATAGGTATCTTTAAATATCTTCAGATGATTTTACAGTTGATGTTTGTCCCTGGTAGGGGAGGGGAAGTAGCTCATTAAAGACCCAGCGCTAAAAAGAAGAAACATCTGCTGAAGCCAACAGAGGTCTGTAGGCAAGAGTTCAGCAGCTGGAGTCTGCAGCTAATAGTCTTTACGTTCTTAGTCTGTCTTCAGTCACTGGGAATCACTATGGAGAGTTTAAAAGAAAGCAGTGCCCCTTGGCTTAGCAGAGTATCCTGGAAAATCATATGGAAAGATCAACTTGCCTCTCAGTGCATATAAACTGACAAATAGGTTACAAATAAAATATTTCAGCCAGGGAGAATGGGATTTGTAACAGGATATGGAGCACTGTGCCTCTGATTTGCTGGTTTAAAACTGCTCCAGGTGAACGTGAATGCTTGTCAACTCTCAAAAACAAAAATGTGTGCAAGACATAGAGCCCTAAGAGAATTTGGAGCTGATCAAGAAAAGAGCTGACTCCACAGCCAAAAGCTGGAAACATTTTTCCATTTCACTTTTAAGGATAAAATACCATTGACCTAAAAATTCTTGCTGTAAATTAATTTTCAACATATCCATCTCTATGAAAAAAAATCAGCAAAAAATAATCAATGGGCTTTATCTCCATTGCCCTGCATTTTGTGTAGTCACTTACACCAGTGCAAAGTAATTTAAACTACCATTATTCTGATTAAGTAGCATTTGATACCATTTTCCACTGGTGTAAATGATTACACAGGGCTCTGCGCAACAGAGAAACTGACACATGATTTCTGGCAAAAGGGAAGCAGCAGAACGCCCCAATAGAGGGAGGCTGAGAACATGAAAATGATTTATAGAGCGCGTGTAGTTGGCCTCTTTTGTACTAAAATATAAAATGCTACAGAATGAATTTCTGGGTTCTGGACTCTGCTCAAACCCTATCGGTTTAAATTAAAATGGACCTTACTGTTGCTGTCAGCTAGTGCTAATGGCGAAGAACTGTTGGCTTCAATGATTTGTGATCTGTTGTCCCTGTTGCATTACATGGTTACTGAGCATTGAACGATCAGGAGTTTAGTTACATCAAGATACATTTAATTTGTCTTCATCCTGTCTTTTTCTCTCTCTGTTTGCAAAACATGGGCATAGAACTAATTGTACACTGGAGGGATTTTACAGATCCTTATACTCTTGGCTACATCTTATGAGACACCCTGGCACCCCAATCTTCACCACTGTCATGTAATTAGGATATGTTTGGTACAAAGTATGTCTTGTGAGGTATCATTCTAAAAGTCTTGATCTGCTAGACAGTAATATCTCATTGGATGGTATGTGCTATCGTTGTATGTGACGTTAGGAAGTTTAGCTATGTATGTGTTACTGAAACGTGTTGTGAGGCTGAAAACACCCACAAGCAGCATTTCAGGTACAACAGTAAAAAGGCCAAACAATGTTAATGGCTTACTGAGGAAATGCACACAAGTACAAGGATTACCCCGGGGACTGTGCACAATAGAAACCTCTCAGTGATACCACTACACAATGGGAACGGATTGACCCAGGTCACAGCAAAAGAGCTTTCCAGCAAGTGGGGAGAGGATAGAAAAGGGGGACAATGACATCATGATGGTACCTCACTCTCCCTGCAACATCACACCTGGAAACCCCTGAGGGGCAAGGACTGAACTGGGGGAAGTGATGGTCCTAGGCTAGAGGGATTTGTAGCCTGTGTATGAAAATCTGGGAAAGCCAAGGCAGCTTGTGCCTTAAGAATCTGCCAGCCTATTTATGTCTCAGGGTGAGAATTTGCTATTTCATATCCTACCATTTAGTGTGTTAAGATCAGTTTGCAGTTTTGTTTATTTACTAAGGTAATCTGCTTGGATCTGTTTGCTATCGCTACAATCACTTCAAATCTATCCTTTTGTAGTTAATAAACTTGTTTTTGTTTTGTCTAAAACCAGTGTGGGAATCATACTTGGGGCGGAAAGCTGTTGCATAGCTTCCTCCACATTGAGGAATTTCATGAGCTTATGCTGTACAGTTCTCTGTGCTGCGCAAGACGGTACAACTTTGGGTTTACACTCCAGAGAGGGGTGTGAGCCTTAGCAACTGGGAGGTGCCTTAGCTGAGCCTTCCCATGCAAAGCTGACCTCAGCATGTGTGTGTGAAGCTGCAGCTGGGTGTGTCTCTGTCTGTATATATGCTGGTGAAAGAGCAGGCTTGGAGAGCCTGGCAATTTATCACAGCACCACAGTGTAAAAGGGAGCCCAGGCTGGTGGGTCCGGTGGGCTCAGTGGTACCCCAGTTCCAAATAGTACATGGGGGGAACCCATTACAGTACCCTGCCAATGATTCCCATGAATGTGCTTCCTAACAATGCTCATAGCCTTTCTGCTTCACTATCCAGTACATCTGGAATGAAAATTAATAATATTCTAGAAGACTTAGAGAGATCCCAATACAGCGGTTGTGCCATGTAGCAACCCTAGTTTTTAACTGTACAGTGTCATGAGCAGGCTAGTTTGCCAGGTGAGATTACACTGTTATACTGGCAAAAAAAAATCAATAAAGAGAAGTAACTATAATCACAGTAGTGACTATAATACTAGCTTTAAGTGAAGGTATGATAGGACTCAGTCCTGCAAGGTACAGACACTGTGGCCCTGATCCACCAGAACACTTAAGCCTGTGCTTCACTTTGAGCACACAAGTGCTTTGCTGGATTAGGGCCAGAATGCTCAATACCTTGCAGGATCAAGCCCATTGTCCCTAATGAAAACGTTTTCACCCTGCCCTGGTGCTGGTAGAAAGACATTATCCGCTATCCTTTGTGACACAGAGACCAGTGACCCTGCTACATACTAACTGGGGAGGTTGGTCACCATATCTGCTCAAACGTTTTTAAAAACATATTTCTTTTCTTTTCGGAACTAGACCCTGGAGACAATTCTGGGCATGGGAGCTAGTGCTGGCTCAGCAAAGATGGATCTAGGTGCATGCGGAAGCGGAGAGAGAAAACACACACAGTGCACATATTTCCACTGCAGAGACCCAGGCTGTACAGCAGGAATGGAAGCAGGTTCAAGGCATGGGGGGTCTGGGCTTATGGCCTACCCTGAAGCAGCAGTGGGAGCTGGTTAGAAGAAGGGGTAAAATATCTTCTCATGGGCAAAGATAAGGTGGGAGGTATAGCCTCTCACCCATGCAGGTGCCACCCATCCCAGGGCATGGCAGGAATCATTAGGCTAACACACAGCTAAAATCAGGGGTCTTACCAGAATAAGGGTAGGTCCATACTTACCCCGCGGGTCGACGCGGTGAGTTCTACTTCTCGGAGTTCGAACTATCGCGTCTAATCAAGACGCGATAGTTTGAACTCCTCACGCGCTCCGGTCGACTCCGGAACTCCACCACCGCGAACGGCGGTGGCGGAGTCGACCTTAGAGCCGCGGAGTTCGACCCCGCCGCGTCTGGACGGGTAAGTCAGTCGAACTAAGGTAGTTCGACTTCAGCTATGCGAATAGCGTAGCTGAAGTCGCGTACCTTAGTTCGACCCCGCCCCCCTCGTAGTGTAGACCAGGTAAGAGACATAGCCTCAAAAAGAAGCAAGCAAACAAAAGCGTAGACCCAAATGCTAACCTCAGACCTGTGCATAACCCTCACCATGAGCTCGGGGAGAGCTGTGCCTGACCAAGGGCAGAATCTGACTCTTGGACTGTACAGTTTCTTTAAGGCCGTTACAGCTATCGGAAAATGAAGATGGAAGTCAATGGACACTAGGGACTTTTTGAAAGGCTCAGAAAGCGAGTCCCTACTCAATCCTCTTGGGCCAACAGCATGGCAAGTAGTGGAGACATAGGGGCCATTTCCACAATACAGCACAGGGGTTTTAGCAATGTAGCTAAGCTAAAGAACCACTTTGAAAGTGTACCCCAAACACCCCAATGTGGGATAAGGGAGACTCTACCCTGGGGAAAAAATAACACCACACTGCAATCTCTGACACAGGAATACTAACTAGATCACTAACTGCACAAATAACCTCAACAGCAGCTCCTCTCTCTGGCACTGAGAGCATTACAAAGGAGCAGTAAGGTCTATTACAGCGCCTAAAATGGCCCCCAGGGCTGCTCTAATTTATGGCAGCTTCCCCAGGGCTGCCTACGACCCAGAATGCTCAGCAGAGCTGAGTGATGCAGCTAATCTCTCTTCCTCTGACAGAGTCTCTCGTAAGACAGAGTCTGCAAGGGGGCAGTGTAGTGCCACTTTTGTCTGCCCTACACAACTCATGCACTGGGGAAATTCTCCCTGGTCTCCTGCATCTCATTGCCCAAGTGTCACAGAGATGGGGGGAGTGGGGGCACAAAACCAGCCACTATTTTTGAGCCATATATGTATGCTGTCCTAATTGCTCCTGGCACTTTGCTTCCATATTCTGAGATTCTTGCAAGAACAGAAATCATTATTAGCTCACCCTTCCCTTTCACCTTTCCCCAAATTATGATACGTGGAATACTTGTTTTTAGGGGAGATTTTTGAAAGTGCCCAAGGGGTTTAGGTGCTCTAGCTCCCACAGAAATTCTGTGGGTCCTGCACTCTTAAATTCTCCCCCTCCCATATTTCTTTATTCCGTCTAAGAAGCCTATGTGACTCTGACAATAAATAGCAAACATTGATGAGAGAAAATACAAGCAACAAAATCCAAATGGAATGAATACATCTTTTGTAAATAACCCCTATGGGAACTCCGGGTGTAAATCAAAGCCTGCGTAAACACTTGAAAAGAAGTATCATTCTTACCCATGTTAGCTTTGATAATGGAAGGACAGAGATTTTTGTTTTTGTTTTAGAAACAGAACTGGTAAGACACATATTAATAAAAAGGAATGAAAGGAAGTTTTGTCTCTGTTAACAGCTGAGATCCCATAATAGGAGGCATGCTAGGATCAGCTCAGGCAGATGACAGGCGAGATAACAAGTAAATCCTTCATTTCAGCCGAAGGCTACATTCCACAGGAAGATTTTTTCTGCCTGAACATTTATGTCATCACTTATTTCACTGTAAGGGTTCCCAGCTCTTGTGCAGGACAGCTGCTTCTTCAAAGGGAAGTCCCAAGCGCTCCGTGACCCAACTGCCTGCACAAGGCATGGAACCTGCAAAGCCAGAGTCTTACCGTGCTGCTGCTGACAAATATTTTACGTTACACAAATGACTGATTCTTTGGTGTCACCAAGCTGCAATGTATTTGTTTTCAGTTCTCCTCTCAGAAAACAATTACATGGGCTGCACAGTTTTCTTCGGGGTTGTCTCCACCAGAGATTTTGGTCATGCTGAAACTCAGAATGGGAATGTGTGTGGAACATCTACGTTAGAATTTACAAATGTGTTAGTTAGCCTGAGTTATGGGTGGTCTATTAGCTTGAGTCACAGCATGACCAAAAACTCTAACGTAGCCTGTTTATTGCAACCCCTCCTTGTGTCTCACCACCTGGAAATGACAGGCGCGGTTACCTTGAGAGCCTTAAAAGCTCCACTAGTCGAAGTGAGCCAATTTATGAAGAACAGAAAGAGCCTGCATCTCCTCTCATTATGCTGGTTTCACACCCATAACATGCCGCTTACGTCAATGGAGTTTGCTTTTCACTTACAGTCCTGTAAAGGAGAGCAGGACTGGGGCCAAAGCCTTGAAATCGTTGTCGTCCAGTTGAAGAAGAAAAGAGGAACTGATTTGTCCCAAATAGGAAGCTGTCCATTTCAAATCGGTTCCAGTCCAGTGTTCTATGTCTCACTGCCTCCGACAGCCTCCTTCCTCACCAGCATTATTTCCAGGGAACCACCTGGGCAGAGACACTCATTGCAAAAAGATGAAACTAAACCAGCTGAAAACTGAGATTCCTAAAACACTAAGAGCGTTTTGTCAGGGTAAGGAAGCACCATGCTCTAGCAGAGAGAACATGGGACTACAAGGCAAAAGACCTTAGTGCTATTCTGTATTTCCAACCCCAAAAGCATTCAAAAATCATGAATCTGGCACCAAAAGTCATGAGAGGTATATGAGAGTGTTTGGGTTTTTGTTTTTTTAAAATAATACACCTGGGGTTCTTTTTATTTATCTTCAGTTTTCTCTCTGCAACCAGGGCTAGAAACTTACAGTTTTATTTTAAATGAAAGTTGAGACCCTCATGTATTCACACAGCTCCAGGAGCCGGGACTTTAAAAAATACCAAACATTATGAGGTTTGGTAACCATTTATTCCTGGCTCTGCCACTGACTTACTGTGTGACTGTGAGCAATGGCTTAGGCCCGTATTACCAAGAGAGGCTGGATACCCAAAATTAAGGCAGAGAATTTTAGCCTTATAAATTATCTACGTCTCCAATTCCCTATCTGTGACACAAGGATAATCATACTTACCTTCATTTGCAGAGCGCACTTTGAGAATTGCAGTTAAAAAAAAAAACCTATATGACTTCAGTTTACGTATAAAGGCAGCCTGGTATGTAACTAATCTTAAAGCGTATAAATTTTAAATTGCCTTATTATTCTAATGCCTAAAAGTTTGCTGACACTTTATAAAAGGCCTGACCTCATCCAGGCATGTGGTTTGGATCGTCCTCAATTGCTATGCATTATAGCTCCAAGTTTATAGATTTGCCTATTACTGGGCAAATTTCTTTGTGTTAAAGCTTATTAGGATTGACAGTATTTGAACATTATTTCCCCTTATTACACTAATCTAACATTGGTATACACGTTTTATGGTAAACTATATAATATAGTATCTGGACTCAGGTGACCATCTGGCTATTGAAAGAGTACGTTTTTCCCTTACCGACATTACAGTTTGGCATTTAAAGAAAGCAAGATGCCCTTTTTAAAAAACTTTCATCTATTGTCAAGCGTTAGATTTCTCTCATCCTGCGTGTTTCTGACTTTGTACGTCAGTGCTGGGTCTACTTCCCTTGCCCTGATTCTGAGTGCTGCTGATTCATGTTATGGGAAGAAGGGGCTGAAAACTTCTGCTGTAGCTTTGTGAAAAGCCACGACTGTGCCAGCGCTCCTGAGGCACGCGACTAACTGTGAGTCCCGAGGAGGAAGGAACAGTGTGTGTCAGAGTTGGGGTAAACCTGATTCACATCAAGCTGCAGATATGTTTGGCTCTTCTTTTTTTTTTGTGGTCATCTCTTTTTCCCCACTTGGAAAGTGGGTTCTCATTCAAAGTCACATCCAACAGTCATCGGGCAGTCACCTCAGCCATTCATTTGCTCATCATTCCAGAGATTTTAAATATGCCCAGAGGATCAGCCAACTGAAGGATGACACCTTTGAAAAAGGAGACACTTTTATTCTTAGAATCATAGACTATCAGGGTTGGAAGGGACCTCAGGAGGTCATCTAGTCCAACCCCCTGCTCAAAGCAGGACCAATCCCCAACTAAATCATCCCAGCCAGGGCTTTGTCAAGCCTGACCTTAAAAACCTCTAAGGAAGGAGATTCCACCACCTCCCTACATAACCCATTCCAGTGCTTTACCACCCTCCTAGTGAAAAAGTTTTTCCTAATATCCAACCTAAATCTCCCTCACTGCAACTTGAGACCATTACTCCTTGTTCTGTCATCTGCTACCACTGAGAACAGTCTAGATCCATCCTTTTTGGAACCCCCTATCAGGTAGTCGAAAGCAGCTATCAAATCTCCCCTCATTCTTCTCTTCTGCAGACTAACGAGGGTCTGTGTTCTAAGAAACTTCCATCGCTTATTTGCTTGTGAAGGAACTGACTCTTGTGGTTAGGAGCGTGTCTTCTGTCAGCCCTTTGGAAAACAGAAGCAGTCACAGCTTGGCTTCATGGTCTCCTTCACCTAAAAAGAATTCTTTGAGGTTCAATTCATAACCACAAGGCTCTGGGTCTCCCACCAAATGCATCTGAAACAAGGAAAGTGATCTGATAATTCCCTACTCTTGCTGCATAAGTAAGCTTTGTGGTGGAAAAGAAAACCCACAATAACCAAAAGGTTATGGGGTCTCTCTCTTGTGAGGGATGCCTGCTCAGTTCCTCTTTGTGGCACCGAATTATCAGTCCAGCTCAACAGTGACTGTGTCAGACTGTCTATAGATCTCCTCCAGGAAGTGAGACAGTAACATGGGCTGCAGTCTATTAGCACCTGGCTTACCTCTAACTCTGCTTTGACATATGGAGGCAGCTTTGCCCTGCAATAGCGGGAAGGGAAAGTCTGGTGCTTGAATGGGCACACCTAAAGAAGGTTATCCCAGGCAGCAACAGGATGGGGAAAATAAAGATAATCTTAATACAGAGGGAAAACCTTCTGGCACTTAAGAAATGGGAGAGGATTATTTCATTTTGACAGCATGACAGCCAAACAGTATTTCAGCAACCCATCAGCTCTCTTCCTCGGCAATTAAATGAGCTTGCTTTGTCACAGCCACACGGCTGCAACTGTGTGCCATCTGTAGGCTTCCAATACCAACCTGCATAGACGGAACACAGATTCTGGTTCTTGCCTCACATTGTTGCCTGTGCTTCTCCATTGTGTTGGCTGGTGAGTTTCAGTCACAGCTGCCCAAGCACAAAAGCGCTCCCAGGAGCTGTGTCAGTTCAGTGATGCTTACAAACACAACCGTGTGCAATCAGAACGCAAGGGAACAGTCAGCCAAATCCCAGCCTTAGTTACACTTGTGCAACTCCATTGCAGTCACTGGGTTTTGCACAGATGTAATCAAGATGCACAGATGTAACCAAGGACAGAATGTGTCACCTCCTGTGCTCTCTCTTTGGGACACTGAGCGTTGTGAAGGTGAGAAATAGTTCAAGGGTCTGTGTGTATTTGTCATGGTCACATTTTCTATAGGGCCCAAGTCATACAGTAACAAGAGACACAAAAGGCTTGTGTTCAGCAGTGAACTGAAGAAATATGGCACACAAGCATCAAAGGAAAAACAACCCTTTTGCTCATCACCAGTCGTCTATCTCCACGGGGCTGCTCCATATGGTGGACATTTTTAAGAGGTATTTGCATCACTGCTTTCAAATGCTGACAGCCAGCTGTGCTAAACAGCACCCCATATGAAGACTATGGTGTCGTGAGCTGCAGGACGTTAATGAAGACAGATGGGAGAAGCTTTTCCCAGAGGTCGGCCTTCTTACTCAGCAGACAGTGCTGTCCAGTAAAGACTTCATTATCATCAAGAGACAGAACAGGAGGGTGGTGAGAGAAAGGAATTGATGGGCAGGGAGTCCCTGAACAGAGGGCTAACGTTTATCTATCGTTGGGTTTTACGCTGCTGCCCAGTGGTGAGTGCTGCACAGTACCTGAGCACCTTCTACGAAAAACCAATAGCAGCAGAATTTAGGAAGACAGACGCTTGGACGTAGCAGTCAGTGATATACCAGGACGATGGAGTGGATGGGAAGCAGAAGCAGAATTTAGCGAGTGTAATGCATAGGAGATGGCAAGCCTGATTATACGGCAATATGAAACCACTGAAATCAATGGAGTCAGCGTTCATGTCGTGCTCTCAGTCAGTACGCGGACAGGCCCGGGGCAGCTAATGATCCAACCAGCAGAACAAATTTGGTGATGAATCCTGGTCACGTTCCACCTGAGGCATGTTGTGCATATGCTAAGAAGAATGGAGTCACACTCAGTGTAAAACTAGTATAACAGAGAGGAGAATCAGGCCTTAACGTCACAAAAACTTAGGGCCAGCTCCACAACTGGTGTGCATCGATACAGCTCCATTAACTTCGAAGGGGCTAGGCCTACTTACACCCACTGAGGATCTGACGGCTGGATGTTACAGATGGACTGGACCTAGTAAGGGTCAGTTAGTCCCCCCTGGAAACACAGGCTCTCTCTCTATATATATAATCTAGTTGCTATGTTAGTTTTAAACACCTTTCGAGATGGTGCTTATACCCTTCCACAGCACAGCCTAATAGGGGGTTGGTTCATCATTAGGAAGTTTTTCCTGATATCCACCCACATTTCCCTCTTTCATCCCATCACAATTCTAATCACCCCAAACAATTAATTTCTCTTTGTGATGTTCAGGCCCTTCAGACAGTGACTCTGCTCCATCCCCATAGCTGTCATTCAGCCACAGGTGACAATAGTTCAGCCATCAAACACTGGCAAAAAGTTAGTGGCCAGCTTTAAAAATATTTAATTGTTTGGGCTGATATCAAATTGTAAATGTGAGATAACTAATTTCCCCATCTCCCGGCAGCAGCTCAATGTTCCAAAAGTGATCTTGGAAAAAGCCAGGAATGTAATGCTTCTATAACCCATATCCACAATGTTTGCTCCAGGGAGATGAGCAGAGGGCACATTGGCTGCAGGAAGTACAAATGTCTTTTAAAAAGTTTTCTTTTTCCCCTATAAAAGGTCAAAGAAGCCAAGAAATTCCCATTAAATCATACAAAACAACGACAGTCAAGAAACATGAGAACATATGGATGGGAAGGAGATCACTAAACACACAGTCCAACCAGCGTCCTTTTCACTCTGTACATCACACACCATCATCTTGGGTACTCCAATACGATTGTCATGGGCACGGGGAAAGAATCAACGCAGAACCGAATGGGGGGCTTGGGGGGAGGGTATCATGTGTGCTGGATTTCTCTTAGGACAAAAGTAAATATTATTGAAAAGGAATTATGATGACAAGGAAGAATGATGGTCTTGTGGTCAATGAACTGGGATTCAGGAGAACTGGATCAATTCCTCTACCACAAACTCCCTGTATGATCTTGGGTGTCATAATCTCTTTACCTTGGTTCCCTGTCCGTAAAATGAAGATGACAGAACTTCCTTTCTCCTACACTTTGTCTGCCTCGTCTGTTTGGACTCTTAGTTCCTCACATCAGGGATCCTTACTAAGTGTGTGTACATCAACTGGGCCTTGATTTCCATTGTGGCTTCCAGGTCCCCACTGTTATACAAATGATAAATAAATAATCATATACTGAAATCCTCTGAAAAACGGCCAGATCTTATATTTACACTGATGCAGCCCATTGCTTTACCTATTATTCTGGCTTGCTATCGAGATATCTGGTGAGAACTCACACAATATTAAAGTGCCCAGAGCAAGGGCTGTGACGTTACACCCCATATTCTTCATAGAAATATGGTTTTGATATGAATATGAATATGGCATAACTAAGATGTACTTTATGCAAGATGGCTCATGTAAGGTATCACTGGAAAGGTTGTGATTCACTGAATGTGATTATCCCATTTGTATGCATGTATCACTTCTGTATCTGAAGTTAGAAATATTGACTATGTAACAATTACAACTGTGTGTGTA
Source organism: Mauremys reevesii (assembly GCF_016161935.1). Lineage (NCBI taxonomy): Eukaryota > Metazoa > Chordata > Testudines > Geoemydidae > Mauremys > Mauremys reevesii. The sequence continues at coordinate 109,946,675 of NC_052628.1, forward strand.
TTTGGGAGACACCCACTAGACAAGAGGCCATCAGCTTTGATAGGCCATTAGGAGGAAACAATAAGACTTTAAAGATACTAATCTCTCTCCTTCCTCAGAGGGGTCCTGGGACATATCTGTGACACTACTAGGTCAGGTGGTCCTGTCACCTGTACTCAACACTATCTTGGACTTCTAGTAATTTTCCACTAAAAGGAGGGGGAGGTGAAGACTGGGAAACAAAAGATTCCCACCTCATGTAAATCTTATTTAAGGCTGGGGAGTAAGGCAAACAGGACTCTCTCCTCCATTGCCTACCCAAGAAGAAAGACTGCTGAAAATACCTGAAGAGACAAAGGAACTAACCCGAGTGGAAAGGCAGGGATGAGTCCAGACTGAGACAGGGGGCCAGTCTGTAAGAAGAGAAAACTGGAACTCTTAGGTACAGAAACTCTGCAACTCGCCTAAAACAACATTTAGGGTGAAAAATTACTTCTTGAACCAGTCTCTTTAAGGTCTTAAGCTTAGTATGCGTGTTTTGTTGTATTTGTTTAGTGATCTGCTTTGTTCTGTTTGCTATCCCTTATAATCACTTAAAATTTACCTTTTATGGTTGTTAAACTTATTTCTTGTTTATAACATAACCCAGTTTGTGCAATTTAAACTGCGGGAGCTGGAGGGGAAGAAGTTGTGCATATCTCTTCACACCGAGGGAGAGGGCAAATTTTTATGAGCTTGGGCTGTGCAGATCTTTCGATCCGGCGCAAGACAATATTATCTTGGATGTATTTTCCAGAGGGAAGCTGCACTTGAGTGCTGGGCAACTTCCTCGCTGAACCTTCCCATAGAGAGCTGTTTGAAGCCCCTGTGTGATTCTACAGCTGTTGCGTCCATACCTGGGTGTGCATGCCGCCAGAGGCCGGAGAGCCTGATTCAGCAAAACAGGGGAATGGAGCCCAGGTTAGTGGAGCAGGCAGGCTCAGTGAAATCCCAGTACATCCGGTGACACCCCAGAAGGGGGTTCCAACCCGTCACAGAGACACAGAAATCAATGAGAATTTAAAACAATAGAAGTCAGAGATGTGAAAGACCTAGCAGGTCTAGTCCAGGCAGCTATCCTATCAGGATTGTTCCTGTTAGTATATTTTTTTCATGCTGCTTTGTTCATTCTAGTTTATCGTGGCAAAGGGTGATAAATGGTGTGTATTGAGAGTATCACAAAAAACAAATAACGCCCTCTCTCCCCCACCAGACTTTATCAAGGGAATGAAAAGCACAAAAATCAAGGGCTTCTCAATTTCTTAGGTTGAGATTATTTCCCTTGGAAACTGAAAACTGACTGACCATGAGACTGGAAGGTGTTAGTCCCCTTTGCACTGCAAAACGCCATCCAGCCACTCACATTTTGTTGCTGCTGACACTTGTGTTGGGAAAGTGGAAATGTCAGATTGGAAGAGGTTGGTGAGTGGGTGAGGGGCAGGGGGACAGAAAAGGAGCTAATATCAAATTTTTCACTGCAATATATGAAAGGCTCCTAAATCCTACCTTTGCCCTCTATTCCATACATGCTGCTTTTTTCTCTAGAGTGGGTGGAAAGGTATTTCATCCTGACAAAATTGAAGACAAAATATCACCACAATGCTCTAGCCTGCCCTAAAAATCTCTGGTGACATTTCAAAATCAAAATAATATGTTTTCCAGCAGAAATGTTTGAGTTTGGGGTCAAAAACTCAAAAGATTTATATTTTTCAGTGGTCAGGTTTTCAACAAACAGTAAAATAATGATAATTTCCCACAGAAAGCAAATACTTTTAGTGAAAAAATTAATTCAACCAAAAACCTAATTTTCTATGGAAAAACAGTTTTGATAGACAATTTTCAGCCAGCCCAATAGTACAGTATTATACTTAATGTATATAGTGTTTTCCATGTTTGGAGCTAAGACACATTACAAATATTCATAAATCGAGCATCAGAGGACCCCATGAATTACGTAAGTATAATTATGCCCATTTTACAGATGAGTGCATTTGTGATCTCTGTATAAAGCAACACAAGCTTTCATCTTTATTAGTTTCTGGTTTGTGTGCTGAATTATCCAGTGTTGTCACTGATTTTATCATGAGTTTTACTACATTTGCTATTTTTCTTAATGCCCCAGCTGCTAGAATAAGATGATTCTGCAAAAATCTTAGCTTTTGTTTAAAAGTAAGCATCTAGCCCTCATGGTTTCAGTGAAAACCATGGACCCTGAAGGAAAATAAAAAGAACCCAGATTTATTATTTATTACATCTCATGGTTTTTAAGCCACTCTCCTGATTTTTTAGGGCCTGACCCATGATTTTTGATTGCTTGCGGTTAGCAATTCTGATTAGCTCATACATAATAACTAACATTATTTTGCCTGTGTTATGACCTTGGTTATATTGAACAAGAGAGATCTGCTCTGTTTATAGAACGGACAGACATTCATTTGAAATGGGACCAAGCCTTTGGGGGAAAGTAAACTTTCCAAATCACCAAGATGGAAAGCCCCAAACTGTCCATTAAAAAAAACAACAACAAAAAAACCCCACCTTGTCCTGCCCCTTTCCCACAGGAGAGAGGGTATAGTAGTGTAGTACCTCAACAATGGGTTTGAGGTTGGCAACTTACCTACACTGAGGCAGAAGGCAGAGCACTCAGGACCCTGTTACTGCCATGGTCCCTCCCTTTCATTCAGGCTTGGACTAGCAGCTGAAACCTGGAATAGGGATCAACTACCACACAGAAGGCAGCATGTATGTCAGAGTGAGGAGAGAGGGCTGGTGGCTGACTGGTTCTCCATCAGATTTGGGAAGGGGTCTCTCCTAGTATCGGGATGGTCATAAGATAGTAGAGACATCTTGAGGAGTCTCATCAGGCTCAGGAGAGGAGCTAGGAGCAGGGCTCCTAATGGGATGGGGTAGAAAGCAGTGAAATGAGTCAGCCATATTGACTTGGTTCTCATCCCTAAACGTAGAATCCTAAAAGCTGAATATCTGTTCAACTTGAGAACTGTAAGGGTTACGCATTCACGTGGCCAGATGGTTTGCAAGCACCAGCATCGTATGGTTTAGTGACTAACAACACTAAGAATCCAACCAGCCACTCAGCTGTAACAGCACTGAGTCCCCCCTTTACACTGTTCAGCCATCACACACTTTCTTTTCATCAGCCCCAAGGTGTGTAAAGCTAAATTCCTTCTCCTTTTCTGGAGCAAATAGCCAAAGCTACATTCAGACAGCAGACACGGGACAGCAGTAACTGCTCTGCTCAGCATGGAGTACTGGGACCAGTTTGGGGCACCACACTCCAAGAAAGATGTGAACAAATTGGAGAGAATCCAGAAGAGAGTAACAAAAGTAATAACAGGTTTAGAAAACATGACCTCTGAGGAAAGGTTGAAAGAACTGAGCATGTTTAAATACTACAGCACTGCAGGGTACTGTGATTGACAAAGCATCACTTTTAAACAGTCATTTTGAGATTTCTGAACTGATTGTTTTACCCTCACTGGCAACATACAATGAAAATGCGTATTTCAATCATTACAGGTGATAAATATTTACACACATGACCCAGCTCATTTAGTGGAGCGTTCCTCACTCTAATACTGCTTTGTCTGACACGCTGCTGGTGAACACAAACTGTTTGTTAATTTGACTTCATGAGCAACAAAACCCTGGATTAACTGGGTGACATTTAATGGCCTGTAATATACAGAAGGTCACATTAGATGATCTAAGGGTCTCTTCTGGCTTTAAACTCGATGTATGAGAAACCAGAAGTCAATCAGCTAGGCCCAGACAGGGCAGTTACAGGCAGAAAACCTCATTTTAGGGCTCCATTTGTCTCTCAAGTCCACATCTCTCTATTCCAGCCTATTTTCAGCTATGTGTGTGCCCAGTATCAAAGTTCTCAGTGATAAACAGGTCGAGGCTCCAATAAGAAGGGTTGGGATGTTTTCTCCCTTATTTCAGCATTTGCCAGATGGCTCTGTGTTATGTGTGCTGCTGAACAATGAACAGCAGTGGATGGTCAGTTAAAAGCAAATGAAAATAACTTGTCTGCCACAGAGTTTGTATTGTTTTTGTTCTAACTGCTGGCATCTACGAAACCGCCGATATCTGGTTCCCCCTTCCAACTGGTACTTAGAAACAGCAACTTGTCACTTGAGACAAGTGCCTATTAAAATTACATAGACACAGGTAAAAGTGATCCCAATGCACAAGGCGACAGCAGGCAATTAGGATCAGCAACAGACCACACACTGTCCTGCCGCCATCTCACGTATCGCATTAGTCTCTCCAAATGTCTTTTCTTCTTAACAAATTTGAGTGCAAGATTGTTCCCCTGCCTACCAGAAACCTGTGGGTCCGAATCTGATCATCTTTTAGGCTTCTGAATGGTGTTTTAATTTTGATCTCCATCAAATAATATCCAACCTGGCACAGCATACCCTAACAAGAGGGAATCTGACATCAACACTTGGATATTAGGCCAAAGTCTGTTCTCAGTTACACTGATATTTTTTTAGGAAGTGGCAGTGGCATTACTCTAGATTTATATCTGTGTAACACAGAAGAATCTGATCCACTAATTTTAGGAAGGTTTAATATGTGATATGCTGTTGATTTTTATGCCTAATAGTTCATTTATTTATGAGAGTGTCACATCTGAACCCAGAATTTTTGCAGATGAGAGGAGTATTCTCCACTTGATCTGTGGCTGAATTTAGGGCCCAATGCTGAGCATTTAACACATTCTTAATGAAGTAAATGGGAGTTACCACATGCTCTCCACTTCCCGGGATCAGGCCTCTCCCATTCATCAGGGGCTGACAAGAAGTGACCTGAGCCCAGTGCAGAGCAGGCAGGCTCTGGTGTGAACTGTCTTAAATGCTGTAGACCTGCAATAACTTTGGCTGTTCCAGTGCTGGGCAACTGTTGAACAGAGACTGCCTTCTGTGATGCACAGTGCTAAGCTGTGCAGTAGTTCTGACACATGAAAACAAGGCATCACACACTCATTTTCATTTGTGCACCATTCTTCAAGGGCCAAAGGCCGCCTAGGTGTCATTAAATGCACTCGGCCTCATGCTCTCCACTTTAGTTACTGGCTAATACATCTAGCACGGGAAATACAATCTCATAGAACAGAAACTATAGCTAGAACAACCACTGACCTCTGCAGAGCAGAAGACAACGGATAGTGACAGAGTACATCTCTGGCATACAAGAGTTATTCCTATGAAATGGCTGTCACAAAGGACATGCTCTTCTTCATTTTTTCTTTTGCTATGTTCCCTAAACAGCGTTCCCTTAACCTAACTCGGTGTTTTTTAAACACACAACAATGCTTTTACATTTGGGTCTGCAACTCAACTGCGTATCTAGGAGAAAAATGCAGGCAACATGGCTCCTTCAGTACTTCGTACCTACCGGTACATCAGTTAAGCTATTAGACTTATCACACACACTCGGAAATTTCCAAAGTGGTGTTTAGCAATTGAATTGCACTGGTCCTTATCTTCAAGCCAGGGCGCAGTATATCTAAAAGATCACCTAAAGCTCTGGGATGAACACTGAAAACAATAACTCCACTCATCAGGTACAATGGAATTTTCTAGCACCGGGATAAAGCACCGCGATGTGCAGGAGACAGAGGTTTCTTGGCGGGCTAGTCTGAGACTATGGGACTCCCACAGGAACTGAGGACCCACCATAACAAAGCTCACTACCTTCCACTCCAAGTGCAAGGCACACTCCTTCAAGCGGTCTTCTCCAATATAAATGCACAGCATCCTACAGGCGAGTCTCATCTTACGCTGGGGTTACGTTCTGCTGTCAGCGCGTAAAGCGAAAATCGCTTATAGTCAAAATTACATTGAGTGTAATGGCGGGTGGAATCGCCAGCACTACAGGTACAGTATTTGAATTGTTATTTTTCTCTTTGTTTTTGCCGACTGCGCAAAGCTGAATTTGCTCATGTTAAATGCGCGTAAGATGAGACTTGCCTGTATACATTGAACAACCAAACTAAAAGACTACATTGCACACACAATTCTCCCCAAGGGAAGAGGATTAAAGAACAAGCCGCATGTGACAGATGTTAGTCACATCACTCAATGCACTACCAGAAGGTTCTCAGATACACTGGGAATTATGATGACAGAAGAACCTATACAGAATAATTCTCTGCAGCACCGAGGAATCCAAGAGTAGTGTGAACTAATGTTTTAAACTATCTGAGTATGTGGTCCCTGTTTTTTTTTTTTTTTTTTTTTAAAGCATAAGGGATCACACATGGCTTTTATTATCAGAAGTGGTGTTTAACCAGTTACTTTTAAAGCACATACTTGAATTAAGTCCAAAAATGTCTATAAAGACATGAGGGTTGCCTTAAAGTAAGCCAATAATGACTTTTGTCTGTTTGATTTCTAATTCTACCATTTGTTTGCAAACAAATAAAAATAAAAAACCAGGTCCAAGTTCAGACCTGGAGTAGCCGGAGCAACTGTGGTGTAAACAGGTGCAATGAAGTTATACTACTTACAAAGCTTTGGAATTTGAGCTGTAGTGCATATGACAGAGGCAGCTATGCAGCTCCATAGGGAAGACTGTATTGAGATTTGCACCAAACCCTGGATTAAAATTCCTTTATTCCTTAATGATTAAATTGTATTCTGACTATTATTAATGCATGACTGAAGGCCCATTTATGATCAGGGCCCCACTGGGATAGGTTCTGCACAAACACACAAAGACATACATGGTCACTGCTCTCAAAAGCATGTATCCTAATGTAACACACTAAATAACTCCTCCGAGCACAACTAAATTTTCCACAATATTTGTATGGCAAAATATTTACTAACTTTTGCAGAGCAAACATGGGAAAATGAACCCTGGTTGAAAATTTTCTCTGCGAGTTTCACTTTCTTCAGGTCTTTCTTGCTAAACAGCCAGAGACACACCAAATCCAAAATGTCACAGACATCTGAAGTCTCATAACATCTCAGACATAAGCCACTTTTCAAAGGTTTCACACAAAGAGTTATTCCCCTGATTCATAATAATGTCATTTAGCTCTGCAGAAGAAAGTCACTCACAGATGCTTCAGCTCACTAACAAACTTGCTCTCTATTCTAATAGATAACCAACCCCCACGTAAGCATCCAGTTCCTCACACTCAAAACAGACCATGTGAACTCCAGCACCATGTACATACAATACACTGCTGACTTTACCCCTGCTGTACAAATGTCTCAATGCAATAGATCCTAGTCTAGGTGAGTTTGGAGTTCAGGTTGTGAGTATGATTGTGAGCCCTCCGTGTGACCAGCCCTAGTTAATGCAAGAGACATCTGACCTTACGTGCTCAGGGCCCACTAGGGTGGAACAGCTGAACTGGCAAGCTCAAGAGTGAGACCTATGTATGCAGGAGACAAAGCTCTCCCTGTGACTGGCCCACAAATCTGCATCTCGTTCCCAGGAGAGATCAGAGCACAAGTCTCAGCCCCTTTGGAATGAAATATCAAACCCACTTATTGGCCCTAAACCTGAGCTTTCTTTCATTAACCCCACCCCGATTAACAAAAAATCCTTGTGGCATGGAGAAAAGCTGAAACCTTTTTAGGTTCATTTTAATAAACTTTCTCAGATACCATGGTGATGGCCATGATATAAAGGAGCTAAACAGATGGGGAGCCAGTCTTGTAATAGTCACTCTCCAGTTGAGAAACAATTCCACCCTCATGCCAACTGAGTGAAGGATTCCCTTGTGAAATAAGGTCTAACAGTTGTTTTCTGCTGCAGACTCTTGTCAACAGAGGACTGAGATAAGGTGTAATTTACATGTTTGAACTGGAAGCAGACTTTGTCCTCCATTAAGCTGCACACATGGCAACAAGCCAGCAGCATTCACTGGGGAAGAGGACTCTGGTGAACCACAAAGCCTTTTGTCAATGCGGAGCTTGTGCTTGGAAAAGGTTCTCTTCATTTAAATCATTAGGTCTTACACACTATACCGCTAAATGTGCTTATTTGAGGTTTACTGCATTTGTACTTATGGCGGGGGTGGAAGGGATATGAGATCTTTTGATTCCTAATTTTGGGCAACACGGTCGTTTTCCAATCTGCTCTATGCAAGTGGAGGGCGCGGGGGGCTCAGCGACAGCACAGGGAAGGAATCGAGCTGTACGGAGGTACTATTCCTTCCCTCCTTCCACTTTACTCCAACACACTGCCCCTCAACAATAGCAATTAACTGCCCTTCAGCCCAAATCAGCTCATCCGGGGACTGCAGCAGGCACTCCTGCTGATGGATTGTTAATGGTCACGATTTAAGAAGTGGGAAGCAGAGTCTGATTTTCAAATTTCAGCTTGAGTGTATAGGGCTGGCAGTTCGAAAACATACCTTAGAAATGGGGCAAAGCTGCTATGAATGCCACTGAGAGAGAATAAATCTGGGACTCCCAATGTCATTGTGAGAAAGATCCAACGATGATGATATTGGCACTTAAAAGTATTGAGAGCTCCTCCAAAGGAACGTTTACAGTGAGCGTCCAAGTGACAATTTCTGCTCTCAAGTATCAGAGGGGTAGCCGTGTTAGTCTGGTTCTGTAGAAGCAGCAAAGAGTCCTGTGGCACCTTATAGACTAACAGACGTTTTGCAGCATGAGCTTAAGTGGGTATTCATCCACGAAAGCTCATGCTGCAAAACGTCTGTTAGTCTATAAGGTGCCACAGGACTCTTTGCTGTTTCTGCTCTCAGTAACTCCAGAGCAGTCCCACTGAAGTCAGAATTACACCAGTCTACATGAGAGCAACAGTTTGCCAAAGCTGTCCTGTTTCTGACCTTGTACCTGTACATTAGCTAGTCGCTTAAAACTCACAATATCCAATTCCTACAGAACATCCAATGTGTTCTGAACTGCACTGTTTCCATACTGGATACTTACAAACTCTAAATTAGCCAGTGTTTTGAGTTTTGGCATTAACTACTAACTAAAAGAGCAGTGCAATCGCTCCTGATTAAAATGGCATGACAGATGGGATGGGTGATAGTAAGGAGCTGTGGTGATCACTATTACCCCAAAGAAATTAAGAGAGATTGGGCCTGGAGCTTGTCCAGACTACTTCTATGCTTTGGTCCTTATTCTTTCATAGGCACAGAGCCTGAGGTAGTTAACGTATGTTATGTAACACGTAAAAACAAGGACCCAAATTGCTCCCAGGAATAATCAGCTACACAAGATAGGCGTTGAAGTGGTGGAAAGGCCAGGCTTCTAATTATCTTGTAAACTGCATTGTTCATTATCCAGAGGGGGCTAGTGGGATGCTTCTCAGCCCTGCTGGAGGAGGCGGCAACTGTCTTTTTTTTTTTTTTTTTTAAAGTTTGTGAGTTAGTTTATCTTTATGCAGAGACATCTGTTAGCTCCTGAACAATAGGAACAAAAAACAGGGTGGTGGAGACTTTGACATATAACCTAGGTCGGCAGGGCCTCAAAACCTTCCTTGAGAACAGAAATGTTCTGCAATTGTCACACACACACAAACTTGATGTGGTTTGATGACTGGAGAAATGCAATGACCACACACCTCTCTGTGCCCTGTTGATTTCATTACTCATGCAGGGCAAAGAGTGCAGAAGCAATCTCCCTCTTTTAACCTATCTCACTTCCCAAACAGAGGAGAAACCTATGCTTTCCCAGATCAGAGAGTTAGGATACTCTGCTGCGGTATAGAACTGGCTTCCCCTAGTAGTTCACCAAAGTCCAGGGCACAGCTGTTTACTTAGGCCATTAATTAATAACTAGTACCAGGATAGGGTGAGATCCTACGAGACAAGGGCATACAATATGGTTTATGCCTTTCATTTTAGTTTATCCTTTATAGCCAAATGGAAATTGTTAAATTAATAAATTCTATTTAAAGAAGCCAATTCTTCCTTAATGGAAATTCCCATGTAATTTAATAGGGATTAAACTGATAAGGTATTAATGAAATTTAACAGGACTAAAGCTCTTAAAGCTCTCTCACTCAACCCTGAGGCACACTGGAAAGAATCCTGGGATAAGCCAACGTCTCAAACAAGTACCTGATTGCCAGCCCGACAAAAGACCTTTCAGGAAACCCTGGAAACAATGGTCCATATTGAACCATTTCAGAACACTGCGTGGCAGATGCTGTCATCTCATATACCCCTGGAAGATAACAGATAACCCACAATATGACTGTGGACACCACCAGGAAACTGTGAACTACACCATAAATTAGTATGTTTGCTTTGATTGTTTGCCAGTGGTGTCAGATTTACACCAAGCCTCTTCTGAAGCTACTTATAGGATCACTAATTTGGACTTGGTTATTTGAATGCTGCTAATCCCCTCTCTTGCGATCCTAAAGAAGAAAAGAACTGGCTTCTATAGAAATTATCCTTAAAACCAGTCAAATTTAATTGAGAATTAAATCCTTGCTATTTTGTTTTTGTAGGATTCAATAGTAGGGTTACAATTCTCTATTAAGCTGTATAGGATGGCCGCAAAACAAAGATTTTTATATTAATTCTATACGCGTTTCCTCAAAAGTTGTTACTGGAGCTAACTGATCATGTGGATCATTACTCTTTTTAACATTACCCAACAGCCTTAACATCGTTGTCACTTCCATAACAACAACTGTGCTGTCCCAGAGGCCAAAAAAGGGTATGTGCAAGTGAGAGTGTAGGGGTTATTGTGGGAAGAAGATCAAAGGGTGAGGAGGAAATGGACTATGAAACAAAGCTCTTCTTTAAACCAAATCCAGCCTTGGCATAAGCAGATGAGGAGCTAAAGTACAAGGGACTTTAACTTATACTCTCTTGTTAGCTGTTTTCCTGCTCATTTGGAAAAGTCTTATATTACTACTGGAAAAGTAATCGACAATTGTAACTATTCTACAGACTTTTTGAACCATTCTATGTGACTTAATAGAGAATCATATCCCTGTCTTAAAATGCTCCTCAGCAATCCCTCGAGGTCGAGGACGATTTCTTTCACAGGTTTAATTTGTCATGGGTCCTTTGGTGACGGAGGAGTCCGATCCTTGAGCCACAGGCTCGTTGGCAGATGCTGCAGGTGGTGGTGGAAGACAGGGTTGGGCTGTGATTGCTGCATGACAACGGTCTTTCCTTTCTTTCCTGGCATTTTTCTGCAGCCAGGGCAAGGCAATTTTCCTCAAAAGTGGACGTTTCTTCTCTGACAAGTCTTCACCAGTTATCCTTATCCTGGGCTGCTGTCTCCCAGTGTCTGGTGTTAATGCCACATCTCTTGATGTTTATCTTGAGAGTGTTTTTAAAGCGTTTCTTTTGGTCTCCCCATTTCCTTTCTCCTTTGGTGAGTTGGGCGCACAGCAGTTGTTTTGGTAGGCGTACATCAGGCATGCGCACACAGTGCACCTCAGTTGGTGCTGGATAATCAGGGACTCAACACTGTAGATGTTGGCCTCTGTAAGGACACTGACATTAGTGCAACGACTCTCCCACTTTATGTTGGCGATCTTCCGAAGAAAGCGCTGGTGCTGGCATTCTAGGTTTTTCAGGTGTTTTCTGTGGGTTACCCAAGTCTCACAGCCACAGAGGAGAGTTGAGGTTACCACCACTTTATAAACTAAAAGTCTAGTGTATGTTCTGATATTGTGATTGTTGAACACCCACCTGGCGAGACAGTCTGCCAGAAGCAAGGCGAGAACAGCGGATTCTGTGCTGAATCTCAACATCTACGTCTGCCCTCTGTGAGAGATGGCTGCCAAGATAGACAAAGTATTCTACATTTTCCAGTTCTTCTTTGTGAACGTAGATCTTCCTTGCTGGGTCTCATGATTGACCAGGCACAGGCTGGTGGAGAACTTGTGTTTTGCCGATGTTCAGAGTAAGCCCTAGGCTTTTGTAAGCTTCAGAGAAGCAATTAAAGGCTGTTTGAAGATCCTCCTTTGAGTGTTCAACTACAGCACAATCATCTGCATACCAGAGTTTGGTTATTGTAGGCAATATTACTTTAGTTCTGGCACAGAGATGAGAAAGGTTGAAGAGGTTGCCATCAATCCGATATTGGATGCCAATGCCCTGTGGTAGACGGTATTGGGTTAATGTTTTCATAGCTGCTAAAAAAATGGAGAAAAGGGTGCGTGCCAGTACACAACCTTGTTTTATGCCAGTTCGGATGACAAAGGGCTCAGAGGTAGACACACTGCACAGGATGGAGGCAGTCATCTGGTCGTGGAGGAGTCTTACAATGGTGATAAATTTGCTTGAGCAGCCAAACTTTGACATGATTTTCCACAGAGCCTCACAGCTGACAGAGTTGAGGCTTTGGTTAGATCAAAAGAGGCCATATACAGCTCCTGGTGTTGGTTAAAAAGAAACTATACAAACCCTACTGAATGTCTGTTAGGATCCCCGGTTTCATCCCTATGACATTCTACAGAACTTTTCCCATAGGATTTAAAGTTTATTAGAGAATATTTAAAAATAAACGATACAAAGTGTTTGAAGCGTCAGTTATTGTGTCATTGGGGGTAACATACAGGTTGTAGGGGGATGTTAACGTTTTGGTATTGGACGGCATATACATATACACAGTCTGTCATGTCCCCAATGTGGGGTATACGGTGGGGGAGTTCAGGGTACAGCCAGCAAGCAGTGAGGGTACATCACTCATACAAACAGCTTATGGATAGTCGTGGGCTTGAATAAATGAGCTGACTGGGTAATGATGATAGGATGCCCCTCACAGGGCAGAGTTCAGTTTGGTTGGTTCAGGGCTCAGGGGATAAAGTCCAACAGGGGAAGTTTACAGGTCTCTTCCCCCTTGTGGGTGCACGAAGTCATGCCGGCTCACTCTTGGTATTGACGGTGGCCGGTGACGTGCTTTGTGTAAATGTCTCTGGACCACCGAATAGCGTCCGAGACTATTAGGTATCTCATGAGCCGCGCATAGCGACGGCCCATCCCACAGGTCCGCAATACGCGTTCATTAAGGGGGTCCCAGGCGCCCTAGGCCCCAACTATCAGAGCGTCGGTGTGGACCTCGTAGCCCTTTGCTCGCAGGGTGTCAGCCAGGGGAGCGTACTTTTCGAGTTTGCGGGCTCAGGCTTGGTGGAAGGCCGTGGTCCTATTCTCAAACGGGATCGTCGCGTCGACGAGGATGATCTTTTTCCGGTCCTCATCCGTGACGACGATGTCCGGGCGCAGCAGGCTGTCGGTGCCAGGGATGGTGCAATTGACAGCGATCTCTCCCAGGTGCGGGGCGATGGCCTTCACCAGGCGGTCCTGGACGGCGTTGTGGCGCAGCTGCCAGGCTCTGCCGTGGGGCTTGCAGCTGCACAGGATGTGGGGCAAGGTCTCCATGGCGTACCCACACTTCCGGCAGCGTTTGTCCGGGTTCCCGTGGCGGACGGCTCCGTTGAGAGGGACACAGTTCAGCCGGGCGCGGTGTATGAACCGCCAGTCGGCGAAACGGATGAAGCTGCCTGAGGGGAGGAAGTGGTTGCTGAAGTCCCACTTACACCACTCCCTCACCTCTCAGGCCTGATCGATGCCAGGATCTGGAAGGTGTTAGCTACCATGCATTAACACTCTAGTGTACACAGGGCAGTGTACCTTTTAAGATGTGTTAAACTGATCAAGTGAAAGCCTAGGGAGGAGCCTCAGTTTTAAAACGGCATTGGCTACAATAGACTGTTAACATGTGTTAGCTAACACCTTCCAAACTCTAGTTTAGACAAGGCCTCAAGAATAAGTAACTTTGTACTTCCATTGAATGCCAAATTGGTGCTCCTTTAGTACTTATTCAGTTTCTGATCAATTTATACCCTATGTGTAACTTACACCACCACTTAAATAACTTATCAGTGCTGGAACTATGATGCAGAAGTTCTTGGCTCCCAGCCCGTGTTCAATCTACCAGAACATACCATCTCTCATATGGAATTCTGATTTCAAGTTACGTGCTTGATGCAAAGTCACTTGGTGAAGTTCTCTGGGTTTTGTTATGCAGGAAGTCAGACAAGATGATAACTGTCCCTTCTGGCCTTAAAAATCTATTAATCTGAATATTTTTTTCAGTGACTCTTCGAAGAGAAACATTTCTCCACCAAAATCTAAATGAAAAATAATTATGCCCAATGTAAGGCTTCACCGGGTGGGGGAGAAGAACCATCGGCAATTTAATTCAATTTGTGCAGGAGTCGGGGCACACAATGAGCACATCATCAAACTGCTGTTAGATCACCTAGTTTCCCTCTCAGCACTGTCTACACACAGCATATTGTAATTAATTGCTCTCAAAGATGAAAACTGCAACTCACCAAATACTGCAATTGTTCCCAGGATCTACTATTTCCTGATCCTTTTACCTGCTGACCAAAGATCATACAGAGGGGAGGGGGAAAAAGAAAAAAAACTGGATGGTTCAAGAGATACATAAAAGGGTATGGAGTCTTTGGTTGCTAAGTCATCAATTTGAATCCAGCCTGGGTAGACAGTCACTGAAAGTTGGTGCCACATGAAGGCTGTTTGAGGGCCTACATGATGAGTTGGTCTCTACTGGAGAAGAGTCCACATCAATAGTGATAGGCTTCAGCAGCCAAACCTCAGCTGAAAATTATATCCTGGGTTATCTACATGCTAACCTGGGTTTAACTCTATCACAAACACTGGTTCTTCAGGGCTGCAATCAGCCAAGCACGAGTTTACCAAAAGGAAAGAACAGGCTTATGTCCAGAATAGAGCAGCGGTATTCAGACATGTCTGACTTATCGCCATAGAAAGCAATGACATGAAGTCTACAAAACTTGAACCCCATTTCTGGATACAGTTGTATATAAAAAATATTAATAATAAAAAAGTTGAGATGGTTCAAACCAGCCATTCCACCAAACCTCTTCTCATTTTCCCTCCACCGACTTCCCACCCTCCCTATTCATGTCCGTAGTCTCCTATTTTATTACTGTTATTCCCCCCCTAACATGTTATGTTTATGTTGTCTGGCTTTGTGTTGTTTGGCCTTGCAGCTTTGACAAGTCATAAAATTGCATAATTCTAGAATTCTGCTGGCAATCCCATGCAACGTGTGGTATTTGGAAACATACACAAGCTGGAAACCATTTAGCTTTTTGTACTTTTCATTGTCTGTTTTTTTTTTAATTAGGAAAATCAAAAAATTACCAAAAAAATAAAAAACCACCACCAAAGCCAGTGTTGATGGCCTCAACACAGTAGCCTTGAGTGGGCACAGAGATTGAACTATCTTTCACACTACAGATATAAATCCTATAGGCAAGGATTGAGGCATATGATCAGGGGAATGCAGGGAGCTTGAAATTTGTGGCTATATAATTTCAGTCTCTAGCAGAGCTGCCCAGAGGATTCAGGGGACCTGGGGCAAAGTGGGGGAGATGCGGCGCTTGTAGTCACCCGGCGGCAGTACAGGTCTTCATCAGCATTTCGGTGGCGGGGGGCCCTTCTGTCGCTTAGCGTCTTCAGCAGCACTGAAGGGCTCCCCAACGCCGAAACGCCGCCGAAGAGCCAGAGCGACTGAAGGGCCCCTCGCCGCCGAAATGCTGCCAAAGACCCAGAACGAATGAAGGGCCACTCGCCACCAAAATGCTGCCAAAGACCCAGAGCGACTGAAGGGCCCCTCACTGCCGAAATGCCGCCAAAGAGCCGGAGCGACTGAAGGGCCCCTCGCCGCCGAAATGCCACCAAAGACCCGGACCACCGCCGGGCCAGGGCTCGCAGGGCCCCTGAGGGGTCCGAGGCAAATTGCCCCACTTGCCCCCCACCCCGGGCGGCCTGGTCTCTAGAACTGTTAGCCTCGGACATGCTATAATCTCACTTCACCAAAATTCAAACAAACTGAGAACAGTGGGGAAAAATTAAGGAAACCGCTCTTCACAGCAAGAGGCTATCACCACAAGAGACCCTTTAAGGCTTCACACTGTCAGAAGGACGTGTGCCTTATCTTCAGCCAAGTGGTTTTGTTAGCCACTCACCACTCTGCTATCAGCACCTCCATTCCCATACCAGGTCCTGCTCTCATCCTCCAGTCATTCCTGTAGTGTTAGCAACAGCAGATGCGAGCAGGAGGGAGAGAGAGAGAGACTGTGAGATCAGCAGATGAACGGCTCAGAATGACTGCAGAAAGTACAGAAGGAAATGGCCATAGACCACAGGAAACACACAGACTGACCCTGATGGGGGCCCAGGGATGAGAGTAAATATATACAGATGTCTGTGTTATAAATCAGGAACAATCTCATTTTAACTCACACAGTTCCTAGTTACAGGTTTTTAACCACAAAGGAAAACGAAAACAAAAACACCCAAAACCGAAACAAAAAGAAATCCAACAGGACTGGCCCTCCTGAAATTATTTTTCAACCCCTTCAAGTAGCTCTTCAGTAAAAGCTGTGTTTAATAGCAATTATGGAAATCCTACTCTAAATAGTCTGCATGATGTATATAAAATTAAAGAGGGCGTTATTTAATAGGATTAGTTTTGGAAATGTGTACAGTTTCTATGGGATTGCCATTACAAATCTCTCCCTGGACTCCCTTAGGTAAATTCATTTGCTAATGGAAACGGCAGCTCAAATCCTGTACAAAGGACACATGTCTTTTTTAAAGGAATGGGGGACTGTGCACTGCAGAGATGCACAGTAGTAAATTAATCCCTCCATTAATAGCCAGACTTTTATGATGCAGAGTTTCTTTTTGCAGACCCTTTTCTCCCTCCTTTTTATGATCACAGAGGTAGCCGCAGCGTAAAGACAGCCTAAAAAGAGGTATAACAATGCTCACTATGCTTTAAAACTACTGCGGTAGCAACAATAGTGCATGGCACAAGATAAACCTCTTTTGCTCAGATATCCGTTTGTAATCAATTTCAGTTGCTTCAAGGAATGAGCATTTGGCATTTCACTGTGATTAATTTTTCAGAATGAAAATAAGGAGAATCGAGATAATAGAAAAGAAAACATGCACAGGGGGGCTGCGACTCAGACAGTAGCAACCAGGGCCAGATTTAGGGGCAGGCGACCCGCCTGGGGTGCTGTAAGGTATTCAAAAGTTT
This sequence comes from Mauremys reevesii, assembly GCF_016161935.1. Classification (NCBI taxonomy): domain Eukaryota; kingdom Metazoa; phylum Chordata; order Testudines; family Geoemydidae; genus Mauremys; species Mauremys reevesii. The sequence continues at coordinate 109,963,789 of NC_052628.1, forward strand.
AACAAATGGAAGGAGGAGGCGCCAAAAACACTCCTTGCCTGGGGCACAATTTGGTCCAGGGCCAGCTCCGGTAGCAACCATGGCACAGCACAGTCCCAAAGCTTCTGTCTCATACAGTGGGGACAGTGAAAGGCAGAACATGGATGGAATGTGCCAGCTAAGCACAGCTATTATTCCAAGAGCTTTCCAAGCAATACGTTAATTGTTGGGTGGCAATGTTCTCCATTTTCCATATGTAGAAACTGAGGCACAGAAAAGTTTCCCAAAGTTTCCCAAGGAGTCACTAACTGATCTTGAAATGGAACCTAGAAGTTCTGATGCCTGGGCATCAGCTCTAAACTCTAAGGCAAAACTGACTCACATAGCAACATTTAGGTCCAAACTTTCACTGGGCTATGAACCTGGGGTCCCTAACTTGGGATGCGTAGGGCCTGATTTGCAGAGGTGGCAAGCATCTGTAACTCTTGCCGAAGTCAACTGATGCTCTGCATTTCTAAATGTCAGCACCTAAGTTCACTCACGTTGGGCATCCAAAATCTGAACCTTAACAACCAATCCAAACCAGAAACTAGTGCCTGCAGTAAATACTGCGTGGTACTTGCGTACAGATGTACTCAGAGCAGGAGACATTTCTGGTAAACTAAGAAAAAGGCATTATTATGCAATAATGCTTCAGTTGGGTATCCATAAAATCTCCTCCTGAAGTGCCTACGTCTCAGAGGCATGTAACCATGTGTAGAAGCAGAAAAGAGTCAATTGTGAGAATGAGTGATGGAAATTAGTCTGTGAATTGGCACTGTGCTCCTTATAACTCGCCCCACAAGTGGTCGGCATTCCTGGCCAAATTATCAAGATCCAGATGACATGGAGCTGCTCCACCGTTATCTGAAATTCCATGCCCAGTGCTATGGGGCAAGAAGCAGGTCAGGTCCCCCAGCTCACGTTACTGATGAAAGTTCTAGGCTGCACAAGCACAGTGACGTCAGCGTCATTCCACCATCCTTACTTCTGACAAACATCAACCAGTCCTGACCTACCCTCTCTTTCCTCACCTCCCAGTGGTGTGGGAGGGCTACCTACTGCCATCGCTCCCTTCTCCCTCTGATCACCACTGCCTCCTGCCCTCTACCTTTCACACTTGGCCAAAGTGCAGACCCACCAGAGGAGCAGCAGCACGTGTTAAATCCTCATTGACTTTCACCATCCCACTCAGTCGATAGTGAAGCGAACAGGTGCATTTTGTGCTGTGCTCCCATGACGCCACTAGGACCGAGAGAGAGACTGAGCACTGGCCAGTCCCACTTCTATCAGAGCTGTGCTTGGCACCTCAGATTTTCAGAGCGATGCAATGGGCGGCAGCCTCTTCCCCTTCCCAGATCTTTCTCTTCACCTGATGCAATACACAAACAGGAGTCGGCTGCTGGGAGGAGGAAGCTGGCAGAGGGGTATTATGGATCCCCTTGTTTTGTTTCCTGTGGCACCTTATAGACTAACAGACGTTCTGCAGCATGAGCTTTCGTGGGTGAATACCCACTTCTTCAGATGCAAGAATACCCCGTGGTATTCACCCACGAAAGCTCATGCAGCTCTGTTCTTGTTAGTAATCTGCATGAGTGCAGATTTTTTTTTTTTTTTTTTCAGAGACTAACACTACTACCCTCTGATACTTGTTTTGTTTGACTTTCATTCTGGAATGGACTGAAAATGACAGGACTTGGCACTTTCCCACAGAGCTCTGAGAGGTTCACCCTGGACTAGGCAGTGGGGAATCCACCTCCCAGACACCAGCTAACTGTTTTTATTAACAAAGAGGCTTTGGGAATTTAACAACAAAGTAGACGAGGATAACAAGATGATTCCTCTCATTGGACTAACAAATAATTCATAATTCACAAGCTTTCAGGACAAAAATTTCCTCCAGTCACCTCTTCCAAAGAAGGGGATTATTAGAGCTGAAAGATGGGGTATTATAGATTTTATGTTGGTTCAATAAAGCTGTCAACATGTTATCTGCCTCTCCCAAAGCCACAGAATTGACCATAAATATTTTCTGCACATATGAACAAAGTCACTGATATTACCAAAGGGAAGTGAAACACTGCGACGGGCCGTCACACAACCACGGTACAACAAAGCCCACATACATTTCAGTGACAGTTCAAAAATCAAGGAGACCTGGAGAAATCAAAACCACTTCCGGCTGCCCATAAAATGAGGCACAGCTTCCTTTGAAACCTGCCTTCTTCCTGCTGTGCGATGAACTGGAGGAGTTTAGGTTACAGCCTGTAACCACCACCTTTCATACTGATGTGCAACGAGAGGAAAGGAATAGGGACAAGTCTCTGGAACACAAACCCACAACAAGTCTGCCCACCCACATGATGATCAGAGCTGGGCAGTAGGCAATCCAAAGGTCAGCAGAGCTTACTGATATTTGCAATGTCGCTGCATGCTCTCACCTCCCAACAAACCCTTCTAAACTAAGCCAGCCTGAGTAATCTTCTAACCACTTGATTTCAGTGTCGCCCTCCCGTTGCTACTCTTTACCTCAATCAAGCCAGACCGTTTCTGAACCTCACGCTGATAAACACAACGTTCCCTTATCCCTTAGGATAATCACACAGCTTTGAGATTTGCAAGAAGTTAGAAATAATAAAAAGAAACTGTTAAATCAAAACTCCTCTAAAGTGCAGTTCTACCTTGAAAAGCGACTAAGGAAAAATGTAGCATCCACAGTTAGCAGCAGCAGTCGCCGTCATAAAGACTTGGGCACAGACACGATTTGGATTTTTTTGCTTCCAGAGAATAGTTGCTTGCTTTTCCCCTCTCTTCTTCTTTTCATAGGAGATAGGAGAGGGGGCAAAGGGACCATGGATAACAGTCCACACTGTGATCCTGATTCTCCACTGTCTTGCACTGTGCACAGCCATTTCCACCTTAGCGAAGTGGATATAAAATGACACTATTCTGATTAGGTAGCTTTTTATGCTCACTTTGTATAGGTGTCAATGGCTACTTAAGGTGCAAGGGAGGGAAGGTTCAGATAGGCTACTATGGTATTGCTGCCCTTGCTGTTGCCACCCCTAAATAATTAAGCTAAGTTTCTTACCAGGGATGAGTGGCTGGGCGGAAAAGATTTTAAATATTTTTTTTTTTAAAAGCAAGCTAACTTTTCATCTTTTGACGTGCTACTCCTGTGGAATGCCTGACACCTCCTCAGCAGCACTCCAGTGTCCAACACTCTGAATTCAAGAGCCATTACTATTAGGAAAAGAAATGGAGCATTCCAGGCACACAGAGTGAAATACGGTTTGTGGCTCTAGGCTTTGCTTGGACTCACCCACACTAGTAGGGAATATGTCCTCATTGTTGATCTGCACCTCGATCCAGTCCATGAGAAGGTTCATATACTGGGGTGCTGGCAGTGCAGTGGGCTTCTTGTACTTCAAGTCATCCTGCCACCGGTATTCATACTTAGGGCCCCCAGACATCACCGGGCAGGTCCTCTCTGTGCAGAACTCACAGATAGTTCCATAGATCAGGTTGATCCTGTTGAAAAAGTCAACCACGTGAACTGCCACCCAATCATTTAGGTCTTCTCCATTGGGCAGCTGCACGGCTGCTTTCATGTCCACTCCTGAGTTCAGCGAGGCCTGTGCTCGCTTATGGAGCTCAAACCTCTGGGTCCCAGGTTCAAATTTGCGTTTGGGACGGAAGGTCTTGTCCTTATTAAAAACTTGCTTGAGGGCTATGGACATGTCTGGTAATTTTCTGCCCTCTAGCAACTGGTGAAGATTTAACGTATATATCCAAAGCGAAGACTTTCCTGTCGCAGGTCCCACTCTCGTCACACAAATTGTTGTCAATGTCTATGCAGTCCACCAGTTCTTCCTCTTGAAAGCCCAAAAGACCTCATGTTCCTAAAGACATAGAAAGGTATGTTAGTGTTAAGCCCAGTTCTGGCCTTGTCAATTTGCTACTGTTTTATCATCACGCTCACAACCACGGGAAACATATTTTTAGGGAACTGAAAAGCAAATTTCCAAAAGATATCAGCCAAAATTTTCAAAAGTGACCAGGGATTTTGGGTGCCTCCATTTTTTAGTGCCCATTGTGAGAACCCTTAAAAGGGCCTGATCTTCAGCATGCCCTGAATACCCGGCCACTTTAAAATGTCTCAAGTTGGGCACCCAAATCCTGAGGCCCTCAAAATCACTAGTCACTAGCAAAAGGGGAACAAAACATGTCATTTATAATATATTCCCAGGCTCTTATTGCATCCATAATTTGGGAACATCCCTTTCAGTTGTGCTTAATTTTACAGTGATCAAGTCTCCTTTATTTATAAATTTAACCAAGAGTAATACTGCATCTCAGCTGTGGTGTCTGTTCATAAACAACACACAGTATTGATACAATATCTTAATTATAAATCCACACTCTCCTTTCTGTGTCTATAGATTACAAGTATGTTTTTGCAGTATTTGCTGAACTCTGTATTTTTAATTAGTGAACCTAATCATTGTACATATCCTATAGGATTTAATGGGATGAAACCTATACAACTGTATAGAAATAATTCTTAAAATGTGTAGAATAAATGGAGAATAACATCCTTTATATTGCTACTTTGAACCATTCTGTGTAATTCTATAGCACAGTCTTAATTTTCTATTAAATTCTATAGTGTGGTTTAAAAAAAAACATCTATGAAAAGATTGTCACTTTCTAGAAAATTCTATAGGACTTCTCCACATGGGAATGCTACGCATATTGGTCCCCAAGAGTTTGTGGTGTGTTTTTTGAATAGGTCTGACAGGACACCATTTATGGTTTTCATAGTTAGTCTGTCTGAGGGAGAAATTATTCCTTCCATAACTGCGTTCTATGTATGTGTGCCCAGGGATTATCATCATAAGTAAATGAAGCATACTAACAGCTGATGTGGTGGTTAGTGGCTAGTTTAATGGGAGTTTTTCTTGAGAAACAAGTAAGGGCTTTACGAATAAATCTCTAGAGAGGGGGCATTTCATGCAGTGTGTTATTCAAATACAATAAAAGGTTTAAAATATGCATAGAACTACAAAAATCTTATACCATTAACTTCTAATGAACTCTCTTTAGGGGATTATGCTGCTCCACTGTTTTCCTCAAGACACAGACACACACACACGAAAATTTTGCTAGACCACACGTGCAAAGCTCTAAATCTACATTCTTCTGAAAATTATCTCCCAGGCTTTTGCCAACTGGGTAGGAGGAGAAAGGAAATACCCTCCCCCCACTTTCTATCAACACAAGATACCAACACAGACCTCGACAGACAGTAATGTGGTGTGCAAGGCATCCTCTCCATAATAGAGCATTTATACGCATAAAGAAAATAAAAAGTCAGAGATTGGCATCCTGCCAATTTGTCAGCAAGAGCAGCTAAGCAACACTGGCACACCCTTGTGCTGCTGCTGGCACATCCTTGCACTGCAGTGGGACAGGGGACCACAAACAGGGGAGTTTGAGAGGGTGTTTGTGGGAGGGAGTCCTAATATAATCCCTATGGTTAGGAAGGGCCGCATCGCCAGTGCCAACACTGCTCCTGTCTCCTCCACCTGTATCCAGCCAGACAGCCTGACCATGGATGCCTCTACCCAGATCCTGGTGTGGATTTGTGGAGTCTGTGGTCTGCATTTCCCACTCACAAAAAGGAAGGCTGGGGGACCATCCAGTGTGAAAGGTGCCTGCTGGTGGAATCTCTCAGGAAGCAGGTGGGAGAGCTACAGGAGGAGGTGGCTAGGCTGCGGAGCATCCGTGCCCACGAGGAATTCCTTGAGAACATTCATATGGAGACATCCAAGGCTGATGGAGCTATCCAGCTAGAGAGGACTGCTGTTACACTACTAGGAGAGGAGGCTATGTCTCAGTCACAGGAAGGACACTGGCCGCTGGTTACTCCCGGCAGCAGGCAGTGCTCCACCCCTATTCCTAACCCACCCACCATGGTGATGGAAAACTGATATGTTGCCCTGGCAACGAGCAATGAAGAATTACTCCCAAGAGGTGGATGAGGAGAAGCCATGTACCCCCAAGGCTGGGAGGATCGCAGCCACCACTCCCACAAGTGACTACAGGGCTCTGGGAGTAAGGGTGAGGGAGTTGGGAGCTCAGGTGGTGTTCTCTTCAATTCTGCCAGTCAAGGGTAGAGGCCCAGGCAGAGACAGATACATCCTGGAGGTGAATGCCTGGCTGCAAAGATGGTGTCACCAGGAGGGCTTCAGCTTCCTTGACCACGGAATGCTGTTCCAGGAAGAAGGACTGCTAAACAGAGATGGGGTCCATCTATCGAGGAAGAGGAAAAGCATATTTGGATACTAACCTAGCGAGGAGGGCTCTAAACCAGGTTTGAAGGGGGCAGGTGACCAAAGCCCACAGATAAGTCAAAAACATGGAGATGTGGGAGAAAGGTTGGAATTTGGGAGGAGCATGGGCTGTTATAGCAGGAATAAAGGAGAGAAGACAGTATTGGGGGAGGAAATCAAATCAGTATCTTAGATGTCTTTATACTAATGCGAGAAGTATGGGGAATAAGCAGGAAGAACTCGAAATGCTAGTAAATAAACACAACTATGGCATAGTTGGCGTCACAGACTTGGTGGGATAATACCCATGACTGGAATATTGATATAGAAGGGTACAGCTTGCTCAGGAAGGATAGGCAGGGAAAAAAGGGAGTAGGTGTTGCCTTATATATTAAAAATGTATATACTTGGACTGAGGTTAAGATGGAAATAGGAGACAGACTTGTTAAAAGTCTCTGGGTAAGGATAAAAACCAATGGTGATGTCATGGTAGAGGTCTACTACAGACCACCTAACCAGGAAGAAGAGGTGGATAAGGCTTTTTTTTTTTTTTTTTTTTTTTAACAACTAACAAAATCATCAAAAGCCCAGGATTTGGTGGTGATGGGGGACTTCAACTACTCAGCCCTCTGTTGGGAAAATAACACACCAGGGCACAAATTATCCAACAAGTTCTTGGAATATATTGGAGACCATTTTTTATTTCAGAAGGTGGAGAAAGCTACTAGGGGAGAGGCTGTTCTAGATTTGATTTTGACAAATAGGGAGGAAATGGTTGAGAATTTGAAAGTGGAAGGCAGCTTGGGTGAAAGAGATCATGAAATGATACAGTTCACGATTCTAAGGAATGGTAGGAGGGCGAACAGCAAAATAAAGACAATGGCTATCAAGAAGGCAGATTTTAGCAAACTCAGGGAGTTGGTAATAAGATCCCATGGGAAGCAAGTCTAGGGGGAAAACAATTGAAGACAGTTGGCAGTTTTTCAAAGAGACATTATTAAGGGCACAAGAGCAAACTATCCCACTGTGTAGGAAAGTCAGGAAGTAAGGCAAGAGGCCACCCTGGCTTAATCAGATCTTCAATAATCTAAAAATAAAAAAAGAGTCCTACAGACAGTGGAAACTAGATCAAATTACAAAGGATGAGTATAAACCAATAACACAAGTATGTAGGGACAAAATTAGAAAGGCCAAGGCACAAAACGAGATCAAACTAGCTAGAGAAGTAAAGGGTAACAAGAAAACATTCTACAAATACATTAGAAGCATGAGGAAGACCAAGGACAGGGTAGGCCCGTTAACTCAATGAGGAGGGCAAAATTACAGAAAACATGGAAATGGCAGAGGTGTTTAATGACTTCTTTGTTTCGGTTTTCACCAAGAAGATTGGTGGCGATTTGACGTCTAACATAGTGAAGGCCGGTGAAAATGAGATAGGATCAGAGGCTAAAATAAGGAAAGAACAAGTTAAAAATTACTTAGACAAATTAGATGTCTTCACGTCACCAGGGCCTGCTGAAATGCATCCTAGAATACTCAAGGAGCTGACTGAGGAGATATCTGAGCCATTAGCGATTATCTTTGAAAAGTCAGGGAAGATGGGAGAGATTCCAGTAGACTGGAAAAGGGCAAATATAGTGCCAATCTATAAAAAGGGAAATAAGGACAACCCAGGGAATTACAGACCAGTCATCTTAACTTCTGTACCCGGAAAGATAATGGAGCCAATAATTAAGCAATCGATTTGCAAACATCTAGAAGATAATAAGGTGATAAGTAACAATCAGCATGGATTTGTCAAGAACAAACCTTGTCAAACCAACCTGATAGCTTTCTTTGACAGGATAACAAGCCTTGTGGATAAGGGGGAGGCGACAGACGTGGTATATCATATATCTTGACTTTCGTGAAGCTTTTGATATTGTCTCGCATGACCTTCTCATAAACAAACTAGGGAAATGCAACCTAGATGGAGCTACTATAAGGTGGGTGTAAAACTGGTTGGAAACCATTCCCAGAGAGTAGTTATCAATGGTTCACAGTCATGCTGGAAGAGCATAATGAGTGGGGTTCTATTCAATATCTTCATCAATTATTTAGATAATGGCATAGAGAGTACACTTATAAAGTTTGCGGACGATACCAAGCTCGAAGGGGTTGCAAGTGTTTTGGAGGATAGGATTAAAATTCAAAATGATCTGGACAAACTGGAGAAATGGTCTGAAGTAAATAGGATGAAATTCAATAAGGACAAATGCAAAGTACTCCACTTAGGAAGGAACAATCAGTTGCACACATACAAAATGGGAAATGACTGCCTAGGAAAGAGTACTGTGGAAAGGAATCTGGGGGGTCACAGTGGATCACAAGCTAAATATGAGCCAACAGTGTAACACTATTGCAAAAAAGCAAACATCGTTCTGGGATGTATTAGCAGGAGTACTGTAAGCAAGACATGAGAAGTAATTCTTCCACTCTACTCCAGGCTGATTAGGCCTCAACTGGAGTATTGTGTCCAGTTCTGGGTGCCACATTTCAGGAAACATGTGGACAAATTGCAGAAAGTCCAGAGAAGAGCAACAAAAATTATTAAAGGTCTAGAAAACATAAATTATGAGGGAAGATTGAAAAAATTGGGTTTGTTTAGTCTGAAAAAGAAAAGACAGAGGGGACATGATAACAGTTTTCAAGTACATAAAAAGTTGTTACAAAGAGGAGGAAGACTAATTGTTCTTCTTGACCTCTGAGGATAGGACAAGCAGAAATGGGCTTAAATTGCAGCAAGGGAGGTTTAGGTTGGACATTAGGAAAAACTTCCTGTCAGGGTGGTTAAGCACTGGAATAAATTGCCTAGGAAGATTGTGGAATCTCCATCACTGGAGATTTTTAAGAGCAGGTTAGACAAACACCTGTCAGGAACGGTCTAGATAATACTTAGTCCTGCGGGGGACTGAACTAGAGGACTTCTGGAGGCCCCTTCCAGTCCTAAGAGTCTATGATACATGGATCATGGGTTGACAGACACTTTCCCAGTGGCATCCAAGTCAGTGGAGAGTGATGGATAAAACTGTCCAGGGTTCATGCCCAACACGCTTCTTGAAGCGATGTTAAATCAAGACCCAGATAAGCCTCCAGGCAGGGTAAGGAAAAAAGAAAGCTAAATGCAACTGGCTTTGTAACTCTTTAGCTAAGCACAAAGCTATGGAAGTTTAGAAAACAGCTTCCCAACACAGTTTAATGATGCTAAGCCACATCAGCTGCAGCTCACCCATGCTAAGCAGCATTGGGCTGTGTCGGTATTTTGATGGGAGACTCTCAAGGAAGAGTCAAGTGCTGTGGGAAGCTGTGTTAATAATTCATTTGATGACATGCTCCCCTCTGAGCCAGCACTGAGCCAGTATCCCAGCACAGAGTTAGGGAGTGATGTGCTACCAGCTGTGCGCCAACTTTTGGGTGAAAAGCAAAATCAAGGTTACAGCCACTTCAAGGAGCCCATTGTGCTTTCTGCAAGAGTAGGTATGCTAAACCCTGGCGTCCTAGCTCATTCCAACTCAGGTTATTATATCACACCCACCTAAACGCCCCTGGCATTTCCATTCCGATATTCAGTTTTCCTTTCTGATCTGTTACATACACTGCTAAGCAACTACTCATACTCAAAATGTTTTACAAACCTCAGGCCCAGTCCTGCTCTCACTCACAGCAGTAGGAGTCTGGCCACTGACTTCAATAAGAGCTGGATGAGGCTCTTGATCTATTTAAAATACAGGCTGAAAAAAATCAGGCCGGGACACGAGCTGAGACAATTCTCAACGGGCTTATATTTCTATGAGAGAGATCAGAGGAATTTTTCTGACAACGCCTTTGTATTCCAAATGCAAATGTTATTGATTGTAGTAAAACATGCGCACAAGTAGCAAAATCAGTGAATTTACATTGGTGTAAAACTGGTGTAGCGGAGTGGAGAAAAAGGTCCAAATTATTCAGCATAGACAGAAATAAAATTCATCTGTATCTGTCATCTCTGATCTTCGGTAGTCTTCTGTGTACCAAGAGGTACAGTTAAATTCTGCCCTTGGAAATGCACTTCTGATTCCCACTAGGCCAAACTCCAGTCCAACTTACACAACTCCCACTAAACTCAATGGGCCAAACTCTGCCCTCAGATACACGCATGCTGCTGGAGGAAGTTGTATATGAATAGCTAAAGGCAGAATTTAAACATGCGAGAGATGCCTGCACAGATCCTAAGCGCAGAATTTAGTGCTCAGTATTATGTGATATAAACCCAGGTGGTTCTTCATTCATCTCCCTGCCCCTTGATTCAATATTAAAAAGTATAACTATTCACTGCCTTTGCAAGGCCAGACTCTGCATGTCAGATTCATGGTTCATGTTCAGCGAAAGGTGATTTTGATCTCTGCTAAATGTGACTGAAGCAAGGAATGTGCAAAAGGCAGAAAAGGCTATTTTCAGTAAAAAGACTCATTTTCTCTCTTTTTTCCTCCCTCATGTGGAAGTGCATGGGAAAGAGCATCATCTGACTTCCATGGGATCCTGTGGTGAACCAACCCATCTGAGATAATTCTGTGAGCCCTGCCTGCTGTGGGTTTCTGCCAGCTTATTAAACAGCCTCTTGACCCAAACAGCAGCACAGAAAGGAGAGCGTTTTCCTCTTGTGAAACAGCCAGCTTACCCAGGTTCGTTACATCCCCTGCCCCCTCGTTAAAGCAACCAGCTCCATTTGGTTTCCAGAATTTAACTTTTTTAAACTGAGTGCTCATGAAAGGCAAAACCTTAACAGCCTGGGAGAATGAAGCTTTCACATCGAAGGAGCAGCGTAAGCCGTCCCACACTGCTTGCCAGGTTGCCTCAACTCCAGCCTGTAGGGATGGTCCCATGGATGAGTGGATAGTTTAGTTTAGATAGGAGTCTACGGAGTGAGGCACCCAACTTGCAATGGAATTCAATGGGATTCAATGGGATTTATGGAGACGTGCAACACTTTTAGGTTTAAGTTGAAAATCCCAGCCATAGTCTCTAGGCTCAGTCCAAGACTAAAACCCCCCAGCGTCACTGCTCAGACTGCCATCAAAGGCTGCTAGTGGGGGTGGGGGTTAGGAGTGAGGTACAACATGAAATTGGAGTGAGACCACCAAGCCATTTCACACAGGCTACCCAACAGCCATTAAATGGCAACATATTTCAGCCACTTCTGAACTACACTGGTACCTAGCGATGGCAGGTTCAACATCCCCTCTACAGTGTTGGGAATACAAACAAAATAAAAACTTGTTGGTGCTTCAGAATCCGACACCATAAACAAAAGGGAAACCCCTCAGTCTAACTTCAGGCAGCTTGAAGCACAAAAAGTAATATTAAAATAAAATTTAAAGTCCTATCCCCAGCTGGTATAAATCAGTCTGGCTCTGTTTACTGTCAATAGCGCAAGGCCAGTTTTCATCTGCTGAGGAGGAGTTCTCAGTTTTAATAGTCTGAAGTATTGGTAACAGATTACTTAAGCCATTTTGAGCCTGGCTTTCCTCTCGCTTATACCATTGTAACTGCATTGACGTCACTGTTACTCCCAATTTACACTAGCGTCAGCAGCAGCAGAACCGGGTCTATTATTTTTAATAGCAACATCCTTTGAAAGAGATGCATCTCAGTTACCATCAGCTACCGGGTAGATTTGGATCTGAGGAATAATTCAGTTCAGTGAACTCCCATTGCATGTTGACAAGCACTATCGGTGATGACACTAACTCTCTTAGTGTTTGATAAGCAGATGCTGAAATCTCCTCACAAAGAAGAGGTGGGATCCCTACCAGCTTCATCAGTGGCACTATGGAAACAGAGGCTGCTCTCACTGCATCTACCACTCAAATACGGGATTTGGACAAACTTTGAAGCAGCATTTAGTGAGAATATCAGACGGATAAAGGTCACAAAGGAGTACAACACACTTCTTAACCACCCAGTCACCACAAAGAAATCCACGTGCAAACATATTGTCTGAGTGACTAAGGACAAAAACATACCATGCCATTTGTGTAAACACTGTTAATTAAAATTGCACAATTCGACTGAGTTGTAATTGCAGTCAATAAAAAGAGGATACATTGTGCTTATGAATACACATAGTGTTTATACACATACCTTTCCTACAATGATGTCACAACGCACTACAATCCTTCATTAAGCCTCATCATGCCCCTGTGAGGCAGCGCAGTATTATCCCCATTTGACTGAGGAAGGAATTGGAGCAGGGCGAAGTGACTTGTCTAGCCTCTGTCACACAGTGAGCCTCCGCTGGCACCCGAGTTGGCAATATACTCGAAAATTTCTCATCGCCAGTCCTAACGCTCTCCTCTGCCGTTCCAAACGCCATTCTCTGTCTTGAGTACTCTACTGGCCTGAGTCAAAGCCCAAGGAAGTCAACAGAAATACATGCCCTTTATACACCTTTCACGTTCGGCCTCCTGCCTCCCTATCTGTTCAAGGAGCTACATTCATCCCTGGCGTAATTCCAGGATGTAATGGAGTTAAACCAAGAAAGAATTTGGCCCACGAGCGAGTGTGTAAGTGCACATTTATAGCATCACCAGATTCCTATTTGAAAACCACAGGGTTTCACAAGCTAAAATGCATTCTCTGTTCGAAACATCTAAATGCAGCAAACCTAACAAATAAGAAAAACAAAGCGCTGTCCTGAATAAACTTTTCCTGGTTATACAACGGGTGGGGGGAGGGGAAGGTTGTCTCAGTAGCTAAAGACTAAAACATATCATGACATTTATTTATAGACTTTTAAGTAAAATTGTGCAATTTGAATTACACTCAAAAAACGACACACGTATCTATATCAGTGTAACTACATCACAGGGAATGAGACTCAACACAGGGAAAATTCCCGACTCATCTACAGGGTAGATCAGGCAACAGAGATTCATACAGCAGACATGGTTGTGTCTGTATTAAACTGTGTAGGTAACAAGAATCATAAAGGAAATCCTAATCCATTGGGGAAAGGGCCCTAAAATGGGCACACAAATATGTGTGGCGCTCAATCATGCATGCAGGTTCTGACCAGCAACATCCCCTCTCTTCCTCCCCACCCACGTCAGACACACACACCCCTTCCACCCAGATTATTTGAGCTCCTGGCAACAATGGTAAAAGGTACGTCATTGCCATTGCCAGACTAGGCATACATACAAATGCACGGACCGCACCTCTGGCCCCTCTACATGTCTTGTGGGGAGAGGGTTTGGGAGCAGGCAGATTCAAATGTTTTTTATTTTATGCTCCTCCACTGCTTTGTCCACAATTTGTGTGACTACTTGGCAGCCAGTATATGCCTATACATAAAATATAAACACTGGAAGATTAATCCGTCCAGTGAAAGGAAGCTGTCTGCGGTTTCAGGGCCAGATTCTGCAGGCATTTCCCATAGTGTAAATCCCACTGGAGCCAGCGGAGTTCAGATTTGGTTCAAAGTTATTTTCATTAAGGGATTACAGGGTTTTTTTCACCCTGCATTTTTCCCTTCCTTCATAGCTGTTGGAAGGCTAACTTTAAATCCTTACATGACAACAACAAAAATCAACACTTCATCAAAGTGCTGACTGGAAATAAGCTTTTCCAAATGTTTAGAAGCGTTTGCCATGTAAACCAAAATCTGATTAGCAAGCAATAATGTGCATTCAATTCGATTTGTGCAAGGAAAAAAATGGGAAAATTGACTTTACTGACTTACCCCACTAGTTCCACGTTGTAGGATCATGCCCAGCGTAAGGGACCACAAGAACCCCCCCCCCGCCCAAATATTTGATAATCTATTGATCTGTGGAGAATTAAATTAATTCATATAAATGACACAAGATTTGAGTCTGATCTTATTTACACCAGTGCAAAACCAGGAGACCAGTGATGTAAGATCAGAAATAGGGCCACAATATGTAGAACAAAATATTGAGAAATGTACAAGAACTCCAGTATTTTATCTACTATGGACCCAACCTTGCAAATACCCACATGAGTAACTTTACTTATGTGAGTAACCCCATTGACTAAAGTTACTCAAAGGTGTTTGTAAAATCAGGTCCTCAGTCCTGTAGCCTACTAGATCCACTACTAGCCCATGCACAATGGGAGCAGCAGGGTTTCAAAAATGACATGCAAAACCCTGATACAAAAGCCTAATTAACCTACACTCCCTGTGGATTACTGAAGAAACAAGGGGAAAAACATTACATAAATCCAAGGCAAATAATGACCAAATACAAATATACAGTATGAAGAAATTGGATGTGACTGGAGTATAGCTAGAAAACATCAGGTAAGCAAGATACGGCCCAACAAAGAGACAATAAATCCATTTATTCTGACTGTAAACTCTCAACGGTAGAAGGGGACATCTTTTTGTTTTGCCTTTGTACAGCACCTAGCACAACAGAGCTGAGGAAGCGTTGTTTTAAGTCTCTGTTGTAGCAGGGAGTTTGCTGCTGTAGTCATCATGAACACGTTGGATTATGAACAGGAGGCTGCCAGGCAATTCTCCATCACCACATTCTACAGGCCACTATCCTCCGATCCTACTGAGGAGAACCAAAAGAAACTACACCATCCGTTCAGCAAACTCTTTACTACAGCACAGGAAAAAATCTGCACAGACACACCCTTAGAGCCCCAACCAGAGGTATTCTGTCTGCTACCCAAGATCCATAAACCTGGAAATCCTGGACGCTCCATCAGCTCAGGCATTGGCACCCTTACAGCAGGATTATCTGGCTATTTGGACTCTCCTCAGACCATACGCTACCAGCACTCCCAGCTATCTTTGAGACACCACCGACTTCCTGAGGAAACTATAATGCATTGGTGATCTTCCTGAAAACACCATCCTGGCCACCGTGGATGTAGAAGCTCTTTACACCAATATTCCACATGAGGATTAACTACAAACTGTTAGGAACAGTATCCCTGATGAGGCCATGGCACACCTGGTGGCTAATCTTTGTAACTTTGTCCTCACCCACAACCATTTCAGATTTGAGGACAACGTATACCTTCAAGTCAGTGGCACTGCTATGGGTACCCGCATGGCCCCACAGTATGCCAACATTTTTATGGCTGACTTAGAACGATGCTTCCTCAGCTCTTGTCCCCTAGCGTCCCTCCTCTACTTGCGCCATATTCATGACGCCTTCATCATATGGACCCACGGGAAGGAGGCCCTTGAAGAATTCCACCTAGATTTCAACTATTTCCACCCCACCAACAACCTCAGCTTGGACCAGTCCACACAAAGGATCCACTTCTTGGACATTACAGTGCAAATAAGTGATGGTCACATAACCACCACCCCATACTGGAATCCTACTGACCACTATAGTTACCTACATGCCTCCAGCTTCCATCCAGGACACATCACACGATCCATTGTCTACAGACAAGCCCTAAGATACAACCGCATTTACTCAGACAAACACCTACAAGATCTTTATCAAGCATTCTTAAAACTACAATACCCACCTGGGGAAGTGAGGAAACAGATTGACAGAGCGAGACGGGTACCCAGAAATCACCTACTACGGGACAGGCCCAACGAGGAAAATAACAGAACACCACTGGCCATCACATAGAGCCCCCACCTAAAACCTCTCTAGCACATCATCAGCGATCTACAACCTATCCTGGAAAACGATCCCTCCCTCTCACAGACCTTGGGAGACAGGCCAGTCCTCCCTTACAGACAACTCCCCAACCTGAAGCAAATACTCACCAGCAACTACACACCACACCACAGAAACACTAACCTAGGAACCAATCCCTGTAGCAAACTTCGTTGCCTACTCTGTCCCCATATCTACTCTAGCAACACCATCAGAGGACCCAACCACTTCAGACACACCATCAAGGGCTCATTCACCTGCACATCCACTCATGTGATATATGCCATCATGTGCCAGCAATGCCCCTCTGCTATGTACATTGGCAAACTGGACAGTCTCTACGTAAAAGAATAAATGGACACAAATCAGACATCAGGAATGGTAACATACAAAAGCCAGTAGGAGAACACTTCAATCTCCCTGGACATTCTATAACAGATTTAAAAGTAGCTAAACTTGAACAAAAAAAACTTCAAAAATAGACTTCAAAGAGAAACTGCAGAGCTACAATCCATTTGCAAACTTAACACCATTAATTTGGGCTTGAATAAGGACTGGGGGTGGCTGGCTCACTACAAAAGCAATTTTCCCTCTCTTGGTATTGACACCTCCTCATTAATTACTGGGAGTGGACCACAGCCACCCTGACTGAATTGGCCTTGTCATTACTGGTTCTCCACTTGTGAGGTAACTCCCTTCTCTTCATGTGCCAGTATATTTATGCCTGTATCTGTAATTTTCACTCCATGCATCTGAAGAAGTGTTTTTTACCCATGAAAGCTTATGCCCAAATAAATCTGTTCAGTCTTTAAAGTGCCACCGGATTCCTCATTGTTTTTGTGGATACAGACTAACATGGCTACCCCGATTCTAAATTCTCACACACTCTCACAAAATATAATTACGATACAGTGATCATGATTAAGATGTCAACAGTTACCACACAGCTGTACCCACAATACCTGCAGTATTTTCCTGTATTTGGAATATGGATTATCATTATTATTTAATATTTATATTACAGTAGCACTCAGAGACCCCCATTCAGGATCAGGGTCCTAATATGCAACACACCCCACAGAATTAGATAATGCTGACATCTACCATGGAGGAGGCCATATAAATAGATGGGTTAAATTAAAGTTCAGTCTTTGCCCGCTATGTGTTTTCACAACCTAATGCCCCGACGCTGCAAAGATTCATACACATGGTTAAATGAATGCATAGGAATAGCACCATTGGAGTTTATTGGGATTACTTGCATAGCTGTGTAGTGACGGTTAATAAATGCTGAATTTTTAATAACACCCACAACAGATCACATCATGAAGCCTATAATTTCTCACTGTCCTTTTAAGCATTGCAATTTTGCTATCTATTCTGTCCTATCCACCTCTCTCTCCATACTCTCTTTGGGCATTTAATGGTCTCAATTGTAATTAATCCAGTAGCAGCTGCAGTTATTAGAACATGCCCTGACAGTAGAGGAACAGTATATGCTTTCAGTTACCAAGCCCTTGTGACCCGGCACCTCCTTCCACTGCTAATAAAATATGGCTATTATGGTGGCGTGTGCATGGTTTGGGAAGCTGTTCTTATGAACATTGCTTTTATAAGTTGTTAATGTTTTTATATTTGATTTGATGCTTGGGCTTGGTTACTGCGGTATGAGTGGAAATGGAACTGACTTGCCGTCCCAGAATTCTACCAACTATCGCTACAGATGTAGTTCTCACTACAATAATTTTTGATTCTCAAGTGTTTTGCATTACACAGAATTTGGAATTTGCAGTAACTGTTTAAAAGGAAACATGAAGGGCTGTTATATTCCTGCCTTTCACTCTTTAAACAATGGGAGGGCAGGGCAGGTGAAAGGAGAGAAAGGGAATTCACAAACAGCTTTGAAATTAACAGGTAATAGAATAATTATAAACATGGTTTTCCACTAAATATATTTACTTCCTTCAAGTTTGATTTGTTCCCTTCTCAATATAGACTCAAAACTGGCTCTGGATCACGGGTGCAGCTTACTGGGCTGGACTGCATCCTGGGACTGCTGGAAAGTGCACACCAGCATGGGGGCTGCCGCACCCTTTAAAGGGTGCAGCATGAACTGCCCCTGCTCCAATGGCCAGCATGGAAGGGGTTGGTGCCACAGCCTGCCTGCCCCATTATAATGAATGTTGTAACATTTAACACTTGTATAGTGTTTTTCATTAATAGGGGAGCAAGTATCTTTAACCCCATGTCACAGATGGGAAGACTAAGGAACAGATTTCCCTAAAATCACTGAGAGTCAGTAGCAGAGATAACAGAACCCAGGTCTCCTGAGTCCCAGCTTGCAGCCTTATCTGCTCAATGACAGATGCCCTTCCACTTAGAGGTGTATAGCACCTGTCAGAATTTGACAAGCCCAGTCTGGGAGTGCAGGACCAAGAATGTGGTTTCTACTTACAGAGGTGGGAGATGCGTTCTGCCTGTTCCTATTAAGCACCTATGCAGGGCTTGCCAAATCTAGTGCAAAATTTCTAGTTCCTTACAAGATTAATAAGTATGAAAGAAAATGAATAATTACCAATAAATATCAGCAATAATGCAAGCTAACTAAAAAACCTTGTAATTTTCCTCTGCTTATGGATTAAAAATGTTAATTAACCTGGTGACTGAAGTTTCCACATATGTGCATCAGAGATCATAATACTTAACTCTCTTAGTAAAACAGTGCAAAATCCACAGATGAAAGGCGCAATGTAAGTGCAGAAGATAATTACTGTTATTCCAAACTTTCTGATGCTTGCGTATTACTATTCAGTGAAACACAGTGTGGACCACTGCAGGACTGGATGTGGTGACTTTAATTGTAATCTACATCTTCTAATGGATGCCACACTGTCAGTACTGGCAGAAATCTTGTTTCCAAGGGTTTGGTCAGAAATACTCAAAATGATACGTGGCAGCATCGTCCTGAGCTGCAGTAATACGCTGTATCACAAAGAATGTCAGACTCAGACCAAAGAGAAACTACTGCAAGATGCATTCGTTTCAGAATTCCAAGGGAGAATTTATCTTTCTAAGTACTGATTGGAATAGCTGTCTTGTACTTAAGGCCCTAGACTAGAACCCAGGAGATCTGGGTTCAGATTCTGGATTTGCCAAAGACGCCTTTTATGTCACACTCTCTCTGTGCCTCTTCCCCACCTGTAAAAACCAGGTAATGTTACTTCCTATGTCCTTCCTATTTACACTATAAACTCTGCCCAGAATGGACTGTCTCTTACTATGTTTATGTACAGTGCCTAACACAATGGGCCCGTGATCTTAGCTGGAGCTTCTAAATGTTGCTAGGTACAACACAGTAATATACTTGATCCCTAGAGTGGGCAGCTATGCTAATACTGTCCTTCATGGCCAGCTGCTTGCTTACAGCTCTTACAGGGACAGCCCCTAGTCAGTGGGGAGGTCAAAGGGACTGACTGGTCATGTGCCCCGTACTTTCAACAATCAGTGAAATGAAGCTGCCACAGTGTCTGAAAGAACTCACTTCAGAACCTGCTCTTCCTACGCACAGCTAAACATTCCAACCCTAGCGCTGAAGAGATTTTCCTCCAAAAACCTCTCTGATCACCGCCCTGTAATTTCATCATGTTCAACCTTATCATTTGGTTGAAATGACCTAGTATTATGCAGGAGGAAAACAGTGAGTAAGCTAAATATATACCCCCTTAAATAAGGATAGAAACATAGCACCTGAATTTTGTTAGTCACCTACATTCTAAAAGCCTAAAATCAATATACCAAGTCTTGCTGGGTCCATCTGCAGGACCACACCTGTTAACACAGAGCTTTCAAGAGCATTTGCTGTACCTGAAATCTGATCAGAGAAACTACATACAGACAAAAGCAGCAAAGAATCCTGTGGCACCTTATAGACTAACAGACGTTTTGCAGCATGAGCTTTCGTGGGTGAATACCCACTTTGTCGGATGCAAGTCAGGATTCTTTGCTGCTTTTACAGATCCAGACTAACACGGCTACTCCTCTGATACTACATACAGACAGATCCCTGTCCCAGCACATGTGCCCACCCACCAATAAAACCTACAACCTCTCCCTCCCAACGAAACGTCTACAAATGTCTTCCATTTCCTGCACTTACATTCCCACCCAGTCATACTGAACACAATCACCATAGGAAAGAAGGTGGAAACCCTTGTCTACCCCCTCCCATTCACAATCTCACACAGCCTCACCTTCCCTCCCATTTGGTCACATTACTGTTGTACCTACAGTGAATGATCACTTGTAGAAGTCACACCGAAAAAGTAACAAATATGTTCAGCTGGCTTTTAGTTCAATTTAGCAGCTGGAAAGCAGGAAGAGAAGCCAGCACCATTTAACCAGCCAGCTCTCCGGCAGGCTTCCCAGACCATGGTTCTGGGACCTCTGCATTAGAAAATACACTGTGGGAAATAACTCTGCATTGACATTCTTCTCTCTCCAAGCTCAAGGGGAAGTCCATAATTCTATTTAATATTTGGATTGAATAATTAAGGTTGCTTAACGAGCTTTCAAAGGCTCTTCTCTAGTTTGCACATTGTTTAATCACTATACTACTTAACACAGCAAGGGTAAGTAAAGAGGTGCCTTGCCCCACAAGCACCAGCATCAATCTGAGAACAGTTTCATGTGTCTCTGTAAACCAGTTTGCACAGGTGGATCCAAACCTTTCTAGCCACTTGGAACAGAGGATTTGCCATACTAGAGCCAAAGGGACAGATGCTTACCTGGGATAAACTGGCACAGCTCCACTGACTTCAAGCTGAGGATCTGCCCCAGCAATGCCCAGTACCTGATGATTCAGAAGGAAGGGAATAAAAAATCCATTATGTACATGACTCTGACAAACTGATCCGGAAGGAAGGTTAGCTGGGTTCTTTCCTGTCCTTGTGGTAAACAGCTTATGTCTTGAAGCATAATATCTGATTACCCTTTGTGGTCTTTGTGGTCACAGCAGCCAGCCGCCAGGGTAAGTGCAGATGATAAATGCTTAGGAGGGTGCTATTTCACTGAAGCCAGTTTGAACTGGAATCAGCTCCCTCCTAACAGAGAAGATGAATTTAGTCCTTGCTAAAAAGCAGTTGCTTGTTTTAATTTAAAATCTTAACTGTGAATCTGACAAAATTTAAGAGTGGGAGTTTTAATGATGGCTAAACCCTCGCCCCACAGAACTAGTTTGTGCTGCAAATTTTCCATACCATAATTTCACTAGCTCCCACACAATCCCTGACCAAGAAAAGAAACTCATGGCTTCCTATTTATGCTCATGTGTATGTGCACATGAAAGTGCTATATAACTCTACAGGTGGTTTTCTATTTGTTCCAGGATTAACATCTTCCTTCAGAGTAACAGTGACAGACAGGCACAAACGATGATCAGGAAAATGTGAATTCAGTAGCTCTGACAACAGTCCAGTTTGAAAGTGCATAACACCTAGTGGAAACAAAGGAGTAACTTCAATTCTAGTAGCTAAGGTTGCCAACCCTCCAGGAGTGACCTGGAGTCTCCAGGAATTAAAGATTGCTTTTTAATTAAACATTATGTCATGTGATGATACCTCCAGGAATATGCCCAACTAAAATTGGCAACCCTGCCAGTAGCATCCACATGCAGGTTTGGCCTCTAGAAAGTGTCCCAGAGTGCTCCAATGCAACCGCTCTGGACAGCACTTTCAACTCCACAAGAAAAGTCTCGGGAACTTTTGAATTTCATTTCCTGTTTGATCAGCGTGGAGAGCTCACCACCACGGCTGACCATGGCTGCTCGTGAAGCATACAGGAGACAGTGGATCTGACTGCTGTGTGGTGAGAAGAGTCTGTGCAGGCAGAGCTCTGAACCAGCAGACGAAATGCTGACATCTATGCCAAAATCACACAGGGCCTGGGGTACAAAGGCTACACCGTCTAGGGACACACAGCAGTGCCGTGTGAAAATAAGAGCTCAGGCAAGAGCACCAGAAGACAAGGGAGGCTAACAGTCGCTCTGGTTCTGAGCCACAAACATGCCGCTTCTATGAGCAGCTGCATGCGATTCTAGGCGGGTTGATGAGGAAGAGGAGGAGAATGCACAGCAGACAAGTGGAGGATCCATTCTCCCCAACAGCCAGTACCTTGTCCTAACTCTGGAGCCAATCCCCTCCCAGGATCTACTGTTGCAGGACTGTGATGGCAGGAAAGGCACCTCTGGTGAATGCACACTTGTAATAACACTACAGGGGTTAAATGCAATTGTGGTTAATGTTTAATCTGAGGTAAATAACTGGGATACAGTGGAGGCCAGTCCAGCTACGCAAAGGGTGCTCCCCGGAAAAGCCTGCTTATGTGCCAAGAGTTTCCTCACCAAAAAATGTCCCCGGGTGTGCCCTGACACCGCCTACCCTTTCTTGTGTTGCCCAGCGCTCTACTGTGTGTTGTACCTTACTGGTAGGCGTTTCTTTTCAAAGACAAAATGTGGCCATTTACTGCTGTGAGGCATTTCATTCATTGCAAGAGTTAACCTTTTGTTTTCAACAATGTATGTTTTTCCTTGCAGCTGCAACCTTGTCTGTGGGTGCTTCCTCCACACCAGCATAAAGGCCAGATTAGAAGGCAAAAAAAGTGGACAAGGGAAGATTTGATGTATTCCTCCGAGACTGACGGGGCCCAGCTGAATGCATGGAGGCTTACACTGTCGCAGTGCATGCGCATCGACCAAGAGGGCAGGAAAGCATGCAGGGAACAAGAGCATAATACGCAAGAGATGTTGCAGCTTATGGGGGAGCAAACAGATATGTTGAGGTGTCTGGTTGAGGTGCGGGAAAGGCAGCTATACCTTAGAGTCCCCCGGCACCCAATAATGAACCAGCTGCCCTCCTCTCCAAGTTCCATATCCTCCTCTCCCAGATGTCCTAGAATGAGGGCGGCAGGTGGGGAAGCAACATTATCCCTTGAACTCAACTCCAGTGGATGGTTCATGGAGCAGAAGGCTCTCATTCCCACAGCTTTGACTGCTAGACAGTGCAACTTTAGTAAGCTGTGTGTCCTTATCCCTCCCCCCCGACCCGTGTTATCAGGCCCTTAGACCTGGGTTATCTTTGCTATTCATTGCTGTCTCTGTTCAGCGTTTGTTAGCATAATAAAATGCATGGATTGAGGACAAGAGGCTCTTTATTCACTGTGCACACTGTGGTTGGTGGGGGTTTAGTTTACAGGGCAGTACATGCAAAAAAAAAGGGGCAGCTTGGTAAGGAACAATACACATAACTGTCACATCAGTGTTGGATCATTCAAGAAACTGGTTTTCAAAGCCTCTCGGAGACGCAGTGCGCCTCGATGTGCTCTTCTTATTGCCCTGGTGTCTCGCTGCTCAAAATGGGCTGCCAAGCGATCTGCCTCAACCCTCCACCCCACCAGAAACTTTCCTCCCTTACTTTCACAGATATTATGGAGCACACAGCAAGCAGCAACAACAATGGGAATATTTCTTTCACTGAGGTCTAACCTAGTGAGTAAACTGCACCAGCGCCCCTTTAAACATCCAAAGGCACATTCTGCACTTGCTCAGCCTATGGTTGAACTGTTCCTTACTGCTGTCCAGACTGCCTGCGTACAGCTTCATAAGCCACGGGAGGGCTGGGTCTCCAAGGATAGCTATTAGCATTTCAACATCACCAATGGTAATTTTCCCATCTGGGAAGAAAGTTCCTTCTTGCAGCTTTCTGAAGAGACCGGAGTTCCTAAAGATGCGAGCGTCACACACCTTTCCCAACAATCCCATACTGATGTCAGTGAAATGGCCCCTGTGATCCACTAGCGTTTGCAACACTATTGAGAAGTACCCCTTGCGGTTTATGTACTCTTTGGCAAGGTGGTCCGGTGCCGAGATGGGGATATGCGTTCCATCTATCGCCCCACCACAGTTAGGAAACCCCATCACGGCAAAGCCATCCACTATGTCCTGCACGTTTCCCAGAGTCACTAACCTTCTTAGCAGAAATGAATAGATTGTCTTGGCTACTTGGATCATAGCAGCCCCCATGGTAGATTTACCCACTCCAAACTGATTCCTGACTGACTGACCGGTAGCAATCTGGCATTGCAAGCTTCCACGGGGCTATCGCCACTTGCTCCTCAACTGTCAGAGCAGATCTCATTTTGGTATATATGTGCTTCAGGGCTGGGGAAAGCAATTCGCAAAGTTCCATGAACGTGGCCTTACGCATTCGAAAATCATGCAGCCACTGCTCCTCATCCCATACCTGCATAACTATGCAGTCCCACCAGTCTGTGCTTGTTTCCCAGGGCCAGAAGTGGCGTTACACCGTGTCAACAAGCCTACCTGCCGCCGCCAGCATGTACAAATTGCTCCATTCCATGGCTTCCAGCACGGCTATTTGTGTGGTATCACAATCTTCCGCATGGTGGCTCTGGCTAGGCTCTGCAAATAATGCAGGACGATGCGTGAGGTGGTTGTGACGCTCACAACAACAGTGAACAGCTGAGCAGGGTCCAGGCTTGCCATGCTATGGCATCCACATGAGTAACCCAGGCTTAGGCGCAAAAATGATTGTTTGCCGTAGCTTTCAGGAAGGGATGGTGGCAGGGAGGGAGAAGGCAAGTGCATCATGGGCAGATCTGCAATAAAATGTAACCTGACAACATTCCTTTCTTTTTTTATCATGTGCATATAGATCCAGTTATTGTGTTTGCATGTATGTGCATGAGCACATGTGTATGAGAGAGAAAAGTATTCAGAGTGAAAATTTATTACGATAATGGGACAACATATTACCATTCATGTTATATAGGCCTCAAAGGCCAACTTTTACTCCTTTACCCACTTTGAGGCTGATTCTAGGCTAACTTACTCCGGTACAAATCAAGGTTAACTTCAGTGAAGTCAACAGCGTCACACTAATGTGGATATGCTGTGAGATCAGAAACAAGTCCACTGAGCAAAGCCTTACTCTTTCCATAGTCCCAATGAAATCAATGTTAGTAACGATGGCAGAATCTGGCCCTGACTTACTACCATGAAGAGGTTTCTATATATCTGAATTTAGAGCATATCATGGTACAATGAGCTAAGAGAAGAAGAAGAAAAAGATCTAAGGGGAAAAAACAGCAAGCACAAAGAGATTAAAACCATCTACTCTACAACTATAATGGAATAACCTTATATCTCAATGAAATCAGGAGTTTCCAGACTTTGGAAAGTGTCATTACTGTTCCATTCCTTTCAGTAGCTACTTTTTTCCCTCCCAAATGTACTAACTGCTATTTCTTCCTGCACACTCTGAAAACAGAAGTGACTCAAACAAATTGACATCTCCGAAAATCAGCCATGAAATGTCTGCACTCTGCCAATGGAAAATATGCAATAACAAATATTCAGATATATTCATATTAACTTTTTTATCACTGGATTTGACTTTGGAGGCCAAATTCTGTACATAATTCCCTTAGGGACTAATCCAAAATCCATCAACTTCAATGGGCTTTCAATCAGGCCAATGCTGAAAAGTCTTATAGAATGTAATAAGGATTAAACCTAGAGGTTCTATGGAAATGTAACAGCATTCTACAAAATTTATTAAAAGCTATACAGTTTTACAGTAAAGAATGAGAGCCTTTCTAAAGTATTTTGAAACAGCCTGTAGAACTCTATAGCAGGGATTTAATTCTCCATTTAGTTCTGTGGGCTAGTCAAAAAGGCATTTAGAAAAGTGGATCTGCTTCCATTAAATTTTATAAGGCTTTCCCATAAGGGGGTTACACATCTGTGCAATCTCATTGTTTTTAATAGGGGTGTAACTGAGCGCAGAACATGGCTCTCTGTGACTAGTTTACAACATATCAATTCAATACCTGCTTCCATGGTACACAACTTGGGAGAGATCAGTGCCAGGTACTAGGGAATAAGGAATAACCCTACGTTGCTTTTTTTATTTATCACGTCCCTGGGTTAGTAGAATTGTTAGCATCACTCCACTTGGAACTTCATTTTTCCATTAGCAGGCAGATGTTATGTTCACCCAAAGGGCACAGAAAACTGTATTTCAAGCATTTAATTTGTCATCTGTTTAAATCTTCATGCAGACTTGGCTACCAGGACACTATCAGATGACAACATCAATACTGAATGAAAGCACTATTCGCTGCAGCTAGTGTTCTCATCAGAAACATCAGGCCTTGCTGAGATAGATGACACTTCTCTCAAATCATTTGATTTCTCTTTGTCTCTCAGTGTCTCACTCAAAACTGATCATTATTATTATTAGACAGATTCCTATGGCACCCATCAGCACCAGAGTATGCGAGGGCCACTTAGCTAAGATCAGACAATACTTTGCAAATTGGGGCACACTGGGCCTAACGCTTAGCACCCACAACCACAAGTGAAGTCAATGGGAGCTGTACTGTGCCCCTCCAATTTAGACTGTAAATTCCTGGGGGCAGGGACTTTGTCTAAGTACAATATTGTCTCAGTTATATCTCTCCTGAGGCTAAAACATACGGAAGGAGGGAGGGAGAAATAGAGGCATCTACAACACAACATAATGAAGTCAAGTCAATGAGAAATGCAGGTGTTCGGCATCTCCAAAAATCAAGCCCACTACCGGTATGTTTCTTACTCAATACTTTGATATCTCTCTCTCACACCCACACCCACCTGCCCCTTTAAGAATAATTGTATCAGGTACTGACAGCACAAAGAAACCTACAAATTCACACTCTGGCATTCTCTGCCTTCCTAGAGGTGGGTGTGCGATGAAGCACATAGGTAAGGGAAATTAGCTTCCCAGGACTTAAGCTTCCATTGCAGTCAAATTAAGACCTTTCATTTTCAAAACCAATGTAATGATCCCTTTTGCTGTAATAAAATAAACTTATTTTCACTTACGCCTGAGCTCCAAACAGAGCTCCTATATCCAAACTCAGAGGTTCAGAACTTGCAGAATGACTAGCAGTCTCCTTCCATTTCATACCTTTATATGTTGTCACAGCTAGGTTCACCCAGGGTACGTCCAGACTACCCGCCAGATCGGCGAGTAGCGATCGATTTATCGGAGATCGATATATCGTGTCTCGTCTACACGCAATATATCGATCCCCGAACGCGCTCCCGTCGACTCCAGAACTCCACCAGGGCGAGCGGCGGTAGCGGAGTTGATGGGGGAAGCCGTGGCCATTGATCCCGTGCTGTGAGAATGGGAGGTAAGTCGAAATAAGATACATTTACTTCAGGTATGCTATTCCCATAGCTGAAGTTGCGTATCTTACATCGACACCCCCGCCTCCCCCCAGTGTAGACCAGTCCTCAGGTTTACAGAGCTGTAGTCCATGGTTGGTAGCTCTCACTAAGTGAGAGTGATACCGGTTTTGTTTCTAGTGGAAGGTCAATAGTAGGAACATCTATTTGTATTGCCGTTACCAAGGGGAAAGAGAGGAGTACACATGCATGAAACACAACAGAACATTAAAGAACTCTTCTGCAGGACAGAAAGGGGCAAATTTTCAAAGGGGCTTCCATTTTTCCGGGACTGTGCTCACAATTCTTCAGGTTAAAGTTTCTGTGCATGTAACTCTCTACACTTAAGTTTTTGTACAGCCAAAAACTCAGAATTGGGCACTCAGTAGTTTTTTTGTGCACAGCTCTGAATTTCTGCATACACAGAGACATAGGGCCAGACCCTCAGGTTCAGCTGAGCTTTAAGTAGTACTGAAACCTATTGTGTTGGAGGATGAGAATCAAAGATGGCTTAAAGACACCTTTTTACACCTACCTCTCCACCTACCCCAATCCTGGAAGAGTTGGGGATTGGTTTAACCTCCAGCACAATTTAAAGGAGCCGTCGGGATGCTTTAACTTACTAGATCTGCAACTGTCCCCAATAAACCATTACATAAGTAGGGATTGTTGGAGTGCAAAGTCGTACACAAGGAGAATCCTTAGTTGCCCTGTTAAGGAAACTCTCTGCCCCTTTTGCCTGGCATGGGAATGGCACAGAGGGGAGACCAAAGATCTGGCCCTTAGTTAGGAGAAATTGTAGGTGTGATTTTTAATAGGCCACTGACAAAAATTTGCCTCCAAAAGATAATTTGTTCTGCTTTCCATAAAATACATTAAAAAAAAAAGATGGTTGACTCTAGACACTAGATGCTTATGAAAGGCAGCTTTCACACTGGATATTCTGAACTATTGCATATTCTTTCAGTTAGTTACACTAATCTAATCAAACAACACTGCCCTGTCTAAGCAGAAGCTTATCTCAGATCATTAAAAATGGTACAGATGGTAGCTGGCTTTAATACTAATGCCTGACAGCATTAGTGCAGTGATATAAACACAGCATTTGTACCATAATTAAAACACACGGCTGTATAAGTGACCAGGTCATTACAAATAACATGACAAATTATAATGCCTATCAACTTAGTTTACTGCACTAACAATACAACCTCACATCAATAACGGCTAATGGCACTATGCTATAAATTCAATAATTACATCAACAAAATTTAAAACTCAGCTATTTCACATTTCTAGATGAAAGGTCAGAATCTAGACCTATAGCGAATATAAAGAATCACACACATAAAACCACACAAATGAACAAGCAAACCATCTCAGCGACAATTAACTCTACGTACAGACACTGCAACTGGGTCATACGTTCAGATTTGGATCTTAATGCTAAAGATGGTACAAAGATTTTTTTTCTGCCCTCTTAGCATTGAATATGGAGAGACATACCTTGGTCAAGATCTTCAGAAGCGAGTAGTGATTTTTGGGTGCTGGGTGGCCCACTTAAGGCACTTTAGAGGTGCCTGATTTTCATACATTATTGAGCACCCACTCTATGAAAATAAGGTCCCTTGAAGTTGTTTATTCCAGAACCACTACCTTTTGAAACCTTAGCCCTTGCTTTCAGTCTCACCCAGCAAGATCACCACCACAATATGCATGGGGATGATCCAAATAAGTCCCATGCCATAGTCAAGTTCATAAAGTTGTGGAACTGATTTCGTTGGGTACATTCAGTCGGGATGAAGTGCACTGCAGTGGTAAGAGCCAGGTAGTCAGGACCCTTGGTGTCTATTCCAACCTCTGCCATTGACTCACTGCGAGACCTTGGCCAAGTCCCTTTGCTTCTCTGTACTTCAGTTTATCCAACTCTAAATGAAGCATAATAATACTTATCTGCATTTAAGGTGAGGCTTAATTAATTTACTCATGCAAAGTGCTTTGAGATCCTGAGAGAAATGAATATTTATTATATTTTCGAATACTGTATACGGGGAGGGGGGGATGACACATAGGGTTCAATAGAAAATTAATACATTTTCTACAGAAATTACCAAAAACCTACAGAACTGAATAGTGAATTATATCATTACTAGAGGTTTCATGAACCATTTTATAGGATTATCCAGCAGGCATATAATTCTCTATTAAATTCTATAGGATAGCCCAAAAAGCTTCCAGAAATATTGTCAGTTTCTATTAAATTCCATTGGACATCTCCATAAAAGGGAGGTCTCATGATGTAAAGCAAACCTGTCTGCACTCAGACAGACACATAGTGCTGGCACTTTGATGTCTTACTGTCCCTTTCTCAGTCATTTAACTCATCATAAGTACATTGCAATTCGGTTGGTTCAACAGAGCAAGATATAAAATGAACCACTGACCAGAGAAATGGAAGTGTGCTGGCCTCTGTTAGTGGAGACACTGGCTGTGCAGCAGAATGCTAGGCCCCTGCCAGTATCAGAATATTGATTATTATGCTAATTGCCAAAAGCGGCGGTAAGGCCTTTGTAGCAGCTTTAGCATAACAGGAGAAGAGGTAAGTGACCGGTGAGAGGAGAGTGGACAGAGTGACCAGAGGAGGAGAGGAGGGAATGACCAGTGAGAGGGACTGACCACGAGAATTGAGCATGATGCTGCCCCACCCTGTCTTGCTTCTTACAAACTGCTGAAGTTTGCAGTTTTGGAAAGACAAGAAGTATATCTATATTTGACTTCTGGTGTGTGTGCATCAGGGCCCATAGACTGCAGACTCTGCAAAAACACATCTGTATAACTAATGGCTTGAAACTTCTTGCTCAACAAACTGGTTGCTCAGCCATTACTGGTGATTGACAAGCTCTGTGACATTTTGAGTACAAAAGGGGAAAGAGGTCTGGGTGATTTGGATTTGACCTTCTGGCCATCTCTTGGAATCCCCAGCAACAGGCGGGTAGCTGGCCATTTGAACCTTGTCATTTGACCACTCAAGACCCCGTCAGACTGTGGGTAGCTGTTGTTTGAGGGCGCTCTGCATAGTTGTGTGTGCTTGAGATCTAATAAAATAGTAAGTTTGGATGAAAGCATGTTGGGTTTGTGCCAATATTAAATCAGACGGATACGCTGTGACCCCCTTTGATTTTTTCCTGACACCGCCTTGCAAAGCTCCGAGCTTTGGGTTTAGAGAACCCTGGGTAACAGTCTCCAAAATTTTCAAACCTGGATGTCTAAAGTTAGGCTCTTAAATCCATATTTTGGTGTTTAAATAAAAGTGGCCTGGCTCTGAACGGTGTGGGATACCCACAACTCCAGTTCAGTTGGAGCTGATGGGTACTTAGCAACCCTGAAAACCAGGCCACTTATATCTAGGTTCCTAAATATGAATCTGGAAACTGAACCTCGGGCACCATGCTTTGAAAATGTGGGTCTCACCGAAAGAATTGGACAAACACAACTTTCCTCTGCTTCCCCACACCAGCCATCAACATGGTATGCCCACGCCGGCATTCCTTCCCCGGAAAAAATGCCCACCAAAATCAAATAGTGTACAACACAACTAAGGACTCTGGGTTTGGGCCCTAAGTGTACAATACTCCATCCGCCGCCCATCCCACTACAAAGGGCATATTCGCCAGACCTGTATACTCAGCTACTCCAAACCATCCCATCCTATCTTTTTTTTTTTTAATTTCATTTTCTGCTCCCGATCTGGAATGATGCCAATAGGAAACCTGACCTGGCATTAAAAGGCTGAATTTAATGTCTTTGCCGGGTAGCAGACGAAATTCACATCTGAGTTGTAAAATTCAGACTTCACAGCTGGGATCCTGATCCAAAGAAATCTGTTGCCTATTCTCAAACCTGCATATGCAGCCTTTTGCGCCATGTAGTAATTAACACCTATAACAGGGATCGGCAACCTATGGCACGCGTGCCAAAGACGGCACGCGAGCCAATTTTTAACGGCACGCTGCTGCCTGCGGGAGTCCCGAGGACACACAGCCAGTGAGGGGCAGAGCCCGTGCCCCCCGAGAGAGGAGCCACCTCAGCGGCCTGCCCGTGGACTCCCACGTCCCCTTACCCGGCGAGGAGACCTGCCCGGGGGCACGGAGGGGCCCGCTCACCTGGGCCGCCTTGGTATAGCTGGCCATGGCAGATTGGCGGCACGCCGGGGGAGCGGGTTCGCTGCGGGACCCAGTCCTGACTCCCGGCAGCAGGATGCGGGGCGGTGGAGGTGGGAGAGGCCGGCGGCGGCAGCAGCACCAGCTGCTGAGCGTCTCCAGGAGGAGGCACCCGGCCGCGGCCAGGGACCGGTATCTGCTGTTCGTGAGTTGGGAGGAGCGGAGAGCCCCGCGGCCCGGCGGCACTGAGCACGTAGCAGGTGCAGGTGAGTGGGAATCAGTGGTGGCCAGAGAGCCCTGGAGAAAGCAGCTCGCATACCGCGGGGTCACGCGCCGCCCAGAGCGGCTCCTCCAGACACAGCCGGGGGGCGCTAGTTGCGCTCATGCAGTGCGCCGCGGGGCCCCGAGTGGGTGAGCCAGCTGGGGGCTGCAGGAGTGTGTGTGGGGGCCTCTGCCCTGAGCCCTGACCCCGCCACACACCCACCCAGCCCTCTGCCCTGAGCCCTGACCCCCACCCCCCCCCACACCCAGTCCTCTGCCCTGAGCCCCGCAGCACCGCACCCCCCCCAGGCCCCTGCCCTGAACCCTGTACCCCCCTCACACACACTCAGCCCTCTGCTTGACTCCTTCACCGCCTCCCACGACCCCAGCCCTGACTCTGGCACCCCACACATACCCAGCCCACCCCGCCCCTGACACCTGCACCCCTCACATGCCCCCAGCCCTCTGCCCTGACTCTTGCACCCTCACATACCCATCCCCACCCCCATGAACCCCCCACATCCGGAGTCTTGCACCCCCCACAGCCCCACCCTGAGCACCAAATGGGAGCTCTTGCACACACACACCCCACACATTCCCACCTGCACGCCTCACACCAGATGGGAGCTGCCCAGGTAAGTGCCCCCACACCCAAACCTCTTGCCCCAACCCTGAGCCCCCTCCCTCATTCTAGCTCCTGACCAGACCCTTCACCCCCAGCCCTGTGCTCAGTGCAGAGAGAGGAAGAGAATGGGCCAGAACCAGGGAGAAGGTAGGTACCCACTGTATGTGGGCAGGGCCGGGACCCCAGACAGGCAGCGGGCTGAGCAGCCGGGATCCCGTCTGGCAGGAGCCGGCGGACGGGACCCCTGAGCAGCAGTGGGCTGAGCGGTGGTCTGGGGTCCTAGCCACTGGCCCCGCATGGCCCGCTGCTGGTCTGCGATTCTGGCTGCCGGACCCTTGCCAGCCGGGGTCCCGGCCGCAGGCCCCGCTCAGCCCACTGCTGACCTAGGTGAACAGAACCCCAGACCAGCAGCGGCCTGAGCGGGCCGGCAGCATAAGATCAACATTTTAATTTAATTTTAAAAGAAGCTTCTTAAACATTTTGAAAACCTTGTTTATTTTACTATACAACAATAGTTTAGTTATATAATACCTAGACTTACAGAGAGAGACCTAAAAAACATTAAAATGTATTACCGGCACCCGAAACCTTAAATCAGAGTGAATAAATGAAGACTTGGCACACCACTTATGAAAGGTTGCCGACCCCTGACCTATAAGATACCCAACTCTCTCCTAGCAACCCTCAAGCCCAGCAAACATGACTGCCAGCATCTTTTATCCTAGCCAGACTGCTAAATGGAGAACAAGATTATGCCTGAGTGAGAAAAACAAAAGCTGGATTGGTCTCCTTCCATCACAGAGCACTAGTACTGCTGTCTCTCTAGTCTAGGCCATTATTATGTGGCGAAGTCAGTCCTGTTGCCAAGTGAACTTCCTGTTTCAAGGGATGATCTATTCAGAAGATAATCTTGTTATGACGGCCTTGTTACTGGATATCCTCTTTGCCGAGTAATCTCATCAACAGTCCTATGCAGATTTTGCAACCTTTGGGCATGATGCAGCAGAAAACACCCATTGACTTCCAGGCCGCATTAGCCCTGGGATGCTTGCTCTGCGCTGCCCGATCTGTTCAGGGAAGGAGAGCCCAGGTATATGAGCATTCAACCTCAAATGCTCCATTTTACTGCTCAGGATTGTATCATGAGTCACAGGCCTAACAATGATTTTGAATTGGCAATTCAGCCAAAAAAACCAGCTGGCACCTGCACTAGGTAGATTAAAATTAAAAAGCAGAACTTCATGATACCCTGAGGTGTGATACTACAGAGTGCCAAAAGCAGCATGTAGGATCTGCTACCAAAAATACTTCCTTGGAATAGGGTGCAGGTTCCCCAGCTGCCTGGCCCGGAAGGTCAGCAGAATTCCCATGGACTTGCAGCTGTAAAGGCTTCTTTCTGCTAATTCCCTCTGCCTTCACAATCTAGATGGATTTAAATCATAAATCCCATATACAGTCCTCTGTGTACTGCAGTCCATTTTCCAGTGGACCCCCTGCTCTTCCTTGTTTCCAGAGGCAACAGGCCTCAGTCGATTTCTCAGCCTGAACAGCTCCCTCTACGAACCATTAACAATTTACAACAGTCTGGCTCTGTGATAGGTTCAGTCTAATAGCAGGTGTCTGATCACAAAAACTTTTGACACTACCCAAGACAAAAAATCCTAATTATTCCCCTGGCATTGATAACTAAGGAACCATTACCCATTTCTGCCCCAATGGATGCATACTGCCTTTGAAATCAAATACAATTAATGATCCTGAAGTAGCCAGTATCTTATCAATACAAAGCACTAGAAGATAACTGACAGAAAACAATCTTGCATTTGCAGGCAGAACAACCTACATGACCTCTCTCTATACCTCTATGATTGCATAAATGCCAGTAAGGAAATCAAGTTTCTTGGGGTGGAGTGGGGGGGTTTTCATCTTCCTTCCCCTTGGCTTTTATGCTGTAGCAGTTTACAAAGAAAAATCAGACTTAACAAGCATACATATTACCAGACAGACAAACAGAGACAGGATACCCTCCAACAGCACTGTCTAGTAATTGCCATGAGGTGGGGAGATGGATGGTCAAGAGAGGGAAACCAAAGATTTGAACAGATGGGGGAGGAGAGCTTGGACAAATGGAAGAGAATGAAAGGGAAAGCTTTGCATTGTTTCCAATTTCCCACCCACTTCCCTCTCCCAGCCACCCCTACACACACATTCGCATCCCTTGGCAGCTCTGTGATTAATGCAGAAAGTTGTGGTTCTCACTCACTCAGGATGCTGGAGATTAACAGGCTCCTGTTTTTAATATCTGTACCACATATGATTAATAAACTACTTAAGCACTCGAAAAAATTCTTCCTGCTTTTCACATCAATCACAAAGCAGTTGTTACTTTCCCCCAACCCAATGTGGTGCAAGAAAATTGTTTGACTGGTTTTCATAATCCTCTCAGCCATGGAGCAGTCAGTGCTCTGTTCTAGTGAGAGATTTTCTGGAGCCAAGGTCTCTGGGTCTGGTCATAAAATGTGGCTTCTTATAGTGGATTGAGACTACTGAGAGGAAAGGAATGACACCTCTCTTGCCGAGAGCACATATGGGAAAGCAGCTCGTTTGCATTTGGCGCAAAGAAGTCAGCTGAAGGGCAGAACCTAAATGAGAAGGAAATTCCCTCAAATTAAAAAAGTTATTTCCAGTCTCTTCTCAATAGAAATGTTGTGTATTACTCCTTTCTAATAGTGATTGTAAGGAATTTAATTGTGCACAGCAAAATACCATAGACCTCCTCTGCTCAAGAGCTGTGGCTCTACCCACATACCCCCCTCCCAGTGCTTCAGCGATTGGAACAAGGACACAATTAAGTCCCAGCCATAATAAGGATGCCATGCGTGAGGAACTCAGATCTGGAAGTTGGGAGACACCCCTCCACGCCTACCCAGTGCTAGGGAAGAGCTGGTGTGTCATATAATTATTATTATTTATTCGCTAGGCATCAGCAGTTGCCCTACCCATCCCATAGAACACCCTAATTAAGATGCTGCTTAGGCTACAGCAAAAAGAACTCATCATACAAATTAATGGGACTTCTCTCTGCCCCCAATACAAAGTTCCCGAATAAAAGAAACCAAACATGGAGAGGGAGAGGAGCTAGGAAACCTGCAATGGGATTCTCACTCCACAGATAATGCCAATTATTCTGTAGTTACAAGGACACTGCAATAGGAATCAAGCCATGGAAGTACCACTTCAAACACAAGCCTAACTCTGGAGTGCAACAGAGGTTTAAGCTTAACGTAACTTTAAAAACCAGCTACTGTATTACCTTGCCTGAGAAATGATGGTCTCACAGACCCTGAGCAAGAGGGAGCAGAGTCTGAAAGGGCTGCTGTCAGGCATCAGCAAATCCTTCTCTTTATTCATGGAGGGAGGATCAAGTCAGGAGAAGCCCCCGTTTGCTTGTCATGCTTTGCTTAGCAGACACCAGTTCTCACGCTGCCCTACCCACAGCTAACCTGTGCAAGTTCCCTGGAGACCCAGAAACTGATGTGCACTCCTCAGTGAGAAACCACTTCAGCTCTCAATGGAGAGATTAGTGAGAGATGGTGGGGCATGATGTGGGTGTGGGGTGTGTGGAGAAATATGTACTTTGTCCTCTCTCTCCCACAGATTGGGGTGGGTCTGTCTCTCTGGTCTCAAAGGATCCGTCTGTACTACCCGCCGGATCGGCGGGTAGTGTTCGATGTATCAGGGATCGATTTACCGCGTCTCGTCTGGACGCGAAAAATCGATCCGCAAATCGATGCCCATACTCCATCGTGGCAGGAGGAGTAAGCGGAGTCAACGGGGGAGCTGCGGCAGTTGACTCGCCGCCGTGAGGACGGCCAGGTAAGTCGAATTAAGATACTTCGACTTCAGCCCGCCCCCACTGTTGGAAATATTTTGTTAGCTTGGCAGCTGGTAATGTGGGAAGCTAAGATGTTTAGGTTTTTAGGTGATAGTGTGGGAAGCCTAAAATGTTTAGGTTTCCAGGTTGGGTTAATTAAGTTGTAAGTTTTGTTTTGAGTTGTTTGGCCAACTTCTCTCTCTCTCAGGCATAATAATATATAAATATATTAGAAGTTCAAAATAATGCTACTGTTATAAAGTTAGTTATAGCAGTGCTGTGTGTATTTTGTAACTAATTAAGCACTGCTTGCCTGCTTCAAAAAAATAAAGAAGATGTGTGGAAAAATAAAATAAATGACCAAATCCATTAATCACATAACTGTGTCACACCCCACCCTCCCCACTAGTGTAGCCCAGTCCAAAGTGTTGCAGCGCTAGACTGAAGAGGGAATGACACTCTTTAGAGTTTGCCCTATGAATGACATTTAAGTCCTTACACCTCAAACTGAGAACCAATCAAGAAGATCTGGGAGGACCTCAAAGGATTACGCTACCCCCACACTCATTATATCAAAAGTAAACTCTACTGAAGTTAATGAACCAGCATGAAACTAACCTGAGAGGAGAATGATTATCAGCAGGTAAGTATGCCCAGTGGTCTGTGATGGGATGTTAGATGGGATGGGATCTGAGTTACTACAGAGAATTCTTTCCTGGGTGCTGGCTGGTGAGTCTTGCCCACATGCTCAGGGTTTAAACTGATCGCCATATTTGGGATCGGGAAGGAATTTTCCTCCAGGGAAGATTGGCAGAGGCCCTGGAGCTTTTTCACCTTCCTCTGCAGCATAGGGCACAGGTCACTTGCTGGAGGAGTCTCTGCAGCTTGAGGTCTTCAAACCACAATTTGAGGACTTCAATAACTCAGACATAGGTTAGGGGTTTGTTACAGGAGTGGATGGGTGAGATTCTGTGGCCTGCATTGTGCAGGTCAGACTAGATGATCATAATGGTCCCTTCTGACCTTAAAGTCTATGAGAATCAGGTCCTCAGTCTGCGTGCAAACCTAACAGCAACCTCACTGGGAGTTCTACATCCAGAACAAGGACAGGCTGTGGCTTCAAACACCTTCATTGGCAGCAACAATGGGAAGCTAAAACGTTCTGAAGAGTTGGTGTTGAAACAGATCTGTTCTGATGACGCTGTGGCATTTATTGACCATACTACTTTTCCTTTCACTTCATAATTCTCATATACACAAACAATGCAGTCACCTCCCACTTCGCATGACCCACGCTAGCACGGACAGGCTCTCTGTCCCACCCGTGAGTGGCTATACCATGTGTAACAGTTTATGAGTCCGCTACTGCCTCCCACAGTTCCGAACTAGTCCTTGAGCTCTGACATGCTTTCAGTTCCAAAGGTGCCAGTTTCAATCTCTGCAGAAGACCCAGCCAGCAATAAAGACATCATAACCAAGTGCAGTAGTGTGGACTCATGCTCCTAAGACTTAGTTACTTTTACAAACCAACTACTTGTCTAGCATGAAGCGTGAGAAAAAATAAATCAACGCTAAACTGCACTTGTCAAAAGAAATGTAAAGGATATACTATTACTAGGGCGCTACTAAATTCATGGCCATGAAAAACGTGTCATGGACTGTGAAATCTGGTCTCCCCCTCATCCGTGAAATCTGGTCTTGTGTGTGCTTTTACCCTATACTACACAGATTTCACAGGGAAGACCAGCGTTTCTCAAATAGGGGGTCCTGACCCAAAATGGAGTTGATGGAGGGGTCACAAAGTTATTTTAGGGGGGATGCAGTATTGCCACCCTTACTTCTGTGCTGCCTTCAGGGCTGGGTGGCTGGAGAACGGCAGCTGTTGGCCGGGCAGCACAGAAGTAAGAGTGGCAATACCATACCATGCCACCCTTACTTCTCACTGCTGCCTTCAGAGCGGGGCGGCCGGAGAGTGGCGGCTGTTGACTGAGGGCCCAGCTCTGCAGACACCAGCGCAGAAGTTACGGTGGCAATACTATATCATGCCATCTTACTTCTGTGCTGCTGCTGGCAGCGGTTTTGCTTTCAGAGCTGGGCTCCCGCCAGCAGACGCCACTCTCCAACTGCCCCGTTCTGAAGGCAGCACCGCTGCCAGCAGCAGCACAGAAGTAATGGTAGCAGTACCGCAACACCCCCCCCCAAATAACTTTGTGACCCTTCCACAACTCCTTATTGGGTCAGGACCCCTATAATTACAACACAGTGAAATGTCAGGTTTAAATAACTGAAATCATTAAACTTATGATTTTTTAAATCATAAATAGTATATACTATATACTTTTGCATGGTATCTGTGACAGAAAGGATAATTTTTAAAATTTTCTGATTTAAAAGCTATTGCAATTTGCACTGGACTCCTCATCATTAATACTAATTAATAAGGTTCTGTTGTAACTCCCTAAAGAAAGCATCAATGACATTCAACAGCACGTTGGGGAAGAGCAAGACATGTAATCATTAGGGTGGAGAAGCAACCGACTTTGATTTTTCTCAGATTTCTGCTTACTGCATTCACTGCTCAACATTCTGAAGAGCAGCCTCTGACGTGTATCAGTACAGTTGGTGGTGATTTAAATACTAGATTCACTGAATGTAACTGTCAGGTCATTAGCACAGCCCATTTTTCTTCCCTGACCGTGCTCGGAGATGCGTCACTGTGGTGTCTTCAGAGCTCACGCGAGAGGAGCTGTGTTGGCCTTTCCCCACTGTCAATTGTCTCAGCCCGCGGTCCAATCAGCACACGGCTGCAGCCCATGGAGATGTACAGGTATTGTATATCGTGTGTGGACATGGCCCATATAACACACAGAGAGATGCATATGCAGCCCACGGTGGTAAATAGGTTGAGAACCACTGGTCTACTGAGACCGGTCACAGTTTCACTCAGTTGCCTGGGCAGGCAGATGGAAATGAAAACTCTTGGAACTGTGCCAGCAGCTTGCTACTTAAATGCCTGAAAAGAATTTCCTTTCCTTGGTGGTAATTCAAACCTATTTCCAGCGAGACTACAACTGTCCTATGTTACAGCCAAGGGCCAAGCTTAAAAAGTGCAGCTCATTCCGGGCCTGATCCAAAGCTCACTGACATCAGTGGAAAGCCTGTGATTGGACCAATGGGCTTTGGTTCAGGCTCATACTCTTTTGGGAAGCATCAAGCACACCAGGATGAAGAAATTTACAGCAGAGCGGCATGCTTTGGCAGCCCACCAGTGACGCACAACAGCCCACTTGTTTGCCTGATGTACAGGTTTCCAGCTAGAACAATATTTTGCCATATTTCTTTCTCTACCATGGGATTTAAAGCTGGCAGCATTGTAGGCTTTGAAACAAACTTCATGAAAAGCTGGTCTGCAGCCTTGTTTTGGCACGTCCACAGCTACTTGGTTCACTCACAGTACAAAATATCGCTAAGTTGCATGGAAGCCTGCTCTGCTGACTCGGCTACATTAAAAGCTGTGATGAGCCATTTCAAAATAAATCCTCAGAGCTAAAAGCTTGGGCTGCTCACTGACTTCACTGCGATGGAAAAGGTACTTGCTCCATGAACTCCTCCCTGTTTCAAAAGAGTTTCCTCTTATGGATTCCAATAAAAACACTTGAGACCCAGCTCCTTAGGAACAAAGATCTGCAAACAGCTCAGGAAATCGGAGGGTGGCTAGATCGGCGTGTGTCTAGGACAGCACTGCTCTAACTCCCATACAAATGAGTTGCAAAGTGGGGAGGCAAGTCCCAAATCAGCATGCTGGATCCCTGATTCTATTTCTCTGCCAATCACATACATCACGTATTGGCCAACAGTGCCAGAATCAGGGCAGGGTTGTGCCCTGTGTACGTGAGCATTAGCCAATTTAGTGCTAGTGCAAGATGCCAGAATGGTAGACTCAGACTGCAGTCCTTTGTTTTGCACACAGCAAGCCAGGGCCCGGTGCTAATCTGGGATGAATCACAGTAGAATAATAATGTCAATAGAGCTATGCTGATTTGCACCAGGTGAGGATCTGGCCCACAAGATGGACAGCAAAGGCACATGTTATCCCTTGTCACTCTACCAATGTGAATCAACCGTCAGCGTGTGGCACCCCCAAGCAAGAAAGGAATAATGTATCCATGCCCATTCAATCTTTGGCTTTTTAGCCAAAATTATTAACCAAGTTACCTACTAGCACTGCTGGTGGAAGCTGTTTATGCAATGTGGACACCTGTCCAGTGGGAACTGGCCTGATAAACTTGGAGCCACAGCACCAGATCCTCAGCTGGTGTAAATGGATGTAACTCCATCTGGCACCTCAAGCTGATGGTACCACCCATAATGATAAGTCAAACTACACAAAAGTGGACTCCCTCCTCACCTTATGTCCTATTTGCCCACACATACCCAGCTCTTGCAGCAACACTGGGACAACAGTATTGTATATTTACTCACTGACAAAGACATCCCAAATAGCATTTGCTACTAACTTCTTAGTTATATGTGGAATTAATTACTAGCGACAATTTTTAAATTTCATTTAGCTAGCTGATTCAGACTTGAAGTCATTTCAGCTGGGCAACAGCATGTCACTAAACTTAACAGTCCCCTCCTCTTTCTCCAACCATGATGGCCAACTCTTTTCGAACCCAAACCCATTCCCATATTAAAACTGCAGGGGCTTGTCAGCAGCACAAATTTCTTCTAGATAAGGCAACCCCATTGCACCACAGAGGTACTGTATGCATATATTTTTGATAACTCAGGACTATATTGAGTATTATACATTACAGATTACAAGATAACAATAGTAACAACATAAATTGCTTTAATATTATATATAACACAGCCTATAAATATATATTGACCTTATTCTATCTTCTATTATTACAGGACATAATAATATAGGACATAACAATACTAATATTACATTGCTTTGTAGGTAACTGGCCCCTATCTCTGTAAGAGAGGAACTATAGCTCACACGCAACAGGCTGCAATCTCAGCCCTAGCCAGTAACATTTCTCTAAACATGCAAATAAGTAACGATTCTGTCTTTAAGAACTAAAGGAGCAGGATTTCTACTTTATTGCTCTTCTTTCTTAAATAGGTTTTGCTTGTTCAGTCCTACCTTCTGCAGTAAAGCAAAAGCCCATCCACTGGCAGTTAAGAGCCGTGGTGGAGGATGTACTACCACCACTCTACAATAGCTCTAAGTAAAACGTCCTGAAGGTGAGATTCATAGATTCCAAGGCCAGTAGGGACCATCGCAACCACTGAATCTGACCTTTTGCATAACACACGCCACAGAACCCAAATACCAAGTCTCCTGCCTCCTGGTTTGGTATCTCCTTTGAATGAAGCACACAGGGGCGAAGAGACACGTTCAAGGCCAGAGAGTCACTGCTAAGCTAAGAATGTAAGCCAAGAGGCTCAACTCCCTGCTCTAATTGCTAGCCCATATTTCCCGCACATTAAGAACCCCTATAGGGCACGAGCAGGGTTTGAAACTTCGACCTTCAGGCTTCTATCCCTAAATATACAGAAGTTACAAAAATCCTATTAAAGTATTCAACACTCTCACAAGGGAAGTAGTGGACACCCCATTGTTTGACTGGGCAAAGATCTAAAAAATATAAATTTAGAGAACACTTCTACACTGGCCGGGGATAGATAAGGTTATTTAGCGGTGTATTCCCTCTCTAGCTTATTTGATCCTGTGATTCAAGTCCACAGGCCTTCCACCTCTTTGAGAAGAAAGACACACAACAAAGTTGCTTGTTTATGGGAAGGGAAAGTCACTTGGTATGCAAAGTAATTACAAGAGATTATGTTTCTCTTGCAGAATCTATGAGGACATCTTGATTTTGTACCTGCTAGGGGATAATTTAACCATACAGGTACACAATGTTAATAAGGCTAGACTCTTCCTCCTCCCGCCCCCCACCAAAGAAAGATGAAAGAAAGACAGAAGACTAAAATGCAGATATCGCTAATTGGTGCAAATAGGAAAGCATCTGGAACCTTATACTCCCAGTCTAAATCACCACCACCAATGTTCTGCTGAGTGCTAATTTTACTGGCTGCCAAGATGACCACTTTAAAGACAGAGCAATACTGTTAGCCCAACTATTTATAACAACTGATTTATGACGAGTTTAACAGATGTTATGTAACTGAAGCCAAGGGCAGCCTAAGGCACAGCAGCAGAGTGGTCCACAGACATGTATGGCTGCAAGGAGATTTCTGGGGACCAGCACAATCTTGTTTTTAAGTGTGGACATTTGAACGCCCCAGGTTTCTTGATATCTTGTTATTTTCACAATCATTAATTCTCCTCCTAGTGGAGACTTTGTATCCCCCGTTTCCAGAGAGGCCAATCTCCTGCCAATTTGGAGGCCTGCTCTATATTAAGGCCGAGGCAGGTGAGGTCAGAAGCCACGACATCCCTCCAGCACCTGTCAGGCCATCCAAGAGGTCTTCTCTATCCAGATTTTGTTGGCACAAATGCATAAAGCTGGCATGCTGGTATGGACTCTGGCATATGGAGCAGATGGCCTTCTTGCTCAAAGGGTCTAACCAATATCAATGAATTTGACCCCTGTGCCCACCAGGTCCGTCCTGCTGGCAGGATGGACCCAACATCCACCCACTTCTCATGCACCCGCTCAGAGGATTGTGGGAAAGAGAAGGTTGACAGATAAAACACACAAAACAGTTGTTAATAAAACCAAATTGAAATGCTTTTTGGAATTCAAACAGATTTTGTCCCTTCTTTTTGTGCCATCTATTGAGACCTTATTATTTCCCCTCTGTAGATACTCCATGCTCTAGATGAAATCTTGATTATCCCTCCAATTTTTTCCTTGACTGAATCGACCCCACTCTCAACAATGCTTATATACAAAGGAGACAGCTGCCTTATAAATACTTACAGGTTTTATATTGCAACCACTGGCCTTCATCTGAGAGGAAATGAAGAGAACTGCATTCAGAGTCCAACAATGTTACCACTTAACTAACCACAAGGGGTTCAACCTGTTGAAAGGCACAAGACATTCCAACAATCAAAAGCATTTCTTTTTTGATGAACAGTGTAGAACCAGGACTTCATAAAGTTTATCAGTCCTGAAAGCATTTCAGTCAGACTGCAATATCCAGAATCCTATCATTCTGATTACCCATCTCAAGAAAAGTATCGGAGGGGTAGCCGTGTTAGTCTGGATCTATAAAAGCAGCAAAGAGTCCTGTGGCATCTTATAGACTAACAGACGTTCTGGAGCATGAGCTTTCGTGGGTGAATACCCACTTCGTCAGATGCATCTGACGAAGTGGGTATTCACCCACGAAAGCTCATGCTCCAAAACGTCTGTTAGTCTATAAGGTGCCACAGGACTCTTTGCTGCTTTTACATCTCAAGAAACACTCTACTTCAGAGATGAATGCTTTGTACCATTTGAAAACTGGGATCCCAAGGTTTCAGAAAGTATAAAATCTCATTTTTAGCTCTAATAACTCTTGAGATAATGGCTACTAAATTCATGCCATAACAGAAACCAGGGAAAGAGTCAAGAATGAGAATGATGTGAATTCATGGGCCAGTATCAGATAGTCTGCCAAGGCTATGAACGAATATGAAAAAAACAGCACTCATCTATCCAAAGATACAGTCTAAAGCATTTATTTGTAGTCCTGGTAATCCATAAAATATCAGATCTTAAAACCATCACTATTTCCTCAGACTAATCATGATTTTTCGGCCACCAGTTCAGGAATTAATATAGCAAATTTCAGCCTTCTGACCAGCATAATTCTAATACACCACCTCCATCTAACAATATCAAAGGGAAACATTGATTGAACTTCATGATATCCTGACCACATGAGATAGCGATGAAATTATTATTATGCCCATTTTAGAGAAGGGTGACTCAGACAGACATACATTAAATGGTGTTCCCTTAGTCACCATCAAGATGATGTCGGTTTTGGGCTTAGAACCCACATTTCAGGACGCTTAGTCCCCAGGTCTAACCACAAGACACCTCTGTCTCCACAGTTTTCAAACCCTGCAGTTTGTCTCCCACTAGTGAAGCCTGAACTCTTGACCTACGCAACATTACCACTCTCAGAGACCCTGGGAATAAAAGGGCTGGTCCAAGACCAGTTCCTAGACATCCTACATGGAAGCACATACTGCTAGTCCACCGCAACAGCAGAAGGGGATTAGGTATTCCTCCTTCAATGTGAAACCAACATAATGAGGTGAATAGGTCCTTTTGTTCCTCTATTTGTTGTTTAAAAAAAAATGTGATCTAAAATGTGAGATCTTTTTAAAAAAGTCACATTCTCTCTCATTTTATGGTAAACAAGTTCTTTTATGGAACATGAGTCACTTGCCAAACTCCAGGGAGCTTTTTCAGAGGTGAAGCATTAATGTGGGACTTGTTTTATTTATTTATTTTTAAAAGATCACAGAGCGTCACAGTTTCTAATTTGATCAGTGGAGTCTGTGACACTACACCCTATATTTTTCATAGATATATTGTTATATGATATGATTATGACAATTATGATGTACTTTGTGCAAGATAAGGCATATGAGATGTCACTGAAAAGGTTATAATTTATTGAATATGATTATCCTACTTGTATGCATGTATCATTCTGGTATCTGAAGTTAGGAATATTGTCTATGTATCTATTACAAACGTG
Source organism: Mauremys reevesii (assembly GCF_016161935.1). Lineage (NCBI taxonomy): Eukaryota > Metazoa > Chordata > Testudines > Geoemydidae > Mauremys > Mauremys reevesii. The sequence goes on from NC_052628.1 coordinate 110,008,768, forward strand.
TTTACACCTGGGGAACGCCCACTAGCCAGAATGCAATCAGTTTAGATGGCTAACTGGGAAGGGCCATTAGGGAAAATAATACGTGTTAGAAGATGCTAATCTCCCATTGGGGAGCCTTCCTGAGGATGCTACAAGCTGCCTCCAAGTCATGGTTGCTATGGCCCTACAGAGACATGTGACCAAGTCACCTGGTACTGGACTCCATCTTAGAATACTACTGTTTTTCCACTGACTGGGCATGGGGATCAAACTGGGAGACAAAGGGTTCCCGCCCTACGCCAAAGTTTTTTAAGGCAGGTGAGTGACATCATCATGGTTCTTCTTCACTGGCTCCCCGCCCAAGATGACAGCTTAAACACATCTGATAAACAAGGGCTAAACTGGGGGAGAAGGGCTGAACCCAGGTTAGAGAAATGTCTAGCCTGTAAAAGGAATCCCTGGAGTTTTAAGCTGAAAGCAAGGGCAGCTTGCCTTCAAGAATCTCTGCAATCTGCCTAAAACAAGAGTTAGGGGGAAAATTTGCTACACATATTCAATTTCTTTAGTATATTAAGCTTAGATTGCGTTTTTGTTGTATTTGCTAGGTAATCTGCTTTGATCTGTTTGCTATCCCTCATGATCACTTAAAATCTATCTTTGGTAGTTAATAAACTTATTTTGTTTTGTCTAAAATCAGTGTGTGAAAATAATAACTAGGGGGCAAAAAGCTGTTGCATCTCTCTCTCCACATTGAGGGAGGAGGCAAATTTCATGAGCTTATGCTGTACAGTTCCCTGTGCACCACAAGGCGGGATAATTTTGGGTTTACCCTTCAGAGGAGGGGTGTGCCTGAGAAGCTGGTAAGTGCCTTAGCTTTAGCTTTCCTGGTCAGAAAGCCTGTTTGCATGTTACTACAGCTGGGTGTGTCCCTCCAGTGTGAATGCTGGTGGAAAAACAAGCTTGGAAAGCTTAGCAATTTGTCACAGCAGTATAGTGTGAGAAGGAGCCCTGGCTGGTGAGTCAGGTGGGCTCAGTGGTACCCCAGTTCCAGGTGGCACCCTGAGGGGAACCCATCAGAGTCATTTTCCCTCAGTCCCCTGGTGCAAGTACTTACACATATGCAGTCACAGCAGATGTGTAGCTGACACTAGGTTAGTGAAAGGTCAGTGTGTAGAGACTAGCCTCTACCTAGCCGCTTTACTTTAGAAGAGAAATCACTGAAGGAGAAATGTGTCAGGAAGCGCTCTCCTTCTCTGTGTTTTCAAGAGAGGAGAGTTTCAAATCAAAACCATTCTCTTGGGTAAAGTAGATCTCTATGGGTGTGTGCACAATGCCTAGGGACTCCATGGGGCACTGATCTCAGATCAGAGCAACTGCAACAAATACATATTTTTTGCATTTGTATTTGGACTTCTTTTAATAAACACTTATGGAAAATTGTAATAGTTCACCTGCTCCTAACAGAGCTAAATATTGTTATTTTTATTATTACTGCTTGTTCCTCACTTGAAATCGTGTGTTGCTCCCCTCTATACACACACACACACCCCTCAACACCACTGGAAGGTCATCATAAACTCTTCAGAACAAAGAATTTGGGCCTGATTCTGTTCTCCAACTGGTATCAATAGATGAGAGGAGAATCAAACCTCAAGGAGGTTTTAAAGGAGAAGGGAGAGCATTTGTTCCATGAGCATAATTGTGACAGATTTTCCTCTTACACATGTGAAATTAAACTGAAATCAGTGAATTAATTCCTCATTTACAGACACGAGACAGCAAAATCAGTCTCAATTATTCCTAGCTATAAAGGCCCTGATTTACTACCGCGTGACTCCAGTTTTACGCCATTGTCACCACATTGAAATCATTGGGGTTGAAGTGGGGTAGAAATGTAGCAACAGTGCTGAATCAGGCCCAAGTTTACCATGGGATGGTTCAACTGTTTTTTTTGGTTTGTTTGTTTTTAAAAGAGTAAGGAGCTGATCCCCATCTGTTATAAATTGACACAACCGCTCCACTAATTGCAATGGAGCTATGCAGAGTTACAGCAGATGAGAATCTAACCCAGAGAGTTCCATTACAGTTATTGAGCCAAATTCAAGCAGGCACTTGTTCACTGACCAGCGTTCTACCTGCTTATGCTAGGGCTGAATCTGGGCCCTCTATAGTGTGACTGAAACTTTACAATGAAGTCCTGTCACATTTTGTGTTAAAGCTCTTGCACTAGATTCTGATTTCTGTTGCACGGGTGTGAAGTCTGCATACTTCCATGGAGTTACACTGCCTTTACGGCAAGGTAACCAAGATCTTACTCGCTTTAATACTCTGTACAAATTGATTCAGCCCAGCATACTTAGCTAAACTCTCTCACCATATGCTCCTAGCCATGTATGAAGATCTGAATCAGCTGGTTACTTCATCTGCCCCAATTATAATCTGGTGTCAATGAGAGCCAGAGTTTTCTGCCATTATGCCCCCTCAATTATAACAAGCGGCATCCTACCACCATTCATACTGCTCCCTTCAAAGGAGAGTACATAAATATATTTGCAGCTGCTCTGAACTGTGCTTATCTACTGATAAATGTGGACTGTTTCATCAGATTGGCCCCTGTGACCCTTTTGGGAAGGATGCTAGGTCAGTGGACTCAGTTGCTGTCCTTCTGAGATAAACTTTAGTTACTTTTTATTACTTAAAAAGTTCAGATTGACATTCCCATCAGTTTAACACTGCCTCATCGCCATAGCAATAATAAGGCAGCTTCCTCACAGTTTGAAGAAAAATTGTAACAAGTCTTTATAGCTTCAGAGATGCAGCATGACAGCATGTTCGGCCAGTACCCCACTGTCTACTAAGCAGCTTTTGAATAATGGTTACTGTCTTTATAATCCCATTAGACAATAAAGCTGTCACCATCACCTTAAGGTACTGTAGCCATCAGTCGCCCCTGATTTATGGCTTAGGGTTAGTTGTTGTAATAGGCTGCAATTTATCTTTGAGGAATTTTAATCTACTAGTGGAGAAAAAAACCTAAATCTTTGTTCTCTAGTTTCACTGCGGCATTTTGATTATTCCAGCTTTAAAGACCCTGCATATCTTACCAACAGGTGAGAAAAAGAGAGGGACTACGGTGAGCCCGTGTCCAAACCTCATCCTTCACCTGCAGGACACTAACAGTGTGCTGCATAATAGATAAGAATGCTCAAAACCCAGCTCTTAGGCTTTTCATCAGTGGATCTCAAAGCACTTTACAAAGGAGGTCGGTATCATTAGTCCCATTTTACAAACGAAGAAACTGACGCACAGAGAGGTGAGGTGTCTTGTAGGCCTGGAGCAGAACCCAGCTCTCTTGAGCCCCAGTCCAGTGTGCTGTACACTTTGCCATTGCCTTCATATGACCACCTCCTAATGGAGGAGCACCAGAATCAGCAGCAGCAGCAACAGGTAGACCAGACTGGCCACAGGAGCTTTAAGTACTGTAATCATCAGGCTCCTGATATCCAGATGACTAAGCCAACCCGTTGCTACCTGAAGAACAGCCTATCTTCCCCCCTGTCCAAAACCTTCAGTAAGAACAAACAGCCCTTTCCGAAATTAAATCTACACTTGGTCACTTTTCATTTCCAAGAGTGTTAGTGGGTTTCTTTTGCTGCTTAATTCAAACAGTTCCTTACCCAAGGATTTTGCAAATTTCTTTTAAGGTACTTCTGCTGTGAAAGCTGATTCCCCCACACTCCTGTAGCATTCTGTTCTCCAAACCACAATACAACTTATTCTCCAGTTCACCAGCACTGCCAAGATAAAGAGTTTGAGAGCAAGTGCCATTGCCAATCCCATGAGAGGGTTTTGGTTTTGAGTCATGACTTGGTGCATCACAGAATTTTACTGAGATGCAAGGATGGAAAGAATACTGCATGATGCTACATCTGAGTCTCCATTCAATGGCAGAGAGCTATTTCAGGACTTACACAATTCAGAGATTTCCTGCAGAGGGTAACTGTCCGGGGGATAACCTGAAACAACTACTATAAAAGATGCATCTTTGCATGAGTCTTTTCTGATTGTTACAAGAACACAAGCTATATTACATACTCTCTCTCTCTCTCTCTCTCTCTCTATATATATATATATATATTACTGGAGGAACTAGTGGGAAAAGGAATTGATAATGGGCTACAGAGCCACCATTAAACCACAGGTTACCTGTTCAAATTTGACACAGGTCAGTAGTGGCTGAAAAAGTTATCATAGCATTTCCATGGCATCTTGCCAGGGTTCAGTGACCAACATGCAGCAAGTTGATGGTGATTTTGGTTTAGTTTCTAGCAGATGATCACTAGCACCAGCCACCTTTTTCAGCAGTTTCCGAGGACATGCCAAACATTAGAATCTCGTCCCTTTGAGGCACAGTGACAGTGTGAGAAAACTCAAACCAACTCTGCCGTGTGTTGAGGATGGAGGATTTCCCCCATTCAAACTGGTCAATCCAGTCCCCTCAGAAGCACTACACTTACCAAACAAAACAAAACAAACAAAAAAAAAACCACACAGACAAAAAAAGAGGCTGCCTATTATGAGTAACAAATGATAACTGTCTCACTCCTAATCCAGATCACAATGCTGTCTTCCTTAAACACTAATATACTTCTCCCCACAGTTGCCAGAGGCCAGGTACTGTAATCAGCACTACATGTCTGAGTTACAGTGTCTCGTCTGTATCTTCACAATCTCATAACGTCTAGTATATTGTTAATCACCTGCCCCATATAAGTTGACAAAGTGATGGGGGGGGGAGGGAAGGGGAGAAATATCAGTGATGTCATTTATGGCTCTTGTCCAATCATAGTAAGTAGGGTTTACGCATAAACACAAAAAGGTTTTCAAACACAGGGAAGTAAAAATTCTATGAAATGGAAAATATTAGTGGCTGTATTTTTATACATAAATGTAAACAATAATAAAACACTTTAAAGTATACAGTCATTCGCAATTAGCTCTTTAAGAAAGACAGACTCTATCTAACCGTTTCCTTGAGCCAAGTCTGCAACATGAAGTCAAGTTTGGAGAAATCGGGTGCAGTGGTCTTCGCATACATACAATTTCCAGAAAGATTTGCCTGGTACATGCAATTATATGCATCAGATGCAGAAAGCCAGGCATACCCCCAAAATAACACACACTCCTAAATACATGCATCCCATGTGAAACAAATGCAGACACTGGAAATGGTCAACAACAGTGTTAGCACTGAGTAGTTATTCATTTTGCCATGTTGCATTCGATTCTAAAATCTGCTATCACGAGACATTGTCTACAGCTTTTCTTCGGCTTTTTTAAATAGCCCCAAAATTTTAAATCTGAACACTTGTTAACTAGCAATGTGTTAAGAGATATTCATACCTCTTTTGCACCATGCAGGTAAAGATTTATTTGTTCATGCTAGTATTCTTGTTGTTCATACAAGCTCTGGAAATGTGCTCAATGCTGGACAATACACTAAAAATAGACAGTTCCTGCCCCAAAGTGCATACAGCCTGCTAAAAAACAGCCACATGGAGAAAGATAAGATGTAATAGGAAATACAGAGGTGAAGGAACCATCTCTTAAATAGTCCTGATCTTTTATGTAAAGGCACATACATCATGTTAATATTGATTTACTAAAGGCAATTACTTAAGAACTAGTTCCAAGGACAAAATTATAAATGATGCTTTAGTCTGTTCTTAGCCATGATATCCTTTGTAATCAATAGATCTGGAAATGGGTGTTAATCACTGAACAGTATGTTGACTGTAACAAAAGTATTTTAAGCAAATCAAACCATTCCCTACTCAGACAGAGCTTCCATTGAGATCAGTGGGAGTTTTATCAGAGTAACGAGCATCAGGCCACATGGGCAGAGGCAGTGCTGCAAGTTCTGCTCTACTGCTTGGTATTCAGCATCTCTTTGTGTAACAACGATCCAAGAACAGCTTGAGAATATAGACAAGAAATTATTCACCTTTCCTTTCTCCTAGGTATCTAAGGGTTTAGACAGTAAGAGTGTAAGAGAAGCTACAAGCCAGTTGTTGAAAACTCCCAGAGCTGGAGCCTTCAGAGACAGAAGTTCAAATACACAATGAGTCTGCTGAGAGGCTAAAGGACCCCACAAGAATCTCCTGAAACTCATGATCATATGCCATCCTATCAAGCAGCTCTGCCGTCACTGCTCATCTTTCCAATGGACTGGAATTAAAACAGGGATAGTATCTCAAGCCATGTTACAAACCAAGCCCTGCCATTACACTCCATACAGGCCCACACTTGAGACACTGACCTATCAAAACAAAGCTAGAGAAAGGCAGGTTCTCAGCCGGTGTGAACTGGTGGAACTACACAAATGTACATGAATTGAAAAATCTGGCCCAGAAGCTTACTTCCCGCTGTAGTTTTATTTTGTCTTTTTGCACAAGCTCACTCTAATGTCATGTACAATTACAACAATCAGTGGTACAGCTGGTCAGAATTTTTTCATTGAAACTTTTTTAAATTACAATTCTTTTAAAAAAATCCTTTTTTTTATTTTTGGTTTTCAGGCAACTGCAACAAATATTTTAGTTTCTATCACAAATTTTCATGGTAAAAAAACCCAAGTCCCAATGAGCTCTCATAGGTGCCTAGATACGGGAGAATTAGGTAACTAACATGTAAAATATTTTTATTTTCCTCTTCTCACTTTTTAGTGAAGAAACAACACTACCCCTGGCTGAAATATAGTTTTTTGGTTCTTTTTTTTTTAAAAAGGGGGGGTGTTTGTGGGGTTTAAAATATTTTTATCAAAATTTTATAGTAATTTTTTTATTGAAAATGCTAAAATTAGTATTGAAAGTTTATTTACTAAAAACTTGATTTTCAGTAAATGCTTAGGTAATTTTTTTTTAAATCTATTCAAATATTTCCAAATTCCACCCCCAAATGAAAATTGTTGCCAAATTTTCCTGAATAATTTTGTTTTAAAAAATGGTCCATTTTCAACAAAAAAATTCATGTGAAAAATGTTAAACCCACAGGATCCCAACTTGCCTGCTAATACTCATGTTTATTTCCAGTTGAAACAAACAGGAGTGGCATGTGTACATTTCTGGGCATGAAAACACACACAGTACATTTATTTGATTTGCCTTAAATTGTTAACTACAGGGGAGCATTCCAGGAGCTCAATCTTGGGATGAACTAGGCCCTAGGGAACAGACCTGAAAGTCAATTAAATATTCATTTTTCTCCTTGCCCTCCACTCAATTTCAACAGCATTCAGTTAAATGAGTTCCCGGAATGCTCCCCTGTAGTTAACACCTATAAATTCCCATAGCTGGTAACCAAACTCCGTGGAGACTAATCAATAAGATGCCTCATCCTGTTAACCATCTGTGCTTTATTAAAGTTTCGGTTAACTTCTGCCCAGTGATTTTCGGTACCAATAAACAGAGACCTGATCAAAAACTTTTAATATGTTTAGTGTAAAAAAATAGACAAGTTTGAAAAAGAACAGTTCAGCCCGAGAGCTCTAAAAAACTGCTATATTAGAAAGAAAAAGCCATTCACATGGCCAAGTTAAGACAGTGTTAAGTGTAAGAGTCTAATCCAGCCTTCCTTGTGCACCCAGAACACTCACTGATTTCAATAGTGCAGCCTTCGGCACTTGGTCCCCACATGAAGAATAATTAAAGCCAGACTTTGTGACCCAAAGAAACTGGGGTGAGGCTCTGAACGGCTGATTGAAGATTTCTCTCACTTTCAGAATATCAAGGCAGCCCGGAAATTTGTAGTAGGCTGATCCTGCCCTGGCTCATGCCAATGGAGTTTCACCATTAACCTCTATAGAGGAATGTGAGTGTGCAGCAAAGGGAAGAAAAACATTAGATTAATGCTTCAATTACCACTTGGAAGCATGGTCAAAGGTGAGGGAGGGACAAAAAGAAAAACACAACCATCACGCTGAGCAAGAAACCACTGACGATCTGGGAGCAGACGGTATGGAAAATGCTTTACTCCAAGCATCCGAGGGAGAGGAGGAGAGGAGGGGACATGTTTGGGATCTGATCAGTCCGTTATAGGATAGTGTATATTATATGTCCACAGTATATTACTTAATATCATACTTTTTAACAGGGGGAAAAAGGTGGTGATAAAAGTGCCAGATAATGAACTCATTAACCAGAAGCCTCAAAGACATTAAAAAGCGAGAAAACCACAACTCTCCGAATATGATTAATACAACTGTCTCATGCAGAATAAATAAATTTAGAGTCATGGAAGAGCAACAATGGAGTCCACAAAAGGCATTTAACAAAACTCTATCCCGGCTTACAGGTTCTGCACAAAGACAAGGAGAGACAGACTGACAACTTCATCGTCATGATCATCTGGGCTCAAAGACGTTTCTATCAAATTCTTATCCTCCACCAAAATCTCATCTCCAGACTGTCACTTCCTACAAGCCAAAATGAACCAGAGCGACGATACCTCCTGTGCAGAATGGGTGGGCAATTTCCTCTGCAGTGTCTAAATGAAAGGACAGACCTTAGGTTCCCCATGGCCATTCTCAAACCTAGAGAGAAGGTGAATATCGTGGTGACAACCCATAAGATCTTGCATCAGACTTTCAATTTATTTAGCAAGAATCTTCACGCTGCCTGGAATACAAGATGCACAGAGGATGGAGATGGATGGCAGGAGAGAGATCACTTGATCATTGCCTGTGTTATTCACTCTCTCTCTGGGTGGTGGGGGGGCCACTGTCGGTAGACAGATACTGGGCTAGATGGACCTTTGGTCTGACCCGGTACGGCCTTTCTTATGTTAGAGACATTCCAAAATTGACTTCATTGGCAAATCGAGCAGCTGGACACGTCTGGGTGCAGAGACGCAGAAGGCAATAGACAACTCAGGAAATGAGGTCATACAGAGCACTCTAAAAAGGAAGAAATACTTCCAAAGAATCAAAGATTTCCTAAAGAGAAGCACTACACCAACTGTTCCCGGGAAAGAGTTCAAATGGAAATGAGAAGAGTCTGTTTATTGACCATTTCATTAAAAAAACAACAACACTTAGACGTTAAAGGTAATTTTTTCCTCCCTTGGATAGAAAGTAGCAATTTTCCGCTTAAAAAAAATGTAAAAGGTTTAGGGGCAGATTTTCAAAAATATCATGCCCCCATACCTGGGGCTAGCTTTCCAAGAGTTCAGCTTCTGTTTCAGCAGCTAAAATGAAAAGGCCAGAATTTCAAAAGCACTCAGCATGCAGCAGTTCGTACTGCTCTCAGTGGGAGCTGAGCTCTTTTGAAAATTTGGCCCTAACACATTTACCCTAAAAATAGGTGGAGAGTTTTTAGAGCGCTCCTGTATTCTCTCCCAGAGCTCGGAAAATGTTTTATGTCCATTTCACTGGGTCTATCAACTGTTTTATGGCTTTTAGTTATTTATTGTTGCCTTTTATCATTACATTGATTTTGGTCTTTTCAGAAATATAGGGATTTCTTCATTAATAAAAAAAGAAGTCTCAGGGGCACACATGCCTGAGTCAGGAAGACAATACCCCTTCCTAAAGTTCTGGTATGGGTTACCAAGATCTTAGCTAGGTCACATAAGAAGATCTGACACTGTACCAGAATTTCTTAAATTGATTGATTAAAAAGGGCACAACATAAACAAATTAAGGGTATATCTTCACTGCCCACCGGATTGGTGGGTAGCAATTAATCCAGCGGGGACCGATTTATCGTGTCTAGTCTAGACATGATAAATCAACCCCAGAGCGCTCTCCCGTCGACTCCTGTACTCCAGCGCTGCGAGAGGCGCAAGTAGAGTCGACAGGGGAGCGGCAGCAGTTGACTCACCACCGTGAAGACACACGGTAAGTTGATCTAAGTACGTCGACTTCAGCTACGTTATTCACGTAGCTGAAGTTGCATAACATAGATCGATCCCTCCTTCCCACCCCCACCCCCCAGTGTAGACCAGGGCTAAGAAAAGCTCAGGAGCATTGGCTAGCAGAGGTTTTGACCTAGAAGGTTAGTTTCCAGCTATGATCATCTACTTTCAAATGCACCTGTCACTGTAATCTCTAGGGTTGTTTTCTCCCTATTTACTATGGTTTACATTCAACAATTGGTACGGATTTTTGGTTTACACCAATACAGAACACCTAAGAAGGAAGTTTTTATTTATATTGTCAAGTTTACAAATAAAGACAATGGCAGTTTTAAACAGTTCATACATTGGCACTAATCTAATCAAATCTCTCCCACCCTCCCCTTTTTTCTTACATAGATCAAACAAATGATAGTCTTCAAACATCCGTCAGCTTATTCGCCATTCAAGAGACCTCAGAGCCCAGCCACAGTATTCAAGTAAGGACTACATGGCTTTTAGATCTGCTCAATTTTTTCCCCTCTGACTATAAAACAAAAGATCTCTAAATATGCAGTTCTAAAAGAAAATTAAAATCAGGACAAAATTAAAAGTTTCCATGAATTTACAGAATCTGGAGGGGAAAAAATCTAAAATCTTCTGCCAGTCAGGTTCAGAAGTGCTGTTATTATTTCATACCTGAGCAGAGTTGTGGAGATTTTCAAAGCAGTGCAGGGGTTTAGTCACTCATCTTCCCTTCCTCTTAATGAAAAACATGCACTGCTTTGAAAAAAAATATTTCAATCTTTAATTCTGGATAGAGAATGCCTATTAAGATGGGTGTCACTTCTGTGCACAGGATTATGCCTGCCTAGGTGTGACAGAATGGCAGCGAGGAACCACATCTTAAAAGCAGCAAGATCAAAGGAAAATTCAGTATTACATGCACTGCAGATTAAAACCTTTCCAGATTAAAATGATAATTTTTTTTTCTTTTTAATTAACTACTGTTAAACAGCTCTATAGCCTTAAAACAGCAAAGTACTTAAGCACATGAGCAATCCGATGAGACTATTCATGTGCTTAAAAATAAGCACATGCTTAAGTACCTTACTGAACTGTGCCTGAGATTTCCCCATGTGTATTGTACCATACAAGATATATGCAGGTCATATCTATATATTTAGATATATGCTGGACATATCTAAAGCTCTGTGCTTAGACTTTATGCTGGACTCATATTCAAATGCTTAGACTTTATGCTGGACATATATCTATACTTAGACTATGCAGGACATCTGTATTTTTGCCTCAGAAAAGTAGGCAATATGCAAAGGACTTTGTAGAAACTGCAGGGTACAACCCTGCCAAATTTACTTAGGCAGAAACCTCACTGAATCAATGGGTACGTTGGCGGCGCATGGACTGCAGCACTGGGACCACAGACTGTTGTTAGAGACTGTTAGATTAGATTTACTATTTTGGAGAAATACTTCTGTGAGATTTAAAGCAGCTCTGCCTGCTAGTCTGTTTTCTCTCCAAGTGGGACTTGGTTGGGTCACTGTATGCAAGATATAGCTCTCATTCTGGCAATGAGACTCAGAAGCCAAGTTAGGTTTACACTGGCACAAGAACTAAGAGTTTAGCAACACTAGAAGTTGTTCCTGTTGAGTTAATGGATTGTCAGGTGTCTTGAGGTAACTATGAGTTCATAAAGGCAGACGTGTCCTGGAACAAATGTTTGTGAAATGTCCACTTCTGCCTTTACAAACATGTTGGCTACCTTGAGTTATAAGGTCTACGCTATTGTTTTTTTACAAGACCCATGTTAAAGATCTCCTCTCTGAAACTCAGAGTTCATCCACAATGGGGGCTTTACAGGCAGCTGTCCATTCCTATGGAGAGGGTTTAATTGCCTGAGATAGTGGAGTGTGTGGGGATTTCTTTTATTTCAGGTTACACAATGTAACTCTTCAACTTTTATTTTTAAAGCAGCACTTTCAACTTAAATATCACATATACTAGTAAAAGTGTTTAATGCTACTGTTAAAAACAACATCTAAACATGAACATAATCAGAGACACAAAAATATTTCTCAGGTTTCAGAGTAGCAGCCATGTTAGTCTGTATCAAGACTAACAAATTTATTTAAGATGGAACACACAGACAGGGGATATTTATACATACAGAGAACATGAAAAGGTGGAAGTATGCATACTTCTGTTTATTAAGGGGTTTGTTTCCTTTGTGTATTTGACAGCTGTGAGTGTTGACCATTTCATTGATTCCTCCATCAGTCATGTCCCCTTGTTGCTTGTGTGGCTTTTTCCCCCAGCAACATGAAAAGGAGGACATTTATTTAAAAAAAGAAAAGGGAACTTTTGAATGCAAAACCACAATTGGTCAGGGGATTCCAGCAGCTTAAACATCTTTTAACTCTTTTTTTTCCCCCAAAAACTGACCGCATTTCCGATGACAGTATCTCTTTAACAATGACACTGCCAGTGCGTTTTGCTGGATTATTGGATCAGAAAGACAGAAAGAAAGAATACAATAAGGTATTTTTGTGAGGAAAAAGGTAGACATCTGGATTATTCACTATTAACATTTAGACCATTCTGTATCAGGTCAATAATGACAAACATTAATTTAATTCTTTTGTTATTTCAAAGTGATCCAGGTATTGCATGAGATGGCGCAAATGGACTGCAACTTTCTCAGTATTTAGCGTTTGCGCTACCCTTATATCTGCTTATATTCATTCCGATACGTCACAGACCTCATTAGGACTTGCCTACCTTCACTTGTTTGTGAACACAACAAAACAAGTTAATAAAAGGTTTTACTTTTTAAAAAAAAAACTTATTACAGTAGAGAGGGACATCTTTTAAGGCAAGAGGGGACCATTATGACCAGCTAATCTAACCTCCTGCTTTAACCAGTCCGTAGAATTTCACTCACTGATTCCGGCATTAAGACCAATAACTTGTGGATGAGCTCGAGCAAATCTTTTAGAAAGGCATCCAGTCCTCATTTTAAAACTTTTAGGTGATGAAGAATCCACTACCTCTCTAAGTAAATTATTCCAATAGTTAATTACCCCCCTGTTAAAAATGTGCACCTTATTCCTAGTCTGAATTTCAGTTTCTAGCCACTGGATCCTGTTCTTCCTTTGTCTGTTAGATTAACGTCCTCTGCTACCAAGAGGACGAGTTCTGCCCCACGCTATAATTATGCTGGTGATTTTTACCAAGGTGTGACTAGGTTAGAGATGTATCTTAGAACTATTTGAAACATGCTGTTTATTGCTACCCTTGGCCTGCTTTCATAATCCTGGGCTAAAATGACCCACACTGTGCACCCAAGTGTAAAGGACACTTCCCAGCACCAGCTGATTCTTTATGCCCCACTCAGAGGACAGGCAGGTGGTCACCAGGGATGGGCAGCTGTGAATTGCAGTCAGGACTTCACAGGAGCCATGCCAGCAGAGGCTGCTCGTCGCATGGCAGCTGTCCTATCCCTCTCCCCACCTAGCTCTGGTCCCTTCTAGGCTCTGCTGGCTCCTTGCACTGCACAGCATCTACACCGGCAGTCTCACTTCAGTCTCTCTGTGCCTGGGGCTCTATTAATACTAATAGACGCTACTACAGGCTTAGTTATTACCAGAGCAGTGAACAGGAACAGCAGCACCTTTGTTCAAATGTCATTTAAAAGTGGGTAAAATTATTTTAAAATTCAAGAACCAACTTAAGAAGCATTTGTGAATTATGAAAAAAACTGAGAAATTGAAATGATTGTACCGTGCTTTTCACAATGGAGCCCTGATCTTGGGTGCTACCCGAATACAAACAATCATTATCTGATTAGGAACTTTTCCGGCTGGTTTATAATCAAAACTGATGATTGAACCTGCTCTCTCCACTGGGCCATAGAATTCAGGATTAAATGCTGATTATTCCTCTCTCAGCTAGTGATCCAGACTCCAAAAAGCCTGCGCATCTGGCTCATCACACTAAGATTCATAAGGAAGGTTTTAAATCCCTCATTCCATCACTCAGTAAAAATCTTTCTTCTTGAGAGAGCATTTAAAACACCACTCGGAGAAGGAGTCTGTCTCCAAATGAGTAAGACTTGGCAGGCTGTCTGGACTAAGCTGAAGCAGTAAACTCAGCCCTGGTAGTAAGTATTGTGCAACTTCAAGATGTAAGGAGTTGTGCCTGAAAGCTGCCAAGGAGGGGGTGACAAGTAGGTCACAAATCCCCAGGCTTTGGCTCTGGGACTCCCTTCCTCTCAGTGTCAGTGTCAACACAAAAGCATCAGAGCAGCTACAATAGGAGCTCACTCATTTGAGACTCCCGCCTTGCAATTTCAGAGCAATCCATGGAGAGAGGGCTGGGAGAAAACCACCAACCAGGGTTAAGCACGGAGGGGGGAAAAACCTGATCACTTTGCTAGCTATCCTCCTCCTGGCTCTCTTATTCCACTGTGTCTTCCTGTAAATCCTCCCCTGGAGTGGAACCAGACACTCCCCTTTTTGCACATGGCTGGAACAACAGGATCAGATGCACACACTTGTTGACCGTTTTTTATTTTCAACTTCATTCGCTTTCAGAGGCATCGATCAAACCCACACGAGCCATGTACCCAGTTGATTCCCCAACCCCCAATCTCCTGAAGGCAGTAAAGTGGCAGCCACTTCCCCTAAGGGAAGCCAAGCAAACTCCCCACAGGCGCAGAAGGAAGGAGTCATGATCCTTCAGCAACACAAAAGACCTGCCCTGCTGAGCAGCACAGCAAGAAAAACTCCCATGGCATCCAGGGAGCAGGAAAACACGCTTTGCCACTGGCTTATCGCCCTCAGTATAATTTACTATTATACCTTGGGTTCCAAGGACAGCCAATTAGTTATTTCGCTTTTGCTATTTCAAACCTTTTGCTCCCAATCTCCAGCGCAGCCTCCCAGCCTGGCCCTGATTCAAACAATAGGCAAACAAAAGCCCATTCATTGTTTTGTTCTGGTGGGTTCCCCCCACCCCCTTTTTACTACGAATGCCAGAGACTTTAAAGGACACCCAGATCCCTACTTGCTTGGATAAGGGTAAAGATTTGCCGTTTAATAGTTTCGCTAGCTTGGGCTGCTGGAGAGAAAGGAAAAACATCAAAGGAAACGAGCAAAGCGATTAAAAAAATTCTCTTTCGCTGCATTGAAGGGAGGGGCTGCGAATCCAGATGTTTGACAGTTGTTGCCCAGCGGCTGGAGCAGCCTTCCTTGTCACCCCCCACCCTCACCCCAAGAAAAATCAGGATTTAGTGGGAATGGAGCTGTCGGGGGGAGTGGGGGTCTCTTTAAATACAGGGTGGGGCTAAAGAAATCAAGCGAAATCTCCACGTTACTTTCCTCTTTTACACACAAGAACCCCCCCACCCCCCCGGCAGCAGGACCAGAAGCCAGTCAGTGCATTACTGCCCACGCTTCAGCAGCACGCGGCTTGCATCGCCCACCCCATCCTCAGGTCCGGCCCCGCAGGACCCGCAACGCAGCTGGGGGGCAGCGAGGATCCAGCGCCTCTCGCCCATCACGCAGCAGAGCCGTTTCGGGAGGGAAGTTAGGCAGGAGGAGAGGGACTGGGAGCCGCAAAGCTGCCCCCGGGACTGGACACCCCATTGCACACTCGGCAGAACTATCCCCCCCTCCTCTTTTGTCAACTTCTGCCCCACTATCGCACAGCAATTCGCAGGGGGGGGGGAGTTACCTTCCAGCCCTGAGCCCCGCTGCCTCCGCGCTCTCCAAGGCTCCTTCCTGCTGGGGTGCAGGGAGGGGAGCGGAGATCCCGGCTCCCACCCACGCGCCGCGCCGGCCCCCGGGAAAGCCCCGCGTGCACCGAGCCGCGAGAGCCACACACGCCCGGGACCTGCGGCGCCTGGGACGGGCAGACACCCCCTGGCGGTCACCGCGGGGCGCTGCAGCCCCGGCACCGCTGGCCGCCGCTCGGGGGAGCGTCGCCAAAGTTTTCAGACGGCGCGAAAAGGAGGCGGGCGGGAGCCGGGGGCCGGGGCGCGGCTCTCACGCTGACAGAGGGGCTGGAACAAGCTGTATAAGGGGGGCGCTGAGAGCGGACGCTGTGTACGGTACTGGGGGGTGCGAGGCGCTGCCTGCAGCACCCTTATAGCCAGCACGTACCCCTCTGGGGAGAGAGCCAAGCAGGGCTCCAGCCAGTCCAGCTGCTCCGGGGAAGGTGCAAGGAGACAGGGGAACACCTCACTCACTAGAGAGCCTGAATTAGCAGAACTGGATCAGTGGAGAGATCACAGCCTCAGAGAACAGACCCAGGCACACGCAACTCCCTCTCACATACTCCCCTAGTCAGTGATGAGCTGCCAAAATCTTAACAACCGGTTCCCTATAAAAAGTTCTGATTTCAGCAGGGGGGGGAGACATACCCATGGGGCAGGGGGTCCCTGCAGGGCCTGGGGCAAATTGCCCCACTTTTCCCCTGGCAGCCCTAGAGCTTGCAGCCCCCTCCCCCCTTACCTTGCCCACAGCTCAAAGCAGCAGGATGACTCAGGAGCTCAGCTGAGCTGCCCAGCTGCTGGCCATGCTGCAGCTCTGCTGGGGGGAGATATCCTCCTGGGGCCAGGGGTCCCACTTGCCCCCTCCCCTCTGGCCAGCCCTGGAGCTTGCAGCAGAAACCCCCCCACACCTTGCCAGGCCTCTCAAAAAGCGGCAGCAAGAGGACTCCGGAGCTCAGCTGAGCTGCCCAGCTGATGCCGGCAACTGGCCATGCTGCAGCTGGGGGGAAGCAGGGAAAGGGCCGGGGGAGCCTCAGCCTCCCCAACTGGGAATCCTGGGAGCAACAGGATGGTCCGGCCCGTGGACCAGAGTTCTTTGCCCACCCCCCGGCCCTTTAACAACCAGTTCTCCACAGAGGTCTAATTTTAGCAACCGGTTCTTGGGAACCTGTGGGAACCCGCTCCAGCTCACCACTGCCCCTAGTCCTTCTAGTGCCAGAGATTTACAGGGAGGAGGATTGATCCTCCTTGACCAGGGTGAAACCTCAGTAATCTCAACTGCAAGGCTGGCTATTTTGCACGCACAGCTCCCCCTTACTTGCGCTCCTAACCGCACAGGCATCTGTGATCATCCCAATACCTGGTTGCTGACCAACTGAGTCTTTCTCCTTTCCACAATAATTTCATTAATCTAGAGTTTACGGCCTATCAGGTTTCTTTTACAACTTGTTTCATTTTTACTCCCCCCCCCCCCCCGCGCCTTCCTCATAGCACAAAGAACTGCCCACACTGGGGCATGCAGGGAAGGACTTTTGACATGGAACAAAACATTTTCTACTTGTTATCCCACCACTCAGCTGCAATATAAGCAAGGTCAGATTTTTTTAAACCTTTATATTAATTAACAAGGCTTACTAAGAAATTTATCTGCAGGGGGTGGCTTAGGTAGCAAACACATGACTTCTTGGAAACTGTAGAGATGTAATAGGCAGCAGAAAACCTCTAACCCTGGAAGTCTTTGACAGCAGCCCTTTACAGAGACCAAGCTTTGGGCTCGCTTACATGCACAAATTGTACTATTTTAACCATATTAGATCAACCTCCTCTACTGTGGATGCTTTTATACCAGTATAAAAGTGTTCCAACCACACTAGCTTATTCCTATAAATCTTATTTCAGTTCTATTTGACTCGAATTAAAACAAGTCTTTCATTTCAGATCATTTTGTTGGAAACAAAAACCTGGAAAATTCCATACTGTATAGAAAATGGCTTTAAAAAAAAAAGACTTTTTTTTTTTGGTCAAAAACACTCTTCAACCAGCTCTGGAAGGTGTTAGAGTGACTGCCATTGGAAATGCCTTATTTATGCACAGAACATATACAGCACAGGCAGGAGCAGGCAAGCATCCCTAACTGTTCCTCTGAGGCACTTCATTTCCCCACTTGGGAGAAATCACTACTGAGAGAGATCGCCATACAGACTTTGGTTTCCCTGCTAAAGCAACCATCAATAGAACTAATGGTTATTGTAATTTTAGTACTGGGACACTGGTCCATTAGAAACTGTGCTGAGACCATTAATTGCTATCCTGTAGGTGTCCAAACAGATGTTAATGGTAAAAACTTCCAATCTCCACCAGCATTATCCTGGTTTAAACCACTAATTTAGGCACCTTTGAAAATTTTAGCTATAGAGGCTGTGTATCTCAACATCAATCTCTTGATTCAATCAGCACCTTCTTTTACTCTGGTTATTATATTCTGAGTTCATACAAGGTGCCATCTCTCCATGTGCAAAACTGCCACTAAAGCCAATAGGTGTGCATGCAGCAAGTTGCAGGATCAAGTTTGTTAATCAATGCAATAGAAATCATGCATGCACAAAAGTTACAAACTAAGAGTTTACTAGAGTTGTTTTGTTTTTGAGAAAACTATTTCCTCAGGTCTTTGAAGACAGACAAAGGTTTAAGGAATTATTGGGATACACCCATGCCAGAAGTCACCTGTATATTGGCTCGCCCAAAATACAGCATTACAAAAATCAGATCCTAGAGTGGTTTTCAACAATCATTATAAAAAAAAATTGTACCACCTACTCAGGCACTTGCATATTACCCATGTTATCCAAAGCCAGTTCAAGAACCCTTGTCACCTAAACACAACAATGAAGGATGATCTAAAAATGCATCAGGTTAGATTGATGGTTTTCAAGATAGAAACAATCTATCTTATGATCTGAAAATTTGCTAGAGCAGATGGAGCCTTTGAACACAACATTGTCTGCTTTGTACTTCACAGTCATTAAACTATATCAAGAAACTGATATCAATACATTATTTTTGGTATCAAACTGGAGCCCAGAGAACACAGGCTGTAGACACAGTTCATCTCCAACTTCAATCCATGACCACTTTGTTTTCGTGGTAGTAATCACAAATAGCTGCTGGTGGTGAGCATCTCTCTGTTCACTTCACACTCTTTCAAAGTGTCTTACAACACTTTGAGGAGATCTCACTTTCTGAGGTAGGAGTATATGTATCATAGCTTTCTACTGACCGTAATAGACCTGCAGATCTTACCTGCTCTGATTTAACAATGCCCTGGACTGTCTGGGCTAATAGATCTGCTCCTTTAGCTCAGGCAAGAGAGGCCAGAGTCAAAGATCACAGTGTCAAGTTCATTTACTTCTGTGAAGTTACATCAGGGACTGCTGTATTATACTCCCTATTCTGTATGTATGGGGTTAGCTATGATATGTGTCTGTGGTCCAGGGTGTGGGTGTCACTCTCTCTCCACCTTAAAATTGCATTTTAAAATACGGAGCTGCAAAGATTGATTGGAATCTCGTATTGGTGTTTTGTCAATAGTAGTTCACGGGGAAATGGAATGTCATTCATGGCAGTATTGAATCAATGGAAATCACTGTTCAGTTCCCAGTGGGGAAAGGTACTGCAAGTAATTCCTCCTTTGAAAACAAAATTCTGAGTTTGCTTTTTCTCCAGCTGTCTCCAGTAAATGGCACATCCTGATATGGGAAGGGACTGTGTTAAGTTTGCAGTGAAAGATAATTTTGCAAGATGTGCTAATGATCCTCCCTTGCTCAGGCTGATAGTCTCAGTACCACCACCACCAAAGAGACATAGAACACCGTCACCACCACAAGGATCGCCATGTTTTGTCATGCAGTTCCTTACCCATCACTTGAGGTGCCAAATTAGGGGTGAAAGTCTAGGCAAACATGATGTTCTTCCAGACTCCGCACTCTCCAATCTGCCCAGGCAGCAACAACACACCACGAAACGCCAGGAAACCAAACTTCTGATGGGCTGTACTGACATTTCCAGCAGGCCATGTGACCCATTGTGGGCATGATCCAGAGCCAACAGAAGTCAGTGGAAAGACTCCCATTGACTTCAGTGGATTTGGGATCAAGGTCCAAGACTGGCTTCCTTTGATACTATACCCTGTAGTGACGGACAGGGAAAGGGGTGTTTCTCGGGCTATATATCTGGAGAATGAAACCTACGATTGGGGAGCATAGGGCAAAGTCTAGTTACAGATAAGCAAAACCGAAAGTTCGTTTTAGTCTAATGACAGAACTTTGAGTTCAGCTAGCCTTGTGCTGGGTGAAAGGACATTTTCAGCTAGCTCTCTTTGAGCCATATTGTCGTGTTTGTTTATTATATTCCATTAATATCTGTTGCTATAAACAACTTGCTGAGGAATAACAACCACACACAGTCCAATATCCCAAGCACACCTATTGTACTAGGTAGGCTAAAGGAGGAATACGCTTTTGACTTGAGTTGGTGACAATATGGCAATCTAATCTAAGAAGCCTCAGAAACAATGGCTAAACTATAGAGTAGAAAAATCATGCTCATGCATCTTGTAACCTCTGCTGTAGCAAAACTGGGTTCTATTAGCCTTTGACCCACCACTGTGGACAGGGTCCAACGAATTTGTGATCTAACCTAGGTACAGGAGACTAGGGCATGGTTCTAATGCCCAATCTTCCAGCAAATCATGCTTTAGCCATAACCAAGTTTAAAAAAATTGTACCTAAATTTTAAAATCTTGACACTTGCTTATGTGCCTAAAATTGCACATACTTGGACGGTCTTTTAAAAAAATGGACTTAAGCCCAGTTTACACAAAGTTGCACTGGTTTAATTAAAATCAGATTATAAATTGATTTAGTTAAATTGGGATAAACCCCTGTGTGAACTCTGTGAGTCCCAATTTTTTCAGATCTATGGAAGTCTTGTGGTGTGCCAAGCCCTTTAAATGCTTCACATAGAATTAAGAAAAAAAAAAAGATACATGTATACCTAAAGTCTCAGTTGGGGTGCTCCTAATGTGTCTGATTGTCTCTTAATATAAAGAGTTTGTATTTAAAAAAACAAATGGCACACTCCTCAAGCAAACCCTACAATGAAATCAACAGAATTTGCATATAATCTCACTTGGTCTGACCTGGTTTAGATTCACAATGTTAGCAGCTGTTGGCCTAATGTCCTTATGTCACCAGCTAGGCTCCTGCGTCTAACTTACACACTGGGCCTCACTGGGATCTCACCACAGCGTAAATCAGGAGCAATTCCACATAAATCAACAGTGTGTCCTATGCCACTATAATGGAAATCATGTTTGGCTTCACTGATTGCTTCATCTTTGCTTTGGGTAATGCAGGCATTCCTCCCTCACCTCTTTGTACCACTAGGGATAGTATTAATGAAGTGATGCAGGTCAAAAACAACCCCCTGAAATAGAAGGGACATTGCTAATTGCAGAGCCCCTTGCGATGGAGAAGAGACAGGGCACAAGGGGAGACTGCTGGACATACACAGACCCAGGAGCACCCTGTATCACACAAGTGGAGGACCACAGCCAGCAGTGTTACCGCACAGAGCCTGCCTAAATCCTGGCCCAGATGAGCTGTGCACAGAATGGATTGCTGACTACCAATACCAAATTGTTTAAAGAACAGCAGGAAATACTCTCTCGATGTGAAAGGCCACATTATGGCTGCTCGGCATAGCTGTGCTGGGAAAGGAGAGGTCACAGGGACGCCTTTCCCACTCTGCCTTGGAGCACATATGCCAAAGGCAACCATAATTTGGATATCAAAGGTGGGGGAAGGTCAACCAGTAATGGCAGCACCACTCCACAGCCCAGAGGTGTGGGAGAGGTGGCGAGGGCTCCTCCATCAGTTTGCAGTTCCAGGGCAGCAGTGGGCAGAGTCCAAGTGACACCTACAGAATAGGTATATCAAATGCTGCAGGTAAACATGCTCCCGCCTCAACACAGGAAGCTTCATGGGCTTGATTCTGTTTTTGCTCAAGAATTAGCCAAGGTATAAGACTTCCACCTTGGAATGATGCCTCCTGAATCTAGTCTCTCTCTGGTATTTCTAATGCCTCTGTCACCTTGGTAGCTAAGCGCCGATATTGCCAACCTCAAGCATTCAAGAATCATGAGATAGGCCCCCCTCTGTCCCCAAAACATGAGATTTTGGGGCATCTTTTTCTTTGGTTTCTGAACCTCTAGGTCATATTTGCTTCATGTTTTCAAACATTTCTTGGTAGCCAGGAGCGCCAGAAACTTACCTTTTTACAAGTAAAAGCTGAGATTCTCGTGCAACGTCTTCCATTCCTCAGCTGGGATTTTAAGAAAAACACCAACTATCACAGGACTCAGAATCGGCAATGCTGCAACCCCTTATCCTGGAGCTTCCCTCCCATCAATCCCATCCAATAGCTATTTTTTAAAATAGCCACTTGATCACCCAGGTGGTTCTGGAAAACAGCCATTTTTGCAATGGTGTGAACATGCCTGGCGGAAGGCTGGTTCATGCTGAAACACCATCTCTGGGCCCAGTGCTGCTTCCAATCAACGGCCACCAGGTGTTAACAACTTTTGGTCACTCCTGATCTGGGCTGAGCTATGGTGGCTGTTTCCTAACAAGATGCTGTGGCAGTGGCACATGTAATGCGGGTCATTATTCATTAAGTGCAACACAACACCCTAGTAATTGAGTATCTGCATTTAGGTTCTTGAAGAATGTGGTATTTGTAGTCAGGTTCCCAGATATCCAGCAGCAGCCATACATAGCTGCTCCTCCCGCTGCCACCAGACATTTTCTGAGTCGAACCTGTCTCTCCTTCCCCACCCCCACCAGGCCCAATGACACCTCTGTGTCATGGTTGTATTCCTTCATGCCCCTCCTCTCAGTTCCAAGCCTCATACGCACAAAGGAAAGGGCTTCCCCCCTCCCATCTGTCCCAGTAACCTCTCTCATTTCTCCCATTAATCCACACCCTTGTCCTCCTGTTTCCTCTCTGGTAGCCGCTCTCCTCTCCCTCCCATTTGTGCCTTTCCTTTCCTGGCTACTCTCACCACCACCTCCACTTTGGGGGAAAGCAGTTCACATCTCTCCCTCCCCACTGTTTTTTCAGGGGAAGGAAACGGTGATCCTCATCCCAAGAGAATGAGCCCATCACTCTCCTCCAATCAACCCCTCCAAATGGACAGCTACAGGTAAAGGAGTAGGGGAGAGGTTATTCAGCCAAAACAAACTCTTTTTTGTGGAGGGAGACCCTTATTGCTCCTTTCCTGCTCCCTTTATTTATGCTTTTCCTTGGCTGTGTTAAGTCTAATTTAGGCCCAGATCCTTTTTTGTATCTCTTGAGTAGACTGTGTGTCTATGCAGAATCCCACTGAAGACAGGGGGACAGGAACAGGGATAGACCATAGTGGATTCATCCTGTTGCAGGGATGGAGTCTTCGATGGTAAATTCCTTGGAGCCGGGATCATCACCTTGTCTACAAGAAGTGACCTGGGCACCTATGAAGCTTTACATGTAATAGCAGCCCTGCCCTTATCTGCCTGGATGACTTCAATATCCTATGAAATGGGTCAAGCATTCCAATGGTTGTTGGAGGTTGTTGTTTGGTTTGGGGTTTTTTTGGAACAGGAAACTTAATTTTGTACCTGTACTGTTACCTTTCATTTAATAGTTATACAGAACAATATTTGTAACTCTCTTATATTCTTGTAGCAACATAACTTTCAGCGTTTCTAAAATCATGTAAGTTTGCAGAAAAAAAGTGACAATGTCATGTTACTTATGGCAAAAACACTAGCAATCTTAAGGATTACGTTTTATGTAGTTCAGTCTAGCAAAGAGTCAGGTTACTATCTCTGATATCACGAAATCTAATTCTTAACAAGGAAGTCAGGGATGCTTTTCACAAATGACATTTCTGTTATGTGGAACTGGCATTTACATTTCCTTTCATCACCAGTGGTTGCTGGATCAAGACTGTAATGTATAAGAGGTAAAAATATTATCTAAGTTGTATTTGTTTAGTGTCAACCCTAAATTCTGTACAGCACCAAACAAAGTAAGGCCGAGTCTTTGCCCCAAGATAATTACACTGGAAGATCCTGCAGAGCTCAACTCAGCATAATAGTCCTTATTCTCACAAACAGTCCCCTTGAGATTTTCTTACACATGAATGAGACTCTGCAGAGTTGCATCGTAGGTGATTACAGTAGCACTTGGGGTATGTCTACACTGCAAAACAAAAACACGACAGGAAAAAAAAGCAGCACATTGCAGCAGCAAGTCTCAGATCCTGGCTCTACCGACTCAGGCTTGAGCTACGGTGCTGAAAAGTGCCATGTAGACTCAGACAAAATGTCTACATGGCTATTTTTAGCACTGTAGCGTGACCCCAAGTATGTAGACCTGGGCTTCGAGACTCTCTGCCACGGGTTTATTTTTGCAGTGTAGACATATCCTTAGAGGCATCAACTTAGATCAGGGGCCCATGGTGATAGGCACTGTACAAACACACAATGAGAGACGGTCCCTGCTCTGAAGCGCTTACAATCTAAATAGGCAACAAAGCATAGGAGAAAGGGTACATTATTATTCCCATTTAACAAATAGGAAACTGACCCAGATTAAGCGACTTGGCCAAATTGCACAGGAAATCCATGGCACATCTGGGAATGGAATCCAGCTCTCTCAAGTCCCAGTCCAGGGCCTCAACCACCCCTTCTCTGCATTATGACAAAGTCTTAATAAAAAGACAGTTTTACAAAAATAATTAAAAATATAAAGGGCCTGATCTCACCTAAGATGACAAAGCAGCAAAGAGTCCTGTGGCACCTTATAGACTAACAGATGTATTGGAGCATGAGCTTTCATGGATGAATACCCACTTCGTTGGATGCATGTCAGTTGACTAAGATGACAGTTACACTTCGCATTTTGTTATTTGTACTGTAAATATTCCTAGCATATTTTTGGGTGCTGTAAAAATAATAATCACTAAACAGCTTTGATACGCAATAATTTTCAGGGGAAAACAACCAAGCGCAAATATCCAATTTTTTTTTTAAAGGCATACTGATTTGTTAAAAAATAGGTCAAACCTTTAAACTGTCAACATTAGGCACAAGTATTGCAGCCATTAATTCTGCTCTCAGTCACACTAAAGAATTACCCCCGTTTATTCTCTCATACCAATGTAAATTAGATGTCACTCCCTGGAAGTCAATAGTGTTATACCAGTGTGAGACTGGTACAAGTGAGTGGCGTGAGTGGCATTTTTAAATCCAGATTTCTGTTTGGTCACGGAGAGCAGAATCTGCCTCTCTTGTTTACAGCTTTACTTTTTTTTTTTTAATTAAAAAAAAGACACTAAAATTTGGACAACTTCCATCTTACTTACAGTGGTGACAATCAATAGCCACGCTGGTGATGTGGAAAGCAGTTTATCCTAGCTTTGTCATTCTTATCACATCCTTCCAGAGCATCTAATACTACCCAGCAGAAGCTTGACCAGCTCCTTAGTAGTGGCTGCCTCTCCAATCAGAGCTCGCTGAACACAAATTTGTTGTGAGTAAGGCTGTAAGAAGGGAAATGGAAGATGAGAGAATTATGAATAAATCATACATAATTGAACTGCCCTGCCATAGTTTTCTTAGAACTACAGTCTTCATGTTGTTGTTAGCCAGAGATTATGATGATCCTATAAAAAGCCTATTTTCTAGTTCAGTGGCTCAGAAAGACAGTTTTTCTCTCTGCTGATTCCCCAGATAATTACAGCTGCCTATTGAGAGGTTCATTACCATCAGCTGGCTGGTATTTAGCAACGGCTTCAGTGGCCCCTCCATGGTGTGTGTTGCAGTTGGAGCGTGTTTCATTGCACCTTTGTCACAGGGTAGCCTGCCTTTATTCTAGGGTTCATATGCTTTTCTCAATGACAGATCCTGGGCTGTAAATTAGGTGAAGGGAAAAAACAACCCTAACTGAATTGATCTTGGACCATCAATGCTAACTTACAGTTAAGATACTCTGATCAAGTTTGTTGTTGTTGACACTAGAACACCCATTTTTATGGCTTGTGTACTGTATCCAAACAACATCCAAGGACCCACTGTGCTCTTAACTAAGCTACTAGTAATAAGAAGTAACTCCACTGAAATTACATGGGTGTAAAAGCAGAGGCTGCAACTACTTACGGGACCAAATATGCTCATTTCACAGTTATCTTATCTTTCCTCCTTCAACACCTGGTTGTCTCTCCACCTTGTGTGTCTAGGCCCCCTTGTCCAGCCACTACGAACAATAATTAGTTACATTTGAGGAAGTAAGCAGCACAGTGACTGCAAGGGAAAGACTAGTG
Source organism: Mauremys reevesii (assembly GCF_016161935.1). NCBI lineage: Eukaryota > Metazoa > Chordata > Testudines > Geoemydidae > Mauremys > Mauremys reevesii. Next base: position 110,034,852 of record NC_052628.1, read on the forward strand.
TGTGACTGATTTAATAGTATTCCTTCCTTCCCTACCTTTTGTGGAGAAAATGACTTGTTACTGTACTAGGAAAAGCTCCCTAGAAACCCTGCTGTGAACCTGTAATCAGTCTTTTGGTTTAGGGGAATACCTAAAGCGGCACCTAAATTCTGTCATCAAACACACTGGGCCAAATTTTTGCTCTCAGTTACATTAGCATAAATCTAGAGCAACTCCACTGGCAGCAGATTGTCCAACGAGAGGAGAATTCAGTGGCCTTTGTCCATTTGGACTTATGATATTGTTTGTTTTCGCTGGGCTGGGAAGGCAAACAGTGAAGTCACCACACTACTGTTTCCTCTAAATCAAGCACTGCTCAGGGCCATCCCTCTGGAGTAACAGCAATGTGCGCACACCACTCGCACACAGAACTTTTTTCTCCTCTCCTAATGCATAGTTTCTGTAAAGCTATTTCAAACCAACATGTGGGCCAAAAGGCCCCGTATCCTTATTGCGTTATAGTCAACAAAGCTTTCCTTCCTTTTATTTGTGCTGCCTGGAGAGCCAGCTGAATTTCTGTTAGGCATTTAAACTGCAGCCCCTTATTCTGAGTAGCACGTGCAAGACACAAAAGCCCATTGACAAAAGCCAATGTTCTTCAGCCATGGGACTGTTTAAATAAGTGCGATCATCAACAAACAATTGTCAGTGCAATTCTAAAAATGTCTTATTGGAACCAAGTGGCAAAATTCTTCATCCCACGACTGGGATTAATTTTACAGCAACCCATCACAAGGGCGGTGTGGCAGATCTGCACAGCACACAGTGATCCTGAGTTTTTAAAAACCACAGTTATAAAGGGGAAGGATCCCCTCCACAGTAGTCAGCGAAACTGTCCTCAAATCCTGAGTAAGTAGGCAGGATATACTCACACTGCATATAGTCCAAACTTGTCCCCTTTCTGGAGTTTGACATCAGCTTAAAGCTTTCTCCTCACATGTGGCAGTTCCTTGGTTCTCTTCTGATCTAGTTCTGTAGATTCCTTTGCTCCAGCTTGATCCGCCAGCACCTTTCAACTCCTCACAAGCTAAGATCCTTCCACTATCCTGAGTCAGCACTAATTCCTCTGCCTCTAACACAAGGTTCTAACACCTGCACTAAGGGCTGGAACCTCGCATTAGATGCAGAGAAAAGTGGCTTAGCAGAGGAGCCTGCATTACCAAGCAAGGTCCTAAAAACTACCCCTCTGTGACCCTTGCTAGTAGCACCTACACTGAATAATGGTTGTTATTAACACATTTTCAACCACACTGTGGATGGGGAGTTTATGAAATATTTCTATGACTGGCAGCGTATCATCATACAAAGACCAGAAAACCCAGCATCTCTAACTCAGTTGTTATGCTGGCATCCAGTTTCAAGCCCTGAAAACATATAAACATACACATGCTGGTTTAGTGAAAAAAGATTCTGCATTTTTTAAAAAAATATATGAATTCATGCTATACATTAAAAGAATCAACTACTTTTTTTCTGAATCCACCTTTACTGAAGATAATTTTGGTAGATGTAAAAAGGCCCTTAGAAAACTAGAAAACACTATGAACCAAATTCATCCATGTTGTACCTCCATGGAGTTATCTAACTACACACCACTTGCATGCACAGAGTATACAGAAAATCTACACCATCTCTTGGATCTAAGTAATACTGTATTTAGAACATACTCAATGTGAGCACACAATTTTATCCAAACACACACTCACTGCAGCTATTCTTGCCAGCAAGTTAAAGAAGTATGGGCTGGATGAATGGACTATAAGGTGGATAGAAAGCTGGCTAGATCATCGGGCTCAATGCATAGTGATCAATGGCTCCATGCCTAGTTGGCAGCCAATATCAAGCGGAGTTCCCCAAGGGTCAGTCCTGGGGCTAGTTTTGTTCAATATCTTCATTAATGATCTGGAGGATGGCACCCTCAGCACCCTCAGCAAGTTTACAGATTGCACCCTCAGCAAGTTTACAGATGACACTAAACTGGGAGGAGTGGTAGATATGCTGGAGGGTAGGGGTAGGATACAGAGGGACCTAGACAAATTAGAGGATTGGGCCAAAAAAAAATCTGATGAGGTTCAACAAGGACAAGTGCAGAGGATGGAAAAATCCCATGCACTGCTACAGATTAGGGACCAAGTGGCTAGGCAGCAGTTCTGCAGAAAAGGACTTAGGGGTTACAGTGGACAAGAAGCTGGATATGAGTTGATAGTGTGCCCTTGTTGCCAAGAAGGCTAATGGCATTTTGGGCTGTATAAGTAGGATCATTGCCAGAAGACTGAGGGACATGATCATTCCCCTCTATTCGGCATTGGTGAATAGTACTCATCTGGAGTACTGTGTCCAGTTTTGGGCCCTATGCTACAAGGAGGATGTGGAAAAATTGGAAACAGTCCAGTGGATGGCAACAAAATGATTAGAGGGCTGGAGCACATGATTTATGAGGTGAGTCTGAGGGAACTGGGATTATTTAGTCTGTGGAAGAGAAGAATGAGGGGGGATTAGATAGCTGCTTTCAACTATCTGAAAGGGGGTTCCAAAGAGGATAGAGCTAGACTGTTCTCAATGGTACCAGATGACAGAACAAGGAGTAATGGTCTCAAGTTGCAGTGGGGGAGGTTTAGGTTGGATATTAGGAAACACTATTTCACTCGGAAGGTGGTGAAGCACTGGAATGGGTTACCTAGGGAGATGGTGGAATCTCCATCCTTAGAGGTTTTTAAGATTAGGCTTGACAAAGCCCTGGCTGGGATGATTTAGTTGCAGATTGGTCCTGCTCTGAGCAAGGGGTTGGACTAGATGACCTCCTGAGGTCCCTTCCAACCCTGAAATTCTATGATTTTATAAAATATACATACATATTTTCATTTGCACTTTATGTTATTTATTGAGTGGTAATGCCATGCTCTGCATTTTACAGAATATGGAGTAAGACACAGTCCCTGCCCCCAAAGATCTTGCGTACTTGTATTCATATTGCTTCAGATGTGGATCTGGCTACATTTAGAATCATAGAAGATTAGGATTGGAAGAGACCTCAGGAGGTCATCTAGTCCCACCCCCTGCTCAAAGCAGGACCAATCCCCAACTAAATCATCCCGGCCAGGGCTTTGCCAAGTTGGGCCTTAAAAACCCCTAAGGAAGGAGATTCCACCATCTCCCTAGGTAACTCATTCCAGTGCTTCACCACCCTCCGAAGGAAACACTATTTCACAATACCCAACCTAGACCTCCCCTACTGCAACTTTAGGCTATTGCTCCTTGTTCTGTCCTTGTTCTGAGACCTATCCAGTCTCCTCAAAAAACAGACTCCTACCATCTACTCTCCTTGGGGCTACATCTTGAAACCTTTCAGAAGCTGAAGTTATTTTGGAATCCAACAGGCCACTTATTAAATGGAGCCTTATTTTGGGAGCACATTACTCTGAGCCTCAGACAGCTGCTCTGGCTGCCTGTGGGCTTCTGGGGAGACTTCAAGGCCTTTAAAGCTCTACACAGTCTGGGTTGTTTTATCGTCAGCAGAGGCACTCGAGCTGGTGCAGCCTCTGCATAGAAGAGAAGCAGGTGGCAAGGATCTTGACTCTCAAATGTGTTTCATCCCCGTGGTCACCCCAACTCAGATTTTTTCAGCCTTTCAGACACGCGGCAAAGTTAATCTTTTAAATCTGGCATTTGAGAGAGGGCTGGTGGAAGGTTGGATGGGGTTAGTTGTTAATGGAGTATAATTAATTTGTGGGGCTGGAATGGATTATGAGTGTATGGACAGCTGGTAGTGGATTTAAGTGACAGTTAAATTATGGTTGTCAGTTTCAGCTATTGGAAGTTGTGGTCAGAGCTTGGGATGGTGTTTCTAGTACTTATGTCTTAGACACTGAAATAAACAATAACTAAAATATGTTCTGAAAAGCTTTTCTGTGTGTTCAAGAAATCCAGAAAACCAGAAGGTTACAGTTTAAACCAGCCAGATCTGAAACGGTAGAACAGAGACCTGAGAAGCAGCGGCAGCTCAGCTTTTGGGAAATCTGAGCTATTCCCCCATTAAAAATAAAATAAAATAAAGAGTTAAAATAAATGTACCTTCCTTCCAGTCCCATGTGCCACTTGCAGCCCTCAATGTAACACATCCATCTTTTATGTGGGGAAGCTACCCTGCAGTCCAAGAATGCATAGCCTACATCCCACAAGGAGTTACCAACTCAGCTGAAGTGGGAGGTGCCCAAGCTGCACTGAATACCTGGCAGCCAGAGCAGAGGACTGACGTTATAAACTAAGGACCATTCCTGTGAGGTGCTTCATATTCTCAGCTTCTGTGGAGGCTGACGAGGCTCAGCAGAATGACAGAGATGCTCAGCACCACACAGGAACGAGCCCTTCATTCTTAGACTATCAGGAGCTAGGGTTGTTCCAATTTTACACTGTCACCTGCTGAAACACCTGGAATCGGATACCAGGGCAGGCAGATTTTCCCTATAAGTGCTCCCTGTTTTACTGAATGCATGGATAGGAACACCCAGAATGCACAATCAGCCTTTTATTTTTTAAACACACAAGCACTGAGTCCTATCATTTTTGCAAGGACATTTTCACATTAGCCAGCTGAAGAAAAAAGTCCCATTCTGCCTTCAGATGCACACGCATGGCTCCCGCTGAAATGAAGTGAGCCACAATTAGGGTAGCAGGCTTACCGTTTGCAAGGTGACTGTCACTTGATCGAAGAGTGTCAAGACCTCACCTGAGTATTCATAGCTAGGACTTGACATTCTCAATCTGCCTCCCTGAACTCGCTCATTCCAGAGCAGAGGACTTTTTAAACCTGTTATATTACTGAGCTAAAAATAGCTCTGCTGGAATCCACCGCAAAGTCAAGTTTGTGATTTGAGATAGTTATTCCGTAACGAACAAGTAGCAGTGCAACTCTTTGAACTCCCTGAAATACATGAAGGACAAACTGATACATCACAAGAGATTATACCGTGTGTTCCAACTGGCGAAATATCAAACATGAATGATTAATGTGAACGATATAGTTGCTAGCCTAGTCATTCCAAAGCCTAATTCACTGATATTTTGTGCTCATATCGTTGGTTTGAAAAGTATCCCTCCTTTTCAAATTGTAGGGGGACGGAAGGGCGCAAGCATGAACGGGGCTTATCTACCCATCAAAGTTGCCCCGGTTGAACTTAAATCTGTTTTAAAACCAATTTAGTTAAATCAGTGCTAAACCCTGTATAACCATTTTAATTTTGTTTTAAGAGTGACTCGTACTTATGACTATCACATCTTAGTGTAAACCTGTTCCTAATCAATTTCAGCTAAATTGCTTTAAGCCAGGCATATATGTATTTATGGGTGCCCATATAGCCTTTTGCAGCAGTTTAACTAGATTGATTTTAAATCACACTTGGTGCAACTTTGCATGAAGACAAGCCTGAAGTCCTTTTGTATATTGATTATGATCCTATCATAGAATCATAGATTATTAGGGTTGGAAGGGACCTCAGGAGATCATCTAGTCCAACCCCCTGCTCAAAGCAGGACCAATCCCCAAATGGCCCCCTCAAGGATTGAACTCACAACCCTGGGTTTAGCAGGCCAATGCTCAAACCACTGAGCTTCCCCCCACCCAAGGAGCTAAAAAAGTAATATTACAGTAATGTTACTATGTTTGAATGTTATGGTCCAATTCTGAGCTCACTTTCACCAGTGTAATTTGGAGTATTACTCCACTGAAGTCAAAGAGTCAGATTCTGATATCAGTTTCACTGGTGTATTTCTGGAGTAACTCAAATGATGCCAAATCTTTTTCCTTTCTGAGATTTTAAATGGTCATTAAAAATAAATAAATCCTGATCTCAGGTGAAAGCAGAGCTGGAGAAGTCTGAGCTCTAGGGCATGGTTTAGAAAGATTAAGTAAAAAGGGAGTCCTCTTAGGAAAGCCACCAAGAAAGGAACATGGGACATCGCACTGGAAAGGTCATCAAGGCTAGGCCCCTGCAAAGGCAGGCAACCCCCTCTCATAGATATTATACACATATTTCCATGTCTATGAAAGAGAAGAACAATTTAAGCATCTCCTTTGTGTGTGTGAGGGTAACAGCCTATGTAAGGAGCTGAAACTGGAATATTGGGCTCACTCTTACCTTTTGTTCCCGTCCATTTAGGCAGTCCCTTGTCTGCACGGTGACTGTAAGCTGTTTGGGGCTGAGCCTGCCTCTTTGTCAGCTGTCAGTACAGTGCCTACCACAACAGGGCTAGGGCTTCCAGGCACTGCTGCAATACAAATAACAACAAGTAGTGACCACGGAGGAGTATGGTGTGATAGACACACACTGTTCTGGTTATCAGCTTGTCCCTGCAAAGTGCGGAGTGCTTCCTTCTAGCTACTGAGCTCCCTCTACTCCCACTGAGGTCAATGGGAACTGGGGGCCTTTTCCTAGCAGGGCTGGGCCCTGTGTGCATCTCTAGGAGTGAGATGGCAAATACATTCTGCTGCATTCTTGATTTTAATTTTTGACCTTTAAGCACCTGTCTTATTCAGCAGGGATTGCCCATGCAGCCTAAATGACCTTCGGATAAGCAGTACAGTGCACTGTCTTGCTCCGCCTGGCGTACCTGACTGCGTCTCAAACAGCTTCACTTTCACATTGTGCAGGAAAGGGAAAGACTAAAGCAGAAAACCTAGCTCGCAAATGTAGTGTCTTTTTACACCTTGCACTAGAGACCTCCTTTCCCTTTGTCCTATCATCACTGATCGTAGAGTACCTGTAAAGTAAAAGTGAGAATGTTGCTACATATATTTACCTCCTAGACACAACCCAGACACAAATAGAGCCCAGTTCCATTAGGTATTGTGAGCCCTCAATGCCAAGTGACTTCAGTGGGAGTCAAGCGAGCTCATTATTTAAAATGAGGCGTGCAACATGATGATGATGAAACGTTCTCAGACAGTAGTCTCCAAATCTCTCTACGTATTATAGATGTCTGTATTTCCAGTCACACTGATGTATACTGTTATAAGCTGGGTAAAACCTTGAATTAAAATTTTGTTCTAACTGATGTGTGAACGTGCCCTTCTCTTAAAATAGTTGGAAGAAACTAGCGGGGTGTGTGTGAGAGAGAGAGATCTACTGGGTATTGTAACCAGGTGTGTGCGGATGTGAGAAAACACACAAAAAGTGAGAAGAGACAAAAACAGAGAGACTACACAGACAAAAAAGCCAAACAGTAGCCTCTGAGTACAGTATGAATTGGGAAAAAAAGCTAGAGATAAAGCTTTTGGGTCTGTTGGCTAAAGAGGGTTGGGGCAGTAAGCTAAAAAAAACCCCACTCCTTTTGTTCTGAGTTCTTCCTGCATTCAGAGAAGCAGAACTTTGTACATTCCTTGTAAATAAACAAGAGTGCATCAAAGAATAGCAGCCTCCATCAATTCTACTTCCAACTGGAACATTCCCAGGGCCCTAAAATTTGACTGGTTCCTTGGGTTGAAAAGGAGCAAAAATGTTAATTCCAAATTCTTCCCCACAACCTGAAGCAAACACTGACCAGCAACTGTACACCACACCACAGAAACACTAAGCCAGGAACCAGTCCCTGTAACAAATCCCATTGCCTACTCTGTCCCCATATCTACTCTAGCGACACCATCAGAGGACCCAACCACATGAGCCATACTATCAGGGCTCATTCACCTGCACATCTACTAATGTGATATATTCTATCATGTGCCAGCAATGCCCCTCTGCTATGTACATTGGCCAAACCAGACAATCTCTACGTACAAGAATAAATGGACACAAATCAGACATTAAAAATGGTAACATACAAAAGCCAGTAGGAGAACACTTCAATCTCCCTGGATATTCAATAACAGATTTAAAAGTAGCCATCCTTCAACAAAAAAACTTAAAAACAGACTTCAAAGAGAAACTGCAGAGCTACAATTCATTTGGAAACTTAACACCATTAATTTGGGCTTGAATAGGGACTGGGGGTGGCTGACTCACTACAAAAGCAATTTTCCTTCTCGGTATTGACACTGCCTCATCAGTTACTGGGAGTGGACCACATCCACCCTGACTGAATTGGCCTTGTCATTACTGGTTCTCCACTTGTAAGGTAACTCCCTTCTCTTATGTGCCAGTGTATCTATGCCCGTATGTGTAATTTTCACTCCAAGCATCTGAAGAAGTGGGATTCTTATCCACAAAAGCTTATGCCCAAATAAATCTGTTAGTCTTTAAGGTGCCACTGGATTCCTCCTTTTTTCCCCCGTGTCTTTGTGTATATTCTGTGTAGCATGGTGTTTGTTTATTTTGGGGGGGGGGCGTTAATTCTTTCACTAATAAGTTCTGACCATAGAATAATATGACATTTTCCAATTATATCTGTAAATTTCCCATAATGCCAATCTCAGGTATTTTTCTCGAGGAGGATTAGGTAGAGAACGTTCTTTGTTCACAAGTAGGCCCCTGAGTGGTCTTGACTCCCATACAGTTGCCCAAGCCTATCAGGTTATCATTTGGACTTGGGTTGGGCACTTAAGAGGCAGCTTTTTTGAGGCATTGTGTCTGTGGAACCACTCAACCCAGGATATCCATTCAACAGCTAGCTAGATTCCCATATTGGTTTTCATCCTTGGTATCCAAGCACTTTCCAAGTAAAAAGACATAGCAAAGAATAATATCCATTGACCACAGAGGCAGACACCAGAAACCTGCCTAAGAACTGTGTTTCCCTCTTATATTCAGAACTATAATAAAGAAAGAACAAATGAGATCTACGCAGGCTGCAGTTTGTGTTATTTTTCATCAGAGAAAACATTCCAAGTACATTTTCAGGCATGTGTCACTATATAATGTCATTTTTACGTGCATTAAATAATTTTCATAAATTATACAAATTATCTTGTTCCATCAGCAATGATTTGGGCAAACCTGCTCTATGATCACTTTTTCTAATCCAGTGCCAAAACCACAGTCAACTTCACAAATCAGAAATGGGCACAGAAGCAACATGTCTATCATGCAATAACAGAGCAAGTCCCCCTGGACATTTCAACGCTAGAACAAGTCAGCTTATCACAAGTGTAATATTCTTACCTAAAGTCAAGTGACACTCAGAAAAAAACAAAATACGTTCCTTCCAGTCTAATCCTTATAACACTATGATCCCTGAGCAGGCTATACCAGGGACAAATGCATCAGCACTAACACGAAATGGCTTTTGGAAAGTAATTCATTTTTTTTTTAAATCCAGGCAGTTGAAGTATCATTCCAAATGGCAATCTCCAAACCTGAATTCCACTGTATACTTTTACACACTGATCTCTTGACTGGTACTTGTTTTGCAAATACTTTGGAAATATCGCATTGAGCCTCAAATCCGTTTCCAGGTGTCCTACTGAAAAACAGCACTATGGCAACTTCCCAACAATGCAATTAACGTGTAACATGCTGCTTAGTTTTTGTGTTAAATGCTTTGCCAGGAAATAAAATGCAACTAATTATTGACACCAAAAGGAGGAGGGAGAAACTGAATATTTTAAACACACAACTGATGCTACATATGGGGTGATCGAAGTTTGAAGTCTGAACGTGCTGCTTGTTCCAGGGCTGGGTGCATTGTAAAGGCAGTACACTGCACTCCTTGCGGTGGGGGGAAGAGGCAGAGACCCTCATGTTGCTCTCTGATACCCTCCCTCACCCTGGCTGACTCAGGAGCAGAATTAACCCGTAGGACTCGGGCCCTCTGTGTTATGTACTTGAATGCTGTTTTCAGTACCTCTACACCTCTCTTACACCTCATAATGGAAGCATCCTCCATATTCCCTTCTTTCCCTTCCCAGCAACAGGACAAGACTCCTCTGTCATAGCTACACCTCCTGGCCTCCCACTGAACACTCCTCTGTAGTGAGAGCAAGTAATTTCACTATCAGAGATTTCACCGTATAGAACTACAACACTTTTACTCCAACAGCTGCATGCTTTCCGATCGTGGGAGTAAATTGGAGTCATCAGCCAGTTAGGCACCCAGTGTTGATTCTGAACTCAAACTTTGGGGCTAAATTCCCTGGCGGAGTAAGTGGGCTCTTCTGACTTTAATGGCATTTTGTACACTAACCCTAGCAGAGAATGAAATTCTTGTTTTTTGTGGTTCATTATTTCTTTGACATACATTTGCTCCTTCCTCTTTCTATATTGTTTGGCCAACTGTGCGTTACTGAACGGCCAGCCCACTGAAATACACATTAAGCTGACTGTGACTCTGCAAACCCCAGCTGTTTGTTAAAATGCATTTAGGAGTTTCTCACATAATCAATGGTGATGTCGTCTGACTGAGCCCCTTTACTCACTCCTTCTGCAGCATCAGCCTGGGAGCTTGAGCAGTAGCCTGAGGTGATGTCCCCAAGATGCCTGCCTGTGATGTTTCTTTCAGCCACTGAATGTCTGGGTGCTGGTCCCTGGTAAAACAAGGCACACAGGACTGGAACTTGAGCTGGGTGGAAGCCCATATGTGTCTATATGGTTGTTTTCTTTTATACATTCATCCTATTTAAGTTGGACTGCTCCTCCTGCCCACAGCTTTGCTAGCCTTCTCCTCAATCAAAAAAGGGGGGGAAAGGTTTTCCATAATTGTTTTTAACTTATGTTTCCAACTCTGTCTCTCCCCTCGACTATCCAGCTCTCTCTAAGGCAGCATTTTTAGCATTCATCATAGGGACCCCAATAGAGCTCTCCCAGCTGAGGAGAATTTAAATTTGAGTAAGTTAAATTTGAACAGTCTACTGACTACAAAGCTATACGACATGCTGCGTCCTCCTTTGGCTCTATATTCTTGTAGGGTTTTGTCTCCCTCTACTGGCTGGTCTACATAAAAAAACTTATGAGATTATTGCTGGCTCCAGTTAACAAAAGTAAACATATAATTAAGGGTTAGAGGCTTATGCTTTTGGTGATGAAGTCTAGAATTCAAATCTCACTGTCAGCCCAAATAGATTCAGTTATATTATGACTTAAATATTGTCCTAATTTGGTCTAATACTGAGGTTTATAGGCTTTTTAGTCCACCCCAAGGATGAGATTGGAGCATAGGCTTGGTTTTTACTGAAAAGCAGTTACTCAGTTTAAACTGACTTATTTCAATGTTCAGGACACACTGTTGCAACCATCAAAACAGCATATTTTACCTTGTGCAACTACTCTAAATTAATAACAAAAATGGATACATCTCAAAAGGGTTTTTTAACCACCCATTAATGCCATCATGTCTTTAGAAGCTGTCATTAGTGTTGGTATGTGCCAAAAAACATGAGGAATAGAAAAAAACACTGAGGGAGGGAAGACTGATTTGGAGAAGTGATTTAGAGCAAAGGATTTACTAGCTGTGCAAGACTGTGCATATGGAATCATGGCGCTGACCACGTGACTCTGTGGCAGGTAGTGGTGCAACTGAATCAGGAGTAACGGTCCCTGATTAGCAAATGAGTGCAGCCTCAGTCGTCCCCAGCCCAGCTTTATTGTCCTGCCAGTTGTCTGATCTTTTCAGGACATGATACGAATACCAATGGGGGCAAACATATATGTATGTATCTGTATGGCAGCATGTGCACTGCAAGCCAAATCTTTGTTCATTTCAGTTTGAAAGTAGATCTCCTAGGTTCAGATTGGTTTATCTTTGGATTTTCAGCTCTTGGATTTGGCAGTACTGTCAGTCAGCTGGGGACTCTGATGTGTTGCTGTTCTATGGGCATCTCCCCAGCTCATCTTCCAATGTGCGGTGTGATAGACCCAGGCCATTTGGGAACAGCAGAGTAGTAGAAGAGAGATATACTGGCCACTGGATAAGCAGTTTTCTGTTCCCTGAGTGACCAGAGCGGGGGCTGCTCCAGGCTAATGAGAACACCTGACTCCAAATAACCTGCTAAGAGTCAGGTAAGGCTGTTAAGCACCTGACTCTAATTAAGGCCCCTCTGATGCTATAAAAGGGCTCACTCCAATCAGGCCAAGGGGAGCCAGAGGAGAGGAAGTGTGTGTGAGGAACTGGGAGCAAGAGGTGTGCAAGAAGCTGAGAGTGAATAGGCAAACTGCTGGAGGACTGAGAAGTACAAGCGTTATCAGACATCAGGAGGAAGGTCTGGCGGTGAGGACAAAGAAGGTGTTGGGAGGAGGCCATGGGGAAGTAGTCTAGGGAGTTGTAGCTGTCGCGCAGCTGTTCCAGGAGGCACTATAGACAGCTGCAGTCCACAGGGCCCTGGGCTGGAACCTGGCGTAGAGGGCGGGCCCGGGTTCCTCCCAAACCTCCCAACTCCTGATCAGACACAGGAGGAATTGACCTGGACTGTGGCTTCTACCAGAGGGGAAGGTCTTTGGGCTGTTTGCTGACCCACAGGGTGAATCTGTGAGGCGAGCAAATCCGCCAAGAAGCGCAGGACCCACTAAGGCAGAGGAGGAACTTTGTCACAGTGGATGCATCACACAACACTGATTGGCAGACTCACCTTATTACCCATTTCTGATACTGCTGTCTGTCTATGGAATCGTTTGTTCAATGGCTAAAGAGGAGCCATCTTCACTGAGAAACATGGCAACTCTTCAACAGCACAAAGCCACACTATATAGGTATCCAGAAAAGGAAGAAAAAAAACCAACACTATGAGATGACTATAAAAGATCCTGATATTTCTGAGCACATACTCCTCCAAGCGAAGACCATAGAAGTTGCTCAGCACCTTTGGAAGTCAGGCCTCCATTTAATCTTTTGATGTTAGAAATGGTCATCAGACTTGTGGGAGATACCACACCTTCTCACTCCTGAGAGAAGAAGAAAAGAAGAAAACAAAACCTCCTCTTTTAGGTCTTCTGCACCAAAGAGATTTGAAACATTAAATGCTAAAAATATCTTCTAGCATATAAGTGTGTTCCCATGTCAGCAAAGGAAAAAAAAAACTACCTACCTTTTGCACTGGACAAGCTCACAAAAGTTGTCTTCAACAGTATATGAACCAGATGGGGCTTTTTGTGGGTTTGCTGCAATTATAAATTACAATGCTGTTTATAATAAGGTTTTTATTTTTCTTCAATCATATGGGAGTTTTAAAAACTCGAAATAGTCAGCATTCCACAGTCTCTGCCCACAAGCAAGTGTGAGACGGCTCCAAGACTCCTCAATTTGTTTGCATTGCAATATGTTTCTAATGAAAAAACAAGCTTCTGAAATGTGGAGACATCACAAATACAGGACTTCTTCATACAAGCGTTGTGTAAGATAAAATAGAGATTGAATCCACAGGGCTGTACAGAAATGTAATAGGGTTCTATTATGCTAGAATCCTGTAGAAATTTAAAAAAAAGTATGAGATTCTTTCTATAGAGTATTTGAACCATCCTATAGAATTCTATAGCTAGGATTCTATATAAAATGGGCAAATAAAACCCTATAGGAAAATTAGCTGAATTATGTAATTCCTTATTGGCCAACTTTTTATTTGACTATTGTAAGGCCCTTATCCAAACCCCATTTAAAGTCAATAGTCATATTTCCACTGACTTCAATAAGCTTCGCATCAGGCCATATATGCTTACGAGCATTTGCATGCCTTGGCATAGTTAGCGAAATCTAGTTACAGTAAAGAATATGCAGAGAAGAATGGTCCATGACATGCTTCTTCCCAGCTTTTTAAACACTGTGGATGATGAAGCAATCTTCTACTAGAAATAAAAAACAGCACAAGTCCTGTGATTAGCACTGAAAGCAATCACCCAACGTAGATGCATCTCAACAAATTTCCATCACTTCAGAGAAAACGATCCTAATCTTAACCAGATGTGGAAAAATGAAAAGGAATGTAAAAAATATCAGTTTGAAAATGTTTATTTCATTCCCCCCCCACATGCAGCTGTTTTTTTTTTAAAGTGTGAAGTCAAAGCACATAAATGATAAAAACAGACCTTTTCTAACCAGAGGCCCAAGATCTCTAAATATTTGTGCTTCCCCCCCCCCCAGACTTCGACTGATACTTTCTCCCCGTTCTTTCCCGATTCTTCTTGAGAACTCCTCCTTCCGCTCAATCTTTGCTTTTATCATCACCCCCATATGTTATTCCCTCAGAATCTCCTTTCTTCCATTATCCTCAAGTCTCTTTCTCGATTACCTAGCCAGACCATTCGCTCGTATGCTGCCACTAAAAGACTCATAAGACAACCATGCACTCGCTTGTCCTAATCAAACTCATGCACTCACCAAACCCACACACCCACGTAACCCATGTACCCATTCACTAATTTCCTTCTTGCTCTCTGAGACGCAGCCATTTATCACTCACTAGCTATCCCTCCACATCCCGTTCACTGGGCTTCCCAATGCACCCACCAATTTTCTCCTCCCCCCAGCCAGGCATGCACCAGTCTCCCACATACATGTGCATGTGCACCATGAACATCACTGGCCCCTCAACTACTGCAGCTCTCTGGCCATCCCTTTCCCACAAGGCTGGGCTCTTTGGATGCTCCTAACCCTCACATGTGGGGCTTTCAACCTTCCCTGCTTAGGAAGATTTTCAGGTCTAGCCATGCAGTAAGTTGCAACTTTTCGTGGGTTGTTCTCACACCAATCCTTTGTTTGCATTAGCAGAGTGAACACTGTTGTGCTGTCCTTTAAATGTGCCTGTACGTCCATTGCAGTTAACACAATTGCTTTTGCTGTGTCAGAGTGCTGGTTTTTTCCAATTGTTCTCAGAACATTTTATGAATTCTCTTTGCACTACACATATTGGAATCCCATCAGCTATTTCTTGATTGGTTCAGCAAGAAACACTCAGTGGATTGCAGCAGAATTGTTTCCAGTAGGCATGGTCCGCAAAGAAAAAGGTCTTCTCTATGAACAAAGCAAAAGCAAATGGAAGAGCACAGAGTGGTATTTAAACCTCTGGCATGTCAAGTTATTTAAAAGCCTCCTTTTCACAGTCCAAATAATTGACCTTTCATTGCCCAGCAGAATAATACTAACTTTTGTTCCAATTATGAGGGGTTTTTTTTGTTTGGCTTAA
This sequence comes from Mauremys reevesii, assembly GCF_016161935.1. Classification (NCBI taxonomy): domain Eukaryota; kingdom Metazoa; phylum Chordata; order Testudines; family Geoemydidae; genus Mauremys; species Mauremys reevesii. The sequence continues at coordinate 110,049,928 of NC_052628.1, forward strand.
AACAAAAATATTTTTAATCTTTGCACAATAAGGCTATTTGGATTTGAGACCAGAGTCTGCAAACAAAACCAAAAAAAAAAAAAGCACTTCTTCTATACAAGCTTCTGAAAGGGCACACAAGGAACTAATTTCTCCATGAGAAAGCTGGTATTTAAGATTATTGAGCCAGCCAGAGCATTTTGCAATGCTAGGTTACAGCACTGATCTGCACCATGGTTATAACCTAAAACAAATCCTTAGTCATTAATTGGTGAATTGTGTTTGGATCCTGCCATCTCCCCTGATCTGCATGCTGGACTGGGCCTGGGAGCAAAGGACTCCAAAGTCCTAATACAGCCCCTAAAATCATCTCTTTCTCTCCGAGGTGTTGAGCAAGTCTGCTTCTGTAAAATGGGGATAACAGCGTTGAACTTAATTTTCACTTTGCATTTATTTTCACATTTAAAAAAAATCTACAGCAATAAATTCCCAATATGTTTTACATGTTCAATAATTTAGTCTAAAAATGGACACGTGAATATGCAAGGAACAATGAACAAAGCTAAAATAAGCAGGACTGTAATCTAGGGGTGGGCAAACTTTTTGGCCCGAGGGCCACACCGGGGAATAGAAATAGTATGGCGGGCCACGAATGCTCACAAAATTGGGGTTGGGGAGCAGGACGGGCTGCGGGCTCTGGGGTGGAGCTGGGGATGAGAGGTTTGGAGGGAAGGAGGGTGCTCCGGGCTGGGATTGAGGGGTTTGGAGAGCGGGAGGGGGATCAGGGCTGGGGCAGGGGGTTGGGACATGGGGAGAGGCTCAGGGGATGCAGGCTCCAAGCGGTGTTTACAAGTCGCTCCTAGAAGCAGTGGCATGTCCCTTCTCCAGCCCCCAACTCAGCGCCCCGGCCAGAGCGGGACCAAGCCATGTGGTCTGGCCCCCGACCCAGTGCCCCAGTCAGAGCGCTGGAGCATGGCCAAGCCGCGTGGTCCGGCCCCCGACCCGGAGCAGGGCCGAGCCACATGGTGCAGCTCGCGGGCCAGCTTTGAACAGCTTGCGAGCTAGATCCGGCCCGCCGGCCGTAGTTTGCTGACCCCTGCTGTAATCAGTACTAGTCTTTCTAGTGTGTTTCAAGGATTAATCGTCGCAGTTCCCACAGCTTGCTGAAGTGGGCTCAATTCTTGGCCTTAAAGATGAAGTGTCAGATCTTCAGCTGGTATAAATCAGCACAGAGTTATTGACAACATGACTTCAGTGGTTCTACACTAATTCACACCAGCTCAGAATCTGGCCCAACAGTGCTTTAAATTCTAAAAATTTATAAACATGGTTGTTGCCAGCACAATCTCACTGCAGTGTGGACAAACCTTTAGTTGACTATTCCAGCGCCTCTTTATTTTACAGTATTTGTGGCTCCCTGTAATTTCTCCATACTAGAAATCAGCCAGGACAACTGGATTAGCAATGTTTAGCTTTGCCAATTTCTGACAAAATGCAAGAAAGTTATGCTACCATGCTTCACAAACCTGTGACCTGAAAAACAAACAAACAATTGCAATACAGTCAGACAACAAGCATACCAAACTCATATAGAGTACTGGACTCTATGGAGGGTTCACCACCAAAATATCCATGCAGTTTAAAAAATGCAAGTACAGACACTGCACCAGTAAATCAGCAAGCAAATAAGTGAATGCAATTTGTAGTAAATATTTAAAGCCACTTCTGCAGATTTGACATTAGCTTCTGCTAATGAGCACGATCTTGCTTTTGATGCCAATGTTTTCCTGGAACACTGGAATCCTCATTTTATCACATCCATACGACTAGTCAGGCAAACCACATGTTTCCGTAAACACATGACAATGAAATAGCATGTTTGTTCACACAGACACAAAGAGACTCATTGAGATGTGGCAGATACATGGGCCGAGAACATTGAGAAAAAAAATTCACTGAAAGGCGGCTTGACCAGTTCTGGGAAAAATATATTTTGAAAGTGAACTGTGATTTTTAATTGGAAAAACTGACTGGGAAAATTATTTTCCCATATTGCATCATAAGGGATGTCACTGTTAGCCATTTCTCTATCTTCTCCTGTGCCTCAGATCAACATGCAGAAACAGTTTTATCTGTATATAGACCAACCCAAATAACATGAAAATTATTTCTAAATGTAAATACTTGGACAGAAATCAGATACTACAGTCACCAGGGCTGTACCTACCTAGATAGAAAACCACAGGACATAGTTTTTTTCTTGAGCATGAAAGATACCTGGGTGAAATGTAGGTCAGTAGAACAAAATGGCTTCTAATGAGTAGTATGCATTAGTAAGACACTGTGACAAATGGCCTCTTATTAACTAGCACCAGCTCTTGAAGCGTCAACATCAAATGGAGTCACAGGAAGCTTTAAAGTAATTGAAGTGCAAGGTCCAGACATTGTGATAGTGTAATCATATGTTAGCCTTCACCATCATATCAGATGAACATCATAACAAACACAGATCAGTGCAATGTCAAACTGTCGTATCAGTTATTCTGCGACTTTCTGCCATTCAACCTGGCATATTGCCTCCTTCTGTCCTCTCTTCTGACGAACAGAACAAGCTGGAGTACGTTCAGTCAGCCCATAGGACCCCACAATCCAGCCATAGGAGGGCACAACAGAACATTGTTCCCTATTGGCAGGACCCTCTGTATTCTTTGGCTGCACAAGAAGCCCGTGTAGTCACCTGGAGCTAAAGAATTGTGCTTCAGAATCTAAAATTGTGTTTTAAAAAGCCTGTTTCTAAGGCCCATGGTAGTGGAGGTAAGCAGCCTGAAAAACTCAGAACTGCCACATTCATCTGAATGGGTGTGAATACTCACATGGTTTAAATGTCATTTTAAGATGTTGCTACTGATCTTTTTTAGCAGAAATATCCAAGTAATGTACATATCCCATGATCCTAAATTGCTCCTGTCCATGTGCCCCAAGCTCCAAATATATCTCACATAGCGGCCAAACCCGGTTTTGTGTTGTCTGCAACGTTTTGACAATTGGAAGCATGGACACTATGTAAAATAAATTGTATTTAATTAAAATAATGGGGGTCCTACTCTTTTTTACTGTCAGGAAGGAGTTAAAATTCAGCCAGCAGAAAGGACAAACTGCTGAGAAGCAAGAACACTAACAACTGTAAACAATTAATAAGCTTATATAGTCAATGCCCACCCAGTAGAACAATGCTAACCCTCCCTTCACAAACCACTGGATGTTTGTAAGCACTCACCCCTCCCCTCCCACCTCGCCTCCTTCCCCCACAAGGTAGTCATAGATGTTTAATGCAATTAGAATGACCTCTATATGTACGTACTGTTCTTATTTTTCATCTTTGTTCAGGGTTCTCTCTTGACTTGTAACAGTCTGTCTCTGTATGTACAAATAAATTAATAAATTAATGTATATAACTGGCCACTATGGCACCATATTTTCAAAGCTGCTTGTCAGTCTTCCTGATACTATAAATAACCCCCCTTCAGTAGTGTCTGTGCTTGCCTGATTCTTGGGGAAAGGAATCTTTTTGCCTAATGTTACTAAGTGTTATTTTTCATTGTTACATAATTAAAAACGTCAGATTTCTTAAATGTAAATGAAGCTGGCACAGAATTAAAGTCCAGCTGATGGCGTTTTGTCTATTGTACATTTTCTAACATTTTATCCAGTCTAGTTTTGTATGTGCCAAGTGATGAAGCTTCTGCCACTTCTTTGAGATTATTTCATAACCTTACAAAACTCACTGTCAAGATAATTTTTAATATTTATTCAATTTAAGGACTCTTCTTTAATTTCATCCAGTTACTCCTAGTTAAATCCGTGCTCCACCTGTGAAACACGTTACCTCCCTTCTTCATACAGCAATCTGTAATTTAATGCCCTCCTGCTCTCTCCCTGTCTTCTAACCAAGGTTTATATCTTATTTTACTCCATAAATTAATCCTTCTAGGGCCTATAATAATTCATTTTTGGTGCCCTTTTGACATTCTCTGTTACTCAATTTTATCCAGGTAGTAAAGTGCCTAGAAGTTGATAGGATAAGACCAGGCCGTACAGAGACTATTGAATCTCCATGCTGTCGTTACAATGCTTATATAGCCCCAATTTGCAGTGATCTTACCTTGCTGGTACATTTTAATCATGAGTCATGTCTAATTTGCTGTCCAGTATTATCCTCAAGTCTTTTTCAGCATTAGTGCTTTGCAGATTTTTCTCCTGTTGAAAATACAAGTCTTCCAACTCTATTAACTTGCCCTTCCATTTTTCCAAGACATAGTTAGCAAGCTGGGTAGACAATAATGCCTCTAGGTTCCTCCATATTATTGCTCTGCCTATCCTGATGGATGTTTAAACCTTCCTCGATTCAGTGTATCTGCAAATGCAATTTGTGTTCAATTTTACCCTGCCATCCTGATCAATAATGAAGATGGTACATAAAATAGGAGCTGCAATATACCACTACACACTCCTCGTTTCCTTGGGACAGAGATGTGGCTCTTTTACAACCCTTTCTGCTGAACAGTAATTGTTCTTCCTCTATGTGTTTAGAAACTCTCTTTCTAGGGTAGTTCCATTATATTAGCAGGGATTGAAGCCAGATTTACTCAATGGTAACTGCCAGGATTATGCTTTTCTTTTCCATCCATTTTTGAAGGTTCAAGGAAACTGAACAGATCTTCTACTTCTGGTACCCCCCTATCCCCCACATGCATGTGACTTTTCATAAATATGAATGAAATTAATAGGCAGCAGGTTTTAAACAAATAAAAGGAAGTAGTTCTTCACACAGCGCACAGTCAACTTGTGGAACTCCTTACCTGAGGAGGTTGTGAAGGCTAGGACTATAACAGCATTTAAAAGAGAACTGGATAAATTCATGGTGGTTAAGTCCATAAATGGCTATTAGCCAGGATGGGTAAGGAATGGTGTCCCTAGCCTCTGTCAGAGGATGGAGATGGATGGCAGGAGAGAGATCACTTGATCATTGCCTGTTCGGTTCACTCCCTCTGGGGCACTTGGCATTGGCCACTGTCGGTAGACAGGATACTGGGCTAGATGGATCTTTGGTCTGACCCAGTACGGTCATTCTTGTGTATTAGCAACAGTTCAACAAGTAGGTGAAATACATGGACTGAAACATATAAATTCCACCACCCCATTCACTTACTGTTTAAGAAACTGCTTGTTTGCTCATGAAAGTGGCCTTTACACTTGAAGGAAATAAAGGACAACTACATGACAAATTTAGAACAGTCTAACAAAGTACCCCAGAATGTTCTATTTGTGGTATCCATTCTCTGCTCCTTAGCATATTTAATGCTGAAATATAGGACAAAGGACAATCAATATTGACATCTATATTAGGCATTAAAGCGAGATCTCTCAAATTAAGTAAGGCTTTACCAAATTCACAACCATGAAATCTCATCTCTCCTGTGAAATCTGGCTAGTGTAGGGGAGGAGCAGGTCTGGGGACTCTTACCGTGCGCCCAACTCCAGATGCTCATCCCAGCCAGGCTGGGGAGAAATGGGACTTCCTCTTCCCCTGCAGAGGCCACTCCTGGGGCCAGATCAAACCCATCTCTGGGAACCTCTCCCAGCTGCTGGCTGGGAGCCCAGCCCTGAAGGCAGCACTGCTGCCAGCAGTAGCACAGAAGTAAGGGTGGCAATACTGCAACACTCCACAATAGCCTTGTGACCCCCTCCAATGGCCCCTTTTGGGTCAGGACCCCTACAGTTACAACACCCTGAAATTTCAGATTTAAATATCTGAAATCATTACAATTTTTAAAATCCTCTGACCATGAAATTGACCAAAATGGACTGTGAATTTGGTAGGGCTCTAAACATAAACATCCCCAAACATTGGCTAAGTATTTGAGTTATGCTTTCACTCTTGGTCTTAAGCTTGGATTCCTCTTCTCAAAAAAATCTTACACTCCTTGTGCTGGAAATGAAACGGTTGTGGTGTCAACAACAGCATCCACTCCACGGGGTGTTGTGCTTTAACCATGACAGCATATCCTACTGGTGGGCTGGGGCCAGAAACAAGATTGGTAAGAGCGCACATACACATACAGGACTGAAGTCATTGTGGTGCCCTGCTAAGCAGTAGCAATCCTAGATAAATGTGTGGTGGAGAATGCAACTTTTTGTAACATCAAAACATGGGGTGCTTTGCTGCCAGTCTTGATGCAAGCAGGGTGGGAAGAGAGAGGAAGACCCCAAAGCAGTGGATATCAGTTGGGCAAAAAAAAGCAGGACGACTTAATAGTAGATGAACGCCATCCTCTTAACCACTCCTTCCCCCGCCCAGAGAAATCAGTAAGAAGTGTTGCGATTTTCCTGAATCCATAAGAAGCACGTCAATAGGTAATACAGGACCTTGTAGAAAGGTGTGATAGCGGCTTACCAGGGATATGACTGAGGGGTCAGTATTCCCTAATATACATAACCCACGTTTTCAGACCTGAAAACAAGATTTTCAAAAACAGGCTCCTAAATCTATATTTAGGCAAGTAAGTGACAAGTACTGAGAACCAAATAGCTCTCACTAACGTCAGCTAGAGGTTGATCGGGCCCCAGTACAAGAAGGGAAATTTAAATTAAGTAGTTTTCAACTGGATTTGGAATTTTAGAAGACTAACATTTTTAAACAGTTACCACAGCCATCCTTTATTTGCTCACAAAGACACCCGAAAGGGTTGGTTAAGCGTTTAACTCCCTTTATCATTCCAGCCTAAGACCCTGCCTTTGGAAGAATACAAATAATATTTTCTTTCGTGAAAAAGGGTCTTTCCCCCATTTTTAAAAGGGCAAATGATTACATAATTCACTCCATCTTGAACACAGAAGTATAGTTCTTCAGCAGAAGCTCCAGAAGGACAAATAAAATCCACACGCAGTTTACTAAAAGGCCTCCCTTATACCACATAATAAATTTGACAGCACAGCATGCAAATGCATTAATAATTTATTCACTGTACAGTCTGCATCCATGACAATAGTCAACAAAACTAGCATTTGAATGAGTTCCAGCAGTTAGCTGTTTCAAAGTGAAAATGCACAAAAATGTTTTCAGTAAACAGAGCTTTGCTGTTAGTAGTGTCAGTATTAAGTTTTCAAAGCTTTATCACGCTACAATAATTAATTCCAGCACTGCGTCTAAAGTCAATTGAACTTTAGCAACTTACTTCCATTTCAGAAATGTAATGTCATCTACTTTTAGTTCTTAATGCCATCTGAGAAGCCAAGCAATACAGATAGTTTATGAATTATGCCATTTTTAATAGGCAAACTGATTAAAAATATATGAAGATAAATTGGTGACACATTAAAATGATCTCTGTATCATTGGGTTAAGTCAGCATAATTCTAACAACAGTTTTCCTGATGAGACGCTGGTAGAAGGAAGCCCAACAGCATGAGACATTTTGCAGGGACTCTACGAAAGTGTATTATGTTTTTATTTTTAAGATTGACTTGAATTTTTTTTTTAAAAGATAAACTTTAATTTGTGAGAGTGATTATGCATGTAATAAGGCATGCACACAGCAAGTAATGGTCATTCACATGTATAATCTTATTTTCATATGAAACTGTAGTAACTGCACATACGTATTAAGTACACAATGACATACCATACTTTTTTTTTTCCTATTTAGAAAATAAATATATTTTTATTATAAAAAATATATTTTTAAATGAAAATCACATTCAACACATGGACATTATGACATTTAGCTTTTGATCAGTATCCTTTCTTTAGAGGAAAAATCCATTATTCTGAAGTGTTGTGTCTTACGTCTCAACTAATGAAACTGAGTTTGAAAATGAGTTGTTCACAGAGCAAACCCATCCTATAAAAAAAAAGTTATAACAAGGCCATAAAAAGCAAAAGCAATTTTGGCTTAGATTCCATTTACCAGTATACATCTTTGTTTGGAATCTCATCATGGAATATCAACAACACACACAACACAACACATTTAGAAGTAGATTTTTTTTTTTTTTTTTTTTTTTTTTTTTTTTTTTTTGAGAGAAAAAGAAGAGAAGACAGACAGCAGCACACAATGCAGATGCATCACTTAGCATAGTACACCATGTAGCATGTTGGCAAAACCTGAAAAGCATCTGGGGAATCTGAAAACTACATCCAACAACTCAGATTATTCAAGTAAGAAATGCTGTGAAAGCAGGTAAAGTACGTTTCCTGACTTCCTGCTGTTCTTTATCTCTCTATGCAAAGCAAAACAAGTGGACTGAGAGGTGAGTGTGTTGGCATGGAAGAGGGAGATTAGTATCTCACTGAACCAGAGTTTGTTTTTCCATCAACACTGTTAACTCCTATTAGTTAACAGCCACATCGATTCCTGAATGAAGTTATGCTGAACATATGACAAAGGTAATATGAAAAGAAAGTGTCTATCTTGACGTTTGGCTATATTCCAGGGGTTATTTCCAAAAAGAACAAAGGCACAGGTGGTCTAGTATTTTAATGTGGCCTTTGTTTTTATTCATAAAAAAGAATAGGAGCAGATTATAAAAAGAAAGGTTGGCAATGGCTATGCAAGTGTAAAACCTAATTTTCCGAAAGAGCTCAATTATGTTGGGTCATTAAGCACTGAAATGCATGATGGTTCAACATAGTCAGTGACAGAAAATCCTGGTGGGCACTTATACACGCAAAACAGCTTAAAAAATGACCCCGTTTTAAAAGCAGCATTCTTCAGATCAGTTTGGCTTTACAATCCACTAAAAGGCAGCACTCTGCCTCCCAAGGATAATGCTGTACAGTTCTCTTTCATCTTTAGTTTTGTTTTTTTTAATATCCTTTTAAATGCATCACATAAAGTAGCAAAAGAAGTTTCTGGTGAGGTTGGAATGGGGAGCAGGGAAGGTGTTTTTCACACTAGCCCCACATATAAGAAAGAAGACAGAACAAAAAAAAGCGTTAAAACTGTTCTTCCAGTTTCTGTTTCACAAAAGGCAGTGCCCTCCATAATGGAGAGGACAAGAAGTATGGTTTTCTATGACAACACTGGGAAATACTGATAAGATAAGGAGGGACACAAAAAGAAGAGAAATGGTGGGGAAGCTGTATGATCTCTCAAAAGAGTCAATACAAAAGCCTCCCTTTAAATCAGTTTAAGCCAGAACTGTGGCAAAGTTTACACAACAAACCCAAAATATCATAAAAACTACTGCAATATTTACATTCACTGTAAACAACAAAAAAGGCTCTTTTGAAGTGTGCTTCCCTAACTGAAGTGACTTTCCCTCTAATACTCCCTCCCCATTTCGACTGGATTGTAGTGTAACTTGCTTTCAGTCACTGCATTAGAGTGCAAAACTGTGCTTATCAAAAAGGGAAAAATGGTGTTTACATTACTAGCTTTCTTTCAGCAGCATACAGGATCTTTAAAATGTCATTAGTACATCACGTTCTTGTACACTAGTGTAGAAGGGTCTCCCAAAGATAAAGGAATGTAGACCAGGTTTGATCTTCTCAGCTAAAGCCATTATTATGTTAAGATCGCCCTCTGCTGTTAAGTCAAGGTCTATTTTTAAGTTACGGAGAGACTTAAAAGGCTTTTTTCCTTTCTGCCTGCAAGAGTAAAGAGAAAAACTGTTACAACACAGGAAGATTTCCCAGTGAACAAGAAATTCCCACCCCCTCCCTTCTATTATCTTTTTTACTTACGTATCATCCTCTATGTACTTTATAAGAGTTAAGGCTTTTCTATGAAGGACTAGCAGAAACTGGGCAAGGAAAGTACTCCTCAGAGACAAGCCAGGTTTCAAATGAAAGACCTGTTAAAAATTACAGTAGAAAACTAAATTACATGCAACTCAAGTTTCATTCCAGGAATGTGGAAACTAAAACACTGAACTAACATATATGTAACAGTTCCTAATTATGCTAAAGGAAATGTATAATCATGAAAGGATACATTTTAGACTCTATTCGGACAGATGTGATAAGTTAAGTTGTTCTGCCATTCTATTAAGACAAATCATGTTTTTGCTCTTTTTTACATTACTTGAAATGGAGCAGACTTGAGTGATTATACAATGCTGCAAGTTCAAGCAGTATTATACAGCAATAGGGGGTGTGCCTTGTTCTTCACAACTGTGTCTAGTATTTTCAATGTTATATTAGTACTGCAAATTAAGCTTGCAGTGTTTAATGGCCATCTATTTGAATTACACAGTTACCTATGCAGTGTTAAGTATCAGAGGGGTAGCCGTGTTAGTCTGGATCTGTAAAAGCGGCAAAGAATCCTGTGGCACCTTATAGACTAACAGACGTTTGGGAGCATGAACTTTCGTGGGTGAATACCCACTTCGTCGGATGCAACAATATGCAGTGTTGTTGTAGCTGTTTTGGTCCCACCTTGTCTCTATTACACAGTCAGACATTCTAAACTGAGACCAATTTCTAATTCTACACCTGGTTGGGTAACAATTCCCTGCTGAAAGGTACTGTTCTAGGCTGAGTGCACCTGGGATTCTAGCTCCCCCCCCACACACATTTTCAGCCTCCAAAAGTCACTGTAGTCATTTCTGGACACAGTCCCTCCAGTAAAGTACTTTCCAGAAAAAGACCACAGCTCAACAAAAATGGCATGTTGGCACTGTACATACTCCGTATTATATTACTTTTTGATTATTATAGTCATAGAATGACAGCTATTTTATAGGAACCTGTAATCAGCAGGTCATTACATTTCTGCACATGTTTAGAGGAATCTCTCTTGTACTACTATTGTTGTGCTTTCAAATAATGCAGGGAAGGATCCATTTGTGTTAAAATATTTGTTATATGAGAGTAGAGAATTGTTTTTCATCTTTTGCTCATTCTGAAAGAACAGCTGTTACCTGCTCCAGGAAGGCTTTTACTAATGTATCACGATGCAGGACATCCTGAAATACATTCCTGTAAAGAGACAACAAAGAAAGCATGACATAATGTGATAAGGAGGCACTAAATATATTATATTGGTGCCTGGTAATAGCATTATAGTTAAGGGTCTGACGGAATTTAAAACAAATTAAAAAAAAAGTCAGTTTTAGTGAATTATGATATGGACTTTATTTTAAAAAAGTTACTTTGGAATATGAAACCGAACTTTTTCAGCCCAGATGCACTTAACAAAAACCAGGTAAGCCAATGTCAGCTGTAAATGTACTTAGCTATATAGCATACTTATTTATTATTATTCAACCATAACAGATTGAATGGGATGTTATCAGTAATTTCATTGAGATGGAGTGCTAATGAAATACTGAGCAACAGGTACTATTTCTGAAGTGTTTTTAACCTCTTATAACCCATTCCCCATGAAGAAAACACAGGCTGTTTATCCTGATTGAGGAAAGCATTTGCTGAATAAAACAGAACTGTATTTTATATGAAAAGGTCTGACAAAATGCAACTACACTGTTATGCTGTCCTAAGCAGTACAATTTTGAAAGTAAGGATAGTACATACAAATCAGGAGTGAAGCTTTCATCTGTATGGATAGTGATATCCTGAGCCATCTCTTCATCTGAATTGGCTCTCCAAAATGCTGCCAGCTCGGACCTCATGTATCGCCGTTGGTTATAGATATGCTCATGGCAAGGGGGCATCTGCTTCACTGTGTTGACATCCACATCTATATGTGTAGTAGGATATGGAGCATACATTACTTGACGGAAGGGCAACACAAAGCTTCCAGTTGCATCCTGTTACAGCAAAAAAGAGTTAGAGACGTCTCCCAGTTACAAAAAAAATACAGGTATTTGAAACAACATTAAAGCACCAGTCTTAAGTTTAAAACAGCGTGTTTAAATGCATTTCATTTTAGGGGTCTGTGTGTTTATAATTCTAGTTAAACCCTGTTGTAAAACAGGGTGGTTGTTTAAAGTAACAGCATACACATAAAATATCAAAGTTTTTGGAGGGGGTGTTGGAAAATAGTGATGTGCACATCACTGCATTGTTTCATAACAGTCTTGTTGCTGGTAACACCCTTCCAGTTCTCATGCTGCATGATGCTTGACATTAAAGTGAGTTACAAAGCTGTATGGGAAAGGACAACAGCAACATCACAGCAATGAATGCAGCTTTAAGTGAGCAAATCTGCTACCAAGTGAATTGAACAGAGGTCAGGAGAGAATACCATACAGCATTATACAATATTTATCATGGAGGACGCATGACAGCATTTAACTTTATTCTTCTGAATTTGAGAAGTTTGCGCATGCACAAGTTTTTTTCCTTAAAAATATTTTCAGTGAAGAGATCATCATTTATCTTCACTCCTTGTAGAAAAGCTTTAGAAATTCTCTCAACACGTAAGTAGATAGTGCACATAATCAGCATTTGAAGTTAGGAACCCTCCACCCAAGTGAACACTTGCTATTGAGAACAAAGAACTACTTAGTTTACCTAGTTAGGAGGCAAACAGGTTGAGTTTTTATTTGGTTTTGATAAAAGGCATTGTCTCCCTCCAACGATATTGGTACTGCTAGGTAAATACAACAAACATTAAATGTAAAAATATGGTTCCCTCAGGTGCCTATGAAGCACCATCCACTCCTACGGCCCTTCATAAATATTTTGAAACTATTTTTCATAGTATGCTGGAGTGCTGGAGACTAACATTCTTTTTTCTGAGCCTGATTTAGCTAGCATATGCAAATTTTAAACTCTTGCCTATATGGGTCTAGGATCCCCCCAAAATAGTAAATCTATAGATTTATTCCCAAAGTGAAGGAACATGACAGAAACTATTCCTAAAGGGAACGGACAGGACAGAGGAAAAGTTTGCTTGAAATTTGTGCATCCCTAGAAACAGCTTTAAGTCATGGAATATAGGTAATAATTTATTACTTGTATTACCATAGCACCTAGGAGCTCTAGTCGTAGCCTAGGACCTCATTGTGCTATGAACTGTACAAACATCAAAGAAAAAAGGACAGTCCCTGCCTCACAATGCTCTCGCTCTAAGTATAAGACAAGATGCAACAGATGAATACAGACATATAGGAGAGAAATCATGGTTATAATATTAGCATCAGGAATCAACAAGTGAAGAGGACAAACTTCTTAAGACAACAATATATTTAGGTATTTTCAAGTTAAGATGATTATATTAAGAAATTGTAGGTTTCTGGATACTGGAGAAAAGAATTTAGAAAAAAAAAATCAGAAGTCACAATAAAATTGCCTTACCTTGAGCAATCCTTGTACAAAGAGTCCTGATTCATATTTGAAGGAAGATTCATTTCTACAGAGTCTGGAACACTTCCGTTCTGATGGAGTAAGAAACAGACACAATGTCCTCACTACCTGCAATACAAAAAGTTTTGCAAAAAATAGGCAGATGTATAGTAAAGAAAGTATTGATCTTAGAACACAATTCAGCACAGATTTCAAATAAGTGATTATCCAAGAAGTTCACCACACATTAGAAAAAAGAATGCTACAATTATGTCAAATAGTTACATACTGACATCTAAACGTTGAGGTATTAAAATTAAACCACACTCAAGACTATATATTAAATGAAAATAACAGAACAAATATTAAATGGAACATCTAAGGTGGCATAGTTTAATTGCTTAGAGTCAAGAAACACAGAAGTTTAGGTTACCACGGCAACATCAGCTTTGGCCATGTTGTACATCCAGTATAATTTTTATACTTTAATAAGTGTTCTAAATGCTCTTACTCAGAAGATGAGAAAAAGCATGGTCCATGCTGCACGGAACATACAGTGGAAATAGATAATGAGCAGCTGAATGACACGATGAAATAGAGTAGCAAATCAATTATTTGAGTTGTTCAGCAAATGTCTTGCTCAAAAGATGCTCTTGCTGTAGGAACTTTGACAGCGAATACTTATGTCAGAAAATGCAAAAGCCTGCTTTAATGATGCAGTGATAGGTGTTTTTGCATTTTCAGAAAAACGAATAAAAACCACTAAATCAGACTTCCTGAAGGCATAAGTATATGTTTATTTTAAGCACTCCGTCTAGCTGCACCATTAACAGAAACATAGTTCAAGGAGAGAGTATTTAGAAGCGCTGCTGTGGTTGTTACACAATATGCTCTTAACCTGTTTTCAGACATGCATTTCCCCAGCTTCTATTCTTTTAAAAAAAAATACTGTGTATGCACAGCATGCAATTAAGATGCCCATAATTTTTTCACTAATTCAGACTTCTTTTGCCACAATGATGCACATTTCATGATATATGTACATTCTCCTGCTTCTACAACCCCAAATTATTGCTGAATAGCCCTGTTCAGCAGCTTTTATCTGAGAGCTCAGTCATTTTATTTTTTCCTCTGTTTAATCTACTTCTCATTGCCTAACAAGGAAATTGTTAATCTGATCAGAGATGCTCTAAGTATTAAGCGCAAAAAAAAAGAAGAGCTACAGCTCTTTACTAATTAGTTATTTTAAGTATCATGTTTAGAATACATACGTATTTTATCTGAACAATGTACATATAGATTATTATTTAATATTGCAGTAGTGCTTAGGACTCCCAGTCATGGAGCAGGACCCTATTGTGCTAGGCACTGTACAAACTAATAAGATGACTGTACCAGCCTCAAAGCTTACTATAACCATGTCCTCTTGTTGTAAGCATATTATATTAATATTAGTGGGTACTACACACACCCACTTAAGAGACTGACTTCCAGAACTAAAAAGAAGTCTTACAATAAAGGAAAGTTCAATCTTGTAAAATAAACTGGAACTCAATAAGAGGCACACCATTAATTCAAAGCATAATCAAATAAAAGGACTGCATATGGATTTCTTACTTATAAATGGAGTTCTCTGAATATATTGCCTCTACAGAGCCACACTGCAGCGTCATGCCATAGTTTCATGAGACAAACAGCAGCAGTAGTAGTAAGTATTTACATTACTGTCAAACCCAGAGGCACCAATACAGATTGAAACCCTATTGTGCTGGGTGCTGTACAGACACACAAAGGACAACCCCAGCTCTAATAGCAGCGTACAGGTAGCAGTCATTAATGGCACACATGCCCCACACCTAAAATGTTCTAGGACTATATGTTACTACAAAGTCCTTCTCTCCATTCCTTCTCAGCTCCTCTGATTTAAAGGTGCAAATTAAAGGCCCCCCTTTTGGCGGAAGGACAGAGAGGCAATTCATCTGGAAAATTCAATTTACTGATAAAGATAGCTTTATTTTCTCCATCATGAGTTGCCTCTGCAATTCTCACTGTAGGAGATTAACTAGCAGTATTCACACTACGGGGGGGTGGACCGAAGAATGGCTTAATTAAATAGGAATCAAAGGACAGTCCTTCTGATCCAAGCATCTGATGTATCCCAGAAGAATGTAAGAAAAATGTTTTGTCAAAATATGAATTCAACTCCCAGCATCAACCTGCTATTTTAAGACACCTTTCTAATAAAAACACAAGGTGAGTAAATTAATATCTTTTATTGGATCAACTTCTGTGGGTGAACATGACAAGCTTTCGAGCTACACGAAATTCTCCTTTTCAGGTCCGGACGCCTCTGTGTAGCTCAAAAGCTTGTCTCTTTCACCAACAGAAGTTGGTCCAATAAATGGTATGTCACCCCCCTTCCCTCTCTAATATCCTGGGACCAACAATGCCACATCATCATGCCATTAACCTTTCTAATAGGGACTCTCAATACATGTAAAACTGGCACATCTGCATAACTGTAACCAATTTGTACATACAAATCCATTCAGAAAGCCTCAGAGTTAAAAGGGCTTCCTCCATTTCATTTTTCCAAACACAGCTGAGCAGGTTTTCTAAAAGTATTATTCTTTTAAATATGTAGATATGCAGGGTGGATTTGATTTAAATCACAATTTAAATCACTACTCAGGAAGACTCGATTTAATCATGGTTTTCTACATAAAAGTGCTTTCTTGTTGATTGTTATAACCTTGATACATATGCTTCACAATTCAGAGATAGATGTAGGTTTCATTTTTAGAAGGTACACTACATTTTTAAACAATGATTTATTTTGAAAACGTTTTTAGTTTTATAGCTATATCAGAAAATGAATAGGTGTTTGGTTATTTAATTTACCAAAGGTAATGGAAGCAGATATTTATGATGTCATTGGGAGGTGGACTATCTCCAATTCAACAGGTTAATCATTAGTATTTAGAGGATTTTCTTGCCATGCTGTATTAGAAGGAGAACATCACCAGACATTTAAATTGTTTTATTTAACTAAAACAACAACGTTAGGTATTCTGGATTTTTCTCTTCAACAGCAAACATATAATATTTAAAAAAAACAAGCATATGTCCCTCACTTCTCATATTTATCTCCAGACTTCTTCTCCTTGTCCAGATCTATTACGCCCCCAACAATCTTCTATTCATTGAACTTTTTGAAACTTTGCACTTTTATAGAGAGGTAAGGGATTGACTCTGTGTACACAAATTTGCAGAGGGACAATAGAGTTGAGGTCTGTTATTTCTCACCTCTATATATTATTTATTTATTTAATAACGTTTTTGCTGTTAACAAGCATGTTACCTCTAGAGACACAAATCCAGTGTGAGAAATGGAAAACCAAGCATCTCTGATGATATCTTCTAGACTGAGCACTGAGTCCCATTGGGAAGATAGAAATATTAACCTAAATAATCTATACAGAAGCCTGTGAACCCCATAAAATTGTTCCCAATCAATGAACTATTAGAACTTATTTACAAAACCTTTCTTAAACATTACATGAACATATTGTCTCATACTATAGAATCAGAATTTATAATTCCTATTCCATGATGAGATATCTTTGAATTATAATGTATCTTAATTAAAACTATCTTTAGATAGGTTTTTCCTCAAAAAGCATTTTATCAAAAAAAAATCCAACTGAAATAAAACAAATCCGATTTTTAAATTAAAAAAAATAATCATGGATTTTTATCCACCCTGTAGCTGTATAATCACCTGACAAGTCAGTAGGCTTAGGAAGAAACAGTTACTTACTGTAACTATGGTTCTTCTAGATGTGGTGCAGACATGTATTCCATTTAGGTGCGCATATGCTCAGCCCACCAGAACTGGATAAATGTGCCTAGCAGTACTTAGAGAGAGGTGGTATTGGCGCCTCATGGCTGTAGCCCCTTCCCCGGCTACATGAGGTGGTACTGCCCCAACCCTCCCTCCGTTCCTTTGCACCTGTCTTTTTTTCAAAAAGTGGTAGGTCTGGGGAGAAGGCAGTTTGCCATAGGAGTCTGCAACCAGTTATTCTTCTGATTAATGGTAGCACCACTGAGACGGCTGTCTTCAGAGAGAAAGCATAAAGAGCATTATCTTGATATTCCTGACCTTCCGCCTTAGTCCTCTTCCATTAAGGCATTCAGCCAATGCTTCCTATACTTTCTGATCATGGAGGTGTAGGTAGCATAAAGCATGCATCCTTTTGATAAGTTAGTTCCATAGACACTCCAGACAGCAAACATGCCAATCTACCAATGGGCATCTTTGCACCTGCACTTTGGATCCTTCGTGTTTCCACTGAAACTCAGAACCTAACTGAGTTTACTGACCAAGTCACTAACAGAATTCAGTTAGTCCTGTTTTATTTTTTACATTAAATTATTTAAAATATGTCATTTATTTATGATTAAGGCTATGAGGATCATGGGGAAACTACAGTACAAAACAGAAGTGCAAGGAGAAATCAAAGAACTGAGGGTGGAGACCTAGAAAATTTGCATATTACATATGCATGAGTGACTCAAAATAGTTTGGTGCTCATTAGATATTGTGTAAAGGCAATTTATGATCCAAAATTACAGCAAGTTTTACTCTGCAGTCAGGTATTCAATATGATAAAATTATGCATAGATTCATTTATTTAGATAAAATCCATTGCAATAGCTGAAGAGCTAAATGTTAATCCAGATGCCAACAGTTTATGCATATGGCTAATAAAAAAAAAATCTAATCCTAAAACTATAGCCTCATTTTCCATATTTTCATATACACAATAAAATAAATTAGTTGTTAAGAATTGTCAGAATACAAATGATAAATTATTTTTCATACTCAATTGCCAACCAATCATACAAATAAAAAAGCTCAGTAGTAATACAGTGCTGCTCCCTCCACATCAAATATATTTCAGGGAAATATAAAATGTAACTGAATAATATTTTACTTCTCATTAATTGCCACTTTTACATTACTGCAGATAATCTGCTGACAGTCCAAATACAATAATCAGAATCCAATTTTAAGAATTATAAAATGCATTTACCTTATTAACTTTCTCTGCACTGCTACCTACAACCACAGAGCAACCACAAGTCTGCAGGTGTGAACTGATGGCACTGCAAATTAAAATGAAATTCAGCTTAATAAATACAACAGACTACTCCAAAACAAGTGCTTCAACATAATTCTGTATGCAGAAATGAAAAACAAAAACAAAAAGAAGCAGGCTTCTAACAGACTTTTTTTTAGTTACATTACTAAACTTTTGGATTTTCATAACGTCTAGATTTTAGTACGATTCATTTAAGTAATAGCAATCTGATTTTTTAAATATTTCTATGAAGCCATCCTGGCTGAACTGAATTAAGTTACTGGAAGGCTAACTCAATTATGGGTTTAGTGTCGAAGAGTATAAGGTAATGTATTTAGATAAGCAAAAGTAAAACTATACCTTCAAATTAAGGGAACTTGAATTATTCTGTGATTAAACAGCTTTCTTTGGTAAAGAATATAGGCATGACAGGTTCTGAGTCTTGCTTCTTTCAATTACTAAACACATCACGGCTTTGATCCCACAAGCATCTGTTACCACATATCTCAGTACAAAAAACCAACAACAACAAAAAAACCAACACCACTTCAGGATCTAAGGTAGTACACAACACTGAAGAGTTCTTTGTATGTATGAATATACTTCTGCAGTTGCATTTTGGAATTCCACAAGGATGCATGACTGCTTAACTTACACGGTCAGAATTATTATAGTCACTTTGTCAAGTCCAATTTTTATTCAATGAACAAAAAAAATCAAAATATATACTGAAGACATAAGAAGTTTAAAATTTTAATCTGGCAAAAGCCAGGAAGCTCCCCTATTTCTTAAGGGCATAACTGAGTAGTGCAGCACAAGATGCTCAGCGGAACAGGCTATTTGCAATGTGTAGCTCTGGTGCATACACCATTTGGTTTACTGAATCAGTTACAATGCAGCTATTCAGTAATGAGAATATACAGTGAACAAGTGCTATTCTCTGTACCTATATCTTAATAAAAAAAAAAAGAGTGAGGTACTGTTATTTGTTGTACCGGAGCCATACTAATAGAATGATGCATTATTACAGGATCAATTTCTCTTGATGTGTCTTGGTGGAAATCAATTCACCTACAATAAACCATGTAGTGATATGCACTCAATGTGAAATTGTGCTCTGTAAAATCATGACTGGTGTGGAGAAAGTAAATAAGGAAGTGTTATTTACTCCTCATAACACAAGAACTAGGGGGTCACCAAATGAAATTAATAGGCAGCAGGTTTAAAACAAACAAAAGGAAGTATTTCTTCATGCAACGCACAGTCAACCTGTGGAACTCTTTGCCATAGGATGTTGTGAAGGCCAAGACTATAACAGGGTTAAAAAAAAAAAAAAAGAGAGAGAAATTAATGGAGGATGGGTCTATCAATGGCTATTAGCCAGGATGGGCAGGGATGATGTCCCAAGCCTCTGTTTAACAGAAGCTGGGAATGGGTGACGGGGGAGGGATCACTTGGTGATAATCTGTTATGTTCATTCCCTCTGAGGCACCTGGCATTGGCCACTATCGGAAGACGAGACACTGGGCTAGATGGACCTTTGTCTGACCCAATATGGCCATTCTTATATTTTTCTAAAAGCTAACTTGCCTTAAGATTGAAAACCTAAATAAATCCTTGCAATAAAGTGCTTTATGAACACTAAATGCTATGAAACTGCTAGGTATTATGAACACAGTCAATATTTTATTTGTGTAGTACTGAGTGTTAGGTGCTGTACAACACAGTGACAGTTCTATGAGCTACGGACTATCTAAATTCACCAGGCAATACACAGAGACGTTTTGAGGAATGACAGAAGATCAATAAAAGCAGCAAAGAGTCCTGTGGCACCTTATAGACTAACAGATGTATTGGAGCATGAGCTTTCGTTGGTGCATCTGACGAAGTGGGTATTCACCAACGAAAGCTCATGCTCCAATACATCTGTTAGTCTATAAGGTGCCACAGGACTCTTTGCTGCTTTTACAGATCCAGACTAACAGCTACCCCTCTGATAGAAGATCAATAAACGCCCCCATTAAAGATGGGAGTGTGTTATGTGATTTCCTAACACAAGAGACATTTGTGTACTGATTTACTAATGGTTAACTATTTTTATGTTAAAGAAAATGGAAGAATTAAACGTTCTGAGTACAGAAGAATGTGCATGACATTTATGGATTTGTCATTCTTTATCTGTGACTTTAACCCATGACTTTTCCTAAACTTCCTATGATATAACCACTACCTGACTTATTGTGTTAAGAAACTCAAAACCCTTTGTCTATGTCCCCCGCTTTATACTTTTAACAGTTTCCAGGCTCCTACGCCATTTTCAAAGTAATATAACCCTTATCAATTAATGCTTTATCTAAGCATGTCGTTCCAGTGATAATGAGCAGTTGTCCTATACTCATGCCAAAATGGGTTGATAGAGATCAGCATGCAAATTTTAAGAGCCATCAATCCACGACCATTCATTTAAAAAGGAAACAATCTTAATGATATTGCTTAGGCAGACATATAAAGAAGCGATACGAGCGCTAACGTCTCCTTACCCCAAATTAACCCTTAACCACCAATACAACTAGACTTTGCAGAATTGGATTTTTAAAAAATTATTTTGACATATACTGATGTTTATTTTTAACTATTTTTTCTATTTAAATTTTCACATTGGTGGGAAATTATAGGGAGAGGGGTTTCAGACAACAATTATTTAATGACAAACGATACTGAGATTCAAAAAGTTAAAAGCTTTGTTACTGGTAAAACACAAATTGTCAACATTTCATGTCAAAATATACAAAGCAAATATGAAATCAAATGCTTGCAAGCTCTTAAGCAGCATTTTTCTTACTTGATAATCAAAATTTACAGATAGACATTGATGGACAGATTTTTTTTGTTGCTTTGTGCATATCTGGAGAAATCAACATTTACCAATATAAATCTAATCCTTCTAAGCCTAAAAACAACCAATTAAGAGAGACTGGCATCATTTACTTTTAAAGTGGTTTCATAATAGCATAAAACAGAACAAGACCGTACCTGAGGAGAAAACCTTCATGGCAACTGTCCCCAATGTCATCATCATTTAACACTGTGTCACTTATCTGGAGTGCAAAGGAACAGAAAGAAGGGTTAGATGACGTGGTATAACAAGCCACATTAAAAACATTTTATTTTGGATTTTTAATGATATGTGGTGATAGCTTAAGTGAATTCTAGACAATCTCAGTTTCACAATTGTGAGGAATCAAGCATGTTTAAGACTCACAAAAATACAGCTCTTCCTGTTTTAAGCCATTAACCTCTGAAGGTCAACAGATATTGAGAGACAGAAAAGAGTAATTATATCGTCTAATCCATTTCTCCCCAGCTGAACCACCACTGATATCGTTCCCAACAGTATATTTTTAGTGCTTCAATCAAAATATTTTAAACTGGCCCAAGTAATGGTGTTTCCTCTCCTGTCCAGGGAAGGATTATTCCACATTCTAATAGATCTCACCATTACAACTCTTTCCCCTAATATTAATTTTATTTGATGACATCCTTTCCTTTCCCTTTTTAAAAAGCATAATACAGTTGACAGCCAATTTTGCTAAGTGTTGATCAAAAATTATTGCTACTACTCAGATATTTATGAGAAATTGCTATTAGCAAAAATACCGTTTAGGAGAGTTTCCTGTGCCAAACAGTTGAAGAGCATAATGACTTATGGTATCAATGATTTATATTACCAAAGGCAGCATTAATAAGAGTGGCATAGTTGCTTCCTTTTCAAAATGCAGCAAACATAAGGACTTACATTTATTTCTTCTGGAACACTGTGTGATTTCATAGATGAAAGAAGTTCCATTACAGGAATAACTTCTCCTGTCAGCATGGGAATGATGCTTTGGCCCTGTGCAATAAACAACATGTTGTGAAATAAAAGCATAGCATGCAGTATAGAAAGCTACTAGTAACAGAAATTTTTAACACTAAAGACATAATTTTAGCTTTTTTATTTTTTGGTGGGGAAGGTGGCAAGACCACAAGACTAGAAGGGAGCAGGAAACTGATACATATGTTTTTCATATATACATATGTTTTTCAGTTTTGCTCATCAAAAATAGCCAACTGGAAACAAGCAGCTGACCCAGTAACAAGAATGTTTATAATTAGTTTCAAGGCTTTTATTCTAAATACCCAATCAATTTGGCTTGACTTGGACAGGGTAGATCTAGAGGTAGGTGACTGTATCATAGTGTATTAGATATAATTATCAGTATTGTATTTCAAAAAGTACATGTTTTAAGAGACAAGGAGACAGATATAGGCTCATTAGCTAGATTAGCATCGGAATCAAATGATAATTTCTCTGATCTTATACTTTGCAACAAGCTCTCAGGTTGTGCTTTCACAAGTATTGCTTCAGAAACCAAATTTTCTTTGTAATCTCAGCCATGAAATCTATAATGACTTCTCTCTTGGACAGTTACAAGATAACAGTTACCAAGCATCAGTACTCTGATCCAGCTGACTAATGACCTAGCAAAAACCTACCCATGAGAAAACAAGGGTAGAAGAGTATAAATATAAGGAAGCTGCTACCTTTGGAGAACATCATGTTCAAGTAAGTGGCCTCCCCATTTCTGAAAGGTAATATTCTTCACAGATTTCCACTTTACCCATAAAGCGATGGGATATAATTTCCTTCAATTTGGTCAGAGCTTCCACCATCTTATCTTCACAAAGACTGCCTCCTGTGCATGGCAGCTCACTCTGCTAGTCCAAAAATATCTTCCTGGATCCCAAAAATAAACAGCAGTACCGACTTCCACAGTTCCAGTAATAGCTTTCTGATGGTATGCCATATGCAGTCAGTCAGTTACTCTTACCTGATCCTCCATTCTCTCCGTGCTTTCCAAGACAATCTTCTGGAAATGTTCTTGCCTCTCCTGAGAAAGAGAAGCAGTTAATTTTCACACAAGTTATAAAAGCTCCAGTATTTGGCTATACAATTATGCACCCATCAGTCAACTGGTAAATTTTCTTCCCTGTAGAGTCACACTTCTTTGATTCACATTTTGATGTTCAAGGCATTTTCCTTTATAGAGTTATTTTGTGGCAAATACTACCCCTCCACTCCCCATCACCCGTCCTCCCCATAAACCTCTAACTTGCGGGGGCGGGGAGGGGAAGCTGAAATAAAACAAAAATATCCTTCACTCTCTGATCACGAAAATGGATGGATCTGTCTCAGGGAAAATAAAGATGCTGAATTCAGCTATGCTGATTTTTACTTATTTTTTTCACCGCAAAGGAGTAAAGTTGTTCCAGTTAACAAAACAAGGGAAAAATACAATCTTCAAGAAGAGGAAACTTATTTGCTTTTGGGTTTTGTTCCATATCTTGAGATACTGGCAGATCTTTAATACATTAACTGTTCTAGAACTAAATATTGCAGACATCCATGGAAACGTCAAGCTACTTCACCACAGGATACACAAGAGGACACACTAAAAATTCAGTGAGAACTCTGGTAGCATCAAGTCATCAGAACCTCAGTAGTGAATATGATGATGAATGTAATCATTTACAACAATTCAGCATAATATGCTATGAAAACTTGGCCCTAATGAATGGCACAGTCAGAACAACATTATAGGCAATGAATATTCTGCATGCTCCAGAGATGTCTTCTTATAGAAGCTGAAGTGTTGCCACATCTTTTGCAGGTTTACTCATTAATCTCCTGTGACTGAGATACTCAAGGCTGATCAACTGCAGAACAGAAAGCTTATATACCTCCTCAGAATAGATGAGGAAAGAAACAAGTTAGAGTAGATTTCCTCCTGCCAATGATAAAACCTAAATGAATCCGAAACAAATGCCTGTGAAAAACAACATTGGTGCTATATAGATCCCTTAAAGGCACTTCCCCTCCTTGACTTAGGCTTCAATGAGAAATAACTTCCTTGACAAACAAGATTCTTGGTTTTAAAAAAAATTTCAGTCTTCATGTAGTTGAAACTGAACAAATTACTAGAATCCCTTTTCTCTTTTGAAATACAGCTGCTAGGAATTATTGGACAAACACATAAAACTTCAAATATCTAGCTCTTACAAAGCTAAACAAGATTCTAGACCTATTTGGAATGACTTCTAAACAGTTGCTTGTCTGTCTATGTCCAGCATTCTAAACGTTGCTCTGCATACATCTGAATCTAAGTGGATATGTCAATGCAGGATGCTATTTCAAATTCGTAGCGAGTTTCTCTCTCCTAATACACTCTGGTTGGAACTGCTGACCATCCTATGACAAAACTCTTGAAAACCTGGAAGACAAGGTATCCGGTAGGAATACCTACGCACACTGGTGGCATCAATTAAGGCAAGACTTCAAAACATTTGTTTTCCATTTTAACCTGGCTTGTTGGGTTAATTGATAACTGATGCAGAAATCTACCTTTGTTCCAAGAGACACAGTATTACACATTTTCCCATTTTAATAATTAATATTTAAAATTTATATTATTATGCCCAGAAACTGTCAGACACTGGTATCTAAAATGTATACAATGCTATATTTGTAATCTACATTTTTAGAGCATCTATCACTGGGGTGTCTCTATTGCGGGCAAGGATTGAGCTGGGATACAGATAACGTATGTAGAAGGGTTCATAACTGCACAAAAGAAAACACAGATAAATAACTTTCTTTCAGAGCTTGGCACTCTGCCACTGAGTCTGTCTGTTCCAAGAACAGCTGGTGAGAAAATAAATAAATAAAGTCAAAGATCTCACAACTAGTTTTCTGGGGTTGACAGAACATTTTCTGCAAGTTCCAGTGCAGCTACAACTCCATGATTTCATCATGAAAATCTTTAAATCTGTACATCAGGAAACAAATATATGACTGCTTCCAAAAATGAAGCATCATGTTGAGTTTGATCATTTTGCCTCAAAAAGGTCAAAGCGTAGAACACCACAAAACGAATTAAAGATCTGTCCACAAGCACAAGACCATGATAAATATAACTAACCTATGGTTGTTACAGAATTAACTGCTAAACAACATATTTGAGTTTTAGGAGATAGGACTGGGCATGAAATATTTGACATTGCCCTCATCTAGAGAAAATGAGAGTTTAAATACCTATTCTTCCTTTGTACAGTATGACAAAAATATCAAGACTAGACATGCTGGAAGACAAGTTTCCACAGGCTATCCTATGGAATCAATGAGTACTCGGACAAAATGGGAATTAGGAGATAAATTACTTGAGTCTCCTACCTCAAAAATAGAATCAAATAACTTTTAAGAGGTGCTCTTTTATAAAAGTTTTTTTTTAATTGTCTAGGTCCTAGTACAAAAGATAAAACTAGAATTTCCCCCCCATCAGACACTTTAAAACAATGTCAAAATTTACCACTTTTTCAAGCAAAATTATAAGACACTTATTAGCTATGAAGCACTGGGATTCTCTTGCACAACAAAATTATACTGAAACAACTTTTACTGTATGAAGATAAAGCAGCTTTTCCTTTTTTTTTTTCCTAAAGCATATTCAGTCTGCAAATAAGCTTTTACAGCAAGACCGGAACTGAGTTATGTAATCCTTGCACACAATTTGATTAATAAAATTGCCTTTGGGATTCCAAATGAACTGTACTTGTACTAAGTGGGAACTTGTGTCTTGAATCCTTGATTTTTGTTATGAAAGTGTTTTTTTTTCATTTCCCTTAGTTCTGTTAGTTTTATGCAATGTTCCTGTTTTATTCTAAAAGTTCATATTTTCTTGTCATTTTAAGTACTTACGTTAGTCATCAATATGTCTCAAAAACCCTATGTGCAGGATGTTAATACTCTGTCTATTGATTCAGCTTACTCAGCTTTTCGTGTTTTGGAATCAAACACACTAATAGCATCTTTCCAAAAGGTGTTGAGGACGTATAGATCCAAGTACCTTTAAAGGCTCATATACATTCTCTTAGCTGGAGCTTCAGTGCAGCATAAGGAAATTACACAGGGTTTTTTGTGCCCACAGTGTTTTATTTTATAAAAATAAAAACAACACCATTTTTATCATAAGCACGGGGAGGTAAAAAATGTTTCCATAGAAGGCTAGCATTAACTGAATAGAACTGTAGGGGATTTCAGGCAAGTCGTTACCAGCCCTGATAGGAGCTGCATGCACTCAGGAGCAGGCCCTGAATTTGGTAGCATTAGGATCAACTTTTAACATACAACTCCAGCAGTTGTATTGAGGTAGAGATTTTATTTATAGATCTAAGCGAGTTTGTTTCTTGGATTGTTATGTAATGTGACTCAGGGAGATAGTTGCCTTTACAAAGCATATACCTATTTTCTATACAATGCAAGTTCTCTGTGTTGATTAAAGGTCTTATCAGGTTTTTAACATTTGGTTGCAATGAAGAACAAACCTACCTTATGCATCCATATTCTTCCTTTCCTTATAATATGCGTTAACCTATCAACACACACTCTGTGAAGAGGAAGATAGAAGCCAAGTTCACTTTGTGGAAGTATAATTGATAGTCCATATGTACTTCTGTCCCCATTCCAGTTTCCATCAAAGATTAATGACACAATAATTACTCCTTTTTCTGCCAAGACAAAAAACTTCACATCTATTGCTCCACTCTCTGCATTCCTAAGTATTTCCCCATTCAATGTGTGATTTGCAAGAAAAGTTATTTCTCCATCACTGAGAAGCATCTGTTCTGTCTTTGGGGCCCAGATGTGTCTGACTCTAGGTCCAAGAATATTGTCCCAGTAGGCAAAAGTAGCAGCTAGTAATGGTGAGTCCCCATTCAAGGAGATCTCTGTCTTGGCAACAGCAGGAGAAGGAGGTGGACAAAGAGCTGACATGACTGCTTCTTAACTGTCACATCATAGAGATTTTTTCCATCACCTAGAAAAAAAGTTTTAAAAGAGGAAAGAGATTAGCACTGGTTATTTGTTTGCCCCTTTTCTTCTTCACTAAACAGATGACAGACAAGTTTTGATTTCTACCTTACGCATCTATTCTAATCTCTGTGTATGGATGAAGTCTACAAGCACACTTTTGACTTAAGTATAGTTTGACTTATGTAACAGATTTGTTACATACCAGTGGGATAATAAAATATATCCTGTGTTTGAATTTAAAGACCTAATTGTTGATTAAGGCTCTTTCAATTCCCTATATGAATACACTAAAACCAATTAGTATACATCACATATGAAGCTACAGCTAATTTTTGAGAAATTACATATACCTTGAATATTTTCATGAAACTCACAAATCAAGTTTATGTGCCAGACACTTAATTTACAGTGTTTATTTCTAATTAAAAAGCTGTAAATCTTGACCATTTTATTTGTAAATGATATCTAGATACCATGATAACAGACAATTTATAAATGCTATTTAATAAATACAGATACCACATACTATTATTAACGGACAGACGTGGTATAATCTTGGCATATGTTGTCTCTCTGCCCCACGCACAAACAAAAGAATAATGAAGTTAAAATCACTATTGATTTAGTGAAGAGCCATATCTTCCCCATATGAGTAAGAAAGGTTTCTGCTCAGAAAGGACCTAACACTCAACCGCTAAAGGATCTCTCTTGAATCAGTTATAGTTATCTACATCCTGCAATTTCTGCACATAAGCATCAATTGCTACTGCTGTTTATAATGTACAGCTAAAGAAATTTCTTCCACAAAAGTCAGATTGTTTTATTCGTCTCTGCAAAAAATATTATAAGTGCTTATACACTTAAAAAATAGCACATTTGCTTAAGTATTTTCCAGTCCTGCACTGAGAACCATGCAGGCAGATCTATGAGTCCTTGCAGTTTTCAGAGCATGACTGGAGCTTAAAAGAAGAAAAACATTCATTTACCAAGTTCAATTTCTTAAAACAGAATACATAGCGTAATGACAGATGCACTTCTTAGATTTGTTTGGGCATAAGCACAGTTTGACACTATTGCCTCACCCCCAAAAGTGTCAAACTGTACATGCCTCAAAATGTAAATAATTTTAGGAAATACAGACTTGTTCATAGTCAGACTACATATACATTTGGGGTGTGCAACAGATAAAGCATATATTAAACTGCAACATTCCGCATACAGCCTGCAGGAAAGACACTAGCATATTCCAAAGAGAAAACTAAAGACTCTGACATTTAAGGTTGCTTGCCACAGAACTTGAATTGGGATTGAGGGGAAACAGATGTTTTATAAACTAATCAAACAAGCTTCAAAACATGTCTGAAGCAGGTAAATCAGGGTTTACTTCACAGATATGTTGGACTTGCAGAGTTCAACACAATGAGGATCAACATATTAAAAAAAAAATGGTGAGTCAGAAAAAAATCCCTCACAATGAAGAAACAACAAGGAGTCCCTGTGGCACCTTAGAGACTAACAAATTTACCTGGGCATAAGCTTTCGTGGGCTAAAAGCTTATGCCCACACAAATCTGTTAGTCTCTAAGGTGCCACAAGGACTCCTCACTGTTTTTGCTGATACAGACTAACACTGCTACCACTCTGAAACCCGTCACAATGGAGAAGAACTCAAGATAGCAGGATATTAGCAGTACTAATGGAATTTGACAGTACCAACCCTAGGCACTTATTAAATTACTATTGACATTTTTTCATTCTTAAAGCACAAGACCCTGAGTTATCCAGGTGCTGACTACTGACTCTTTCAAACAGCTCTAGTGCTTTCTGGTTTTAGTGACTTATGCAAATTTCAGAAAGTTTTTCTCCTTCATCCTACCATCTACAATCAGATTCATTTTATTTAAAACATAACACTTGAGTGGCTTATTATCATTACACCTGGCTGAAAAAAGATACCTTTTCTCAAAAAAAGGTTTTTGACCAGCTCTAGTTGTAATATTTTTGCACTAAGTGGTATATTAAACAAAAACTGAACTTATCCCAAGTGTTTGTCTCTTCTCCCTAGCCTATTTTTGTCTACACCTGAAATGCTACAGCAGCACTGCTGCAGCTGCACCACTGTAGTCCTTCAGTTACTCCTGAGGGCATTCTGCACCAAAAAATTAAAAATTGTGCAAATTTTATTTATTAAACAAATTTGGAAACTCTAGCATGGCACTAGGGAGCACAGACCACTGGCTGCACAGAGATGGGAGATCACTGTGAAGCTCCCCATGGGTCAGACTCAGCAGTGAGGCTGCACCCAACCCTGTCACAGCGCAAGGACTGGGCCTGCCCCAGAAACACCCCAGGGCCCTGCCCCTCTGTGCCAGGTGCACCAGGTGGGGACAGGGAGGCTCAACAAGGCAGGATCCAAGTGTGGAGGGATCGAGGTGTGAGTTGAGAGGGTTTTGCGTAGGGCAATCTGGATGCGGGCAGCTCAGTGTGGGATCCAGGTGCAGGGGGAGATCTGAATGCACAGGGGGCTTGCTGGGGGGGTCCTGGATACAACAGTAATGGGACTCTGCAGGGGTGTCCAGATGCAGCTGGTTGGGACTCAGTGGGGTGGGGGAATCTGGGTGGCTTGTCTAGGTGGTTCAGGTACAGGGGGAGTGAGACTCATGGGTGGGGTTTCTGAATGCAGGGGGAGGGGTGATGCTTGGCAGAAGGGTCTGCGTATGAAGGGGGCTGGATACACGGGAGTTGGATGAATGGGGGAGCAGCTACCTGAACAGGGGGGATCCATCCCCCTAGAGCTGAGGCGCAATGGGTGCAGGAAGTGGGGGCGGAGCAGGGGGTGAGTTTGCAGAGCTTCCTTCAGCTGGAGGGAAAAATCTGGGGGTGGATCTGACCCGGCCCCAGATGCTATGCAAGGGAAGAGGAAGTTCTGTCCTCCCCAGCCTTAGCAGCTGAGCCCGGTGCAGAGTAGGAGCCACCAGTCGGGTCATCCCCCATCCCTCCTCTTGCTCCACAGTGATTTACCTCTTTGCCGGCTGCCTTGGGCCTCCGAAACATACTGCTGGAGAGGGTCACATGACTGCTCTTGTGGCTTCCCTGTCAGAAAGTCATTTTTCTGCAGGGAAGCAAAGTAATCTGCGGTAGAACATAAATTCTGTGGATGCGCAGTGGTGCAGAATTCCCCCAGGAGTAATTGAGTGTATACTACCTACGCCTAAGAGGGCATGTGACAAATCCACACCCTGATTGACACAGTTAAGCCAATTTAATTTTCTAGTGTAGACCAGGCCTCTATCTATATCTGAAGCTTTGGCTACACTTGCATTTCAAAGCGCTGCCGCGGCAGCGCTTTGAAGTGCTAAGTGTAGTGCTAAGTGTAGTGCAGTGCTAAGTGTAGTGCTAAGTGAAGTGCTAAGAGAGCTCTCCCAGCGCTGTCTGTACTCCACCTCCCTGTGGGGAATAACGTACAGCGCTGGGAGCCGCAATTTGCAGCGCTGGGGAGGGTGTGTTTTCACACCCTGCTGCAGCGCTGCAAATTTGCAAGTGTAGCCAAGGCCTGAGAGTCTCTTCCTCTTTGTATTCCACTGTCTATTTTCATTTATTCTGCAACAGTAATTTCATCTCTCCATTCCACTCCCTTTTCCTGTGTTGTATGCACTTTCCCTTTCAAGCTCTCCCTCTAGTTTTCCCCCAAAAATCTCCTCTCTTTTCTCATAGCCTCAATCTCTTCATTTTCTAAAAGAGTGTACTGACTTAAATAAAAGCAATTTAAATCACCAATTTTAATCATTATTTAAATAATCAATTTTAATTCATTTTTGTGCTTGTAAATTCTTTCTTTAGGAAAATAACTATTTATTCTCACAGGCTGGTAACTATTAAGCTATGTTGATTAAAAACTAAGCCTTTGCACTAAACTTGGTGCTTCTTAATGTTAACCAGGATACGCTGTATTTATACACATTTTAAGTTATTTAACATAACTTACATTTATTCATATTCTTTTATATATTATTTTGTTAGAAAATGGTGTATGACATTTTTTACTTGATGAAATTCTCTAATGGAAATTCAAACAAATTTTTTTAAATGCTGATTCATAAGAAAAAAGTTTATCAAAACATATTTTGCATTTAAAACTAACATTTATTAAACAAAGGAATTATTAGCTGCCATTGGTGAACTGAATTGATTGTTTCTGATCATCATGTCCTCCAAGATTTTAGAACTATTAGATCTCATGCTTATACCCAATTTTTATTCATAGACTGGAAAACAAGTTTTCTTGCTTCTTCAACTCACAATTGGTTTCTTAAACTAGTCACTGAACTAGTTGAATGAACTGAAGAAAATATTCTCTCTGTCCCGGCAGAAGAGGCTACTGCTGTCAAAAAACTGGCAAGTGACTTTTGTCAGCTCTGTGGTTTGACTTTCTTTATTACAGCAGCAAACACATACAAAAAATATTAAGCAGTATTTCATTTAAATTTCAATAGATTGTAACAAGCTGAGGCCTTAACATAGATTGTCAATTTCAAATTTAACTTTAAATTATATAGAATTCAGATTTAACTAAAAACAATGTATTTATTCTTTGAAGGAGAGACGCTACTGAGTTATCCAGCCTCTCCCTTCTAACAGGTTATTCTGACTGGAGTGAAATCTGCAAAGCTCAAGCAAATGCTTACCCAACAAGGAGAAGAAAGGCACCACAGCACGAAAGGAGGAAGGGGTGTGAAAGTTACTGCACAGCCTGTGAGGCAGATCCCGCCTTACCTCAGTGTCAAAGCCACAGAGGCACGAAAACATACGCTCCCAAAAGCAATGAGACACACTTGACTGGAGAAGGAGGCTACTCACTGCACCAAGGCGGGCAACAGAGCCATGCCCCGCTCACACCACCACCCGCCTCTAGTGTGTCGCTAGAGCTCAAGGCGCTTCGCAAGGGCGGTCGCTCTCACGACCCCCTACTTCTCAGACGGAGAAACTGAGGCACGGACGGGTGAAGTGAGGTGCACACGCTCACCCACCAGGCTAGAGGCCGAGCCCAGGTCTCCCATGCCCCAGTCCAGGGCTCGGCCCACCGGGCCCGGGCTGCCTCCCTGTAACTCTCCTTCGCACAGCCTCCCCCGGCCCCGGCCTCGGGGGCAGCCCCAGCCGCGCAATGTCCACGGCCCCGCCCCCCTAGGAGGCGCCCGCTGTCCCTGACGGCAACGGCCACAACGTTCCCCTCAACCCCTGCGGGGGAGGGGGACTCGCCCCAGTTATCCGCCCGCTCAGCCTCACCTGCGCAGCCGCACTCCCCTCAGCCGCGCGCCGGAACCACCACACTGTACGGACACACAAGCCACGCTCGCCGCCGGCCTCAGGCAAATCCCCTCGCGCATGCGCCTCCGCGCCCCTCGCCCGCGGGCCCGTCTGTCTCGCGGGCGCCCGCGCGCTGGCCGCCGTGGCGCGCGGGCTCCCCCCTGCCCCCGCTCCCGCACGCGCAGGCGCGCGAGGCCGGGAGAGAAGCCACTCCGTGCGCGTGAGCGTGCTGCTGCTGCTGGCGCTGCCCCGTGGCAGTATACGTGTACGGAGAGGGCTGCAGGGTCGTGGGAGGTTACTGTGTAGCACTGATGTTTGCAACCCCTCAGCTTTCAACCCCTGCCCAGCATAAAAAACATGTTAGTTAGCTCATAATTCATTAAAAATAACGGGTACATGGCAGAGGTGCATTGCTGGCACATATCACATTGGTAGACAGGGGCGGCTCTAGGTATTTTGCCGCCCCAAGCACGACAGGCAGGCTGTCTTCGGCGGCTTGCCTGAGGGAGGTCCCCGGTCCCACAGATTCGGCGGCCCGCCTGTGGGAGGTCCGCCAAAGCCGCAGGACCAGCGGACCCTCCGCAGGCATGCCGCTGAAGGCAACCTGCCTGCTGTCCTTGCGGCGACAGGCAGAGCGCCCTCCGCGGCTTGCCGCCCCAGGCACGCGCTTGGTGTGCTGGTGCCTGGAGCTGCCCCTGTTGGTAGATGTGCAGGTGAACGAGCCCCTTGTGGTGTGGCTTAGTGAAATTCTTTGTGGGGTCCTGGCTTAAGTGACTTGCCAATGTGCACAAAGGAAATTTAAGGCAAAAGCACGGAACTGAATTTCAGTCTCCTACTGCAAGCACAAAATCATCCTTCCTCTCAAAATTCCTTTAAAATTAAAGAATATAATGTTAGTTTCATAAAGACTGAATACACTACGGTGTTATGCAACTTTTTGCCGTGCCATGGCAAGAAGCAAATCTCTAAACATACTCTTACACCACATCTGTGCTTTTGTTATAATATAGCCCTTTTTTAGTTTGTTTTTAGTAGTTGACATGGTTTTTATTTTTTTATAAAATATTATTTAGAAAAGCCTATATACATTTTTATTTTATATCAATTATGTACATTTATTGGATTATGCTATTGTTTTGTAAACGGTAAAATTTCAATTTAAAAAAAAATCACTCAAATGCGTACAACTGTTCTTTGAACAGTGAAACAAGTTGCAAAACTAGCTTGTAGTGATAAAAGCTGTTGACATTTAAATTGTCAGGCTAAAAACCAGGCATCAAACTCAAAGCTAACGAACAGGCTCAGCAATTTTGACTACAGTGCACTTGCGATGCTTACATCAGGACTAAATTTGACCTTATATATGTTTTTAAAATTCGTTATGCTAGTTACTAACATCCTAAATTATTAAAATTGAAAGGATGATATATTTATTTGTTCATTATTTATGCAGTTTACTGTTTACATTTCACTCCTTTTGGACAGCAAAAGTAGATTGGGTAAACCCTACCTCTGATGTGTGAGCCAAACAGCAAGCTCTGTAGGTTGAGTTGCTACGTGACCTTGGGCAAGTAATTTAACATCTCTGTGCCTCAGTTTTTCCATCAGTAAAAGGGGAGCCTGCTTTGAAAGCTATGAATGAAAATTATATAAGCATTAAGCATTATTAAAATAAGTAGACATTTTTTCTCTTAATATATATTGCTGTTTGGTTGCCATGTTGAGGTATCTGCAAGGGCGATTCATTTCTGTGGCAGCAACTTTGCCCTTTGCCTTTTTTTTTTTCTGTCAACTCTTTGGGTTTTCTTTATGCAGCCAACAAAATAGGAATCCCATTTTATATGATCTTAAAAGACTAAAAATATGCATGCAGGTGCATTTTGCAGAGACAGTAGAGAAGTGGTGAGTGACAGACTGCTATGTAAGCAGATATTTTTTCAAGCAGAAAATACAGCTGGTGGCAAAGCTTAACCCTGCATTTCTATGTCAAAGTTAATTATAAGGAGTATAAAACAAAGCAAAAAGGAGGAAGTGGTTCAGTTCAGACTATGGGCCAGGGCTTAAGCAAACAACCAAACGAAACACCCTTTTTAAAACATTTGCAATGTCTCTTCTCCTGAATAATGTCATTTTTAAATAAAGGGAGGTTTGGCTGAATGGAAAAGAGACTGAATAATATTTACTAGATCTTCGCTGTGAGGACTGGTGGAAAAGCAGGCATTTTCATTATCTTGTTTTTCCATTTATGATGTGAGATGGGGTGGATATACTAAGTGATTTGTCCTGGAAAAATAAAAATGGATTTCTCCTTTTTCCCCTCAGGTTCCATACCCTGGGCCATATTCATCCCACATGTAACTCTATTGAAGTCAGTAATGAAAATGGATATGAATTCAGGGATGAATTTGCCCCAATATGCTCACTATCACAGCAATGGAGATAGAATTCTATATTGTTAATAGGCTCAAGAAAGAAAACTTCTGCTTGAAGTTTAAGATTCAAATTTTTAAAATTAAAAGGAAATTAAAAGCAGTACACTACGACCTACAGCAATATGTTGTGGGGTAAATTGTTTACCCAGCATGAATGTGAAGTGGTCAGATTGTCTATGGTGACATGAAAGATGACTAGTAAAGCATTAATTCCACACCCCCAAATTTTGCCCTTAGCTTCTTATTATGCACATCTATGTTCTCAAAGATTGTGCCACAGTGATTTTCTTTGGTTTCCAATACTGCCTTACACTGCAGACCACTCCCCAACTCCTCTCAGTGGTACAATTACTGGAGCTGATTGACAAAATTGCCATTACCAGAGTAATGAGCCAACAAGTCCATCAACCCTGTATTTTAGTGGTTCTCAAACTTTTGTACTGGTGACCCCTTTCACATAGCAAGCCTCTGTGTGCAACCCCCCTTTTAAATTAAAAACACTTCTTTACATATTTAACACCATTATAAATGCTGGAGGCAAAGTGGGGTTTGGGGTGGAGGCTGACAGCTTGCGACTCCCCCGTGTAATAATCGTGACCCCCTGAGGGGTCATGACCCTCAGTTTGAGAACCCCTGCTGTATTTGCCTCTTTTAATTGAGAGATGAGATACACCAGTTGAAGAGCCCTGGAAATTGAATCCCTCTATTTCCCAAAAAGATATCACAGGCAGCAACAGCATATGTTTCCCACAGTGCCCTCACAAGTGGGGTTTAGACTGAGAGCAGTTTAGAGTTACGCACTTATGATCATTTGGAAAAGCAGTGCCTCTATTACTGTTGCCAGTCATCAATCACAGTGGTATTGTCACAAATGGAAAGATGAAGAAAAAATGAAGAAACCGGGAGGTGTTAAAGTTGCTGAACATATATATATTATTTTTAACCAGGAAAGCGCAAAGGTGAGGTGAACAGAGTGCTCATTGTAGGTCTCAGAGGTGTGATTTCTCAGATCTCAGCAAGACAGTAACTGCTAAGGTAAGCACCAAAGTAATCCTAACAGCTAACTAAGCAAACTTCAATAGCAAGGATGCAGAATCAGCATCACTTATTTCTATAGTATTCATCATCACTTTGAAAGAGCTTTAAAGAGTTACAAAACTATATATGTTGAAGAATCATTCCTCCTACAAATGAAAGGAACCACCTTTGGTGTTTTTAAACAGCACTTAGTAACCCTATATGGTCATTTAGGACAACAAGTAACGGAGGAAAGCTTACTTAAGAAGTGAAGGAAGATTCATTCATTCATTCATTCATCATTCATTCATGCCCGTCACCCCAACCGGGGTATGGCCCAAAACAACATCTCCATAGTCTCTTTCTCCTGGGCCCCCTAGCTGCTGGGGTAGGTATAGCATTTTTTTTTTTTATCAACCTGAAGGAAAGCAGAATGTAATTGCCTCAAAGAGAAATTGGCTAGGAAACGTAGAGAGACATACCACACTAATTTAAAAACAAAACAACAGCAACACACACCATAGGATTTTTTTAAATACACAAAGGATGTTAAATCAAGGTTCTGATATCAATAGTTTGAGCAGAATTTGGCCCATTTTGTACAGAGATCACTTCACTCATTATTGAAATGCAGCCACCTCCAGCATGGAGGCATTTAACAGCACTCAGCAATACTACACAGCTTAGGAAAAAATTAAAGACAAAAGACAGGTATCCAATTGAAAATGAAAGCAGGGCTGAATTTCCTTGTAAATTGGGAATAAAGACCATGTTATTAAAAGAGACGCAGAATCCTTATTAGCCACCATGGTCAGGAACTCTATTGTATATCTTGGGAAAGCCACCATCCCCATCAGAAAACTGGCTCACAAAAGAAGCAAGATACTTGCAAAATTCTGTGATATATGTAACATAAGTAATAAATGTTGTGGCTCACTGGATGTATGCACAAAACTGATGCTCTACAGCAGAGATTGCCAAACATATAGCAATAACTTGGACTAGATCTTGTGTCCATCAGCCATGCCACTGTTTTGGGGTTTCTCTGTAGGTCTTTTTTCTCAAATTCAAAAGATATCAGTTAGAATCATGTGACTTATTTGATTTACAAAAGCAAGCAAACAAAAATGACCATTGCAACCTAGTGTAACATTTCTAACTAGAGGACATGTGGATAAGGTTTTCAAACTGAAGACTCTCTAAAACACAACTCTCAATGAAATCAAGGATGTTAACCTGCATTATAAATTAAGACTGATGGGAAACAGTGCATGTTTCTGCTTAAGTGATAGCAGAACTTCCTCTTTGTTGGTAATTTCATATAAGACCTTGTTTGTTTCTTGTTCAGACTCACTTCCTCTATTGAGTTTTACTTCTCTTAACGAGGGAGGAACCAGTGATTCACTGGTGACTGATGATGTGTTGGGAAACATGTTGGTTTGATTAGCTGTAGATGGTAGGATGGCACAGTTGCATATTTTTTTCCATGTGTCGTATGTTCATTACATACAGCACCATGTAGAGAAAAAAACATTTTCAAGAGGCAGCTAGTTTCCAGCAGTATTTACCCATCTCACAGTGCAAGGATTCAGATTTTACCATTCCTACGTTTTCTACTATGCATCCACCTCAAGCAGTGACATTGGCTCCAAGGAGTTAATTACATGGAGGAACCCTGTTCCTTCCTCCATGGTGATGAGACCCTTGCTTGCTGTGCAGATGGTTCATTACTATTACATGGGAGAGGTGGGATTTGAAAACCCATTCAGGGAATCTCCACCCCTTCAAACTGCAGAATCCAGGTCTGATGAGACTCCTTCTGCAACCCCATGTAATTGGGCTTGAGGATGCTCCGTTTGCCATGATCTCAAAGAGCAGAAGCCCAGCCTCACAGCTGCCATGGAGTGGCTTCACTGACACTGGAGCTTGGGAGAGGCACTTTTGAAAATGTTGGTCTCAATGTTTACTTACCATTACTTGCATGTGTATCACTGGCAATGCTAGAAAAGAATATTTGGATTTGAGGAAGGTGGGATAGGAAAGCCAATAAAAACATTCACAATGCTGTTTAAAAATCTGAGAGTGCCTCATGTCAATACTAGCCAGGTGTGATTCTCATAGTGTTTGGAGGTTTTGAGTCTTTTGGGGTCAACAGCCCGAAGTTCATACATGCTTCTTCAAACTTTATCCAAGCTTTTGAGATTTCCAAACTGCGCTTGTAAGCCCCTTGCACAATTATAGTTATATTCAGATGTCTAAAGCATATGGTGCTCCAGCATTTCCAGTTCTTGCTTCTTCCAATTCGACAAATAATTGAGACACCTTTCTCAAAAAAACCCGCTTCCTCTTCAGTATTTCCAGTTTAGTGTCATAACTTTCATCATACCATTTACTGCTGAATAGATTACAGTTTTGGTTTTTAAAACTCTTTGTCCCTGTTGACCAGCCCCTTAACATTTTTAGTGGCTGTGCGTACTTGGTATTGCTGAGGGAAATAAGCACTTTCTTGCAGAACTGTTCTCACAACTTGCAAAACTCTTTCAAATTACATGTTGGCAAAGAGACTAAAATCACTGGTGATGTGAATGACTGATTAAGTTACATATTACATAAAATAGTCAGAAAATGGGTGTAAGGCCTGGTCCACACTAGGACTTTAATTCGAATTTAGCAGCATTAATTCAAATTAACCGTGCACCCGTCCACACCAGGAAGCCATTTAATTCGACATAGAGGGCTCTTTAGTTTGAATTCTGTACTCCTCCCCGACGAGGGGAGTAGCGCTAAATTCGACATGGCCATGTCGAATTAGGCTAGGTGTGGATGCAAATCGACCTTAGTAGCTCCGGGAGCTATCCCACAGTGCACCACTCTGTTGACGCTCTTGACAGCAGTCCGAGCTCAGATGTTCTGACCAGCCACACAGGAAAAGCCCCGTGGAAATTTGAATTCCTTTTCCTGTCTGGCCAATTTGAATCTCATTTCCTGTGTGGACGTCGTGGCGAGCTCAGCAGCACTGGTAGCGATGCAGAGCTCTCCAGCAGAGGAGTCCATGCAATCTCAGACTAGAAAGAGGGCCCCAGCATGGACTGACCAGGAAGTCTTGGATCTGATCACTGTGTGGGGCGATGAGTCTGTGCTTTCGGAGCTGCGCTCCAACAAACGGAATGCGAAGACCTACGAGAAGGTCTCCAAAGCCATGGCACTCAGAGGATACAGCCGGGATACAACGCAGTGCCGCGTGAAAGTCAAGGAGCTGAGACAAGGCTACCAAAAAATCAGAGCGGCAAACGGACGCTCCGGAGCCCAGCCCCAGACATGCTGGTTCTACGAGGCACTGCATGCCATTCTCGGTGGGTCTGCCACCACTGCCCCACCAGTGTGCGTGGACTCCGACGATGGGATACTGTCGACGGACTGTTCCTCGGAGATGTTCGCGGACGGGGAAGATGAGGAGGACGAGGCAGTCGACAGCGCTTACAACGCTGATTTCCCCGACAGCCAGGATCTCTTCATCACCCTCACTGAGATCCCCTACCAACCCTCCCCAGCCGTTACCCCGGACCCTGAATCAGGGGAAGGATCAGTCGGTAAGTGCTTTAAACATGCAAACATTTTTTCTAACAGAACAGGAATATTAACTATGCGAAAAGAAGGTCAATATATATGGGGATGGAACAGAAATCCTCTTGGGAGATTTCCGAGAAGCTCTCCTGCAGGTAATCGAAAAGCCTCCGCATGAGGTTCCTGGGGAGAGCTGCCTTATTGGGTGCTCCGTGGTAGCACACTTTTCCGCGCCAGGCTATCATCAGGTACTCCGGGAGCATTGCCTCCACGAGCATGGCCACATAGGCCCCTGGTTTGTGCTGGCTTTCACGCAGCATGCGCTCTCTATCTGCCTCAGTGACCCTCCTCAGGGTGATCTCGCTCGGAGACTCCTGCATTTAATTACAGTAATTTGTGTACTATTAGTATTGGGAGTGCTTCACTGTTCCTTTGCATAACAATGAGCGTCACTTTACAGCCACGTGGTGGAGGCTGCAGAGTGGCATTATACAGGGATCTTTCCTAGGGAACAGACGCGAGGGGGTGCAACAGGGGCAGAGTTTATGCTTTCAGGATTGCCTGTAGCAAGAGGACAGTGGTATACATTGACTTTTAAGCAGCCAAAAGTTTTTGGCTTACCATGCCTGGCTGCTGCACGGATTCTGCTGTCCCGCCCTGCTTGTCTGGTCTGCAGTGCAATCCCCCAGGCAATGAAAGCGAATTCCGAAAATTCGAACTTTCCCTAAGTGAGTGCTGTGCATGGTCTTGTTCACAGAGACTGACTAGACTATGTTTCCTCTTTGCGGAAATGTATCTTTATAAGGAAGTCAATCCCTTTTTCCCATCACACAGCTGCACCTGTATCCCGACCTGCTGGAGCATGCCCCTCAGAGAGGCTGGCGCAGATTAGGCGGCGCAAGAAAAAGACACGGGAGGAGATGTTTGCAGAACTTATGGGCTGCTCCCGAGCCGAGGCGGCCCAGCAGAGCCAGTGGAGGGAGAACCTCTCCCAGCAGCAGCGCTCACACAGCGAACGGGAGGACAGATGGCATCTGGAGGACCAGCAGGCGACTCAAACGCTGCTTGGACTAATGAGGGAGCAAATGGACACGCTCAGGCGCCTTGTGGATGTTCTGCAGGACCGCAGGCAGGAGGACAGAGCCCCCCTGCAGTGTATCTGCAACCGCCCTCCCCCACCACAAAGTCCCATACCCCCCTCACCCAAAATAACAAGAAGGAGGTGCGCCAGGGGCCGTGAAAACTGTCACTCCACCCCAGCAGAGTGCTCAAGTACCAAAAAGCTCTCATTCGCTAAATTTTGAGAAGTCCTTCCCTTCCTGGATCAACCAAGCCCAAATCCCAGTTTCGTTCCCTCACTGTGTAGTTGATTATTAAAAATAGTTTGCTGTTCATTACTGTTTCTGTCATGTTTCTTTACAGAAGACTTTGTGTGAAGGGGGGGAGGGGTTTGGTAATTGCATAGGATGGTCACCATTACCTGGATACATACACGGGGGCAGGATCTACAGCAGGTCACACACACATAGTGCAGTCACTAGGCACCCTGGTCAGTCTGGGAGGTGTTTTTCATGTTCTGTGCATAGGCGGAAGGTGCCCTGCTCCAGCTATATTTGGAGCTGGGTCTCTCCCCTGCTCCTGCCTGGATCGGGCCCTGACCCCCACGGGTCTCCCCCCCGCCCCGCCGCGCTCCGTACCTGCCTGACAGTAGAGCGGCTCCCCGCAGAAATGCTGTCTGGTGCCCCAGGGTCCTAGCGCCTGCCATACAAAAATGGCAAGGCAGGCTGCCCTTACCCTGCCCTTCCACCATAGCTCTGAGCCTCTCCAATGCCCCAAACCCTCAGCCCCAGCCAGAGCCCTCATCCCCCTACACCTCCTCCCCCTTCCCACACACCCCTCACCCCTTCCTTCACACCCACCTATAAACGTCCTGCCCCCAGTCCTCCCCCGCAACAAGGCCACATAGCCCCCGCACACAGAGTCCCGAAAAGGAGGGATGGCAGTGTCCGTTGAAACAACCAGTCTGGCAGTGCAGACCGCTCTAGGGGCAGGAGCCTGTCATTCCTCGAGTGTAGAAGCGGTCTGTACATCACTGCACACCCTACCCACCACAGTCTGTGTCCCTGTTTCAACCCTTTAACGTGAATTCATTAGTAAAGAAAACGTTGCTAATTAAAAATATTCCATTAACTTTATTTTTAAACATGTGTTGGAAGGGGGGAAACGTGGTGAACAGGGTATGTCACCGCAGAAGAAAGTCAACAGTAACTGAAGCAGGGGCAGGTTCCGCTTCTCTGTAAAGAAACTGAACAGTCACAGGTTACCCCGCTCGCTGAGGAACCTAGCTTTCAAAGCCTCCCGGATGCACAGCGCTTCCTGCTGGGATCTTCTAATTGCACGGGTGTCTGGCTGAGCGTAATCAGCAGCCAGGCGATTTGCCTCAACCTCCCATCCCACCATAAAGGTCTCCCCCTTGCTCTCACAGAGATTGTGGAGCACACAGCAAGCAGCAATAACAATGGGGATATTGCTTTCGCTGAGATCCGAGCGAGTCAGTAAGCTTCGCCATCTCCCCTTGAGACGTCCGAAAGCACACTCCACCACCATTCTGCACTTGCTCAGCTGGTAGTTGAAGAGCTCCTTGTCACTGTCCAAGGCGCCTGTATAGGGCTTCATGAGCCAGGGCATTAGCGGGTAGGCTGGGTCCCCGAGGATGACTATAGGCATCTCCACATCCCCAACACTTATTTTGTGGTCCGGGAAGAAACTACCTTCCTGCAGGCGTCTAAACAGACCAGAGTTCCTGAAAACACGCGCGTCATGAACCTTGCCCGGCCACCCGACGTTGATGTTAGTAAAACGTCCCCTATGGTCCACCACTGCTTGCAGCACCATTGAAAAGTAGCCCTTTCGGTTAATATACTGGCTGGCCTGGTGGGCCGGTCCCAGGATAGGGATGTGAGTCCCATCTATAGCCCCACCGCAGTTTGGGAATCCCATCGCGGCGAAGCCATCTGTGATGACCTGGACGTTTCCCAGGGTCACTACCTTTGAGAGCAGTAGCTCAACGATTGCGTGGGCTACTTGCATCACAGCAACCCCCACGGTAGATTTGCCCACGCCAAAGTGGTTCGCTACTGACCGGTAGCTGTCTGGCGTGGCAAGTTTCCAGAGGGCTATGGCCACTCACTTCTGCACACTCAGGGCTGCTCGCATGTGGGTGTCCTTGCGCTTCAGGGCAGGGGACAGCAAGTCACACAGTTCAAGGAAAGTGCCCTTACGCATCCTGAAGTTTCGCAGCCACTGTGATTCATCCCAGACCTGCAGCACTATGCGGTCCCACCAGTCCGTGCTTGTTTCCCGGGCCCAGAATCGCCGTCCCATAGCATGAACATGACCCATTGCCACCATGATCTCCATGGCGCGGCGTACCGTGCTTTCTGAGAGGTCTGTGCCACTCTGAGACTTCATGTCCTCACCACGCTGCCGGAGCCTCCTCGCCCGATTTCTCAGCATCTGACTGTTGAAGAGGTGGACGATAAGGTGCAAGGAGTTGACAACGGCCATAAGTGCAGCGATGATAGCAGCGGGCTCCATGATCGCAGTGGAGTGCTGTGGCGTCCGCGCTGTCACTAACAGGAAAAGTGCGCGAACTGATTTCCCGCCGGTGGGAGTGACGGTTGAATGTTGACAGTTACCCAAGACCACCCTCGACACAATTTTCCCCCCAGCATGCATTGGGGGGAAATCCCAGAATTCCAATGGGCAGCGGGGAGTGCGGGAACTGTGGGATAGCTTCCCACAGTGCACCGCTTCCAAAGTCGACGCTGGCCCCGTTACTGTGGAATCACAAAGTCGAATTAGTGTCCTTAGTGTGGATACACAAATTCGACTTCGTAAGGTCGATTCCACAAATTCGAATTAAGTTGAATCGAACTACTCTTGTAGTGTAGACATACCCTAAGTGGTAAAGCAGCATAACTTGCATTGATCTGGGGTTGGTAGCTATGCAAAAGAGGTGTAGCAGGGAAAACATTTAAGGGTGCAAGATAAGGAAGGTACAAGATAAGAGCCTCTCCCCTCCCCCAACACATTAACTGACACTATTTTCAACATTGCTGGGGTCAAATTCAACACTGGTAGAAGTAGGAGCATTTTTCAGTCTTAACCAATGGAAACAAATAATAAAATATCAGGATTGGAAGGGACCTCAGGACATCATCTAGTCTAACCCCCTGAATCATTATGCTTAAGAGCCTGGTGATTTTTCTTAAAGATCACAGGTTATTCATATTTCCCCACGAACACAGTTGTCCAGGGTTGAGCTTTGGAGCCAGAACAGTGGCTATAGCGCCTTGATTTTTATGAGGACTTCAGATCACTTTGCAGCTGGAGTTGGAGGAATGGAATTGAGACTACCCTAGAGAGAAAACTAGGCTGCCCGAAGCTCTCTCCCAAACAACTGCCTGCACCTTAGTTGGTTCCAATACAGAATAACTAGTATTATCTCTAGGCAGGAGAAGCAACTCAA
Organism: Mauremys reevesii; assembly: GCF_016161935.1. Lineage (NCBI taxonomy): Eukaryota > Metazoa > Chordata > Testudines > Geoemydidae > Mauremys > Mauremys reevesii. The sequence continues at coordinate 110,094,058 of NC_052628.1, forward strand.
CAGTGTGAAAGGCACCAGAGGCTAGTGGACTAAAAATGGGGCGGGGGAGAAAACAAAGGTGGCCCCAGTTTCTCTGCCATAGTTTCCCCATCTGTAAGACATGGGTAATATTACTGATCTACAATACGACGACTGTTGTGATGAGGAAGCAGTGAACGGTTTTAGCATTCTATGCCTCCCCACGGCAGAGGGCCTAATGGGCCAAAAGCTTACTTGGAAAATTTCCAAATGCAGAACATTTTTTAAAAGGTTGGCAATGATGCACAAATCCCAGCTCAAGGAACTCAGCTCTACTTCTGCATCAGGAAGGTTGTGGAGTATGGGGGGAAAAGGATGGGAACCTAAACTTCCTCCCCTCAGCACATACACTTTTTTATTTAAAATGACTGTTAGTTTAGGGCATATCCTAAAGAATCATCTGGCTAACCCCTCGTGCTCAAGCCAACTCCGAGCACAGTAGTATAGTCACAGTGAATGGAAAATCCACTTACATTTGTCAGGGGAGTGGCAGACAGCCTCAAAATACAAGGTCTGTGGCTGCTCAAGACTTCTGCTTTGTTGCTTTAACCCTTTACATTATTTTAAGATATGAAAAATGAGGAAAAAAGTCAAAGGTGAGTTCCCAGAGAAGCACATTGTAACCACAGATGATGAAAAAATAGACTGTGGCATTTCAGGTTGATTATCATCTCAAACTAGATTCCTTTTGCCCTGTGCTTTGTCCAATGCATTTATAAGTTAAACAGGCTCATCATTATTAGGAACCCCCATAGCATAGAAAGATTTTGCTATTCATATATTTTCCCTTTTCACATGGCTGAGGCTTTCATCTCTGATTCCATGTCATTTGTATACCCCTGTTGAATTCTTTTACTGAAATGTGAAACTTTTTGCAAGCAGATACCTTACTTTGGCATATATTAGATTTTATTATTTCCACAATAAGATCCCATTTGCTATTCACCTATAATCTTGACTGTATCGACATGTTCTCGTTATTACAGTCAATTTAATTACTGTACAAGGTAATGTGGTCAGTTCACACTTCACACAGGAGGAATGTATGCATGAATTAATGGTTTGTAATGAATAGATCCATTTCCTGAGTACAATGTCCGGAATTAAGATATTATGAGGTTGTTGTCCATGAGACTCTTACACATATGCAGTACAGAGCAAGCTTGCTAGAAGGTTAAAATACCAGAATGGCAATATATTTTAGCCTCACTGAAAGGCTACCACATAAGAAAATGGGATATTCCACTTTCCTTCAAAAAGAGAGTTGAAAGTTTCACAGAGATCCACAGATCAATCAAAATAAGAATTATTGTGTTACAGGAAAATCACAGCATAATAATCATCTCCTTTGACATTGAATTACATGTAAATGTAATGTACTGCAGGGAATTATTGTCTAATCTTTGGCTGCCCTGTTAGCACAGCATGAATGGAATTACAGTCTTAACTCTTAATTTGCTAATTTTTGTGGGTTTAAAGATGTTAGTGTTAAAGTCTGACCTAATTTGAAACCCATTGGACTTGAGTATTGTTGTGAGGGACCAATCTGAGGATAGACTTGTGCTCTTCATTGTTAGGGTGACCAGACAGCAAGTGTGAAAAATCGGGACATCTGGTCACCCTATTCATTGTTTTATTTGAACAGAGACCCCTGTGCTGGTGATAAGGGCCACATAAGTATATAGATATCAGTAAGGCAATGTTAACTTTGCTCTTGACATCAGTGGGGGCAGGATTAGACTATTAGGAGTGAAAACCTGGCCCCATTGACTTCAATGGAGCTAAGATTTCAATTGTAGGTACTGGGGTTTTCATTCCCTGTCTGTCTGGGAGGTTTTTTGTATATAAGGACTAGACGACAATAAAATAGTCATGATGAATGCAATACAGCAAGATGCTGAGCACTTCGTACAAGGTGATTAGACCCTTCAGTTCCCATTGACTACACCACTCACAGGACTGAGTCCTCAAAAGTGTTGACAAGAACGAGTGCAACAGTCTATAAATTAACTCTGGTATAAATACTGTCTAGAGTTGGACAGGCTTTTTAAAGCATATTATTTAGTTGGCTTTGTTATTGATAGTCAATTTATTATAGGCAGCAGATGTAGTGACACCTATAATTAAGATTGCCTGATGCTTTCCATGATAAGATTCTGTTTTCAGCTGCTTATAATTTTGCCATTTGATCTGAAGTTGTCTATGCCAGGTGTCTGCATTTTTTGTGGACAGTGCAGCAAAAATGATTTAGCCCATTCTAAGCATGAGTTTCAGAAAAAAAGTTTTGCTGATATTGGAAAAATTCTTATACCTGTTTCATTGAGAAGCTCTTGCTTGCTTTGGAGCAGGCACTTAAAATTTGAGAAAGAATTTGCTCTGGCATCAGGGATATGTATTTTTTACATCCCTGTGAATATCTGCCCATCAGGAGCCCCTAAAAATCTGAGTTTGCACATGCTCAGCAGAGATTTGTTAGAGTTGGGCAACTAAATTCTCAGATTACTGAATGAGGCAGGGGTCCTGTGGAAAAAGATAATATGTGATCATGTAATTAAAGATCATAATACATATTCACAGCAAGCCTAATTAGCATTGTATAGGCAACTTTAATTCATTTCCTAACTTTTGAGTTCTTGACTCTGTGAACTTAATGTTCTTGCAACATTTGTGTGTCTGTAGGCAGTGCCAAACAGCAGATGGAATTTATTGTAAAGCTGGGTTAGTTATAAATCTAAATAAATTAAAAACTTAAGAGTTACAGGGAACCAAAAGCCTGAAAACCAAAACATGGAGTCTTTTTTACCAAGTAAGGCAGATATTGACAAAATATTTGTTGGTAGTCGTTTTGATTTCTGGATAAAAACTTCTTATGAGGGCAGTAAGGATGCATAAGCTGCTCTTGGTTAGGTATACAACAAGACATTTTAGACCAAATCCTCAGATGGATTGCATTGAAGCCAATGCAACACCCCCAGCTGAAGATTTGTCCTTTTGCCTCTCATTTAAGATCTCATAACTCTAGGTAAAAGCAAATGCTAACTCTTCCATCTCACAAGTATTTAAAGCAATTCCCAGATCAGTTATCATAGTGCCTTTGGTGCTGCTATACTTGCAACACACAATCCATCACAATAAAATACTTTTAAGGAACCTTAATGGGAGCCAGTGTTCTCTGTCTGAATTTGCACTGGCTGGACCATGATCAAAGTCATGGAGTTAATGAACACTGAATGCTCCAGCTCAGCAGATGGATTTTCTTTCTTGTCGCATAGTCCCCAGCCATTCAGTGCTCCATATAAGGATTCCTTTGTGCTCATTAAGCAACTACTAGACAGCACTTGAGTCATGCCCCAATGCTGCTTAATGTCATTTTGGCCGTTTTTTTGGGAAGCTGGAATGGTACGTCCAGTATTTGCATTCCAGCACTACTGTTTTTAGCACTGCTTGTGGATACTAGCGATGTATGTTATTTTACTTTGCCAAAAGTACTGTGGTCTCCCAGACACAATGTGCTGAAGGGGTAGCATGCAAGTCTCTTAATTGCTTCTCTGTTTTCATGAGCTTCCACATTTGGATCAGTGGCAGAATAAAGAGTTGGAATTTATGAATAGTTTGAAAAACATTTTCAAATACTGTGGATCCTCAAGTACTAAAGTTTCCTTGCCCCTCTCCTATTGTACCCCCAAAATCATTATGGTTATTCACTATGACTCTAATTCTAGCTGCACTTGGACACACCAAGCAATTATAGAGCAAGAAGAAGGCTAGTTGCTCAGTACCACCACAGTTGCCAAGAATCATATCCTTTCTGTATGGAAAAGTGCTAGAACTCTGGATTCAACTCAACTATATAATGGTCTTTTGGAAGCAGCCAAATGTGAGAGCATGTCTTTCATTAGAGTGAATAAACTCCACCTATAAACACATCTAGCAAGATCTTTAAGTTATATGTGGACTACTCAGACTGCACTGTCACCTTTTATTAATAACAGTGCAGCTTGGATGCCTTTAAAACCATTACAGATACTGGCTTCTATCCTAGATGTACTAGAGCCAACTGCTGCAGTGTGACTCAGGCAAAACTTCCATTGAAGTTTGAGCCTAAAGTGAAAGCTAAACCTAAAGCTCTGGTCATTTTGCTGTAGCTGTTTGTTCTCCATGTGATCAGTCTTGGTCCCATAGAAGTCTATAGCAAAAGCTCCCCTTGATTTGAATGAGAGCAGTATTGGACCCCACGTGTGATAAGAAATTTCCCACAATAGCTGCCAGGAGCCAGGTTTCCTTTGAATGAAACCTTGGGCCTGATTCTCCATTGCCCTGTAACTTGTACAGTCATTTACCCCACTACAAAAAGCGTGTAAAGTGCTACCATGTTGATTGGGTAGCATTTCACACCTATTTGCCTTGATCTAAATAACTGCACAAGGTGCATGGTAACAGAGAATCATGGCCCTTGTCTAGGACATGCTGCCTTGTCTAGGTCTGTCAGATATTATTCCTTCTTTGTGCTTCAATTCCATGTGTCCATATATCAGAGGAAGTCTGTGTGGCTAGAAAAATAAGGGAAAAAATTAATTGAAATTGTGTTTCTGACTAACTAACTGTGGAGACGCCACAAAGAGTAGCTTTACGTCTGATGGAAGCTACTGTTTTATATATTTTGGCTTGTGCATTTTCTGTTAAGGAGTCCATAAAGGTAGAAATAACATTCCTGTGTTATATCAAGGTTTATTCTGCATTCCTTGACTGCATAATTCACTTATAATATTGTCATTGTCATATCGTTGTAAACAATACCTTGTTTATGTTCAGTGTTCTGCATAAATATACATGCTACTCTGTTTCTACCAGTGACTCAGTTAAAATGTATCAAACATTTAAAAATTGAAAATGAATACATCTCTGTACAGATTTGATGCTCATGTGACTTTATGATATTGCCTCACTTATAATATCACATAATTGCTGAATGCAGGGCTGAATTTGATATGTGGAGAATTTTCCTTAACTTTCTTAGATAGAAATGTAGAGTAATTATAGTATTTTTTTGGTGAAACAAAAAACATACAAACCGAGAAGTGCTTAGATATAGATACTATAGAGAAAATATATACTGCATTGGCATTTGCTGTCAAAAACAAGATAAACGGAAACTAGGAACTAGTTTTTTCCATTTTGTTTTCTATACACAAGGGAGAAGAATTAAGACTGAAAAACAGGGCCTTTAACACTCTTCATTCAGGCAAAAATCCTCTTGAATTCTAAAGGAGCGTTTTCTGAGCAAGGTGTGTTAAATAATGCTCAAAATATTGGCATAAATTTAAACCAGACATGGATCAACAACAAAACTGGTAATTAGACAGAATGGATCCCTGAGCAATCTTCTTTTGCCCTGGAGGACAGTAATATGTCTGTTTCCCTACAGTAAATGTCACAGGAAGTTATTGAATATTTTTTTTCTCTACTTTCAAGTAAATCCAAGTAGAATTCCATATATCCTTGCTGATTAGAGTTAAATTTATAGTTTCCTAAGTAGCTGGCAGACTGTACAGAGCAGAGGAATAGAAGTATGTAGTATTATAAAAATAACAAAGAATCCTGTGGCACCTTATAGACTAACAGACTGTGTTCATAGGAGGAACACAAGAAATCTAGGTTCTGATGATGAGTGTGGATGGGGTTCACAGTCACTCATTAAAAAGCCTAAAATACTAGATGGGACTCTGAACTCTAGTCCAACTGATTTTCTTTGTAAACACACTATCACTATTGTCAGGAAATCAAAGGAATTTATTAATACCACTGCACAAGCAGCAGACTTATTGGAAGCAAGGATTAAAAGGGTATGATTGCCATCTGTTATTCTAAACCAAATTCAGACATCAGACAAGATCAGAAACTGCTCTTCAAAGATTTTTTTTGGGGGGGGAGGTGGGGTAAAAACATAAAACCTATTTATCTGTTCTCATACAGAGGATGTACATAACTTGTCAGTCAACATGGACTAAACAAACAGTGGACTTCCCCCTTGTCCCATTCTTACAATGCCCTCTGAAGAAAGATTAAACAACATAAGGCTAAATCCTGCAGTCCTCACTCAATCCAAGGTCTCACTTAAGCTACTGGTGTTCTATAAATAAACATTGCAACAGTGTCAGAGATTAAACCTCTCTCTCTATTGAAATCAATATTGGAGATGGGAAGCCACAGCGGGGATACATTTCTCTTGCTAATGATTTCACAATAGCCCATTGCTGAGAAGTACCTAAGGGACAAGGATAAGTGATAGCTGCTCATGAGCAGTTAGCAGCTGACATCTGAGCTCTGGTGTTTAAGAGAGGTTCACTGAATTCAGGTGGGGTACCTTGCGTGCTGCAGTGCAACTAGAAAAGGGGAACAATCCATTTGCCCCCATGGCCACAGCACATTCAGCATCTAGAACCAAGCAAGGCAACATGGTAGATCTTCTCTATGCCACCAAATGCATGAGCACTTCCAGTAGTTCAAATCTTCCCTAGCTGCTTGGAGGCTCTATTTTCTGATATGTTTTGCCTATGTAGCCTGTGTAGCACTACCACCATCACCAGCTTGGATCTCAGTTAATACTTGCTAATGTTTTTGTTTGTCGGTCAGATGCCACATGAATTTACATGCTGGAGTACTTAATACAGTAAAGACTTCAATATCTCTGACAGTAGTTCACAGTTGAGCCAACTCCTTGAAACCCTCCAATGTCATTACAGAAAGTGCACGTGCATTTTAACAGCTGCCGTTCATTTGAAATTTCTAACAGGAATAAGGCTTTTTTTTGGAAGAAATGTAGCTGGTTTAGTTTAATATCCTCTTTCCTGCACGGTGGGCAGGTGCCATGAACTCAGGACATGAGCCACTGCGGTGCATTGTGAAGAGGTTCTTATAATCCACCATATAATAGGTGAAATTCTACTGCTATTTGACTTGACATAACCTACAGAGCCATCAGCAAAATGGGTTCAAAAGGCTCACTCAATTTTCTCGTGAAGTTGTGCTGATTTCTTTAAACATTAATGTTGGCATATATTGGCAGAGTTGTCTGCAGAACCAGCAGAGAGTCCACAGATGCAATGATCATAGAAGCTAAACTACTGTCTCACCCCAAGAGATGATTCTTTCTGACCTGGTCCAAGTCAGGGTTGAGGCACTCTAGCCCCACACTGTCCTACTGGTGCTCATGCTGAGCCTCTTTTGTGAGTAAATAGAAGGGATTGACTTCCAGGATTATCAATCAAGTACCTTTCATCAGCTATTAAAAAAAAAATCAAACAAAGTAAACAAACCACTCCCACCATATTGGTTGGTTTCATATGTCTGAAACGGAATATATTCTTACAGAGGTTTAAATTAATTGATCCAGAGAATCCAACAATTTCTGCAGCATAGACAATTTAGAAAGCTTCATCAATGAAGATGTTAAATTATCCTTCCCCCCTTTCTAATTTATAGGGTGGCTATAGACAGACAAAATGTTTTTCCCCTAAAACTCAAAGAACCCCCCCCCAACTATTCAGTTATTCCAACAAGAATGCTAAATACAACACCACCAGTGAATTTTGTGTGGTGGATGCTAGTTGTCTGTCTAAAATGAGCTCACCAGCTCATTTTACACAGGCCAGTAAACAGCCACTTGCTGTTGCGGACTTCTGCACTCTACTAATCTAGACCAGATTCATAACTGAGATATGAAAGACCCATTACCAATCTCCTTGGCTATCCATTCTCTCTTTGTTCTTTTTATAAACACTTTATACAAAAATTTGAACAGGTACGTCTTTAGTACCTAAAGTACAAAGCCAGTCTCTCTCCTTTTCAGAGGTTATGCAAGACTTGTCTGGGGGATGTGTGTGAGAGAGGTGAGGACAACATTTTGTTGGTAAAGCAGCCAGTAAGAAAATGCTGAAGATGCAAACACCATATTGCATAATCTAAGCACAGCTATTTTGTAGCTACTTCAGTTCCCTCTTTCTTCAGAGCTGCATTAAATGTGAGGGGTGGGAAGCAGAAAGTTTTAGCTCATAAGGTGTGGTCCTGAGAGCCTTCATTCCCATTGGTACTCAGCACCTCACTTCGCATCTCAGAGGATCAGGCCACAGTCTACAAAAGTATGGCAATTCTTAGCAAAATAACCATTCACTTGTGTTCATAATAGCTAAGTGTGTTCCTAGCAGTACTTTATCTACCAGTGCACATGAGTGATGGGATTTTCAAAGAGCACTAAGGAAATTCCCCCCCAAAAGTCAATGGGAGTTGGGGACTGAAAAAGTTTTATCTTAATTTCCTTTTACCCATTATTTTTTTTAAAAGGTGGCAAGTCCAGTGTTACTAATCTCCCACCTCCATTGTATGTCCTCTCTAAAGACCATTCCCTTTATCTTCTGCCCATAGAGATGGCATGTAAATAAATAGAAGGTTGCTGTAATTGAACCATCATCTAATCAGGGTGGGACAAATTCCACCCATATATCTGTCTACAGCGGAGTAGGCAACCTATGGCATGCATGCCAAAGGTGGCACACGAGCTGATTTTCAGTGGCACTCACACTGCCCAGGTCCTGGCCACCGGTCCAGGGGGCTCTGCATTTTAATTTAATTTTAAATGAAGCTTCTTAAACATTTAAAAAATCGTATTTACTTTACATACAACAATAGTTTAGTTATATATTATAGACTTATAGAAAGAGACCTTCTAAAAACATTAAAATGTATTACTGGCACGCGAAACCTTAAATTAGAGTGAATAAATGAAGACTCGGCACACCACTTCTGAAAGGTTGCCGACCCCTAGTCTACAGCATCTGGTTCACATCTCCACCACTCTGATGTCAGCAGGATATAACCTTTTACAGAACCATTCCAATCCCACGACTGATGCTCTAACTGTGAGCCTTCTCTGTTTTGGTTCCTGTGCTTTACAGTTTTAAAATATGTTCATCCTAAACAATGTTCAAGGATGCACTCAGCATTCAGGCCTCTGTGTGGTCTAGCCATTAGAGTGAGACAAAGTGCCTTCTTTTATAAGCCTTGGTTATATGTGCATGGAGAGAAGTGCCAGATTAGTAACACTGGATCCACAGCCTTTAAGAAAATGAATGGGTCAAAGGAAATTAAGATAAAACTTTCCCCCCCCAAAAAGTCAATGAGAGTTGGGCACTGAATTTCCTTAGTGCCCTTTGAAAATCCCATCACTCATGTACAAATAGCCGTTTGAGGACAAAGTCACTCAATTGACATGCAATTGTAGTTAGTGTGTGCACAAGTTAGACAACATCTGCAGTTTTGTTTTTTTTTAAATCAGTCCTTCAGTATCCAAAGCCAAACTCCAATATGCAGTTTTTTACATTGCAGATATGCTGGTGACTCAGATGTTTTTATAATGTCAATTTTTTTTCCTTTCCACTTCAAACCTAAAAGAATAATCAATACCTGAGTATCTGGAAACTTCCTATCATGAAGCCTACAATTCACCATTTAAATTACTTGCAATAATTTAGGCTTTAATTGTAGTTTGTTTTAAAATATGTCCTGGTGCCATCTGAAAGATCTATAATTAAGTACCCTGGGTAACTAATTATGCACAGACACACTCAGAATTAGTAACATCTGAAGCTAAAACATCACCTTAAGTGAAATGTGTAACTTTAATCTACTTCCATTTTATTGTTATGCAAAAACAACAAACAGATGCCTAACAGAGCCTCAGAACACAAGGCAATAGAGACATAACCAACTCAGGGTGGCAGTTAAAAAAAGTTTTTCAAAAAGGCTAAGCGAAGGTATTTTAAAATTTGATCAATTAGAGGTACAGAGAGTATACAGAAGATCCTGGGGTCATTAGTCTCCCAGGTATCACGAGAGAAAGGTATGAGATCTGTACATGTTCTATTCAAACTCCTTGAAGCAAAGGGTGATTAATGAAAACAACAGTTCATTTGGAATCGCAGTAACCAAAATATAACAGATGCCAAAGTAAGAACACTAATGGGGAAATTTAAAAATGTACAAAGGGAAGTTAGTTGCCCAACTCAGACTGAAAAGTCCCTTTGTAAATATCCTCCAAAAGCCTCCAGAAAAGTTAATCCAGCTAATCATTATTTCCAGGAACTCTGCCTGATGGGGCCCTATGGTGCTTACATTGCTTAATAGAATAGGAGGGGGGAGGGGACCTGCTAAAATAAAAGTTTAAAAAAATAAAAATGATGAATTTGTGCCATAAAATAATTTCATTAAAAAAAACCAAACAAACACAGGTTGCCAATTTATAGAAGCTATAGGGAAACTACGATCAAAATGCCATAGGATTGTATTCTATCCATTATACACACAAGTGGTAAAAAAAAAAAGTGTCTTAAAGTAATGATCCTCATTCCAAATCTCCAGCGCAGAATGTGAGCAGTTCCAGACAAACTCTAGAGGTACATTGTTTAGAGCACTGGCTGGCTCCTGACATGGTCTGCCTAGTAGTTTCAGTGGGAGGCACAGTTAAGACTAGGTGAAATCCTGGCCCCAGTAACGTCAATGTGAGTTTTGCCTACATGAGTTCTACAGGAGGTTTAATCCGATATTCAGGACTAGGCTGAAAATTGTGTATTGGGTTAGAAAAAAAAATCTAGCAAATGTATGTGTGGGGGAAGGGGCTGGGGAAGGCTGTGGAGAAGGTTGTCATAAGTTATTGAAAATAGAGGAACCCAAAGAAAAAGGATTTTGAAAGAGCTATGAAGAAATTTGCAACCTCAATATTTGGTTGGTTTCTTTTAAAAAGAATCAGTGTTCTGCAATTTCTGGTATCTGGTTTTTGGTTTCTTTTCCTATCTTCAGCGTGGCTCATTCTGCTACAGTGTATTGTAACCACAACATTAGGCAATTTTAAAAGGAAAACACCTTCATAAGATTTAATGAAGGAAGGCGCTCATTGAAAAGAGACGTTTAGAAACATAATTTAATGCAGGTAACCTTTCCTGTCATATTGAAAAGGTTAGAGAAATTAAGAAAATACACAGCAGTAAACAACATATTTCTCCAAGGAACTTTCCCCCCGCACCTTCCCAGCTGAACTGTCAGATGTAGTTTTTTAAATTAAATTCTCCAGGCCAAAGTAGGCCTTGGTATAAGAGGATGCAATGCCATTTGTTTGAAAGAGGACACACTGTTGCAGAGTTTTCAGTGTGATTAGCAATCTGGCTATTTGTGAATGTTTTGAAACTGGTTTAAGATGGCCAAAAGGCTGGGCTGGCTTCTTCCAGTGTGTTTTTCCAAGTAATATACTGAAAATTTTATGGATGTATTATGATAGAAAGTTTTAGAGCACATTTATTCCTAATGAGATTCTAATGCCACCATGGTGGTAGCACTATGGGTTTTACTTAAAAAAAACACACAGACACACTTTACTTACTTGAAAGGGATGGCTTATGACTTTTGAAGTCCACTGTTGTCAGAGATTTGGTAGCAGTCTATAGGTGCCCCTAGATACATGTGTATAGTTCAGTCTGTTTCCATCTGTCTGCTTTACCCGCCTACTCAGGGCTGACACCCTACTCAAGAAAGCACTACGTTTGTTAAGATGATAATTAACAACAAGCAAGCAGAATATACTGGAAATTGAACCAGCCTTTTTGGTCCTTTCAGAGTAAAAAATTAATACTCATACTACTAATACTCACTTTACATTATCAAAGCTCTGTACAAATATTAACCAATGAAAGAAGCCAAGAAAGTGCTCTCACTTGGAGCAAGGTCTTCTCTCACGGCTTCATTTACATTATAAATGTAACCATGTTTGAACATCTCAGTTGTGAGTAGGGCAGGAGCCTGTATGGTTGTGGCCAAACTGTAATAACCATAAATAACACCCGGCTGTAGCCCTGACAATTAAGTGATTCCATCCTTAAAAGGACCATACATGCAGCAAGTCCACACAAGCAAGACCAAATCTTGTTATAAAACTCCGGGGCACACCGCTTTAACAGGATAAACTGCAAAATGTAGTTGAGGACTTAAGGCAGCAGCACATACTCTCTGCAGCAGAAATTAACTCTTCTTATTACTGTTTTACCATAGTGCATAGGAGCCCTAGTCATGGACCCCACTGCGCTAGGTGCTGTGTACACACAGAACAAAAAGATTGTCCGTGGACCATTGTCTCTTTGCCCTGCCCTGTGACTGCCACACTCCTGCCAGTGCTCCTGAGTTCTGACCAGCTAAACATCAGGCTAGTCCATGACTTTGCTTGAGCAGATTGCTAATCATTCCAAAAGGTTGTGAACGGGACAAAGTGAGGCAAAACACACCCAAACAAACCAGATTTCCAAAGGCAGAAAGCAAATGCACTGCCCCACTGTGCCACTAGTCCTCAAACATTTTACTCATTGATGCCTGGGCCCATTAATTTTTATATACAAGTATAATATATTTCTGTTTGATTAAGCCCTAGCACAATGCCATTTTCCAAATGCTGCACGTAATAACCACCATCTTGATCTCAGTAGACAGAGTTTTAATTTATCTTCGTGAAGATTACTTAAGATTTCCCTGCAATGATTGTAAACATAAAACATCATGATGGCACAATAAATTCTTGATGTTATTACCCTGATATAACTGTAAAATACTCCAATCTAATGGCTGTTAATTAGCCATTGTTCTTTGAATCTGTTGATTAACTGCTGGGTATTTCAATCAACGCTTTGTAGTAAAAACTTCTAAGTCTGTGTTAGTGTTTTACAGATCTTTGTCTCGGTTTGGCGGATATATCCTATTATATGTTTAAGCAAGCACCCAAATACAACAGTTCCACTGGCAGTTTGCATTAGAGGGTCAATGTGGATAAGCTCCACCTATAATTTGACCATTTTTTTTTAATCAAGAGTTGTTGCTATCAAAGGGTTGGTTCTGGAGTAGGGGTGTGTGTGTAAAAAATACTGCACCCCCTGGTTGGGTTGTTGGCAGCAGGGACTGAACCTGGGACCTGTGATCTAAAAGCATGAGCCTCTACTGTCTGCTTGCTGAGGTGCTCCTCCTGCAGCAGCCTACCCCCAGCACTCTGGATCTCCTTTATCTTCCATTTCCACATCAGCCCCTTCTTGGCTGTCACATAGGAGTTGAGCTCACTCCGGTCACAGTTCATCTTCTCCTCCTGGTTCAGCCACATGAGCTCTTCAGTAGTGGCACTGAAGATGACGTGCAGGCCCTCCAACTGTCATACACCTTGGATGAGTTCAGCAGTTTGGCATACTGCACACCCTGCTCACTCAGGCATTCTTATTAGGCACCCTGCAGGGTGGACCATAGCTGGGCCTCATCAGCACATACTCATTCAATTTTGACTGGAACTCTCTGATGAACCAGTGGAGGGCCCAATGGCTGCCCAGATGAGACTCCATATTCCCATCTGACTTAACAGCATTGATCTGCCTATGGTTTTCCTTGACCCAGGCAGCTGGTCCTGGAGGTTTTGCAAGAAGACAGTGTCCAGCTCCTGCTAGGGCTGCTGGATGCCTGACAGGGTCAACTGGATGACCTGTGGAGACTCTGACTTCAGGACTGGTTATACTCTGTGCTGATGGTGACCAAGCACTCATGCACATGGTAAACATTGCAGGGAGACAAGGGAGTGCAGCACTGCCTGGCTCACACAGACATGCTGTGGGGCCAGGGTAGGGTCTCTGAAGGATGGGAGGGGAGTGCGGCACTGCCTGAGTGCACGCAGGCCAAGGGGCCAGATGGGAGAGGACTCATCTGGCACTACTTGGAGTGCACACGTGCTGTCAAACCAAACGGGAGGCCAGATCCAGGGAGTGCTGCATGGTTTCCATTACATATCCCACTCTGATCTGCACTGGGGGAGAGGCAGGAAGAGGCTACCCTCCCCATGGAAAATTATATTATTAATTGTTCATGACAAAGGCTTGTCTTTCTATAAGTCTTTAAAGAACTCTGCATACCCATAGCTCTGTATCAATAGGTAATAGCCATGACTTAGTCCTTCTGAGTTCCAGGACCTCAGAACATCCAGCATCTCTATGGCTCTGAGATGCAAGCAGTTTTGCAGAGGGGAGGGGAGGTATGCTGCCATTGCTGCTTCTCCTCCTCTCCCTGCTGTGATCCTCCTTCAGTCACTCCGTATGACATGAGGACTAAGCCTTAAGTGCAGCCACTTTGGAATCTGCAGGCCACCCCCCTCACAAACTTCATTTGTTCCTGGTGATATACTATCTCACAGTATTTCCTCTCCCTCCTTATTGGTGGTTCTGTGTAGGTGGTTCAAGCTATGCCACTGCAAGTAGAAGGCTAAGTGAGCGTGAACTGCTGACCTGTGGCCTAATCAAGTGACTTCACAGAGAGTTCCAGGTTTGCTTAAATAGCCACATATATATGGATCAGAAGACCTGATATTTCTCTCTTAACAGGGAATGTGTCAAGGTAAATTAGACCTAGATATTTACCAATCTTTCACCCACTCTTTATCAGAAGTCTTAGCTGAGGATTCTACTGATACATCTTGTCTTACCACAGTACGTAAGATTTTTATCTTGGCAATGTTTCTTTTAAATAGCCTAATATCTTCTACTGGGTCTAACTGGGAGAAGGGTTGTATTTCATGAGAGTATCACACGTCAAGTGCAGCACTGTCTCTACAGGCACACAGCAAGTGTTGGCATGCTATACGATCAGTCAGGCAAACCCCCGCTGCTGGTGTTTTGTTCTTTTGAATCTTACAAGCATACATCACCTCCTCCAAGGATAATTAAAACTACGCTAAACCTACCACACAAAGGGCCAAACTCAGACCTGGGGAAAGCAGGTGCTACTCCATTGACTCTCAATGGAATTGCATTTATTTACACCAAGACTGAATTTATATCATGCTCTTACTGACTGATATTTTGTGGTGATTTAAAAAAAGAAATTACCTATGTTTATTAAATCTCTGAAATAACTACAAAGACCAGGAGTCAAATATTTCATATGTAGAATTCTATATAAAAAACCCAACAACCCCAGATGTTGAGTCTGCAAAAATAATGGTGTCTCTCCTAGGAGCCTAAATGGAAAATAGGCCATTTGAAAAACTTACGTCCAGAGGAGTTCAATGAAATCACTTATTTGTAAATGCTCATAGCTGCTGTCATGGAAACATGAGTTCATTCCAGTGAGCAGATCAAGAAAAATCTGCTCCCAAACATTATGCTCTACGTAACATTTTCATTGGAATCTTGTTTACTCAGGTCAGGCCTCCACAAAGTAAAAACAAAACGCTGGTTTCCATTGATACTCCAATAAACAAAAGGTCTTATATGGAGTAGGTTGTTACATTTCACAAAGAACATGACAAGGTATTTCGCACAGCTGCTCTAAGAGTAAAAACAATTCTTGTCTAATGTGGCTCAGTCAGTCCCTAAAAGATATATCAAGA
The DNA here is from genome assembly GCF_016161935.1 of Mauremys reevesii. NCBI lineage: Eukaryota > Metazoa > Chordata > Testudines > Geoemydidae > Mauremys > Mauremys reevesii. Next base: position 110,109,524 of record NC_052628.1, read on the forward strand.
GAAACCAAATTATGACATGCCTAAGACAAATGTTAACCAAGTCTGCAAAGATCAACATTATATTTTGTTCTTTACTATAGTTTCAATGAGTTTGTCCAGTACTGAAGTCAGGCTTACCAGCCTGTAATTGCCAGGATCACCTGGAGCTCTTTTTAAAAATTAGCGTCACATTAGCTATCAGCCAGTCACTTGGTACAGAAGCTGATTTAAATGATAGGTTACAGACTACAGTTAGTAGTTCTGCAATTTCACATTCGAGTTCTTCCTATTACTCTGAGAGATTCTTCTTTAGTTTATACAATTGTACAGTAAAACCCCCTTGACTGGGACACCCAGTCATTCTGATTAAGAGTTTTTTTTTAAAGAAATCTGAAAACACTTTGAGACATTAAATAAAAACCCACACAAACAGAAATTTAGTTCATTTCCCCCCCCACCTCCCCCGTATTTGGCAACAATTTTAAACTAAACATTGTAAATACTGAGAAGTAACACTTTCAATGTAGTTATTACAAAAATGGATATATCTGACAATCCATTCACAGCATAAAGGGGTCACTGTTGAAAGTGAATAATCTTTGTAAAGTTGTCTTGAATAAGCACAAATTTCTGAACCTACACACAGAGATTTATAGATTCCCAGGCCAGAAGGGACCATTGTGATCATCTAGTCTGACCTCCTGTAAAATTTCCCATAAAACAGGCCATTATTCCCCAAAATAACTCCTGGAACATTGGCTGTTTTTCTAAAAGCTATCTTGATTTAAAAGTCAGTCAGTGATGGACAATCCACCACAACCCTAGGTAAGTTATTCCAATGGTAATTTACTCATGCTTAAAAATGAACACCTTATTTCCAGTCTGAATTTGTTTACCTTCCAGTCATTGGATTATGTTTTACTTTTCTTTGCTAGACTGAAGAGCCCATTAAGTAGTATATGGCCCCATGTATATATGTATAGACTGTAACAAAGTCACCCCTTAATCTTCTCTTTGCTAGACTCAAAGAGCTATTTAGTTTATCCTTATGAGGCATATTTTATAATCCTTTAATCATTCTCATGGCTCTTCACTTCTACAATTTATCAACAGCCTTCTTGAATTGTGGGCACCAGAACTGGTATTCTAGCAGTGGTCGCATCAGTGCCAAATACAGAGGTAAAATAGCCTTCTGCTCGAGGGAATATGTAGTAATTAAAAATCCCATTAACTGCTCTTCTCCATCTTGCAATGTATAATAATGTTTTTCCTCGAGTCCTGAAGTAGCTCTGAAATGTCCAGTCTTAACTAAAACCTACACTTACTCCCTCTAGATCTATAGCAGCTGTAAAAAGAACAAAAAAAAGTTCCTTCTTGGTGGTGGGTGTTTTTTTTTTAATTGTGTTGTGAGGACTGATTGATTAATGTTTGTTCTGTACTTTGAAATGATAGAGTGCTATATAAATCCTAAGTAGTATTACTGCAAGACATCAAATATGCACAAAAAACCCCCTTTAGCTTCATGTATACTCTCTCCTCCCTCCACCCCCCACAAAAAAAACCATCTGAATTGAAGAACAGCTTGACAATTTTTAGGAGACTATTCACGTATCCTGCACAAGTGGAGCAATGTATTCATTAATATGACCCCCTCACTATGCTAGGAGATACACTTCCATTATATGCTGGGAGGATTTCTGCAACAGTCTGAAAAGAAGTGGAGAGGAGGATCCTTCAAAGGGTGATCATCGTTAAATGGAAAACTCAGAACCACTTATTTTTAAAAGGAAACATATGCACAAGATAAAGTCACCACAGGCATTTTACAGCCCAATGAGCCTAAGGTCTTACTGACCTTGGCAGCAACCCAGGTTTATGCATTATATGATGAATGGTTTTTAAAAATATCCCTCCAATGAATATTATGCAGAAGCTACACAAACTTCCTGTAATCAAACAGGCTTTTCTTTTCCAGCTTGAGGATACATATTGATTATGGCAAATGCAAAGGGGTGGGGGGAAATCCTATTTTTGTTTATAGAGTGAAGCCTGTTTTATGCAGCCAACCCAGGGTGTCAGCAAAAATTGGTTCTTAGCAGAGCCAGTCTTTAGTCAAAGTTCAAAACAAAATTGTGTAAAAAAAAACAAAAAAAACCCCAAACAAGCCAACACTCACACACACACACACAACTTGGGAATATTTCATAAAATTAATAGACTATTAGGCCAGAAGGGACCATTGTGATCATCTAGTCTGACCTCTCACATAATACAGATAATAACTTCACTGAATTGATTCCTGTTTGAATTAGAGCTTATGTTTCAGAGAATCTTCAGCAATAATTTCCAGCAATGGTGAATCCACTACAAAATAGATCTTGTTAAGTTGTTCCAATGGTTAATTACCCTCATCGTTAAACTAGGATGTAAGGTATATATTTTTAAAAATGATCTAGCTTCAGGATCCAACCATTGGAATGTATACTTTGTTTCTTAGATTGAAGAGCTCTTGGACATCAACTTTCTACTCCTCCTTAATCTTCTCTTTGATAAGCAAAATAAATTGAGCTCATGGAATATCTCTGTCAGACATGTTTTCCAATCCTTTAGTCATTCTTGTGGCTCTTCCCTGAACCCTCTCCAATCTATTAACATCCTTGTTGAATTGTTGACACCAAAACTGGACACAGTATTCCAGCAGTGGTCATACAAGTGCCAAATACAGAGAGGTAAAATAACCTCTTTACTCTTATTTGAGTCAAATTATTATACGTCAAAGGATTGCAATTAGCCCTTTTGGCCACAGCATCACACTGAGTTCATGTTCAGTTGATTATACACCATTACCACTCAATCCTTTTTAGAGTCATTGTTTCCCAGGATAGAGTCCCCAATCCCGTAAGCATGGCCTACAACCTTTATTCCTAGATGTATACATTTAGCTATATTGCAACATATTGTTTGATTGCACCCAGCTTACCAAGAGATCCAGATCACTCTGAATCAGTGACCTGTCCTCTTCATTATTTACCAATCCCCAGATCTTTGTCTCACCTGCAAACTTCAGCAATGATTTTATGTTTTCTTCCAGGTCATTGACAAAATGTTAAATTAAATAAAGCCAAGAACCAATCCCTGTGGGATCCCACTAGAAATACACTCAGTTGATGATAATTTCCTGTTTGCAATTACATTTTGAGACCTATTAGTTAGCAAGTTTTTAGTCTATTTAATATGCCACGTTGATTTGCATAATTCTAGTTTCTTAATCAAAAGGTTATGCAGAACCAAGTCAAATGCCTATTGAAGCCAAAGTGTCCATGTTATTACCTTTATCAACCAAACTTGTAATCACAAAAGAAAAAAAAACAGATGAGTTAGACAAGATCTATTTTCCATAAACCCAGTTTGATTAGCATTAATTGTATTACACTCCTTTAATGCTTTATCAATCAAGTTGCATATCACCCATTCCAATATTTTGTCCAGGATTGATAGGCCTGTCAACCTGACAATTACCTAGGTCATCCCCTTTACACTTCCTAAATATTGGCACAACAAGAGATTTCTTCAAGTCTTCTGAATCTTCCCCAGTGTTCTAAGACTTAGTGCAAGCTTCTGACTGCCAGATGCTGCGACTGGAAGACAGAGGATGGCTCACATGACAATTGCTCTGTTCTGTTCATTTCCTTTGAAGCATCTGGCATTGGCTGTGGTTGGAAGACAGGATACAAGGCCAGATGGACCATTGGTCTGACCAACTATGGCCATTCTTATATTTTTAGACAGCTCTTTTAAAACTATGACCCATAAAAGAGGTCAGACTACATGATGACGATGGTCCCTTCTGGCCTTAGAATTATGAATCTAAGTTATGCGGACCTACTGATTTTAAAATGTCAATCTTTAGTAGCTGCTGTTTCACTTCCTCTTGAATTATGTTGGAATGAAAAGTATTTATCAGAGGTGAACACACCATCTGCTTTTTTCTCCCAAATACAGAACAGAAATATTTATTAACTCTTCTACCTTGTCTGCATCATTGTTGATAAGTCTACCATCCAATAATGGGCCATTACCATTGTTAGGATTCTTTTTGTCTCTGATCTATTTACACTCCTACTTTAAAGTGACAAGGTGGGTGAGGTAATATCTTTTATTGGACCAACTTCTGTTGGTAAAAGAGACAAGCTTTCAAGCTTACACAGAGGTCTTCTTGAGATTTGGGAAAATTACTGCAAGCTTGCCTTTCATGAACAGAAGATGGTCCAGTACAAGATATGCATCCACCTTGTCTTTCTAATATCCAGGGACCAACATGGCTACAGTACCACTTTAAGGTGGCCACTTAAGAGTTTTTGAATTTGCTCCTCACTGCCCTTTTCACTATAATTTACACTAAAATGCCTGTCTTACTATAGTGTAAGGTAATGATGAAGTATACCAGAGCCAGCAATGCTTCATTTTTAAATATAGGATTCCTATTCGTGTTTCCATTGGTAGTGTTTAGTTATCTTCCACATGAACCGTTTGATACCCAAGCACAGAACTGGCTCCTTTATTTTGGCACATATTAAATATCCAAATCATCGTGTGCTGCTTGCATTATTACATAGGCACGATCTGTGACATAAACACCGTGTTGATGCACGTAGCTACTATTAGGAACTTGGAAGTGACAGCACAGCCGCATCTTGTGAACAGTCTGTGTTTCACTGAGTCTCATTCAACATCTTTAGTAAGTCAAGCATTTTGTATGGACCCTGCAGCTCTAGAGATTTACTGCTGTAGAGTGTTCAGCTGGTGTTAAAATATGTCAAGTTTCCTTATTTAAAGGAGAATCCAGTTGCACATGTCAAGTTCTGCTCAGGACTGAATTCAGCCAAAACCCTCTAAGAAGTTGATTCTACATCACTTGCAGTCTTTACATCAAGTCTGAAAATGATGCTATGGGCCTGATGCAGAAATCATAGGGTGAGGTTGTGTGTGTCATGCAGAAGGTTAAATGAGATTGTCATAATGGTCCCTTCTGACCTTAGAAATCTATTCATCTGAATTACAGTTGTCTCCCACAGAGTTCAAAACTCAACCCTAACAAGAAATTGATGGTTTAGTTTTAGAGGGAAAACTAAATCCTTCATGTTGACAGCAAAGTAACTACTGTTTTGTTGGTATAGAGTGTTCTGGGTTAAGGGTGGTCCCCTGCCCCTCTGGGGTGTCAGAGTACCAAATATCAAATGCAGTAACAGTAGGCTGCTTCCCTTTGTCCTCAGATCACTGTGCTCCTTTAACTATGAACAGCAGGCGGAGGTCGAGGAGAAATAATATAATAATAATAATAATAATTTAAAAAAATCAGGCTTATTCATACATCTAAGCTTGTGGCAAAGTGACTCATCTGCTGGTGCACTGCATTGTGGTTAGGTGCAGTACTGCAGGGTTCTCTCTCTAGTCCTGCCAACCAGGTCCACTGATGGTTCCCATTTGCCTTCTGAATCTCCCCCAACCCTTTGTCCTGGGTGAACTTTGCTCTCACCTCTTTCAGGGTAAAACCAGGTTTTCACCCAATAGACCCAGGACCTCACACCAACTCCACAGCCCTGGTCCACACCCAGTAGTCCTTCTGGCCCCTTCAGTTTAGGGTCTTCTCACTAGTCTTCCTGGTGAGGCTGCCTCTCTCCTGGGTTCCAGCCCAGGGATCCTTACAGCAAGTGCTTAAGGTCTGTCTGGCCAGAGCTCTTGCTTCTTCCTTGGGGTATTTCCTGCACTGGCCCACTTTCTATTCAGAGGGCTCATTTTCTCAGCAGAGCTCTGCCCCAAGGTCAAGCCCCTATTCCCAATTCTTAAGGCAATAAAGGAAAATAAAAGGCAGCACGAGCGCCTCTGTCCTACCAGGTTCCTCCAGCCCTCTATCCTACCAGTCTGCGCGCACAGGCTACTGAAGGTAGGTTGGCCCTCTTGCCTTGTGCCTTTCTGGGAGCAGAGGATGAGAGCTCCATCTACCTCCCTAAGGTGAGGTCTTCTGAATGGAACTTCTGCTTTTTTAAAGTTTCCTTCTTCAAGACTGCCAGGCTTTGCAAGTGCAGTGGGACAGGGCTGGTGGAGCCCAAAGCTCCTCTTTAACACCTTCTTGCCTGGTGCGATGTCTGTACACTCTGTCACAAACCTATAAAAAGCTATTGGCTAGTCACAAAAATGGTGTTAGGAAATAGAAGCAGAACACAGTGCTCCACCCTACACGCTAAATAAGTGGAAAAACAATTCAAAATTAGGCATGTACTAATACCACATAAAACTGTGTGTGCAACTTCTGTGATTGTACGTTTAAATCAGGTACTCGTGCATACAGATGGCCAGTTGCACCTCTAGTGGGTCACTTGTGCATCGTTACTTGATTTACATTTGCAATAGTACGTCTGCTGAGGCAGAGTAGGCACAGGTGCATGCATAATTGATCCTGTCCAATTTTGAAAAATTAAGCCTTTAATTAGCTATATACTCCTGCACTCATGTATATTATATTGCAGTACATAACAGATTTTATTTATGTATGAGGATATATTGAGATATACCAAAGTTGGTTTTCTAACCCCATTGTTAATACTGTGTAGATTACCACCAGTTTCACAAAACAATACTTTCCATTTTCTTTCCCCACAGAACCAGGAAGTGTCTGGGGAGCTACAGGTCAGATGATGAAGAGGAAGCATTTTAAGAGGTTATTTAAAGCTTATTTCTGTGCTATACCCTCCACAAAATGGCTTGTGGGGGGGGGCAATCGAGCAGAATTAACACAGGGGGCTTAAATAAGGGGATACTGGAGTAGGGTAACTCCCCTTCTCTGCTAAAGGCAAGCACCAGTTCTCCCTCTTCTGGGCTAGGGGAAGCTTTAATCTAGGGCAGGGGTCGGCAACCTTTCAGAAGTGCCGTGCCGAGTCTTCATTTAGTCACTCTGATTTAAGGTTTCGCGTGCCGGTCATACATTTTAATGTTTTCTCTAAGTCTATAATAAACTATTCTCTAAACTATTGTTGTATGTAAAGTAAATAAAGTTTTTAAAATGCTTAAGAAGCTTCACTTAAATTAAAATTAAAATGCAGAGCCCCCCAGACCGTTGGCCAGGACCTGGGCAGTGTGAGTGCCACTGAAAGTCAGCTCGCGTGCTGCCTTCAGTACGTGTGCCATATGTTGCCTACCCCTGATCTAGTGTGACCAGATAGCAAATGTGAAAAATTGGGACGGAGTGGGGGGCAGTAGGTGCCTGTATAAGACAAAGTCCCAATATTTGGGGCTATCTAGTCACCTTACTTTAATCCCACCCAAACTTCTCCCTCCATCTGCCTCTTCACGGGCTTGTGAAATCAGGGCTCAGTCAAGAGTATGTGAAGTGGAAGTGCCTGGGTGGGAAGTTTATGGGGCTTTCCCACTTTGTGGAGCAGCACTGGCACCTGTTGTCCACCTGGGAATCTTGTCTGCCTCCTTTCTTCCATAGGGCACCAGCTTTTGTGATTTTATTGTAAGCCTTACAATATTTGGGTTTTTTTTTTAAAAAGCCACAGCTCCTAGAGTTATGCGATTACTTGAGAATCTCAGCTTTCATTTAAAAAAAATAAAAAAGAGTGCCCTAATGGTTGGAGAGAATAGCTTAAAAATGTGACCCAACCGCTCAAAAAAACCAGAAGGCAAATAAAGTTTATTTGTAAATCTCATGATTTTTAAGCCACTCTATCTTTTTGCATATCTGGGGTAGTGTGACAGGGTCCACTCACCACTGGTGTTGCCTTCTCCTGGCCATTCTGGGGATTAGCTCTGCGAGGTGGTGCGTTCTCCTCAGCAGTCTCTCTACCCATCCTCTCTCAGCCTGTAGTCTCTCTCGCTCTTGGAGCAGTAGCTTCCAGTCACTAAGTTCCTCCCTTTCTGGGCAGTCAGTGTCCTTCTGGACTAGCTGTCTGGCTGATGTCTGCAACGCCGTGTGCCACTATCCAGTGTCTGGTAGGGGAACCCAATCTTGTCCTCTACACTGGGTTCCAGCCCAGGACCCTATAATATGCAGCCAAGGCCTGTACAGCCCTAGCCCTTGCTGCGTTTTCCCCCTGGGCTTCTTCCTACATAACTGGCTCCCCTCTCTCTTTGGGTTTGCCAGTCCACTCTCCATTCTCTCAGAGAGAGACTGCAGAGTCCTACCCTGCAGCCCCCTTTTCTGCTAGCAGCTCCTGGGCTTTATAAACTGGCCCCTCCTGTTCCTGCCCAACTGAGCCTGCTTCTCATTAGGTTTCTGCCTTTATCTCCCCAAGGCAAACAAATGTTAAGCAGACACACCACACACACACTTTTAGGAAGAAACCTGATTGTGAAAGGAATGCAGGGTTGTTTTATCAGAGCAATAAATCTACAAATAAAGTGGGCTTATACTAACCCTCTCCCATCTTTTCAAAGTTTAAACTCACACAAAACCATAGAAATAGCCTTACTGAAATTCATTTCTTTTGTATACACACTACTATCTTTATTCTTTAAACTTTGAAAACATTTATGGTGGAAAGTGTTTTACAGAAGATATTGGTTACTTTCAACTTATGTTTTCACTTGAAGGTGAAAACTTGTGTAGTTTCTCAAATGCTTAAGATGGCATAAGCTTCTTTTAATACATATATTTGCAATCTAAATGAGAGTTTTCATATGCTAGCTGCCTGACATGGTTTTACAAATATAGAAAGGTAATTAAATGTTAGACTAATTACTAATGTAAGAAGCCACTTAAGTATAGAATATATTAATGGAGAATTAATTAATTAATTACAGACAGCGAAGCCAGCCTTCACCCAATGCAGGAAGACAAGAAAAATCATCCTTCTCAAAATTGTCATGTAAAGTTAAGACTGTTTTTAGAACTGAGATCCTCTTAAATAAAGAACTGGAGCATTAGGACTTTTCGAAAAGAGAATTTCATTTACTTTCAAACTAATAAAAGTAAAAAAAAAAATCTCAGAAAATGGACTGAATGAAACGAAAGTTATCTAAATCTTTTCTGCCACAAGAAGAACAAAGGCAATTAAAAAAAGTTGCATATTCATTGGACAGACTGCATATCCAGGAGTTCAACGAGTCACCTAAGCAAACCCCAAAGGCCTGGAGCCAATGCAAGAGTAATAGCAACCAACTTGAAGGCAAACAAGAATAAAAGTAGTATGTTTTCCTATAATTTAATACAAATAAGAAGGGTATATAAAAAACCCTTTAAAGTGAGCACCCCACGCTCACACAGCCCTGCTACTCTGCTTAGACCACAACCTCTCCACAACGTATCCTGTCCATGTCTACAAGCAAGTTGCCACAGACAGATAAGAAAAACAGAAGACTTGATGTAAAACCATCCAAGGAAACCACTCCAAAACCTCAACATGGATTGGTGAAAAGAAGGTAAGACATTGACAAGAGATTAGCTTTAACACTCTTAATATTCCAACAAAATCATTGCAAAATACTGATGTAATTTAAGACTGTTAATCACCAAGTGGTTAACCCATGTATGTCTGGACAGGAGACGGGTTAATCACTGTTAAACAGAAAAAGTGGGATTTAATTTAATTTAAAATTCTTAATATTGATTAATTGTCCTGTTTCAAGACAGCTCCTTAAATGGCTTCTTCTAAGTTACTGATTTAAATGTTTCCTTTGGTTGCATAGGATGGAGTTAAAAAAGCTGACTTTACTCACTATAAACTGGATGGTTATTTATAACTAGCCAACAGGTCCACCTGCTCCAAAACAAAGTCCCCCTCCCCACCCCCCAATCTATAAACATTCTTTGTTATCTAAGGCTACACTAAAGAACAGATTCACAATAATTTTGGAAAACAGTGTATTTTGGTTTTCACCAATATCAAGAGAAAAACAAACTAAGATATACTGAAGAAATTGTAACAGAAGCAACCAGTTAATCATCTGTGTTCTGTTGTTTGTGTTGAATGTTCTCTTTTCCTTTAATAATAAAATAGCCATGGTTAATAACTGTACTTATTTTGCTTGGTCTTGATCGTGCTGTCACTGTCACCTAAGCTATGTAAAAAACTCCCATGACTAAATAGTGGAGGCCGCATGCCTGAGATGGCAGCAAGAGAAACAATTACTAAAACCTGGCCTACCATTTCTTGTTTCTTTAAACTAAATATTAATTTTTAAAACAAAAATACTTTGTGGCCAACAGTTTAAAACTGCTCCTTCCAACCCCACAGTGCCAACATCAAAGAGGGAAAGGAAACATTGGGAAAGATGCAGGAAAATGTCACTTGCCATTACAGTAAGAAATTGCTTAAAGGAATAAAGAAGAAACCTCCCCAAGACTGTGGAATGAACTTCTAAAGTCAGTTGTGCAAGGTCTATCACTACAAATATTTAGAAGTATTCTAGATCAGGAAATATTCAGTGTCCTGCTTGTTTACACAGGGCCTTATCCAAAGTCTATTGAAGTGACTACAGAGATTCCCATGGACTTTAATAGGCTTTAGATCAGGTTCACATTATACTAGAGTAGGTCTGGATCCTGATTCAGGAAAACAGCCTTACTCAGAAAAGCACTTAACCACTCTTAAAAATTAAACATGTAGTTAAGTGCTGTCCTAAATCAGGGCCTAGATGAGCTATTTTTCTATCACTAAATCCCAACTTTCTAGGATTTTAACAAAAGATGCCACCTCCCTGCAAAAGACCTTTTATGATTGAAATATACAAGATGTTCCTCTGCCTATTATTTCCCACAGTGCCCAAAAGTGTGTCAGGTGCTTTACTGTACAGATTAAAAACAAACCATTATTGCTGCCCAAGACATTAACAGGAGACATAATGAACAAGGATAAAAAACAAGACCGTAGACGATTGCTGGGGAAAATATGTTGGGGTCATGTAAGATTATGCAGTTACTCTGTGACTGATACCAGGATGACAAGAGCAGTGTATGAACCTGTATAGACTGGACTAGAGAGTTGGTACACAAAATAAAGGAATAAGGACTTACTTTCTTGTCAATGAAAGCACAAAGCAAATATAGAGCATTAGAGAAACACCTCCCCCACAAATACACCTGAGATTTTTTTGGTTTTAATTTGCATTTTAAAGGCAGTGGAATGCGACTTCAGAGAGCATTGCTAATCATCACAGAGTTCACCTAACTCATTTGCATACTTGCAGTCCCTTTTTGTTTAAAATGCTGCAAAAAAAGTTGTCTTGGACTTTCTTTCCCTAGGTAAGAAGAAAAGAAGTTTCACAGCTTTATTTCCATAGTCATGAAATGCAGCCTCCTGATGACGACATTGCTATCAGATATGGGTTTTATTTTATTAGCCAGCAGTGGGATTTCTGCCATTGCTATCAACATACATACACACACACACACAGAGACACATTTTCTTATCTACCTCATTAGCTACAGTGGTTACAGTATATTAAACACCTGAGGATGCATCATAATCATAGTCCATAATTGGTTTCAAGGGTTCTCAGCATTATATTTCATCCATCTTGCAGTCACAGCACTGTTTCCTGACTGAGAAAAGATAGGCCAATTATTTATTTACTAATTTAATTATGACTGGTGCATTCTAAATAACTCAGTAAAAATGGCATTTATTAGGTGCAATCTATTTCCAAGTACGTGACTGTAAAAACCTTGATTACATGCAGAATAGGCAATACCAAATTTGTTTTAAATATCTGGACCCAAAACTGTGCATAGGAGACATGCTCTGGTAAGGCAGCCAAGTGACATTTATGAGTTAGGTTCTCACTTTTCTCAGTGGATAAACTGAGCACAATAGATATAATAGAGCTATTTTTAGTCATATATTTGATACATCATCTCCTGAAAGCTTACTTGAACAGATCAAACTTGTCCTCCATTCTCTCCACTGCTTTCCCCGGAGAGTCAAGTTCAAGGGTTCAGTGACCTTGGCTCAGCATATCTAAAATCTCTCTTAAAGGTCTGGGATAAGGCCCATGGTTAACAACTCTGCTCCTAAGGAATAATGGATCACTGAACCACAAGGGTCAAGCTCATCTCCGCAGAAGACAGAGCTCCGGGGACAGACTAGAGAACTCCCACAGGAACTAAGAGCCATTGCAAACCACACCTACCACCTTCCACTCCAAATGCACTTCTTTGACCTGCCTTCTCTAATATAGACACACAGCAGCATGTACTCATTTGTTACAATCCCCGCCTCCCCCCCGCAACTCCTCCCCAACAAAAAAACAAAAAACCCACCCACCCCAGCCAGAACACACCGTTGCCTTGCAGAGAAAGAGAAAACATACCACACTTGACAGACATTAGTCACACCACTTCACATACTACTGGCAGACATCAGATACTACAGTGATTGGTACAATATAAGAACCTACATAAAATAAAATAGAATATGAGCACTGTTACATGGATAGAAAACTAGTTGCAGGAAAACAAAGAGTGTAATGATAATTGGTAGTATATTGACTCCGGGGTGGAATCAGGGAGAGGTGCAGTACTGCAAGGATCTTAGTTGTGTTAGCCAACATCTTCATTAATGATCTGGAAAAGGGGGGAAATTGCCAGTCAATGGAATTCACAGGCTACGAATTCCAATAATCAATAAGGGCAGAATTAAGAAAGGAAAAATGTAGACTGAATATCATCAGGAAAAAACATTTGGATAGTGAGCTCTACTAGTCTGTAAAATATTCTTCTGAGGGAAGTGATGGAAGCCACATCACTGCAGTGATACATACAAGTGTGTTGGAGAAATCCCTAGACAGTGATGATCTTGTATGTCTGCTATCTCTAATTTCCATGATTTTATGCCACTGGTGAAAACAGAGGAAGGAATAGGTAAGATATCTAAACAAAAGGACATCCAACAGAGAGAAGCTTAGCATCTGAATTGCCTGGGCTATCAGGTTGCTATTTTTTGAGTCACAAGTGCATGGCTATACATACTCCTGCCCATTTGCTGTTACACACTTTCACAATATATCAAAGAACTAATTCAAGAACAGGCTTAAAAAGAGCACTTTTAGTTTTACATCTCCTTATTGAGTGTCAAGCCTGGGAAAAGGCAGAAGAAAACAAACAAAAAAAAACCCCAAACACATTCTCAGTCCCTCTCTATGTAGTTAAGTTGATAAGGTGGCAAAAGGAATATCGGGTATTAGAAAAGTAACTGGAGTGTCAGCATCTGAAAGACTGCCAGCTCCATTCACTGACAACATAAAATGAAGCACATTGCTCAAAGTGTAACAACCAATGCATTTTTATTATCATAGATCAAATTGCATCAGCTTCAGCAAGAAGAAAAATATTACACATTCTCAGGATGTATGATCCATTTTGTGTTCTGCTCAAATATCTGGAAACAAATGTTTAAGATTTTCAAGAGGCCACGGCAAGTGAAGAAAATAAAACCTATTCCACCTCAGTTGCTGTGTCACATACAAAATGGGGACAGGTTGCTCTATTCCCTGCAGACAAAATAGAATCACCACACTTAGAGATGGTAAAGACCTACTGTGCCACAGTTTCAAAAGGGCAGCTTCAATTTTGCCAGTGCAATTTGTCTTAGGTTCATATAAACTTCATGCATGATTGCAACATAGCCAAGCCTTCTCTGATGTATTCAATCTATGTAGCTCTTCCCAGTAACTCAGTCACACACCACCCAGTGAACTAGATAGGAATCACAGTGTATTTGCCAGTGACCATGCTAGACATAATAAAATGGAATGCTAAAGGACTAACAAAAGTTTCTCCTCACAGGCCTTTCGGTTCTACAGCAAATTCCTGTGGTGCAAAAATGCAACATGTTTAGGTTTGCAAGAAAAAATAGTCCACAGCATTAAGAAAACAAAACAAAGCTACATCACATGCACAACTCATGTCTCATGGTGGGAATACAGCAGAAAAGTCATCCACACAACAAATGTTTCACAACATGCATGCTCTACACTGTATGCACGTGGATGACAAGTTTCACAATTCTCACATCAGCAAAGCAAATTACATGGGGCTGGAATGAATTGGACTACCGTCCACCTCTACTTCTAATAGACCTTGGGTCCTGGCACACAGGAATAAGCAGAACAAGTGAGGAGAGAGGGGTGAGGAATGGGCCTTGGCTTCACCCTGTCCATCACTGGCTAGTTTGCTATAGGTCAGCAGCACACTATGAGGCCCTCTCCATTTTGGGGAAGAAGAAAAAAAAAAGGGGGAAGCAGAGGAGAAACTGTGATTCTGAGGTCTGGTCTACACTACAGACCTATCTCGGTATAACTACGTCATTTAAGGGTGTGACACAAATCCACACCCTTGACCGATATAGTTATACCAATCTACCCCCTCCCCTTCCCCTATGTAGACAGCGCTATGTCAATGGGAGATCTCCTGCCAACATAGCTATTGCCTCTCAGGGAGGTGGATTAATGACGCCGATGGGAGAGATCTCTCCTGTAGGCTTAGAGTGTCTTCATTAAAGCACTACAGCAGTGCAGATGTGCCGATGAAGCATTTCAGTGTAGACTTGCCCTCAGGCACAATGCTTCTGGGCAATATCTGGCATGGTGTCATTTAGGCAAGAACCATTGCTCTATTCCTGTACTTAATGTCATAACCTAGACCAGTGGTTCTCAACCAGGGGTATGCACACCTCTGGGCATTCGCAGAGGTCTTCCCGGGGGGGACAACAAATCATCTAGATATTTGCCTAGTTTTACAACAGGCTACATAAAAAGCACTGGTGAAGTCATTACAAACTAAAATTTCATACATGCAATGACTTGTTTACTGCTCTGTATACTATACACTGAAGTGTGAGTACAATATTTATATCCCAACTGATTTATTTTATAATTATATGGTAAAAATAAGAAAGTAATTTTTTTCAGTAATAGTGGGCTGTGACACTTCTGTATTTTTATGTCTGATTTCGTAAGCAAGTAGTTTGTAAGTGAGGTGTAACTTGGGGGGTACGCAAGACACAGACGACTCTGGCAAGGGACACAGTAGTGTGGGAAGATTGAGAGCCACTGACCTAGACCATAATTTATAACTCCTGTTGCATTTTCTGCAGGTCTTTTGCACCGCATGGGATCCACTACAATGCACCAGGCATCGTCAGCTCTAAAAGCACAAAAATCAAAACTGGAGATCTGTTTGGCTTCCCAATTTTGAATCTTTCCCATCCTTGGCTCTGCTAAGCCGTCAGATTTGAGAGAAGCCCGTCAGCCTTTTTAAAGATCTTTCTTTTCTTTTTTCTTTTTAAAAACAAAGTGTAAATCTCATGCACCATCTCTTGAGTGTGGCCTTACAGTTTATACAGGGATTTTTAAAACACCCCACCACACTAAAACAGTTTGTGATTTCAATGGCCTAAACATAGCATATGGAATATGGTCATGTGATCATAAAAATACCCATGAACATGTATGTATGAGCACAGCCATGCTAGCACAACCATTTTTCATTCTGGCTGTATTGTACCTGGTTGCTAGGGTGGGGGGAGGAAGGAGGGAAGAGAGACAAATTTGGTTCTCCCAGAATATCCAAGTACATATAAAATCCCAGGCCAGGGAGCAAGTCTATCTGTTGGTCCCTTAAACTGCTTGTCCACCTGCCATTCTAATATTTTATAAAATAGAGAAATGTATTTGTGATGAGCATTCTGATAATAAATGCCTATTTAATAGGGGACCCCTTTGGTTTGAATAATCATATAAAAGACTCTCCTGTTCACTAACATGCAGTATGTTATGTCTCATTGGCCCTTCCAGCTTTGACCTTCTGTGTTAACTAGTTTCTCAAATCTACCTTCTTGTCATACAGCACTTGCAGATCCCATTCATTTTTCTCTATACTTGCTGACAGATTCTGGGCTCCTCATTTCAGCATCGCTTTCCAGAAATGTAATTGACTCCAACTACGACTCCATTCTTCATGTAATTTAATTACGGCAAAGCCAATCTCGAAGGCAAAAACTCTGCAGATTCATGGAATTCTGATCAGTTCAAGACTTACTTTTCAATGCAGAAGCATCTATTTTCCTTAAAACTTATTCTATTTCCCAAGTACCAATTTGTCATTGATCACAGACTTCCTTGTGTGTTGTGGTAAGTTTCTGAGTTCCAAGTCTTTTTCACTGTCGCTTTCACTGCAAATTTCTTACTTTTTTAGAAATTCTTTAACCCCTTAATGATGTGGCCCTCCCTTTTCCCTCCCCCTGCCCCACCCAATCAAAAGTTACAAGCAGTGTTCGATCATATAGTGCAGAGTCTTGGGGCCAGATTTGGCCACCCTTACTCAGATTGTGTTGCATCTTGCTCATGCTGATAGTCTCATAGCAGTCAATGGGCTACATGTGGAATTAGGTCCCACCTAACATCAGTAAGGGTGACAAAGTCGGGCCCTTAGAAAACATGAAGGGTTTGATCCTGCATAGGGTCAGGCCAGAGAGGCATAAAAGTACAGAGTAAAAAAGCTATGAGCAGGGGAAAAGTGCAGGAGATGCTACATTAAGAGTGTTGTGTGGCAACCAATTTATGCCCTTGTAGTAGCATCAAAGATGGGAGCAAGTAGCTGATTACCTCACTAGCATGAGGATGAGAGTGTAACCCACACATCTCCTGGGTGTGGTGTTCTGTCCCATCTAGTGGCACCCACACCACTTAGAGTTAAATGACTCTGCTCTACAGCCTTAGCTAAGAACTAGTTAGCTTTTAGCTCATGGGTAGATGCTCATGCATTAAGCTCCAGAGGCCCCAGGTTCAATCCCACCTGCCAATGACCGTGGTCTGTTGGTGTTACAATACCACCTAAGCTCATATCTCTTTAGTCACACCAGATAGGAAAGAGGCAGAGCAGATACTATTTACACAGGAAGGGAGGGAGGGTCCTGAGCTCCTAGGCTGCCTCCCTCTCCCCTCCTGTGCAAGATAGAGTGGAGCCAATTCTACTCCCTCCAAATCTGAAATGTATTGTCAGCTTCTCAATAATTCCCCTTTTTCCCGTGGGCCTCTCGTTGGAGTGGAAGAGGGGGGGGACACAAGAGCAGGGAGTCCAGAGCTGCAGCAGCAGCTGGGAGCTTCTGAGCCCTTGAATGGCAATATGTAGAGTACACAGTATGAAATACATGTCCTACATATACACTAGGTATATACAACATAGACTATATAATTGGGTGCAGCTGCTGCTGCCCTAAGATAGGGAGGATTAAGGTGTTAGAAGATGCACTTTTCTTTTGTTAGTCTGACCCATTTCAATAGTTATAGCTATTTAGGACAATTTTGAAATTGCAGCCTCTGAATTTGCTGCCATATTTTTACACTTGCATGCAGATATCAGAATCTTGATGCTAGAAAAACTTGCAAGGAGCGTGAAGGACACAGGAAATGCTGCTATTTTATCCATTTGTCATTTTGCTATAGGCTTACAAGGGGGTTAACTTCAAGCAGGGGTTTACTGCACCTAGGCGGGAAGGGAGGCAGAGACTAAACAGATGCCCTACAAATACCAGAGACAATGAAGAAAAGCAACTGCTGTGAAGTGTGCCTTAAACCAGTTTAACCAGGTACAAGAGACACAAGGCAGACAAAGGACTTTGGTGACACTTCCTAACAGAAGGAGGCAGAGATAACTGGGGAGCAGTCTGAACCTCACCCCCAGAAGCGCATGTATCTGCACCAAATTTGGGTGAGTCGCACTGCAACCTAGTACATGGGGTCACAGCACAATGAGACTTCATGTGTCACATCCCAATATCTAGAGAAGGGATCTGGGCCCAGCCACCTAGGACAGGAGCCACTGCTGGGTGAGTAGAGAGTAGACTCAATCTCCAGCCCTGTGTTAAAGTTTGTTATACACCTTTTGTCAACTGCCGAATAGCCTTGAAAAGGCTCCACATATACACCTAAAGATGGCAGGGGCTGTCGCCCTGTCTGCTCCCCATTAGCTCTGCCACCATACTGTAGCCCAAGACGCAGTTTGATAATGGGAGAATCATGGGATTTCACCCCAGGACAAGTGAAGGCAAAGGGCCTGTCAATGGAACAGAGTGCACTTGGAAAGACTCAAGATGGCTCAAAGGGGGAGTTTACATGAATATATATGTCACTGTTCAGGGTAAGGGCACGTGCTCATCCAAATGGTGTAATTAGTTGCCTAGAAAGCCAGTATGCATGCACATCTGAAGCTTGTACTTCTGTGCATGCAAAATTGCAGGAGAATACAGTGGCAGCCAAGAGCCCATAATTCAGATGCTACCAATGAGGGGACAGTTGTAAAGCGGACTGTTGTTTGGGTTCCTGTCACCACTAGAAGTGCCTCCTCCTGGCCACTCTGGGGGTTAGCTGTTTGCAGGTCTGATTCCTCCTTCTCTCACTCTCTGTGACTCAGGGTACTCTGTCTCCATGGCTTGGGCCTCTGGTCAGGTCACTAAAATCTTCTGTTCTGGGGTATCCAAGTCTTTCCATACCAACAGTCTTAGGCAGTCTTCTCAGGCACTACCCTGATAGGGCCACTTCCCCAGGGGCTGATAGGGAACCCAGGCCCACTCACAACTTGGGTTGCAATTCAGGGACCCTATACCTGGCAACTGTGGCTTTACGTCTGACCCTATTGTGCTTTCCCTGGATTCCTCCCTACAGCTTCTGGCTCCCCACCTCTCTGGGGGGGAACCAGTTCAAACTCTGTACTCCCAGGGAGTGACTGTAGACTACTTCCCTGTAGACAGTTTCCTGGCTTTTTAGCCTAGCCCCACCTGTTCCTTCTCAGCTGCACTCCAGTTATCATTCAAGGGATTACTTAGGCTACATCTGAGGGGAATTACATGGCCTATCTGGTTAATTGGCCCCATCTCAGACTCATTAACCCTTTCCAGGCTGGTGTGGGGTTGAACACCCCATCATAGACCTCTTATTGCAAACGGCCTCCTCTTAGAAGGGTCTACCTGCAGGGTATGTTGTTTTTCCATATCACACCCCATATATTAAATCTCTGATAGCCAGAGATTATTCTCTATACCTGTCCTTTCTCTCTTCCCCATCAATTCTGTTCTTACAGTTCCTGACCTACTCAATGAGGCCAAAACTAGTGAGCAGAGCTTTAAACTAGGCTAAAATAGAGCAGGTAGCAAAAGCTCACAGGTAAAAAAAAAAAGGGAGCTTAACAAGCGCTAGATACTGTGGGGTGACATGGAAAATTACAATAGGGTTATAGAAGCAACAAGAATGAAATCTGCTCAAAATCTTAGATACAAATACGAAGAATAGTTTGGGTAATAAACAGGAAGAACTGGAAGTATTAGTACATAAACTAACTTAACTGGTGTTACAGACTTGGTGGGATAAGTCTCACAACTGGACTACTGGTATATAGAGGGATATAGCTTGTCCAGGAAGGAGAGGCAGCATAAAAAAGGAAGAAGGTGTTGCATTATATGTCAAGAATATCCAGAAGCAGACCAGTTAGAAGTCTCTGGGTAAACATAAAGAGTAAAATATAGCAGAGGTGTCCTGGTAGGGATCTACTATGGAGCACCAAATCAGGAGGTGGTGATTGATGAGGTATTTCTACAACAAGTAACAAAAATAACCAAAAGACAAGATCTGGTAGTTGATGAGGAGACCTTTTGGAAAAGTAATACGGCAAAAGAGAAAATATCCAACTAGTTCTTGGAAGGTATTGGGCTCAACTTTTTGTTTTAGAAAGTGGAGGAAGCAACCAGGGGGACAGCCATCTTAGACTTGATTCTGACCAACAGGGAGGAATTGTTAGCGAATCTGAAGGTGGAAGGCAATTTGGGTGACAGTGATCATGAAACGATGATTTAATGATTCTAAGGAAAGGAAGGAGTGAGAGCAGCAGAATAAGGACAATGGACTTAAAAAAACCCCCAGACTTTAACAAACATAGGACTGGTAAGTAGGGTCCCATGGGAAGAAAATCTAAGGGTTAAAGGAGTCTAGGAGAACTGGCAGTTTCTTAAGAAGACAATATTAAATGCTCAACAATTCTGATACGAAGGAAAGACAGGAAGAACAGTAAGAGGTCAATATGGCTCCATCAGGGGCTTTTAGTGACCTGAAAAAAATAAAAAAGAATCCTACAAAAAGTGGAAACATGAATTGCTATGGAGGAGTACAACAGAATAGCACAAGCATGTAGAGACAAAACCCAGGAAGCTGAAGGGATAACATGGGTTACACCTAGCAAGGGACATAAAAGGCAATAAGAGGTTCGTTAAATATATATTCGGAACAAGAGAAAGATGAAGGAAAAAGTGTAGGTCTTCTACTTAGTGAGTGTGACGGTGCGAGACTCACCCCTGGGGCACCTCCCACTGGTTGCTCCAGGAATTAGCTCAGTCCACAGGGAGCATCGTCTCCTGGTGGTGTCCCATCCGTCTCTCGCCCTCCATTGGTGCCTGGATCCACGTTGCTCCCTTCTGCTCACGGCATCCTCTTCAGGACACTGCCCTCCAGCAGTGCCCCCTAGTCCGTTCTCACCCCTTTCCACAGGGGGAGGGGGTTTAACAGCAGTCCTCCACCCAGGGGCGGCTCTAGCAATTTGGCTGCCCCAAGCAGTCATGCGTGCGGGAGGTGCACCAGAGCCGGGGGACCAGCGCACCCTCCGCAGGCATGACTGCGGAAGGTCCACCGGACCCGCCTGCCGCCCTCCAGGGAAAATGCCGCCCCAAGCGCGCGCTTGGCGCACTGGGGTCTGGAGCCGGCCCTGCCTCCACCTGCCGCAGTGGCCATCCACATCCCAAAGTCCAACCCCTTCCGTCATGGGTATGGTGTAGTCCAATATGGCCACTTCCCATGGCCAGGTGCAATATAAGAGGGAAGGGGGGGACCCAGGCCCACCCACTACTCTGGGTCCTGACCCAGGGACCCTCTAGCAGCAGCCTCCCTGCCCTCCTTCTCTCCTCTTGCTTTTTGTCCGCTCTCCCTGGGTCACTTCCCCTCAGGGCCTGCAACCTGGCAGGTAGCAGGCTGGAGTTCCCTTTGGCTCCCCGAGCCCACCCAACACTGCACTGTCCCAGGTGCTGGTCTCCTAGCTTAGGCGACAGACCTTCCCTGTTAGAGGTCTGGGAGAGACTCCCTGCTCCTCTCCTAGGCAGCCTTTATATAGGGCTGAGCCTGGCCCTGATTGGCCGCCACTTGCTCAGCCCTCATTGACTCTGCCACAGGACTTCCCTGTTTGGCTGCCTCTCGGTTCAGCTGCTCTGGCCTGCCCTAGCCCAATCTCTCATATGGGTGGGGCAGCCGCCCCACCACAGTGAGGAAGAAGAGCTAATATTTGATGTCAAGAAGCCTGAAGGTTTTGCTTCAGCCTTCAATAAAGAAGTTAATGGTGACCAGATACTCAACCTAATTTAATATTAAACAACAAGGGGGAAGGAGCACACACTAAAATAGGGAAAGAACAGCTTAAAGAACATTGAAATAAGTTTAAGGTATTCAAGTTAGCAGGACCTGATGAAATTCATCCTAGGATATGTAAAGAAATAGCTGAAGCAATCTTGGAACCATTAGCCACTATCGTAGAGAATTCATGGAAGATGGGTGAGGTGCCAGAGGCCTGAAGAAGGGCAAGCATAGTCCCTATCCTTAAAAAAGGAGAACTAAGGGTACGTCTACATAGGGATAAGAGCCCTGTGGCATAGCTATGATTCACCCAGGGCAGCTGACTTGGCCTCTGGCTGCAGGGTTAAAAATTGCTGTGTAGATGTTCAGGCTCAGGCTCCAGCCCGAGTCTTGGACGCTCCACCCTTGAAGGGTCCAAGAGCTCGGACTCCCACCCAAGTCCAAATGTCTACACAGCACTTTTTCAGCCCTGGAGCCTGAACTGTGCAAGCCTAAGTCAGCTGACAAGCCACAGGTATTTTTTATCCTGTTATAGATATACCTAAACAGGACCCAGGGAATTACAGACCAATCCGCTTAACTTCGATACCTGAAAAAATACTGGAATACATTATTAAACAATCTATTTGTAAGCACCAATAGGGTTATAAGCAGTGATGAGCTGCCAAAAAATTAACAACTGGTTCCCTCCTCCTCACCCCATGAGGGGGTCGTGCCCCCCCGGGAATCCTGCCCCATCCAACCCCCCACATTCTTTGACCCCTCCCCCCCAGATCCCTACCCTATCCAACCCCTCCTCTCATTCCTGATGGCTCCCCGGGACCCCTGCCCTATCCAACCACCCCTTCGCTCTGTCCCTGACTGCCCCTGGAAGTGGAACCCCTGCCCCTGACTGGCCCCCACCACCCCATCCAACCTCTGATCCTTCCTGACTGCCCCCCGGGACCCTTGCCCTCATTCAATCCCCCTGTTCCCTGCCCTCTGACCGCCCTGACCCCTATCCACCCCCCCAAACTCCCCTGCCCTCTTCCAACACCCCGTCCCTGCTCCCTTACCGTGCTGGAGGCCGGGGGCACTGGACCAGGCTGGGGCTGACCCGGAGCCGCTTGGCAGGGACCAGACCCGGGGGAGCCGCTTGGCTGGAGCCAGGCTTGGCAAGGTAAGAAGAGGCGGAGGAGTGAGGAGGGCTCCAGGGAGGTGCGGCGTGGCCCAGCCCAGTCCTGCTCCAGCCTAGTGCCCCGGGCCTGGTTGAGCAGCCCTGGCCCCAGCTCCGGCTGAGTGGCTCTGGCCCCGGCCCGAGTCGCTCGGCCAGATCCTGGGCCAGAGCCTCTTGGCTGGGGCTGGGGCCGGCGCTGCTCAACCAGGCCCGGGCCAGGCCAGGCCTGGGGCGCTCGGCCGGAGCAGGATGGGGCCGGAGCTGCCAGAGCCGAGGTGGAGCTGCTCGCAGCCGGAGCCGCTGGGCTGGGGCCACTCGCGGCCGGAGCCGGAGCTGCTCAGCCAGAGCCGAGGCACTCGGCCACTCCCGGGCTGGAGCTGGGGCGCTCGCGGCCGGAGCCGGGGCGCTCGGCCGGAGCAGGACTAGGCTAGACTGCACCGCCCCTCCCTGGTCCCCTCCTGGCTTCCCCGCCCCAGCTTCCCTTGCCAAGCTAGTTCTTGCTTCTGAGCCCTCCCCAGTCCCAGGCTTCCCGCACTAACATCTGATTCGCGGGAAGCAGGGGAGGGGGAGGAGAAGGGAGGGGAGGAGCCCAGGAAGCAGAGGTGAGCTGGGGCCGGGGGTTTCTAAATTTAATAACCGGTTCCTGTGAACCGGTGAGAACCGGCTCCAGCCCCCCACTGGTTATAAGGAACAGCAAGAATAAATCATGCTAAATCGGCCCCATTCCTTCTTTGATGGGGTTATTGGCCTGTGGATGGGGGTGGGGAGTAGAAGTAGTGATACATTTTGATTTTTAGTAAAGTTTTTCACACAGCTCCACATGACATTCTCATAAGCCAACTAGGGAAATGTGGTCTAGGTGTGAGGTGGGTGTACAACAACTGGCTGAAAGACCACATGCAAAAGAGTAGTTATCAATGATTTTCTGCCAGACTGGGAGGTTGGATCTGGTAAGGTCCTGCTGGGGTCAGTTCTGGGTCTGGTACTCTTCAATATTTTCATGAATGACTTGAATAATGGATGGAGAGTAATCTTATAAATTTTTTGGATTACATCAAACTGGGAGGGGTTGCAAGCACAGGATTAGAATTCCAAGTGACCTTGACAAATTAGAGAATTGATCTGAAATCAACACGGTGAAATTCAATAAAGACAAATGCAAAGCACTACAATTGGGAAGGAAAAAAAAATCAAATGCGCAATCACAAAATGGGGGATTCTGGCTAGGGGGTAGTATTGCTGAAAAGGATGGTGGGGCGGAGGTAGAATGGATCACAAATTGAATGAGAGTCAATAATGTGATGCAGTTGCAAAAAAGGCGAATATCTTTACATCTTGGGGTGTATTAACAGGAGTGTAAGACACAGGAGTCCTATGCTACTTGGCACTGGTGAGGCCTCAGCTGCAGTACAAACAGAGTCTTGGGACACCATTCCTTATTCATTGTGGCTAATAGCCATTAATGGACTTAACCTCCATGAATTTATCCAGTTCTCTTTTAAACCCTATTATAGTCCTAGCCTTCATAACCTCCTCAGGTAAGGAGTTCCACAAGTTGACTGTGCGCTGTGTGAAGAAGAACTTCCTTTTATTTGTTTTAAACATGCTGCCTATTAACAGGTGTTTTTCCAACCTGTTCTTTAAAACCTTCAATGATGGGGGTTCTACAACCTCCCTTGGAAGCCAATTCCAGAGCTTAACTACCCTTATAGTTAGAAAGCTTTTCCTAGTATCTAGCCTAAATCTCCTTTACTGCAGATTATGCCCATTACTTCTTGTAATATCCTGCCTCACAAACAGCATGCAGGTCACATCCTGAGTGTCTATGGGTACCTGCCGCCTGCCAGCACAGTCCAGTCCAGTCCCACTCTAGCTTCCACCAGCCTTGGTTACCACTTAAAGGGTGATCCCAACACACTCACAGTTCCAGATGCCCCCGCAAAAAAATGGGTTCTGCATTATTCAGTCCTCTCCTGGATAGTCCAGATATTGCAGGTCTGTTGGCCCTATAAGGAGTCAACGTACAATGGTTTGCTAATTTAACTGGAGTTACCCACATGGTTAAGTAATCAAAACTAATCTATTGTTGTCTTTAAAGAATAAAACAAGCTTATTTAACCACAAAGAGATTTTTAAGTGAGTAGAAGTATTAACGTCAGAAATGCTTACAAGAAAAATAAAGATAAAAAGCTTTTTAGTAACTAAAACTTAAACTAGACTCAGTTCAAGGTAAAATTCTTACCACAGGTTCCCAGCAACATTGCTGATCAAATTTTCAAGTCAGGATCTCTCTGCAAAGTCCAAAGACTGGTTCCTTTGTCTTTTCAGGGGAAAAAGTGAGTGAGAAAGAGAATGTCCCTGGGGTGGGTTTGCCCCTCCCTTTTATAGTCCTGTCACTCTTTGAAATGCATTTCCTGAGGGATACCCTTAGATAAAGTTCCTTCCAGCTGTGAGGATGGAGACAGAGTCCCACAGTGAAAGAGGTTCCATTTTGATGTTTGCTAAAATGCAAATCGATCTGTTCCTGCCCTCTCTTGCTGCCAAAGAATGGCCACTTGACCAGTGACTGCCACTCAATGTTGACACCTGGCTAGATGCATCAGCTTGTCCTTTGTCTTCAAGAAACTGGTTTACTCACTCGCCAGACTTGTCTGGTAAATGTATTTCAGTCATGATTTCAGCTTATGTTATAACTTTACATCTAATGCTGCTATACACATCTCAGCATGATTATATTGACCAGCAAATTATTAGTTTTCAAATGATACCTCACAAGGCATATTTTGTAGGAATATTATTACAGTAGTGTATAGGTGTGAATATAGGGGTGCATTAGGTCACAGTGGATGGCAGGAGAGAGATCGCTTGATCGTTACCTGTTAGGGTCACTCCCTCTGGGGCACCTGGCATTGGCCACTGTCGGTAAACAGGATACTGGGCTAGATGGACCTTTGGTCTAACCCAGTACGGCCGTTCTTATGTTAGGGATGGTCTGGGTTTACTTGGTTCTGCCTCAGCACAGGAAGCTGGACTTGACTTCTTGAGGTCCCTTCCAGCCCTACATTTCTAGGAATGTCATCCTCTCCTTCAGCGCCCATAAATAACTGACATACCACTACACACCAGCTAGTTAGGGCTGCAAATTTTTTGTTATTGTACATTAAGCCAAGGATGGCATAGATAACGGAACAATGCATCTGAAAGGGTTACTGAATTTAACATATTTAAAAGCACTGAAAGAAAACAAAGAACCCAACACATAACACCACAGAGCAATTAGCAAAGGTGCCAAGTCAACTTGTTAAGCAATCTGTGATATCAGTCATGCAATCAACATGGGAGGCAATAGAAAGGAACTAATCAGTAATTAGGAAGGGCCGCAGAGATACTGAGCTCAGGAGAGTCCCTCATTAATTGAGTTTGAGAGACCAGATCTTTTTGTTACGATGTCTATTTTGAAATCTAATATTTCCTCTGATATGATTAAATCCAGCAAAGGCTGCTCTCTATTGTACTTGTGCTTTAAAATTTGAGGGTAAATAGAGGAGTTATTTTTATGATGGTATCCAGCAGCAGAGAACCCCTGAACATGCTCAATAGCAACACCACCCCTTTTTTGGCCTGATTCTCTAGGAGTGCTGAGCACACTCCGCTCCAGTTGACTTAACCAGGATTTATGGGAGCTCAGCAGCTCTGAAAAATCATGCTATTGATGTAGAGCCTTTCATAGCCCGGGGTCACAATGTTTGACAGATTTAATGTTACTCCATTAGATAAAATGAAGAATAGCTACAGAATATAGACAAAAATGCAGGAACAACGTAACAGGGATTCAGAAATTAAGTATAGTCAATGGCTGAGTGAGTTTTTAGGAGAGACTTAAGAGGAAATGCAAAGTCAGCGAGGCAGAAAGATACAAAAGGGTTCTGCAGAGGCCAAAGGATGCAGAGAAGGGCACTGACCAGGGTACCTCTTTACACATCCATGTACCAGATTTGTATTTGCAGTCTTGCTAATTTATGTGCAATGGTGCATGTAATTTTCAAAAATCAGACCTTTTATAGAAACGGTACATATAATTAAATGCACAGATACGATGACCTGCTCTTCTGGACTTACTCCAGTGTGGCTCCTTTGATTTCAGTGAAGTTACTCCTCACTTACCCTATGGTAGATACACCACGGAGAGCATTCAGGTTCAATCATTCTAGTAATAAAAGACAGTGCACTGAGTCCATGGGATGCGACTCAGTATAGAATGTATTCCAAAGTACATCAAAACTGGCTCCTGAGCTATGCTACATTTTTATACAAGCTTTGAAGGGAAGCTAGGCCCACAGTTGGTGGTGCCTCCCTATTCGAAGCAGAGAATTAAACCCAGATCTCCAAAGTCCCCTAGCCACAGCACCATACTTCCAGACTGAGTCAGAATAATGATCAAGTTTATTATCTGGAGTATCAGATTCTATTAGCCTTATTATCTTAGCATGCACTAAACAACAGGTGAGGTTTGCTGCCTGATAACATTCAGTAATTTCAGGCTTTTGTTCAAACCTGTTATAAAGATTTGGTTTTATGAAGGTAAATGTGAAGTTCCCTCTCCTATGTAGATGACTGCTGATGATGATTATTTTGTTTATTTGCATATCAATGACTCATGCTGTTGCACAGTAAATTCATGTTAACAATCAGAACTGCTTTTGTATTCTGATGATTCTAGAATATAGTCCTGAGAGAGGCCATATTACAAAAAGTGTCATACAAGGAAATGATCAGCATAAACCCCCAGTTGGCCAATAAGGATCAACCGTCTGAACTTACAACTATGGCATAGGACAAACTCATCCTGGAGGAAGTCCTTGGAGGCTAATAATTATATCAGGGATGAATCTGGCATCAAATGAGGTGTCTCACTTCACAGAGAAGGTCACCTAACTGAATGTTAATGGCAAAAAATTATTAATGCTGTAAAATTATGTAGAGAATGATGGAGACAAGGTCATGCAGAAAATCTCATTCTTTACCCCATTGGTAAAACAGCAGTCAACTTGGTCATTTTCTACAGGTGTCTAGGTGCCATTCCAGACAAAGCTCTTTTTCCAAATGCTAGTCTCGTGAAATTTAGCAGATGGACCACCTGTTACCTTTTCACCGCTTACAGCAGTTGTGATAGGTAGCTGAGCATTTTTGAACAAGGGTTTATCATGACAGAGTTGAGCTAAATTTAGCATTTCTGTCCCACATGAAATTCTGACTTTTCAACATCTGTTTTTGTCCTGAACCAGGACAAAAAGTGGAAGTAGCAAAGTTTTTAAATAGAATGAAAAGTTCCAAAAAAAATTCAGATTAGAAAAGGGAAAAAAACATTTTGTTTCAGCATTTTCACTGGAAATAAAACACTGATAACTCCTGAAAAAAACTGTTTAATATCCGTTTGTTGAACTGATTCAAAACATCAGTACAAAATTGAAATGCATTTACTTGTGGTGCCTCAGAGGAGTTGTAATTCAGTAGCCTCATACACTAATTATCCCCTATAAGCAGAGCTCCCTGACCAGACTACCTCTCAGTCAGGGCCGGCTCTAGATCCCAGCGTGCCAAGCGCGCGCTTGGGGCGGCATGCTGCCGGGAGGGCGGCAAGCGGCTCCGGTGGACCTCCCGCAGGCATGCCTGCGGAGGGTCCGGTCGTCCGGCAGCTCCGGTGGACCTGCCACAGGCATGCCTGCGGAGGGTCTGCTGGTCCCACGGCTCGGGTGGACCTCCCGCAGGTACGCCTGCGGATGCTCCACCGGAGCCGCAGGACCAGCGGACCCTCCGCAGGCACGTCTACAGGAGGTCCACCGGAGCCGCGGGACTGGCAACCGCCAGAGCGCCCCCCGCGGCGTGCCGCCCTGCTTGGGGCGGCGCAATTGCTAGAGTCGCCCCTGCTCTCAGTCATGTGATTCCACCCCCCCAAAGAAGCTTGGTCAGAGGCAAGCAGGTTGCATCATGGGAGATGTCAGGGGTCTCAGGCCAGTGACTAAATTAAAATTACATAATTCTCAGCTCCATGAAAACCAACTTCCTCCAATGACCCACTCAGCTAGGTGCTCTACTACTCACAAGAACTTTCCTCAGAACAGGGTGTCTCAGATTGCCTTGCACACAGTGTGTAAACTAATACTACTATGCATTTATATACCACTTTACATAATCTCAGTGCAGTGCTTTGAAAATCTAAACATTGAGTGAGGAGACACCAGGATGTGACAGAAAGCCTGTCACAACTCCTCAGTTCTGTAGTTTTATCAGTAGAGCAAAAGGACTTTTTGGAAGGGCATGGAGGAATGTACTTACCTGTGATCTGAATTAATATATGTTCTATTTAGATTAAACCATGCTCATCAAAAGTTTTAAACTGGCTTAAAAGTAAAGGTGAGGTAGAGGTTCAGTCTTGTTCTTATTCTACCCAAAAATAGTTTTCCCATTCCTGGTAATTATGTTTTGTATTCCTATATAGAACAGTTTTTTCTATTAGAACAAACTTTTCAAACAATTATTGAGTAATTGCTAGAGCTCCCTCACATCCCCCGCAGGTGTAGTCCCAGGCAGATGCAGCAACACAGGTTACTGTTAGGAACAACAGAAAAATGAAGGATCTTAAATTAGAAGACCAGCCACTCCAGAGAAAGCAAGTATTAGCTGTGGCTAATTAAGAAATGTAGAGGAATATGGCTGTTTACCACTACCCACTAAGTGGAAGGACTTTACTGGGCCCACACGATCCTGGTTAGATCCACAGATCAATCACCATTGCAGAAGGGGAACTTGGATTCCTCTGTATCATCACATATCACACCACCACCGATCTCTATTTAACACGAACTTCCTGAATGTTTTTACTAAGGCCAACCCTTCTACAGGGCTATTATAGATTGAAAATTAGGGCAGAATTGCAATTTATATTTTCTCTCTACATAACAGCAGTGATTGAGCAAACACTTGACTAGCTCATCTACTGGTACAGCAGTTTTGGCCTGCCCTTGAAGAAAATATACTCTTTACAAAAGCATCTCTTTCTCTATTCCTCTCCCACAGTGTAAGTCAAACATGCAGATGTTAGAAGAGATGGAAAGGCAATGTTTTGCTGAGGTAACAGGAAAACCATAATGGGTTTTCACTCCCAGCAAACTAAAATGTGGATGGGCGTAGCTTCTTTGATGATAAGAAGCTAAGAATGGCCATACTAAGTTAGACCAATGGTCCAGCTAGCCCAGGGTCTTCCAACAGTGACAAGTGCCAAATGCTTCAGACGGAATCAACAAAACAGTGCAATTTATTGAGTGATCCATCTCTTGTTGTCCAGTCCCAACTTCTAGCAGTCAGAGGTTTAGGGACATCCTGAGCATAGGGTTGTATCCCTACTCATCGTGACTAACAGCCATTGATACACCTAGCCTCCATGAACTCATCTAAATTCTTTTTTGAACCCAGTCATACTTTTGCCCTTCACAACATCTTCTGGCAATGAGTTCCACAGGTTGCTCGTGCCCTGTGTGAAGTGCTTCCTTTTGTTTGTTTTAAAACCTGCAGCCTATTAATTTCATGGGCTGACCCCTGCTTCTTGTGTTATGTGAAGGGGTAAATAACACTTCCCTAGTCACTTTCTCCACACCATTCATGATTTTATAGATCTCTATCATATTTCCCCTTAGTTGTCTCTTTTTTTAAGATGTCCAGTCCCAGTCCTTTTAATTTCTTCTCATACGGAACCTATGCCACACCCCTAATCATTTTTGTTGCCATTCTCTGTGCCTTTTCTATTCTAATATATCTTTTTAGAGATGGGGTGACCAGAACTGCATGCAGTATTTAAGGTGTGGGCTTACCAGAGAGTTATATTGTGGCATTCTGATATTTTCTGTCTTTTTATCCATCCCTTTCCTAACATTCTGTTAGCTTTTTTGACTGCTGCTGCACACTGAGCAAATGTTTTCAGGAATTATCCACAATGACTCCAAGATCTTTGAGTGGTAAGATAATTTGGACCGCATCGTTTTGTATGTATAGTTGGGATTATGTTTTCCAATGTGCTTTACTTTGCATTTATCAACATGGATTCCATTGCCATTTTCTTGGCCAGTCACCCAGTTTAATGATCAGAGAGGTAGCCGTGTTACAGCTGGTTCTGTAAAAGCAGCAAAGAATCCTGTGGCACCTTATAGACTAACAGACGTTTTGCAGCATGAGCTTTCGTGGGTGAATGCCCACTTCGTTGGATGCAAGAGTGGAAATTTCCAGGGGCAGGTAAATATAAGCAAGCAAGAAGCAAGCTAGAGATCACGAGGTTAGATCAATCAGGGAGGATGAGGCCCTGTTCTAGCAGTTGAGGTGTGAAAACCAAGGGAGAAGAAACTGGTTCTGTAGTTGGCAAGCCATTCACAGTCTTTGTTTAATCCTAAACTGATGGTGTCAAATTTACAAATGAACTGAAGCTCAGCAGTTTCTCTTAGAAGTCTGGTTCTAAAGTTTTTTTGCTGGAGGATGGCCACCTTAAGATCTGCTATTGTGTGGCCAGGGAGGTTGAAGTGTTCTCCTACAGGTTTTTGTATATTGCCATTCCTAATATCTGATTTGTGTCCATTTATCCTTTTCCTTAGAGACTGTCCAGTTTGGCCTATGTACATAGCAGAAGGGCATTGCTGGCATATGATGGCATATATTACATTGGTGGATGTGCAGGTGAATGAACCGGTGATGGTGTGGCTGATCTGGTTAGGTCCTGTGATGGTGTTGCTGGTGTAGATATGTGGGCAGAGTTGGCATCGAGGTTTGTTGCATGGATTGGTTCCTGAGCTAGAGTTACTATGGTCCGGTGTGCAGTTACTGGTGAGAATATGCTTCAGGTTGGCAGGTTGTCTGTGGGCGAGGACTGGCCTGCCACCCAAGGCCTGTGAAAGTGTGGGATCATTGTCCAGGATGGGTTGTAGATCCCTGATGATGCGTTGGAGGGGCTTTAGCTGGGGACTGTATGTGATGGCCAGTGGAGTCCTGTTGGTTTCTTTCTTGGGTTTGTCTTGCAGTAGGAGGCTTCTGGGTACACGTCTGGCTCTGTTGATCTGTTTCCTTATTTCCTCATGCGGGTACTGTAGTTTTGAGAATGCTTGGTGGAGATTTTCTAGGTATTGGTCTCTGTCTGCGGGGTTAGAGCAGATACGGTTGTACCTCAGTGCTTGGTTGTAGACAATGGATCTTGTGGTGTGTCCGGGATGGAAGCTGGAGGCATGAAGGTAGGCATAGCGGTCGGTAGGTTTTCGGTATAGGGTGGTGTTAATGTGACCATCACTTATTAGCACCGTGGTGTCTAGGAAGTGGACCTCCCGTGTAGATTGGTTCAGGCTGAGGTTGATGGA
Source organism: Mauremys reevesii (assembly GCF_016161935.1). Classification (NCBI taxonomy): domain Eukaryota; kingdom Metazoa; phylum Chordata; order Testudines; family Geoemydidae; genus Mauremys; species Mauremys reevesii. The sequence goes on from NC_052628.1 coordinate 110,141,435, forward strand.
GGGGTGGAAGCTGTTGAAATTGTGGTGGAATTTTTCCAGAGTCTCCTTCCCATGGGTCCAGATGATGAAGATGTCATCAATGTAGCGTAGGTAGAGAAGGGGTGTGAGTGGACGGGAGCTGAGGAAGCGTTGTTCCAGGTCGGCCATAAAAATATTGGCATATTGTGGGGCCATGCGGGTGCCCATAGCGGTGCCACTGATCTGGAGATATATATTGTCATCAACTTTGAAATAGTTGTGTGTGAGGATAAAGGCACAGAGCTCAGCAACCAGTTGTGCTGTGGCATCATCAGGGATACTGTTCCTGACAGCTTGTATTCCATCAGCGTGTGGGATGTTTGTGTAGAGAGCCTCTACATCCATGGTGGCTAGGATGGTGTTTTCTGGAAGGTCACCAATGCATTGTAGTTTCCTCAGGAAATCAGTAGTGTCATGGAGATAGCTGGGAGTGCTGGTGGCGTAGGGTCTGAGCAGAGAGTCCACATATCCAGACAGTCCTTCAGTGAGAGTTCCAATGCCCGAGATGATGGGGCGTCCAGGATTTCCAGGTTTGTGGATCTTGGGTAGTAGATAGAATAACCCTGGTCGGGGCTCTAAGGGTATGTTGATTTGTTCTGGTGTTAGTGTAGGGAGTGTCCTGAGTAGAACTCTTTACAGTCAACTTTGGACGTAAGTATCTTGAATAATTTAGTATCATGTGCAAACTTGGCCACTTCCCTGTTCACCCCTTTTTCAGATCATTTATAAATGCTGAACAGAACAAATGCCAATGGTGAGCCGGCTGTTTGCCTCTCTCCACTGTAAAAACAGACAAAAAACAGGGTAGGAACAAATGATCACTTAACCAGTTACTGATCCATGAGAGGACCGTCCTCCTTGTCCCATGACAACTTAGGAGCATTTGGTGTGGGAATTTGTCAAAGGTTTTATGAAAGTCCATGTACACTACATCCATCGGATTAACCTTGTCCATGTGTTAGTTGACCTCCTCAAAGAATTCCAATAGATTGGCAAGGCATGATTTCCCTTTATGAAAGCCATGTTGACTCTTCCCCAACATAGTGTGTTTATCTATATATGTGATAATTTTGTTCTTTACTATAGTTTTTACCAATTTGCTTGGTACTGAAATTATGTTTACTGGCCTATATTTGCAAGGATTGACTCTGGAATCGGTAAAAAAAAAGTGTTACATTAGCTATCTTCTAGTAATCTGATAGAGAGGCTGATTTAAGCAATAGGTTACATACCACAGTTAGTAGTTCTGCAATTTCTGAAGGAACTCTAATATGAACACTTGGATGAATACCATCTGGTACTGTTTAAACTATCAGTTTGTTCTAAAACCTCCTCTATTGACCTCTCAGTCTGGGACAGTTTCTCAGATTTGTCAGGCAAAAAGAATGGCCCAGGTATGGAAATCTCCCTCACTTTCTCTGCAGGGAAAACCAAAGCAAATAATACATTTAACTTAGCCATAACAACCGTGTCTTCCTTGAGCACTCCTTTAGCCTCTCACTCGTCCAGTGGCCCTCACCGATTGTTGGGCAGGCTTCCTGCTTCTGATGTACTTAAAGAAAATTTGCTGTTAACTTGTGTCATTTGCTAGCTGAGCTTCAGAGTCATTTCTGGTCTACATAATTATACTTTTACACTTGACTTGAATTTATGCTCCTTTATTTTCTTTAGTAGGATTTGACTTCCAGTTTTTGAAAAGGATGAGCTTTTGCTTCCAACTGCCTCTTTTTCTCTGTTTAGCCATGGTGGCTTTTTTAACTCACATTTCTTTGCCCTGAAACTTTGTCATAATCTTACAGTTACTTCAGTATAGCTTGTGTGTGTTTGTTCTAATAATGAGTGAGTATCTCAGTGGTGTGGAGAATAAGTAGCATTTTATTGTAGAGGACATTCTGTTCCTGCTACTAGCAGGCAGTCTTTGCATATAGCCTACTATTCTATACCTTTAGGAAACCCTAAACAGCTAGCCAACACAATTTTGCACAGCATCGGTAATGAATAATAATTTCTTCCAATTACCTATTCGGTGTTTTTCATTCCTCTCACTTTGATGGCTGAAATTTAACAAAATGGGTAACATTAAAAAAACCCTATTTATACTCCATATTTACACTGGTAAACCTCCCATTTGCAGGTCATAGAAAAAGAACACTAGACCAAACAAACAACATATACACTCGCTTGCAAACAACAGCCAACATTTATATCTTAAGGCATTAAACTATTTAAGGATGTAAACTGTTACAAACTCACACATTGATTCCATATTCTTTTTCTCTTCATGTATAATTTGTCAAGCATTGACAGTGTGTTCAGAGCAATGCAGAAGACACACCATCCCTGCTCTAAGCAGCACCCATTGAAACTAATGTCAGAACTCCTCGTGAGCTCAATAATGCTGAATAGGAGCTTAAAAATAGATCCTTAAGGGCCAGATTTACTATATCTATCTACATAAGATGCAGATGGGTGCTAAACTCCCGTTGAAAATCCATGGTGCAGTTTAAACTCCCATGAGGTGTCTATCTGCATCTATAGGTGCTTGAACACCTTGTAATTGTAAATCTGCCCCAAATGACTAGAAGGGGGAAATCCATCATGTTTTGGTATTTAACCCCCCTGCAACATTCTTAACACATTCAATCGTAATCAATAATAAATGGCATTAATTACTAAGAAATAAGTGAATTACTATGAAAGCCTGCCTTACAAACTTCCATTTACTCACCCCAGGCAGTGAAACTTTCATTGGGCAAGTCAATGTTTTTTAAAATCTATTATTAAATCAGTTGTTGTGATAAAGAGCAAGTGAGTCAAGTAGAGTTTGTGCCTGTGCTGCCAAGCTTTCATGACAGTTTTGCAAAGCTGTCTCCTGGAGATTTAGACTCATTGAAGTCAGTAGGATGCTAGTTACCATGGGTCAGATTCTACCACCCTTTTTCCTGACTAGTAATACCTCACTCTGCGGGAAGTCCCATTAAAGTCAAGAATGGCAGAATCTGGTCCATAGCAATTAGCATCAGAGTCAGGTACTATTAAATATCAATATTTTGACATCTCTCTCTTATGCATTTGTTTTAGAACAAAACATGCCCCAGGCATTCATCTCTGTCATACCTCTCGCAGGGCATATTAAAAAGGAAACTGGCTAATGCTTGAGATCAAAGAGGTGGCAATCTAAACGGAGCCCTGAGGACTTTTCAGAAATTTCAATTTTAGCCCACCTGTCTGCTCTGGTATAATTTCCCCAGTCTTATGGCAATCATTATGACTGCTGCACTGCATTCATAGCTGGGAGTACCCCTTTCCTAGGACAGGATACATACATAAAGCTTATTTTAAGGTGACACAAGCATAAGCTGAAAAATTCATATCAGGATTTAAAAAACAAACTGACCCCCAAATCAGCACGAAGTTCAGGGGGTTTTGGATGTGTGATTTTAGTGTAGGTTCCATCTACAATTTGAAGTGACCATGCAGGAAAGCAAGGAAATATCATTCACCTAGTAGAGGTGTTATAGAGGAAACAAAATTGTACTGGAATCCACACAAGGACCATTTAAAGTTGGTGCTTAGGACAGTCTTAGGTGCCTATTTGGAAGCAGTCCTTAGAGTTTTAACTAAATATCTTCCAACCAACAGAGGGTGAAAAAGCATAACAACTGCCCTCTCCCAGACTGAGAGCATCACTATTCCTTGAAGCCCGCATTAGTGTCCCAAGGTCACAACCATACCTGTCTTGCCATACATTGCCCTAGCCACTCATCCCCTATAATGAGTCAGTCTTGCTAAGTGTCACAATGCTGTTTCTATCTGATCGCCAGCATATGGTTGGTGGCGAATCACCCTGCTATTATTTGCACATCTGTTGAGTAATATTAACTTAAAGCATTACATGCACAATTATGTTCAATTATATTAAATGAATCTATTTTACCTAATGCCAATCCTCCAAGGCTTGTGCATCTTTAGTTACAGGAAGTTTAGTGCAGGGTAGCAGATGGTACAACAAAAATTTTGTCAGCTAATAAATTTAAATGTCAAGTACACACCAATAATTTCATAGCAGATATGTGCTTTAGTCAAGCTGGTTCTTGTAAGTGTCAGGGAAATTGCACCAAGTTTGGCACATTGGCTTCTAACCATTGGGTAGTGTGTGCTATTAGGCACTCTGCAGACAAACAAGCAGCATTAGGCAGGAACTTTCATTCCTTTATATTTTCACCTGTCAGTCATTCCCAAGGTCAAGAAGAAACAGAACAGATACATCCCCCTCACCCCTCTTTTGTTTAGAGCTTTCCCTTGTCTCACAGTTATCACTCAACCATTTTCTCTTTGCCAGGATCTGTGTTTAGGCGGCTCTGGGACCACAGAATGCCCATTAGAGCCAATTCAGAGAAGGCTTTAGTAATGCATTTTCTTTGTAAAGCCAGAGCTGGGTTGCACTCATTCCTTTTAAGTCGTTCCCTCTTTTGGAAGCCTCCTGATTTAGCATTTGTTTAGCCTTCAACCCATCCACAAGGATATAGAAGGGCAAATGTTTTCTATTTGACATTCAGGCCAAAGAAAAGTCTCTCACTTCCATCCCATCCTCAGTAAGAGGAGAGGTTTGGGTGGTGGCAGCTTGGAAGGGGTTGCTGCTCATAACTTACTTGTAGACTGATCCACTCTTTCTTTGGCTCAATCCTGCAAGGTACTGAGCACTCCTTCATCAGTTGCCATTAGTTGGAGTTCAAGACACTCACCCCACCGCACAGGATCAAGCCCTTGTTTTAGCATTTACTTGAAGGCTCTATTACTACCACACTCCATAGGATACATTCCTCATTTCTCCTCTTAATTCCTAGAGAGACACTGTATTGTACTTGAATACCCACTACAATGCTGATCCATTCTCGGGTTTCCTTTAAACCCATGTTCCCACACATAGTACTAACAACATAAGAACAGCCACACTGGATCCGACCAATGATCCATCTAGCCCAGTATGCTGTCTTCTGACAGTGCTCAATGCCCAAAGCTTCAGAGGGAATGAACAGGCAATTATACACTCCCAGCTTCTGGCAGTCAGAAGCTAGGGACACCCAGAGCACTGGGTTGCATCCCTGACCATATTGGCTAATAGCCATTGATGGACCTATCCTCCTTAAACTTATCTAATTCTTTTTGAACCCCATTATAGTTTTGGCCTTTGGAGTATCCCCTGGCAAAGTGTTCCACAGGTTGACTGTACATTGTGTGAAGAAATACTTCCTTTTGTTTATTTTAAATGTGCTGCCTATTGATTTCATTGGGTGACTCCTGGTTCTTATGCTAGGTGAAAGAGTAAATAACATTTCCTTATTCATTTTCTCCACACCATTCATTATTTTAAAGACTTCAATAATATCTCCCCTTAGTTGTCTCTTTTCCAAGCTGAAAAAAATCCCAGTCTTTTTAATCTCGCCTCATATGTAAACTGTTCAATACCCCTAATCATTTTCATTGCCCTTTGTTGTACTTTTTCCATTTCTAACAGATCTGTTTTGAGATGGGACAACCAGAACTTGCACACAGTATTCCAGGTGTGGGTGTACCATAGATTTATATAGAGCCATATTGATATTGTCTTATCTATCCCTTTCCTTATCGTTTCTAACATTCTCATAGTTTTTTGATTGCTGCTACATACTATCTATAGGGCAATAGCTATGGCCTCAGAAGCACAAGTTGACCTTCATAAATGGGCATTATTTATGGCTGGGGCACATGGCTTACGAGGCGAGGCTGAGAGAACTGGGCTTATTTAGTCTGCAGAAGAGAAGAATGAGGGGGGATTTGATAGCCGTCTTCAACTACCTGAAGGGTGGGGGGGTTCCAAAAAGAATGGATCTAGGCTGTTTTCAGTGGTGGCAGATGACAGAACAAGGAGCAATGGTCTCAAGTTGCAGTGGGGGAGGTCTAGGTTAGATATTAGGAAAAACTATTTCACTAGGAGGGTGGTGAAGCACTGGAATGGGTTACCTAGGGAGGTAGTGGAATCTCCTCTTTAGAGGTTTTTAAGGCCCAGCTTGACAAAGTCTTGGCTGGGATGATTTAGTTGGGGTTGGTCCTGCTTTGAGCAGGGGGTTGGACTAGATGACCTCCTGAGGTCTCTTCCAACCCTAATATTTTATGATTATCTTCATTATTGCTCAGTATAATCCATTTTATAGTCCTCTCCTTCCCACTTAGTAGACTGCACCCTAATTTTGAGACACTGGGTCTTAGTAATACTAACCTTTCCTGCTACTGTATCTGGATTCTTGACAGTGCAAAGCATCCAGCTGACCTACTAGAAGATGCTCTAAATTTTGTATTGCACTAGTTACTACACCCTTGATAAAAAGAACACACATAGCTTGTTGCACCAGGCTTGATTTGTCCAAAAAGTTTCTTATGTATTGTTTGGTAACAGAAAATGCCACCACACCTTAGATTATATAGAGCAGAAAAAGCTATAATCTAGAACATGCCACTGCAAAAGCCTTAAGACCTCCTGTCCCAATTACAGCAATGGAGTATTTTCAGTGCTATCACTGTGTCTAGGTTATTTTCCCCTTCGTCAAATGATTCCAGAGAAGCACTGTAAAGAGAAACAAACTTTTGGGCCATATAAACAGAGTCCCCATTTATTTCCCGGAAAACCCTGGCTGGCAAGCCCTCTGGATGAAGTAAGCAGCACACTGGTCCACCAAGTTACTGTCACTATGTGTGTGTGTTTCCTTTTTACTTGCCAGGTACAATACAATCATATAGCTGCAGTTATCCTGCTCCCTGGGTTAGCCTTGTATGCTGCCTGTTCTCCATCTGGTGAGCTAATTATTTCATCAGGCTACCAGCAGGTGTAAGTGCTCCCTTCTATCTTAGAAGCCCCAGGACAACGGGTGTTCTAAGTGAGCAGGATGCTGGCTCCCATAGAGCCCAAATGGAAGCTATTAACAGCACACCGTCACAGGCCATGAGATAAGTGCTTTGCCAGCTCATCTTAGGACAAGTTAGCCCTTAACCAGTATCTGAGGAATGCAAAGAGCCACCTTTGCCCTGTCTGGATTTGCACCGGTTACATCTTAGCTGGTCCAGAAGGTCTGGGCCACAAGTTATAATGAGAGGGCAAGGGAATATACACCTTTTCCTGAAGTCCTGGTGGTCTCACCTCTGGAAACCTGCTATATGGACATAGGGGAATTGGCTCTTATGACAGTCCTAAAAAGCTTTTGGTTAAGGATCTGTCCATGGTGCTAGCAGCTCTCCATGTGATTCCCCAAGTAGTTCCTATGGAAGAGTCTGCCTTGGCTCAGTACAGATTCTGATGGCCAGTACCACTGTCCACTAAATCTTTGTCCTCCCAGCAATTTTTCTTCTCCTACCTCCACCCCCAGTCTTCCTCCTTCCAAACTTCAGCTGTAGAAACAAACAGTATACACGTGAAATATCATGTTTCCCTTTCTCCTATATTTAACATAAGGCGGTTTTCTTAAAAATAACAGAATTTCAAGCCAAGAAGCCAATAGTTTACAGCAGGTGACCAAACCTATGACTTTCACTACTGCAGATAAATCACGTTTCATCTCTCTCTGACCTTCACAAAAGCATGAGTAGAAATATATATATTGTTAAAGAGAAGCTGGGTTGCTGTGTGCTTCAGAAACTATAGCTAGGGACAGGGAAGCCAAATATAGTCTCAGAATAATGAGCTAGAGAGACCACTGACCCAGATTAACAACAAGTGATAAATGGCAATGTCTTCTTCCGTTCAAATCTTCACAATCACAAGTGCAGCTCACAGCAGTGTGGCTAGCCTACTAAGTAATGGCAAAACCCAGTTATCCGCAGATACCTTTTATTGCACAGTTAGAGCAATCTGATGAGGAGGAATTGTTCCCATCAGCAATAACTTGTCAAACGGTGAGACACTGCCTGGGTCTCTCAGGCCTTCATGAATGTAAACAAGTATTTGGAGTCTTGTGCTGCTCCTGTGAGATGAATAATTAGCCACAGGAGTCATTTAAGGCCAACAATGTGGTTGTCACCAGTCATGTTTTTGGACTGTGGGACTAAGTTTCATTCCAGGTCTGTCTTCCTGACCCCAAAGGTAGGTCCCTGTGGTTCTGTTGCTGAACTCATGGATTGGCACATTCTTCCCTCTGCCCTGATCTCAGAGCCCTCCCTTCCCAGCAGCCACAAACTGGAAGAGGGATAGTGCTAAAGTGCAATTGTGGGATCCACATGGAATGTCAGAAAGGACATAGTTAGACAAAAGCGGAGAGGCTTGATGAGAGGGGATGAAGAGGTGCTAACCAAGGTAAAGCTTAGCTCTTTGTCCAGGAGATGGAAGCACTATTTGAAATGGTGTATGTACATAGGGGCATCCTTCAACCAGGTTTTCAAGTTGCTATGAATCCAGTATTAGCAATGGGTGAACTCATTTTGCCTAATTTGGAACCCACTGAAGCACTGTAGGTTCAGAAGTTTAACTTGAACTCAAACATGATTGTGTTTGTATTCCAATGAGCAGAGACTGGCCGAAGGAGTGGAAAAGAGAAAAATGCTTATGACAGGATAGATGTGGTTTTATCTCCCTCTCTCTCATGTACACACACACACACCACACACTATAGCAAGTATTTATACCATACTATTATGGGAAGAGTGAGGATCTTAAATACACAGCACAGGTCTCTATATGGGTTGGAAATCTTTTTGTTTTTAAATGAATCTGTTGCAAAATATGAAAAACAAAGGATGTCTGCAAATCAAATCCAACTTTGCAAATGCAAAAAACCAGCTCAGGAGATTGTAAAAGCCACCAGGTTCCAGCAGCCCTATACAAAAAGAAGATACTTTGTACACCATCATATTGCTCATGATTCCCTGTTACCAAAGAGATCTTACTTAATCAGGAACTTGAATAGATTTCTGCCTTGTAGCAGAGTGCAGAAGAAACCCTATTGCTCCTCTGCAGCACAATGCAAATGCCGTATGAGCAGAAACATGACCTCCAATACATAAAGCATACAGTAGAGGCTACCCAAACAAGGCTTAATTGCTTTCCTCTGTGATACTCATTAATAAAAACTGGTTGGTCAGTCAGCTGCAGCCCAAGTAGTTGTTTCAGTTTTGTGGTATCTTTACAGATGAGCACATGTCCATTAGCTGGGTTTGCTCTGGTGCTTTGCTCTTCTCTGCTTGCAGTAACAGCTCACCACTTGTCAGATGACCCTTTGTTTGTGCACAAGTACAAACAGAAGCCAGCCATATATTTTGGTGCTATGGGAGGATTCCCTGGTTTGCAAATAGGCCCTATTCCAGTCAAGAAGACACACTAGGCCTGTGAAAATAATGAAGGAACAGACAAGAAATCCAGTGATGCTTTCCTTTGACCTCCTTGATTGTGTATCAAGAAGCCAGGGGGCTACATAACCTTGAATGTAGGTAGCAAAGAACAGGGCTACTGCCACATGTTTTTGTGGGCCAGGTCCAGGCAGGAATCCAGGGCCATAAATGCTTCTGCAAGTAGGTCAGTTTAAACCGTGTCAGGTGTAGTATACAGGTAGAAGCAGGGTTGCTGCCTGCTTTGCCTCTGGCACTAAGGAAGGCCAGCAAGGGGTGAGTGCAATTTTGGATACATGCAGTTCTGCTTGAGTCCAAACGGATCAGCATAATAGCAGAGGGGAGCACAATAGAGAATTATGGAGGTTTAGTGTTAGCAAGATAGTAGGGACCTGGCTGGTTGTGTCACTTCCATTTGTATCTCTTAGTAAGAGTGGAAGGGGAAATGTGGCTGAAGGGAAGGGGCATATGGAAAAGAAAAGAAAAGAAAAACAAAGGAGGCGGCATATGGAGGAGTAAGAAGCAAGGGAAAGGGTGGGAGAAAGGAAAGAAACTGGGGACAAATTGAAAAAAAAACTGGTCTGAGGGGAAGGAGAAGAAAAAAAAAATCAAGCTGGGGAGATTGCTGGTCCTAGGGAAAGAGAAAAAAGATGGAGAGCAAGGCAGTGGGGCCTGCTTCTGTGTCTGTCTGAGGTCCTCCAAATCCCACCTGCTGCTTTGGTAAAGGGACACAAATTTAAATAATCTCATTTTCCCTGAGGACCTAATTCTGCCCTCAGATGCTTGGTTGGACGCAGCTCTTTCTGAAGTTAGGAGAAGCTGCGCAGACTAGGGCAGAACTTGGCCTTAAGTCAGTAACAAGTTAAACAGATATGCTACGGTGAAGTGATTTTATCCTCCACAGAAACAAACAGAAGACATTGCAAACAGCAGCAAAACCAGAGATCACCTGGGTATTGCTGCAAAGGTGAACCATGCTGGAATAATCCAGCAGATGGTGCTGCTGTTCCACAAGTCCCTGCTGACAGGGAGACCAGCCCTTTTTGCTGTGCAGAGATAAGAAAGTTGCATTTCAAATGAACAATAAAGAGAATTATGGATGCCTGCACGAGGATCTACCAGAAATGAGAGTGCGGCATTGTGTCAGTCAAAAACCAGCACTCTGTGGGAAGAGCTTAGCTTGGGTGACCTTGGGATCCAAGAGATACATGACAAGAACAAAAATTAGAAGGGAGAAGGTAAAAGAACTACATTTTCACCTACCTGTGTAAGGAAACAACTCTTTAAATACACATATAAAGCAAAGAACTGAGAACAGTACCTCTGGATAGCTTAGCACATGAAAGCACTCGTTTAATATGCTCTAAAGACTCCATGAAATCACCTCTGATATTAATTTGGTTTATTATCCTCTTTTTACACTCGCAAGAGAACACTTTCCCCACCCTCCCTCCTATGGAGATTTAAAATTCCCCAGGGCAACTGCGGTTATTGTACCAGGAGATTAACTAGCAAAGAAAATTATAGCAGCATATTTCTGCTATTAGAGTTAAGGTGGTGTCATCAGTTCTATTATAAACTTTTATTGTCAGGCGGGTTACGAGTTTGACCCAGCCATAAAAATTCACCGAAACTTGACCCACAGGGCCTCAACCTGAAATGTTCCCTCCCCCCCGCAATTAAAGTTATAGACATATATTCTTTAAATGAGTCAAATTTATTATTTTATATACACACACACACACACACACACACACACACACACACACATACGCATACACACTAAATAATAAAAAATGTGGTCCATTTAAAGAATTCAAAGTCAAGTTCCCCCATTTCAAAGAAAAAAGACTAAGATGCTAACATTTTAAAAGACTCATTCCTGGAGCACATGTTCAATAACACTTTCAAAATTAAAAGGTGCTAACGCTTTGCAGTGCATTGGTTTAAGGCTTGTGCATGGCTGCTGGTGAGACAGAATGCACTCTAATAGCTTTGAGAGATTTCTTGGGCATGTGATCCATGCACTAAGGTAGAGGGACAGGCATAGGCACTGACTCCATGGGTGCTCCAGGGCTGGAGCACCCATGGGGAAAAGTTAGTGGGTGCTCTGCACCCACCAGCAGCCAAGCTGCCCTCCCCTTGCCCCCCCTCTCCACCCCTGAGTACACCGCAGCCATGCTCCTCCACCTACCTCCCAGCACTTCCCACCTGGCCACCGCCAAACAGCTGTTTGGCAGTGTTAGCATGCTCGGGGGGGGGGAAGGGGAGAGGAGCAGGAACATGGCATGCTCAGGGGAGGCGGCAGGGAAGAAGTGGGGCTGGGTGGGGATTTGGGGAAGGAGTTGTAATAGGGGCAGGGAGGCGACAGAGTTGGGGCGGGGACTTTGGGGAAGGGGCCGAGCACCCAGGAGAAAGAGGGGAAGTTGGTGCCTATGGCGACAGGATCAAATGCAATGGCTGTGAGGGGTTTCTTCCCTTCTGGCCTTTATACCTAGAGCTGTCTCCCTCTTTTTGCATTCCAATAGACCACATGCTTCATCTGACTCCTCCCTTAGAAACCACATCTCATGCAAAAGCTTTGGGGCAGATCCTCATTTGCTGTAAGCTGATGTAGTGCCATTGACTTCCATGTCTATGCCAGCTGAGCATCTGGTTTTAAAGTCCTAATACATCACTGAAAGGTGATTCTACATCTGGGATATACATACAAGTTCATTTTTAAAATGCACCAAACAAGGAATCCATGAAGCAAAGCCACTTTTCCATTCTGTTTTCCCCACAGAGCATTATTCCCCTGGTTTTGATTTTTTTGTTTTGTTCTCTTCTAATTTTAGGCTCCAATCCTGCAAACACTTACACACTTAAAGTTCATAGCGTGCGTAAGTAACATCCTTCCACTGACTTGTGCTTAATGTTAAGTACATGTACGGTTGTAGGATCATGACTTTAGGTTGCAAATCCCCCAGTGCAGGAACCTAGGGCCATGTCCTGCAATCAGTTACATGGCCATAAATCTGGAATAACTGCAATACACATTTTCAAAATCAGTTAGCATAATTAAACACGTATCAATCTGTAGGAACATTTACAGTTCACTGGGTAAAATCCAAACAACCTGAATCCTAATCCTGAATATAAATTTACTTACGTGATATGCTGTAAGAGGAGGTGTTTTCAGGCATATCAATATATTTGCACTTAAATGTCAACCCTTTCTTGTTAATGGGAGTGTGCGAAAAAGGAAAAGATATTCCCACACAAACAAACACTATAAAAAGATCTGAGCCTGTATTCTTAGTGCACCAAGACAGCCCACTGAAGTCAAAGGGGCTTTGGGGTATGCAAAGAATAAGGAATTAAGGTTGTGGTGCAAATCCTTCAAAGCAAAGACAAAGTTCCAGTGCTGAACTCTGGTCTTCTTTGCCCCCTGCTCCCGCCCCCAGTTCAGCTGGCCATTTAGCAAATATGGCACAAGACATCTCTGTGCACTGGTCTTTGACTCTTCATAGTAACTAATCAAATGAAGCCAGCTAGGAATATGAAGGAATAGCAGATATGGGGAACAATGGACTGACACCGAACAGTGAAAGGTTATTACCACCGGAGATGACGGAAAACACAGGGGGGTATCCTGGCCCCATAGAAATCAATGGCAAAACTCCCATTTACTTCAGTGGCCCTAGGAATTTACCCAGAAAGATTCCAGATATACAGCCTGATTCTCCGTTCTCCTATTCTGGTTTTACACTGTGTAACTCCGACGATTTCAGTAGAGTGGAGTGCCATCAGTGCCGGGCTAATATGACAGAATGGAAAGGTCCACAGAATGCCAAAGACTCTCTTTTTGTGGTTGACTGTGTGGATAGAAAGCCTATGCATCTGTCAGGCTTGGTAGATGGGATTCTACCTCTCTGTACTGTTTGCACATACGAATATCCTGTATTTGTATATATGTATATAATAGCATGTCTATGTAAGAGCTGGTGTAGGAGCATTACTCATTTATTGTATCAGTTTATAATATACGGGGCCTTTGTTACTTGCTTCAAGCTGCGGAAGCAGTCTAGCTGTGTGGGCCTGTGTGACAGGGTCTATCTAGCCGTCTCTGCCTCCTGCTGCCGGCACCAATGCCCAGACACCCTGGCTTAAGGAAAACCTGCTCAGGCTGGGCTAGCAATGAGACTTAGTCTTCCAGAGGCGTAGAAGGGCCAGGAGGCAACACTGACCAACAGGAAGCTGGCAGATCAGTTAAGTAGACTTGCTCACTTCTTCTGAAGGGCAGTGCCGAGTGAGCCTGGGGCAGGAAAAAGAGTTCCTTAGTAATAGCCCAGGACTTCTGGCCAGATCAGACCTTGCTTAAACCCTGTACTCAAGCAGTTACTGTTTTTGTGTTTGGTTATTCATTTAAAGGCACAGACAGCTAAACTTCATATGTGGTTATCGTTAGCCATTTAAAACGGACACTAAACTCATGGCAACGGCTATTCTGCTCCTGCCCAGCTGCCACAACCTCTTTACAGAATCATTATTGTTAAAAAAGTATTTGTTTTAAACTCTTAAAGTGACTTATGTCCTGTGTAGCAGATCACAGACTCACCACCGCAGTGCTTCCTGCTGGTTGTCCAGGAATTAGCTCGATTCCAGTCTCGAGCACTCTCTGCTGACTGGTGTCTCTCCTGCCTCCGGTCCTGTGTCCTTCCCGCACCCCGGTGCCCTTTACCTTGGGGTTCTGCCCACAGCAGCACCCCCACACTCTGGGTCTCCCATCCCAGGGGAACCCCCTACCTCTATGCCCACCTTGCCTCAGTGGCTGCAGCCAGTCATCACCTAGCCCCCTTTCCCTGGGGCAGACTGCAGTCTGTCATGGCCACTCATCACTGGCAAGGGGGTTGGACCAGCTGCCTCTGCCTAACCCCGGCTGTACCTCTGCAGTACCTCCTCAGGCCTTTATCAAGGCCTCAGCCTGGGGAGTTGCCAGGCTGGAGCTCCCCAGCTCCTCTTGCCCTTCCCCAGCACTGCTCTGCTTCAGGCACCCTGTGCTCCCAGGCAGCTAGGTCCTTCCCACTCCAAAGCTGGAGTGAGAGTGACATCTGCCTTCTGGCCCTGCTGCTCTTTTATAGGCCCAGCCTGGCCCTGATTGGCTGCCTCCCAGCCTTTTCCTATTGGATCTCAGCCCCAGCCCTCTCCCAGGGCTAGCCTTTAACCCCCCCAGGTCTGGACCAGGGTGACCACCCCACTACACCTGGTCATAATTTTTTTGATGTTTGGTAACATGCAAGAACATTTCGCAGTTTGACAAACTCCAACATAATTCCTTCTGTCCACAAAGCAGCACATGGCTCACCAAAACATCAAGTGTTTTCACTCCTAGAATTAGAGTGACTCTAGGACACCACAGCAGTATCAAAAGAAAACACTATTGCAACACTAGAGAGGTTTCTACATGCAAAGAACCCATGTCATAACATTGGTCTGAGTGATGGTAAACAGGCTGGATCTTAACTGGCATCAGCACCTTCAGTAACAGCCAGAGGAGTAGTGTTTGGGGGTGTCCATTCCCACAGCTCCAAGGGCACTTCTGTTCAAATTGAGCTGGTTGGAAAAAATTTTAAAGATTTTTTTCAACTAAATGAAAACCTTTCAAAAAAAAGAGTGCCCATTTTGACAATTTCATTTTGAAAAAAGCCAAAATGAAGCTTTTTATATTTTTTTTGTGGAAACTGCAAAATTGCCCGTGAAAGGGAAATCCAGTTCCCACCCAACTCTACTCACCTTCTCAATGCCATTTACCTAGGGTTCTCTCTCTTGAGATTGCCTCCTGTAAAGAAAGCCTTCATGTTTCGTCTGAGTTGGGTTTTTTTTGCAGAAAGGTTTCAAGAATTTAATTATATTAATAGACAGTCATTGTGTGTTTAAATTAATATCCTCTGAATTATTTAAACATAACAGCACCTATTTCTACTACTTGAGGCTTAGGATTTCATTTGTTGTTGCACATAGACAGCCTGGAAAGCAAAACGCAGCTCTTCACACTTCAAATAGTCTATTGAAGCAAGAATAACCAGTTATAATTATGAAGTTTCAGATTTACAGATCTGTGTCTTTTCTGAGGACCATAGAAGCAGCAACACCTGAGTGGGTCTCAAATAGAATATCTCCACGCTTGCACTTTTCAGCTCGGACATGGACCAAGCTCTGATGGCACTGGAAGTTACCATCATGTAGGGACCTTGAATACATACAGAAAAGGTGTCCTAGAACTTTCAGTATATTTCATTGCCCAGGAGGGAACACATCCCCCTGGGTCCTGCACACCCAAGCTCAGATAAAGCAGAGCACAATCTAACTGGATAGAAGTGGGCACACATTGGGATTTTTCTTCTTCTGGGGTTTGCTGCTACCTGTACCTGGTAGAACCTGCAGGTAGATAGAACCTACTTAGAGCTTTCCAGACTGAGGCAGCTTTACTTTATTTACAGAGGCTAGCACTACAGACAGGAAATTGCACTAGTTTAACTAGATCAGTGCAACATCACATTTTGTGTTATACTGGTGCAGCTTCTGCATATAGACAAGCTCTTACAGGGACCTTTGGTAGGTTGCCCTCTTACTCTCTGGTAGATAAACAAAACACCACAATCTAGGCTTGGAGGCATCTGACTCCAGATTCTCTGGAACATGCAGGTCTCTAAAGGAGAGAGGTTCTAATAGCATTAGGCTTCCTTCCATTCTATGGGGCATAACCTACAAGGAAATGCATGCTGCTTCCCTAATGTTTACCTCTCTCCTTTCATCCAGTGAGCATTTCTGAACATCGCTGTAAAACAGGCCCCGCAAGTGGCCAACAGGGTACTGGGCTATCAACAACTGTTCTAAACACCTCTGGGTGATCAAAGGAACAGAGTGACACTTTTTTTTTTTTTAAATGGCTCCCCTTTTGGGCCATTGAATATTCAGGCATCCACTGTGAATCCCAGCAAGCCTGAGCTGGAAAGAGGGTTTAATAGTTTTCTATATTTAATAGAATCCTTAGGGCCTTTAAAAGATGGACTGTAGCAAGTATAGGCAGTTTTAGACACTCTTGTGACTGCAGCAATCTAGATATCATTCAAGGAAATAAGCACTTTCACTCCCAGACAGGGGCAGCTCTAGCCATTTCGCCGCCCCAAGCACGGCGGCACACCACGGGGGGCGCTCTGCCGGTCGCCAGTCCCACGGCTCCGGTGGACCTCCCGCAGACGTGCTTGTGGAGGGTCCGCTGGTCCCGTGGCTCCGGTGGACCTCCCGCAGGCATGCCTGCGGATGCTCCACTGGAGCTGCCTGCCGTCTTCCCGGCGACCGGCACAGCGCCCCCCACGGCATGCCGCCCCAAGCACGCGCTTGACGTGCTGTGGCCTGGAGCTGCCCCTGCTCCCAGAGATCTTAGGACATGAATAACTCATCCTATAACTGTGGTAAGTATTCTTGGGGCAATGCCCAGGCCCAAACCCCATTACATTGCAGTGAGATAGTGTTCCTTTCCAGGAGGACCTCAGGAGTTTCTTTAGGTGGTTGGATGCAGGGGGTTGTTGTGGAAGGCTTTGCTTAGATTTTATTTGTCAAAAAAGTCTCCTCTGTAGACAATGACTTTATATCATTGGAACTGTCCATGTAGTACCATTGGAGAGTCATAAAGAAGTTCAAAGGAGCATGGTTTAGATCAGGCCTGCACAACTCATACAGCGGTGAGGGCTGTATTACTCCAAAGAAAACAGCTGAGGGCCGCCCCCCCACCCCCAGTGCTGCCGAAACACGCCCCCCCAGTGCTGCCCAGCCCCCTCTGAAACACAACCCCCCCCAGCGCCCTCCACCCTGCAAAAACAACCCCCCCAGCGCCACCCAGCCTCCCCGAAACAACCCCCTCCAAGCGCCGCCCGCCCCACAGAAACAAACCCTCCTTCCTCAGTGCTGCCCCGCCGAAACAGAGGAGCGGAGGTGAACTGGGGCAGGGAGCAGTTCCCCTGCACCCCACCCCTGGTTACCTGCTGCGCCCCAGCTCACCTCGGCTCTGTCTCCACCTCGCTGGGCCTGAGCGTGAAACCACCGCACCGCTTCTCTGCCCTCCCAGGCTTCTCGTGCGAACAGCTGATTCGCAGGAAGCGGGCGGGGGAGGGGGAGAAGCAGGGCGGAGCATTCAGGGGAGGAAGCGGAGGTGGAGCAGCCATGAACTGGGGCCAGCCGCCGGCTCACCTGCCCCCCCACCACTGCCCACCCACTCACCTCCTCAGCCCCCCTCCTTCACCCGCCGCTTGCCTACTCACCCCTCCCCCCCACGTGGGCCGCATGTTGTGCAGGCCTGGTTTAGATTTTAAACTAGACCATATACCCTGGTACACTCAGAGTCTATGGAGATATAGCTGGGCTTATACAGCACCTTTCGGTGTTTTCAGTTGGCACGACCTCTAAAACCTGAGATCTAAGTCTAAGATGAGATCTCTGCCTGTTTTTATCTGTGGAAGGTTGGGAAGGAACTCATGCACTGGGGGCTGTAGTGATATTTTATTGTAGGACATAGGATTTAGTCTGAACCACATCTGAAAACAGAACTATAGCCTTCCAGGATTTGTCTTCATTGTTTTAAGATCCAATCAGGTTCTTAAAAGAAGAATTTTAATTAAAGACAAGATAAAAGAATTACCTCTGTAAAATCGGGATGGTAAGTACTTTACAGAATAACAAAAGACTCAAGAACACAGAGGATCTCCCCCCTAGGCAAAACCCTTAAAGTTACAAAACCATGCATAAACCTCCCTCTTACACAAAGGAAAACACAAGCCAAAATAAAAGTAAACTAATGCACTTCCTTGCTAAACACTTACTAACTTTATAGAAGCTGGATTTCTTGCTTCCTTGATTTGTGTCTGGCAAAAGCCCACACAACAGACAGAGAAAGCCTGTCCCCGTACCCCCAGATTTGAAAGTATCTTGTCCCCCTCATTGATTCTTTTGGTCAGGTGTGAGCTAGGTTACCTGAGCTTCTTAACCCTTTCCAGATAAAAGAGGAATTAACCCATTACAGGGTAAAGAGGGATTTTATTCTACCCTTAGCTGTATGTTTATGACAGGCTATAAAAAACGGAAACTTGTGTAGAAAGTTACAAGCACATGGTTGCTGCATCACTTAACAGTTCACTATTAAGTCTGTGATTCTTTATGACTTCAGCTTCTCATCCCTCTCCCTCCCCCCCCCCAAAAAAACCTCTCTTCCCCTGCCCAAAGACCCTCTGGAACATATACATTAAAGTGGAGTATTACAAACACCACTCAGTCTCATTTCTATACTAAACGAACAGTATTCAAGAAAGAGGTTCAAAGTCTGGGCACTCACCTGCAACACAGCAAGATTCACATGATTGCAAACTGCCCTAGGGGTTTTACTGATGGACCTTCTGGTCTCAAAGGCACATGGCACTTTTTCATTATAAAACTGAAAAAAGCAGTAGCTTGGACAGTTGCAAACTACTTTTGAGGAAAGGTATCTTTCTCCTAACTGAAGGTTTCTAGAATTAAGCCTTTCATCATACCAGTTGAATCATCTTTATGAAGGAGCCTGGATTGGCGGAGGAAGGCAAAGAATATCTGCTTAGGGCTCCATTGGGTTGAATAGAAGAGGATGGGAAAGATCTTGCAAAGAGTTGCAGGCAGGTGGTGCCCTACCAATAGGATAGGGTCCTGAGCTTGCAAGCAAGTAAATAAGCTGAGCTCAGTGGGATTCTACAAGGAAACAAGGGTCTGTTCTTAGAGGATTGAGGTCTTAGGGCCTGATTTTCAGAGATGTTAGCATCTGCAGCTCCCATAAATGTCAAATGAGTGCTCAGCATCTCTGAGGATTAGGCTCTTAGGACTGCGTTTTCGAAAGAACGCAGCATATTGACCACCAAGTTCGTTTGAAATCTGGCCCCAATATTAAGACATTAACTTAAAACACATTCCACGAAATGTAGAAGATGCACAGTGCGGCCTTGTGGACATTGCTTTTGAGATGTGAACCTTGGCATTTCCTGATATTTTTGTGATATAAACTGTGCAATCTTTACACTGCAGTAACATCAATTTTCTCCAGTTAATATGTAATTAAAGATGCAGATGACCATTTTCAAGACACACAGTAGTGCAGCCTTGTAGCTATTAACATTTCATTGGCAGTTAGTTTATGCTTTAAGTTAAGCAGATATTGTGTGCAGTTAGTTTCCCATCAGGAATAATCTAGAGCCAATGTGTGTAGATATTTTCTTCTACAGCCACTCATCTTGTTGCACTCTAAAAAAAATGACAGTATTGTTTGTGGTGATCAAGGAAATGTAGCTTTTTAAAAAAAATTATAGTCTGTTAATTCCTTTATGAAGTTAATGTAGAGCTGTTGAAAGAATTGCCAGATTCCTTAGGGTTAGTCTTAATAAAAGATATATTCTTCTGTTGAGGTTTATATTAATAATTAGGACAAATGCAGCAGCAAACCCCACTTCAGCACACATATTTCAGCAGTGGTTAATATTATCTATTCAGAAGCTTTCAGCTGAATCTAATTAACCAAGAGTGTAGGACCATCAAAACCCATAATAAATATTTGTATCTATGTTGTGTTTAAACCCAGTCTCTCTCTGAAATAAAGAAAAACAAAAAACCAAAAACAACTTGGAAAAGCTGAGGGTTTTTACATCAAAGCTCCTGATCCTATACTACCATTCATTGCATGTAATTGGCTTCTTAATTGCATCTCTCTAAAACCCAATATATACAGGGTTAGCAACCTCCAGGTAGTGAGAACAATGCAGTGCAATCTCCAGCCAAATGTGTTTGCCTATACCCAAGTGTTATCAAGATTCCAATAACGAACTCACTAAGATACTTTCCATCAAGGACTAATAAAGCAATGCACAGGATGGCTCATTTCCTGGAGCATTTCTCACTCTTAACAGGAGATCGCTTTGTTATTTGCATTACAGGGAAGTTTAGTCAATTTAGGCCAATGGATGAAGGCAGGAATTGTGGCTGTTACCAGATTTCAGGCACAGGGATGAGAAAGAATGATCCAGTGGTTAGGAGACTCAGATTCAATTCCTTGCTCGGCTGCGGAGTTCCTGTGTGACACGGACCAAGTCATTTAGGCCCAGATGCTCAAAAAACTATTTAGGTGCCTAAGTTCCATTGAAATCAATGGGAGTTAGGTGCTTAAATACCTTTGAGGATCTGGGCCTTTGTGCCACAGTTCCCCTTGTGAACAATGGGAATAGCAGCACTTCCCTACCTCACCAGGGCATTATGAGAATGACTATAGCATGAGCCACTGTGGTAATGGGGGCCATATAAGTACCATAGCTTTTTAATTCAATTCACTTTGAATTCAAAAAGCAGCACTGGCACTTGTTTCCTTGCAGTTATAAGTGTTATAGGTGGTTGTCGTTTTGCAAAACATATCACATCAGTTGATAGGGCAAATAATTCCCTGAGTTCCCCAGCTGGCCACTTAGCCACCTAAAATGCCAGGTGGACACCCAGGAAGGAACTGGAAGATGACAAGAAAATGTGTGATTTTTCATCGGGCCAGGCCTCACAGAGGAAGATTGGTGCAGGCAGCAAAGCAAATTAAGCAGCCACTTCCATAGTGGCATAATGCAGACACGAGAGCCCTTGCCCAATATGTAACTTATTTTTGTGTAAGTTATCTGCAGATTTGTTTGCATCTATCTGCATCTTTAGGCAGCTGAGTGCCTTTGAAAATCTTGGTGATCAGAGAGAGGGCACTGAGTTACCATCAGGAGCTACACTTGCAGGGCAAGGGGTAGGAGACCCGTACAGATGAAACCTCCACTATCCAGGACTCAGACACCGGTGGGAAAGGGTGAGGGGAAAAGGTCCTTTGAAAGCCAGAAGCTGCTGCACAAGCAGGATGGGCAAGACAATGGCCCAAACAGGCCTTTGTAGCCTCACCATCCCTGTGACATCAATAGAACCTGACATTGTGTCCTTTTGACCTTGGACAGCCTCAGTGAGGTTTTCACCCATTAGAAGGCACAAGTAGACCACTCTGCCACAACAGCATTCCTGCCACCTGAGGGATGCTGCCAGCTGTCTGTTCATGCACTCAGCCTGATTGGCTGGGCATGTGAGAGAGTCAGAGAGGAAAAGGGTGGGACTTGGGAGTTTCTTTCACAGCCCTGGAAGCCCCGGCTTCAGGCATACTGTGGAAGGGAAGGGGACTTGTGCCGAGAGTGGTTGTCTGGGACAGAAGGCCCTTTGTCGTGGGAGAGGATTTTAGTTAGTTTTGTACCTGTTGTAGAATCTATCCTGTAACAAGCCTTGCACACACAAACCCATCTTCTTAATCTCCCAACACACTTGTGTAGCTCTCACTTTTTGTGCCACATCTTCCATCAGACCGTAAACTCTTTAGGGCACAGACTTTGCCTTCCTATGTGTATACAGCAGTGTTGTCAGCTCATCTCTTCTGCCTTGGCACAGTGCTCCAGCTACTCTGCCTCAGTTTCCCCAAGAGCATTTCCAGCCAACTCTGGTAGATGGCTTAGCCCACTAGCCAGGATACTATGAAAGTTCAATCTCCTCCCACTTCCAGGATAGCAGACTCCCAATCGCCAAGCAAACCATTCTTAGTGCCTCTGCTGTTATGCATCTACTCACTCTTTGGGTTCAGACCCTGCCCTTCTCCTCAGCAGGGGCAGCTCTAGGGATTTTGCCATCCCAAGCCGCAGGACCAGCGGACCCTCCGCAGGCACGCCTGCGGGAGGTCCACCGAAGCCGCTGGACCAGCGGCCTCTCCGCAGGCAAGCCGCCGAAGGCAGCCTGCCTGCTGCCCTCGCGGCGACCGGCAGAGCGCCCCCCACAGCTTGCCACCCCAAGCACGCCCTTGGCGTGCTGGGGGCTGGAGCCGCCCCTGCTCCTTAGGTATGAAACCCTGCCATGGCCTATACTCTGGTTCCCTGAGCCAAACAGACTAATGTTGGGACAACCTTCTCTCCAGAGAAGCTCTGACCAGCCATAATCCTGCTCAGTTCCTGGCTCTAGCCAGTCTGCTCTCCTTCCTAGCCAGCTACTTCCTTTTCATCCCCTTCCTACAGGCCTAAAACCCACTCCAGGTGTGGAAGGCAGGGCTGATTATACTCACCACAGTTTGTTAACCCTTTCTAGTCTCTTTGGGTTTTGTACCCATCACAAGCCCCTAGCACATTTTTGGTGCATAACAAACGCATAACAAAATAATCAGGTAAACTTAGTCCATCTTTCCCCCTTTATTTCTACAGGGAGCAAATTGGATCTAGACACTTGTTTTACTGCTCCCTTTATACTCAGTCTGTGTAATGGGATAAAGTGTGCACATTTAGATAATTATCTTCAAAGGATCATCCCAAGCCTCTGTCTGTCAGTCCTTCTCTAGTGAGCATAAAATCTCTTTCTCTGGATCTTTCACAATGTCAGAGCAAGTTGCCATATTTGAAAACAGAGTGTATTACACTGCAGAATTGTCAAAATGTGGTTTGATTGCACACTGAAGACTTGATTCTTACTAACTGGCAATTTGCATGCACTGTTCTCCAATATATATGCACAACTGTCATAATTGCATGTACACACAAATTAGACATGCATTTCTGTAGCCTAACTGCATAGCTGTGGTTTAGAAAACAAAAGCCATACTATTTTAGCAAAATTTTAGACTTGATCACAAGAATCTGCTAACATGATGCTGTGAATAAGAAGTGTTCTTCTAAAGGAGCAGCATAATGGAATATTCAGGAGTGACAGAAGAATGTTAACCAGAAAATATTTATTCCTTAATTCCCAGTGAACTACAAGGATTTTCTCTATTCAAGTGAATGGATCAGGTGGAAATCCTCTTTCATCTTCTGAGCTAAAAGGGGTCTTCATGTGGTTGCTGACACACCAGGTGTACATGTCTCACCACTGCTGATTCTCTTGTACCAAGTAATATATCAGTCAATCTGCTTGTTTACGCTAAGCCACTCTAGGTTGCACAGCTCTGTTTCTCAGTCAGATTTATGTCACCTGTTGTGCTGATTGCTCAGCTTTGCTACAAATATCAAGGCCCTGCTTCTCCCCTACCCTGCACCTGGCACAGTCACTTGCACCTGTGTAAAATGCTGCCACATCGGCCTGGTTGTATTTTACACCAACTGTGCACAAGTGTGAGCAGCCACACAGGGTGCAGTGGGAAATGAGGCCCTACGTGTACTGCAGCAGGAGGCCAATCAGAGAGCTGCAATATGAACATAGGGGTGGCCCTCCTAGATCAGGCAAGAACGTCCACACGGGCGTAAGGTGCTTACATGTAGATGAAGTGGTGGAAGGATTCAGCCTTTCAGACAGACATCAGGTTGCAAAAACTTATGTCAGCCTTAATTCTGCCCCCTTTGAAATCAAGGGTAAAATTTCCATTGACTTTAATGCAAGCATTTAGGTCAAAGTTGAGCAATTTTGAAAATCCCACCCATACATTATAACTGCTACCAGGGAATGGTATGATGACTAAATAAGGTGACTTGGTGTAATATAAGCTAGGAGGCCCTTACTACCAACTCATTTTTGTCCTAGCCCTATTTGTTTCCTCAGGCAGAGCAGAATTTCAAGCACTTGTTCGCTGCATTGAGTCTTTCTGAAAATGGAAGATAGAGGAGCATGACAAGGTTCACATCTGTGCTGCCTCCTTGTGGCCCAACGTAGCATTACTCACTCTGCCACAGGGTCTCCATCGATCAGTTACCACCTCTCATGGGGTCTGATGCAGTGATGTTTTAGCCTTTCAGCCCCATCCATTAAAGATCAAAACTAAGAGAAAAGCAGGCACTCAGAAGAGAGTCTACCAGTAAGTCAGGCCCTGAGTAGAAGTGTAGGGTCAGGGGATTTCTTAAAGCAACCAGTCCTTTGATTGGTTTCTCTGGACCCACTCATCCCATCCGCCGAGGGAGACGCGTAGGCAGCACGATGTCTCACACTACTGGCTGAAACCAAGGCATCCCTCATTAAGGGAGAAACAGAACTCTGATTTCCTTTCACGTCAGCTGCCAACTGCTAGATTGTCTCCTCTTAACTCCCCTCTCCACACCTGATCTCTATTGCAGGTGTAAGAGGGCAGGGCTAGCCGGGGCCACAGGCCTTCATTAACCCCATCCTTGCCAGCGTGGGGCCTGCCTGCCCCATCACTAAGGCTAAGATTTAGTCACAGGCATTTTTAGTAAAAGTCATAGACAGGTCACGGACAATAAACAAAAATTCACAGCCCCTGGCCTCTCCATGACTTTTACTATAAATAGCCCTGATTAAATATTAGGATGCTTCTGCTCTGGGGAGCTCTGGGGTCCAACAGCCTCTGGCTGCCTCGGGGCTGCCGCTCAGGCTGTCTCCAGGGCAGCCCTCGGGCCCACTCCTGCTCTGGTGGTCCATGGGGCCACCCCTGGGACTGCTGCTTGGTTGGTCCCCAGAATCACCCACACCTGCTGCTACATGGGCTGTCCCCAGGGTCAGCTGCCAAGGGTTGCTCCAGCAGTGGCCAGTGTGCCTGGACCTGGGGTCAGCTGCACTGGTCACTGCTGCTGCAGAAATCACAGAAGTTGCGGAAAGTCACGGAATCTGTGACGTCTGCGAACTTCATGACAAACTCGCAGCCTGGCCCATCATAATGAGATTAAAAATGTCCTTCTTGAATATAATGTGTAAAGAAATCAGCTAGCTCTGTCAACTGTGTCGAATGCTGTGTTGCCAACCACAAACGTTCAAAAATCATGAGATTTGTAAAAAGGAAATGTGGGGTTCTTTTCCTTTGCCTTCAAGTATTTGAGCCTTTGGGGTGTGCTTGCTCACGTTTTCAAGCTTTTCTCATCAGCCATGAGGGCTAGATTTAAAAAATAAAATAAAATTGATTCCGGCAGCCGGGGCTTTCCAAAAAACACCAAATATCATAAGACTCATGATAAAGTCAGAGTTGACAACACTGTCATCAAAGACCCTGGATAATATTGCGTAAGGGTCATGGAGTGAGATTTTTTTCAATTTATTAAAAATAAACATTTAATAGCCCTTTTTTGGAAGCTCTCTTGACCATCCTGCCATTCATTCTAGCACCTCACATTGTCTGTATGCAGTGAAGACCTGGATCTCTGTGTGCTTCCTCAGGAGGTGCAGAGTCAGCTGTGCATCTCAAACTGGCAGGCAGTGCTGGCTATCTTTTTTTTTTTATTTTTTTCTAAGGGAATGGTGGTGGGGAATACTCATGAGTCTTGCAGGGCCAAATAAGTGAGCTTTTCAAGAGGAGTTTTACTGGTATTGATTCAACTGAGACATCGGACCTCCAATCAGAATTTGTGTTGCTTCATCTAGAAGCTACATGTATTTTGCATGGAAGGACTTGAGACCTGCTTGAGTTTTTATGCATTTTTGTTTAGAACTCAAGCTAAAGCAGCAGTCTTCACCCTGGTCTGAATTTCTATGCTCAGCATCATGGTCTTTGGGGCCTACATGGTATGGAATCTGTCCTGGTCCCCAACAGGGCAGTGAGTGGTGGGGAACACTCCTACTATGAGGCATCATCTCAGATAACACTGTGCTGGGGAGCCATGGAAGAACATGGGTAAATGGCTGAATTTACACCCCATGATCATTAGCAAAGCCTCTACCTGAAGGGGTATAGGAATATACAGTACTTCTCATCCCCGGTGCATGGTACACCATGGGGCATCTTAGTCACCATACTAGAGGGAATGGGATGACGACCCTGCCTACTCAGCAATGGGCAACCGTAGGTTTTCTGTACTTTATTCATGGACATATCTTTGCCCCGTAGAGAGATTGGCTTTGTAACATAGTGGGCAGCAATAAAATACAAAATGCACTTTTTAGACTATGCTTCATAAGAACAGCTCACAAACACTCTTTAACAGCTTTGAGCTTGAAAGGGATTGTTTTCCACAGCAGCAACTGTGATGTCACAGGGGATTATGACTTCAGCTAAGGGAAATGAGCTGCAGGAGCAGATGGACTCTTAAGAAGAAAAGATCCGAGTTTCATAAAAGTGTTTGCAGCATGGAGTTGATAAAAATGATAACATGGGAGGCTGATGCCTTGTGAGTGTTTGGGGGTGGGGGCAGATATAAACAGCAACACAGCTTGGAAGTAGTAATTTTCACAGGAAACAGATATGTATACAAATACTCCAGTTACTAGTCTCTCTCTCTCTCTCTAAACAAGCATAGTTATTGCTCTTCTCACTCTAATTTCACCCCATCCCCCACCCACCAGCACATATAATTTTGGCTCAACTGAGTGCTTCAGATTTTCAGTGTTCGACCTCAGACACTTTGAAGAGGGCATGTCACTTACCCTCTGAAAATCAGGTCCCTTTAAAGATGCCTCCAGTTGGGCATCCAAAACTCCAGGCATCCCACATCACTTTGACAATTCTGGCCTACGTGTCTCCATTGTTCTAAACCTTGTTCTAAAGCAAACAGAAAATGAACAAAATATTGAAATAAAATAACTTAATATTTTCATACTATTATCACTACTACTCAGTTTTCATAGTAAAAGTCCATATAAAAATCATATTTCGTAACACTTTTATGTCATCATTCTACAGTATGTCTTAGCATGTGCATAACCACTATCATTTCATAAAAGGCAGTTAATGCCTAAGAATTTGGGTGGACACTATGCAACAGGCTGACATAGGGAACTGATCGATTTGGTTTTCATACAGGTGACATGGTACTGAACAATCAAAGTGGTTAATTTAAAATGTGTCTTCCACGATTACTGAAGTATGTGACTTTGAAACTATCATGTGAGCCTTCAGGACAGTTAAATTTGATCATAATGTTCATGGAAAATTAGCACAAAATGGAGGGGCTGAAATTAATTCATTTAAAAGTTTTACCAGCTATTTAGAGTAAAGTTGGGAAAAGGCTGCCAAAATGGTGCAGTTTCCTTCTGGCCCTTAATTTTCTTGTGCTACAGGTTATCAAAGCACATTGGTACTTCCTAACCCCACTGAAGTCAATGAGAGTAGACTAAGGTACCAGCAGTATAGATAGCTGACCTTTCATCACACACATGTGGTTGACTACATTCATCTCTGCTGTGCACAGGTACAGCTTCCATTGAAGTAAATGAGTGTTTCATTCACTTAGCCTGGGGCTGAATTAATCCCGCCACCATCTCACAGTGATGTCTCTACAGCAGATCCGCACATTAATCAGGATTCCCAGCTGACGGTTCAGGCATCCAACCAAGGCCACAAAGTTTCAACTTTATTATTAAAAAGGTCAGAGGAGTTTTCACAAAGAGCTTTTAATGGAATCAGAGTTACAAGCTGTGCTTTTTGGTTTAAGCAACTCATTAATGGTGTGAAAAGGAGCAGCGGCTCACTGCTTTTCTTTTCGCTGTTCTTCTTTGAGGAAATTATGTGGCAATAATAAGATGCCTAAGCTTTCACGAAGACAGTCCATTTTTCAGAACAGATAATTTCCATGCATTTTAAAGAATACCATGAAAACCCCTTGAAGATTGGATGCCGACTGCCACACAGAAAGAGAGATTTCTGCTCCTGCATTAGTCAGGCATCTCAGACTCTCACCCTACTAGCTCCATTGTGCACTACGAGTACAAGTGCTTTTTGTAGAGCCCATCTGAGCCCTTGATCACATAGAGAGCGTGCTCTCTCTCTCTCACACACGCATTCCTGCTGTTGTGTGAAGTGAAATCTAAGGACACTGAAACCCAAACTGCTAAAGCTATTTTACTTAATAGTGCAGTAGCAAGTATTACAATAATGCATTGCGTTTTCATAGTGCCTTTCATTCTAAAGACTTTTTATTAATAGATACTAAAATCCCTTCACCCACTAGTGAAATGCAGCTACTTCTGGGGTGGAAAATGGCAGCTACTGAAATACTAAACAGCAACAGATTATGGAGGCTTAGGAAATTATTATATCCAATCGAAGCGGCAGCAGAAAGTTTAGAGTGGCTGAAGACAATCACCCCAAATGGAATTAGTCTGGAGAACTAAGGTCAACACCCCTATTATGATGAAAAGTGCAAATACTTAAATACTAAAAGTAAAGGACTATCTTTGCTCTGTGTTTGTACATTTGGTCCAGATGCTATGACAATACAAATAATAAAACAATAAATAATAAAGAGATTAAGTTATAATTATAAACCCATTCGAACAAAAAGTAATGCTGTTTATTCTATAGGTGGGCAAGTCTTCTGCTGTTTTTAATCACTTCTGTGATGGACTAAAATTTGGCTCACTAGCTATCTGAAAGAAAAATATGAGAGATGCATTAAGATACTGTGAATGTTGTTGATGCATAGAAGCTAATAGCTTTGAGATGTCTGTCACAGATGGCAGATCATAGACTATTTCATCTTCACAGCTCTCCTGAAAGTACCTCTGATGAGTAGATTCCCCATCCCTGCATAAACATAACAATTAACAATGGCAGGTGAAATGGTGATGGTGGAAGATAAGGTTTATTTCCCTACCTATAAATTATGTGCGTGAGTGTGTGCGCACACATGCATATGCTAGTATCTGAAAGTCTTTGCTTGGCTCTCCTCCAGTTTACCCCAGGAAGAAAGCATTTTGCATGCAGCAGACTATTTGAATGAAGCTATGGTTAAGCCGTTAGAGCTGCTTCTGTTCCAAGCGGGTGTGATTTGTGCAGGTGCAGTTTTTGGGAGAATGTAGAGTTGTCGATTATGTAACTTGCATCTCCCCTTTTAAACCTAAGATTCATCAGTCTATTTGGGAAGACTGATGCATAGTTAGAGGTTTGAGTGGGAAGAAGTGAACAGTAGTTTTGGGGATCTCCTTGCACAGATTTTCTAAGTATAGCTAATTTCAGATTTTTAAGCGCTGGATTTTTAAATGAAGGAGGCATACATTTGTGCCTCTATATTTCACAAACAATTGCTTCAGGTGCATGGACAAATTGGGTAAATGCACAGGCAAGAAAGTAGATCACAGAATCATAGAATGTCGGGTAAATATCCAGCTGCATGTGCAAATGCCTGATTTGTGCCTGCCATTGCATCAACTCCACACATAAATATAGGTCTATGCACTTTTGCACACTGAATTTGGGCTTGTTTTTAAGAATCTGACATTAACCGTAAGCCAAACTTTACCATATAATGTTAGTATCTCAGGGTTCAGACAACAGCTTTCAATTGATGGAGCACCTGTTCTTCACTAACTCGAATGTTCAGTCTTCATTTTGGAGTCATGACCTGCCAAAAAAAAGGACTCTCAAAAGCAAAAATGTAGTGCTGTGCTAAGATGTTTTCACACTTTGTATGACAATCATACTTCATGATTTCACACTGGAGGAAGTTTATATAAGCTCTCACCACACCCTCTCAAATGGCAACTCCAACAACAAAAATTCTCAGCAGGGTACTTGCCATAGCGTGAAACACCCCAGAGTGTTTTGTTCTGTCAGGAAAAATGGTCAGAAAATAGAACAATTGATATTCATTTTGAAGATAGAGACTGCAAGAATGAGAAGCGGATGACACTTAACTATTGCCACAGTCTGACTTATCTGATGAGATGCTTTTTGGGCATTGTAAGTATGTTCCAGTGAGGTGCTGCAGAACGGGAAGAGTTGTGTGCATGGCATTTTTGTGGCAACGCATGGATGCTTATTCCATGCTGTCTGGAGTGGCTCATGAACATGAATCCCAACCTCCGGGCAGACTGTGAAGAAGCAGGGCACAAACCCCAAACAAGTTGTGAGTTCTATACTTAGATTTCACCATCCAAGTATCAAGTGGGAACTCCTTAAACTCTACAAGTGCCTTAACAAGGAATCACAGACAGTCCCCTTGGGTACTCTGGTTTATCTTGCCACCCAGGCAAGCTTGCCTTTGTGATAGATGATCTTTTACACCAGAAATCACAATGTTCAGGTTACTCCCAATTCCAAAGAACCAGTCACTTACCCCAGGTCAATTGCCCCTTCGATCCTATACCAAACACAACACTGATCCTATAATTAACTAAAGATTGATTGACTAAGAAAGAGAAAGGAGGTATTTACAATGTTGAAGCAGGTAAACATACACATACAAATGAGTTACAGTTTTAGGTTCCAAAAGGTTAATAGAAACCGCTGTAGTCGTCTTCTTTCATATGGCAATAATGGAACAATAAAAGCAATGGCATGACTACAGTTGAATCTGAAGGTCTCCTATCCAGTTCAGAGCAGAGGGCATAGCCAAGTGAATAGCTGTGACACCTTCAGGATGAGCATAGATTGGGCAATCGTCCATGATGTGTCTGACGGTTTACTCCATACAGTACGGTGATTTCCTCACTTTCCATCTACGGAGTAAATATTGTGGCAAAGTTCCTCCTCTCCTCTAGTAGGTCCTGCGCTTACTGGCGGATTTCTTCCCCTCAGTGGTTTTCCCCTTGGATGAAACCCATAGTCTGGATCAACTACTCCTATGTCTGATTAGGAGTAGCGGGGCTAGGGGGGAACCTGGGCCCGCCCTCTACTCCGGGTTCCAGCCCAGGGCCCTGTGAATTGCAGCAGTCTCTATAGTGCTACTTGTAACCGCTGCTTGACCGCTACAGCTCCCTGGGCTACTTCCCCATAGCCTCCTTCAAGCACCTTCTTTATCCTCACCACAGGATCCTCCTGGTGTCTGATGCTGCTAGATTGTATGGTGTTTTCCTCAATCCTCCAGTAGTACCCCCTCTCAGTTCTTAGTTCCTTGTGTCTCTTGCTCCCAGCTCCTCGTGCACACTTCTTTCCTCTGGCTCCTCCTCCCTAGACTGGAGTGACCTCCCCTTTTTATACCAGGTGCCTTGATTAGCCTGTCCTGATTGGCTGCAGGCGCTCCAATCAATGTAGCTCTCTCCGGTGCCGTCTAGAAAGTTCTTAATTGGCCCCAGGTGCCTTGATTAGCCTGGAGCAACTGCCATTTTGGTTCCCATGGTACTAGGGATTTGCTTAGCCTGGAGCTAACATACCTGCTCCTCAATACTTTCCTGTAGCCATCCGGCCTTGCTCCATCACAATATGCACATCTTCCACGTCAGTTGCGGACACAGTTTAGAGCTGTCCATATGTGCCATGAGAAGGAGAAGCCCAGCACTTGCACAGTTGAGTTGTCAATTAGATTTTTGTTGGCAGCTGCTCAGACTTCAGACCATCTGCTGAGAATGCCCTTAGCTTTCACAAGGAGGGCTGTGGCACGAAACCAGAAGGGTTCTTTTGATTTTACTGGTGGGGAAGAAAGGTGTTAGGTAAAGGTGGAGCAGTAGTTTGGTATTTGCCATGATCTTTATGTATTCCCTAATTGTTGCAGTGTCTCATTGGATATTTGTTGGCATAATGTTACCCAGTACTGATTGCCATGGAAGTGGCAGTGATGTGAGGGTGCCACTGATTATGCAAAGAAGCGGCATTACTTTTGGTGTCCGCTAAAATGGTGTGTGGGCTTTTGCTCCAAATTGAGGCACCAGTATTTCACTATGGAATAGTGCATGGACAGTGTCAATATTAGGAGTATATGGGTGTCGCTTCCCAAAGATGTTCCTGTAAGCTTCAGTATAATGTTGACCTTCCCCTTCCATTTCCTTTTGGTTAGTTCAAGGTGGTGACAGAAGTTGAGTGTGTGGTCCAGGGTTATTCCCATGTGCCGCGGATAATGATTGTGTAGCAACACTGACCCAGAGAAATTGATGTTTAATGTCTTCTTGGCCTGGGTATTATTCCAATGGAAAGCTGAAACCATTTAGCTTTAACTGCCATGCCTTGAAATAAATTTCAGAGTTTTTAGTTCCGTTCTAGTCTCTAAAACCTTTTCTGAGGTTTCAGATGAGGAAGCCTGAGTAGCCAGCATGATATCATCCATGTACATGTGGGAGGATGTTGATGGAATATCGCTGATGTAGAGAATGAAAAGTGCTGTAGCTATAACGGACCCTTGTGGGAGTCATTGTGCAGTTTTTGCAGGACAGCATCACCGAGATACACCGTGCATCTGCGGTTGCTCAGCATTTCCATGATGAGCCTAATGGTAGGGCAACAGGGCATGGCTACTGCAAGTTCCAGTAGAAGACCTTTCCACCATACGATATTATATGTGGAATGAAGATCAATAGATACTGTTGCTGTTTTAAGTTGGTGTTGTAGATGGCTTCTATATGGTCAGTGCAAGGACTTGGTCACAACAGTTTCTGCCTATTCTGAAGCCAGCCTGTTTTTTGGGGACCAGTTCCTCCAGCAATGGCTTAATTCTCCAACATACTCCCTTTAAAAAGGCGTCTGAAAAGACAGCAAGAGGTTCTTTCAAGTGTGATTGCTGAAGTGTTTTTTCTTCGATGTGCAATTGTGTCCATTGAGCCATCCACGCAGTTGCAGCTGGAGTCACCTGTGCCTCAGGTGGGACCAATGCCGCCAAAAGCCTATCGAAAGTGCAACCACCATCCCACCTTTGGAGGACTGCGGCAAGTCCTTTCTTCCCAGTCCAGGATAGGGGAGGAGTGTTAGTGGAGGAAAAAGAACTGGCCCTATTCCTCTGAGGAGAATGGGGCCCAAAAACAGTGCTAGATGTAAGTAGCCCTTGCACTCAGATAAATGCAAGGACCACAGCAGTGCTGGCCCCTGAGTGGGGGCCCAAGGCGGGAAAGTACCTCCTCCCTCTTTGCCCACTTATTCCTGAGCATGAGGTTTGCAGAAGTCAGCATTGTGTGTGGAAATATTGCTGCTGCCAGCTGGCATTTTGTGTTTTATGCCTGCATCTATTGTCAACAGCCAGAATGATATGGGTAGCGGTCCCGCAGACTGTCTGACAAGTTTTAAAAAGAAGGACCATGGCATGTAGTCCTACGTTCTACACTGTTTTTCTTGATTGGGAAAGAACCATCCTGGAACTCACGGCAAACAGCAAGTTAAGCAGCAGCCTAAAATGAACAGGAAAACATTCCTGCAGATTCCTAAAATGAAAGACAGAATCAGCATCATCCCATAATTCAGTCTGAAAAAAACCCTCATTTTTGGCATATTTCTCTATCAATCACACACTGTCAAAGAATGTACAGTTTGCCACAGAACCCAGCAAAGCTGAGAGACAGAAATCAGAGGCATTGCTGAAAAATATGGCTAAAGCATACTGAAAGAAGCATATGTCCCCATTTACATTCTGTATATTGTATGTGCATACACCATATATATATGGTGGTATGGTTTAAACAAATATAATGTAGTTCATTTTCATCTTGTTTTTCTAAACTCCTGTGAGGTTTTTTTGGTATAAAATTAACTTTCAGTGGTTTACATGAGACTAACTGTAATTTTCTCTTGCTTCATGTCTGTTTCGTAATTGTAAGGAACAGTAATTAAGAAGAGAAACAGTCTAATGTTCCCATAATGCACTATTATACTGTCAGAGAGATCATAGAAACAACCATCAACCTTTAGTATTATCTACAAAGGAAATACAGGAGGTGCTATATAGATCCATTACTTTTTTCCCTCTAAAACATACAAAAATTCACTTTTTACACTAAACTTACAGGGTTTGTAGCAGATTGCTGTGACATAGTTAGATGCTGTTACTGAGACAATTTTGCAGACAATCAAATGAAAAAGGAATAGGCCTCTGTCAGTTTACCACTCTAAAGCGTAGAGTGGGATTTTCAAAAGCACCTACCAACTTTCAATGAGACTTGTACTCCTAAATCGCTTAAGCCCTTTTGAAAATTCTACTCTTATGCACGTGTTTAAAATCCCCTGAGACTTAGTACTTTTCCCAAATAGGGAGGCTTTCATGAACGGTCACTTACAGAGTAATATCACTAAGGACCTAGGTGATGAATTCAGTGAGACCCCTGTTTTGTCTGTCTGTCTGTCTCCTCCGGTCGCCCGAAACCATTACTGCTCCAAATAAAATGACTGGTCTATGTCAAAAATGAAAACAAGACAATGCAAAGCTGCTAGAGAGGAATCAAGCTTGAAAGATGGGTCCTCAGTTTCACTGACTGGTGGATGTCTGCATACTTATAAGAATTCTCTGCTGGGTTATCCAGCAATAGAGGAACTGAATTGGGGAAGGGAGAGATATTGTGAACCGCTGGCACACAACAGCAGTAAAAAGGAACCAATGTGGTTAAATGACATTCTCTGCATCATATGAAATACATTTTGTTCCCATAGTGCTCTATCAATCCTGACTGGCCTATTCCCCAACCAGTAATTATTGACTTTACTCAGGAGAGTAGTGTGGAATAATTACTTACTATCAACTGCTGCAGGAATGTTCAAAAAGGCACCAATAACAATAAAAAGAGAAGCACAAAAAGCAAGTCCAGAAAAGCAGCCCTTTAAATTTATTTATTAGATGTGGGCATATTACTAGACGTGTCTCTCAGTAGTTGCATGTTGATGTATCTTTCCAATTACTTCTTGCAATAACTTTTGTTTAGGGAGAGTCACAGAAAGAAAGAAAAAGAAACAAAAGCTGTTAGAGAACCTTACTGAACCAGAAGTTCAGCTCTTACCAGGCATTTGTTGAAGAGGCATTTCTGTAATTTCAAGGACTTCACTGGAAACATGAATACAATGGAACAAACAAAATTCAGCAGCTGAAGTGCCAGTTTACAGAATTATGGGCCCGTCTGGTACCTGCGTCATCATTTACATTTGTGCAAAGTGAAAATGCTGCCAGTTCAAAATGGCCTGGGTCAGTCCTGTAAGGTGCTGAGCAGTCTGACTGATCCAACAAAGCACATTCTTTATTATGGTCTAAGGGCTACAGCACTGAAACGAAACTCAGGAGACCTGGGGTCTATTCATGGTTTTGCCAGTGGCCTGATGAGTTGCTTGAGCAAGTCCCTTTGCATCTCCGTGCCTCAGTTTCCCCATCTGTAAAATGGGGATAACAATGCTGACCTCCGTCTATTGATGAAAAGCATTATATAAGAGCTAGGCATTAGCAGTATTACTGTTAAGCTCTACTGAAGTACCTGACTGCAAGATTAAGCCATAAAGACTACAAGATGCATATGTTACATTAAAGGCAACACAGTCTAGATTTTTTC
Source organism: Mauremys reevesii (assembly GCF_016161935.1). NCBI lineage: Eukaryota > Metazoa > Chordata > Testudines > Geoemydidae > Mauremys > Mauremys reevesii. The sequence continues at coordinate 110,176,934 of NC_052628.1, forward strand.
CCTTTTCTCAAGAAAACAGTAATTGGTAGATTTCACGATTGCCTATTGAGAATAGGCAAAGATAGCTGCTTGCTAAGTTAAATTTAGTACATTAGATAGCTTGTTATTTTTGTTTTGTTTCTAACCATATCTTTTTCTCTTGCTTAGTATCATTTAAATCTCTGTTATTTACTAATACACTAATCCTTAGTTTCACTGTAAACCATCTCAGTGCCGTTATATTAAAGCCTGGGTTCTCAGGCTGCTATTTGCACTGTCTGCTTGGAGGCAGCAGACTTGGTAACTGCTGTGAGTGTCCCGTGATAAGGACTGGATACTGCAGACACAAGTCTCTGGGAACTGGGGTTGCACTGAAAGTGCAAGGTTTAGACTGGCAGAGTCTCGAGGAGTTTGTTGGTGAAGCAGACTGGCATGGAAAGAAGCTAACACACAAGCTTTTTGCTGAGGCAGAGAGGTAACAGTGGCTTAATCTGGGTTCCTTGAGGAGAGCATCAGAAGCTATACATGTTTTCCAGAACAATGCCTTGTAGGAATTTCCGTTGCTTCTACTGCACCCATGTACAAACCCTAAAATTGTAGCATAGAAACATAGTGGATCAGAGCAGCATCATATACCACAGTGACCAGCACCATATGCTTCAGAGGACAAAGCAAGAAACCCTGGTGAGGGCAGAGGTGGGATAATTTGCATCATCGTAACAATAGTTAGAGCCTAGTTTAAACCCTGAAACCTGAAGTTTATGTGCCTTCAAAATGTTTTTTTAAATGCATTAACTATCGGATATTCTTGCAACCCATATAAATGTCCTGTTCAAATCTTGCCCTGACTCACCAACACTCATTTCCCACTCTACAACACTCCCACTCTGCACTTGAAGAGACTAGGGGCTTGTCTACGCTGGCAAGTTTCTGTGCAGTAAGGCAGCTTTTTGCGCTCAAACTGAAGACGTGCACACGCTGCCAAGCCACGTTGTGTGCAGAAACTCCTCAGTTGCAGCGCTGCAAAAAAAAATCTCGATGAGCAGGGGTGGCTCCAGGCCCCAGCGCGCCAAGCGCGTGCTTGGGGCGGCAAGCCGCGGGGGGTGCTCTGCCAGCGCCGCAAGGGCGGCAGGCAGGCTCCCTTCCGTGGCTTGCCTGCGGAGGGTCCGCTGGTCCCGCGATGGTGGACCTCCCGCAGGCAAACCGTGCTTGGGGCGGCAAAATCCCTAGAGCCGCCCCTGTCGACGAGAGTCCTCAGGCTATTTGCGCAGAGGCGCCAGTGCTCTATTGCCAGTGTGGACACTAGATTGCTTTCCGCGCTGTAATTGGCCTCCGGAGCTGTCCCATAATGCCTCAAGTGACCACTCTGCTCATTGTTTGGAACTTGGCTGCCCTGGAGACGTGCACCCCTCCCCTTTCAAAGCACCATTTCTGACAGCCCTTGTGTGCTGTGCTGATCTGCTCTGGGACACAAAGCAAACCATTAATGTGGAATGCTCGTGCTGTTGAACACAGAGGCAGAGGTATGTGTGTGTGTGTGTGTGTGTGTGTGTGTGTGTGTGTGTGTGTGTGTGTGTGTGTGTGTGTGTGTGTGTGTGTGTGTGTGTGTGTGTGTGTGCGCGTGCGCACGTGAGACAGAAAGATTGCTGTGCATAGAGCCCAGGGAGGGAGGCGGGAGCTGATGTTGGGGTTTCCCCCTCCCCCTGCCTCAGGACTGCAATGGCCATGAGGGATTGCAAACTGTTTCCAAAGCACCCTGCGGCCAGTTGCACAGTGGGATAGCTACACTAACTCCTCACTTAACGTTGTAGTTATGTTCCTGAAAAATGCAACTTTAAGCAAAACAATGTTAAGCAAATCCAATTTCCCCATAAGAATTAACGGAAATGGGGGGGGGGTTAGGTTCCAGGGATTTTTTTTGCCAGACAAAAGGCATCATATACATTTTAAACAAGCAATTTAATATAGGTATAAGTTTTAAACAATTTTAAAGACAATTTTATTCTACATTCATCACTGCTGAGTATGAAGCAATGGGAACATCACTGCTGAGTATGAAGCAAGGGAGATGCCCCCGCCTTACCCCACACAGGCACAGCCCACTGGCACTGCAGACAATGAGGCAGGCAAGGAGCTGAAGGTGCCATAGGCTAGGAGAGAAACGTTGCACAGCAGCAGCTGCAGCTTCCTCTACTGTGCAAGCACTGGAGGTGGGGGGGGCTCACCCCTCAACCCGCCCACGCCACCCCTTCTTCCAAGCCCCCACCCTTAACCCATCTCTTCTCCCCTGACCTTCTCCCCCTTTACTCCACACGCCGCATCCTTGCTTCTCCCCTCTCCATCCCCTACCTCCTGCCCACCGCAATCAGCTGGTTTGCGGCATTGAGGCAGGAGTGAGGACATGGCGCGCAGGCTCCCCCTCCCTCCCCTGCCTTCTGAACGCCGCAAACCAGCTGATTGCCGCAGGCAGGAGGCAGGGGGAGCAGGGGAAAGGTGCTGATCCGCGGAGTCCGCTGGCAGGCGGAAGGTGCTGGGGGGGAGCGTAGGGGGGCTGCCAGCTGTGGACAAAGCAGGCAGCCAAACGACGTAATAGCGGAGCACTGTACAACTTTAAACGAGCATGTTCTGTAATGGAGCAGGGACGTAAGATCGAAACAACGTTAAGTGAGAGGACGTTAAGTGGGGAATTACTGTACCACAATTCCCTGCTTTCTTTGCCATTGCAAGCACTGCTAATGTGGATGCGCCTCCAGCATCACAAGTGTGGACTCGCAACAGCAGTTTAATTCCAGTGTTTTAATAAAAGTGGTATAACTTGTGGTGCAGATTGGACTTAGTGAACTCGGCTGCCCTGGAGACATGCGCCCCTCGTACTGTCCAGGAAAGGGCTGGGCAGCACAGGACATACATTTCTGGGGAAAAATCTGGGACTGGGAGTGTGACAATTTTTAAGAGCCAAGGTATGGCTGGCTGGAGCACACTCGGAGACAGCTGGGAGTGATTCACATGCTGGAGGCTGTTTGTGAGTAGTCTAGATTCGGGGCCACAGCAGCAAGGCATTGTAAAGGACACCCCAGGCTATGGGGAAAGGGTGTCACAGCTACTCATTAATCTGGATTGTACCATGGTATCGCATGGGAAGTTATAATGCATGGTGAAAATACAGGCAAATGAAGCTAAGAACAGAGATCCTTTTCCTTCTATGGTAGGTAAGTGCAATACTGAACACTTATTATTTTATGCTTGAAAAGGATAAATAAAAGAACATGGTCAGTCACTTGAATAGCTATGAAATATCTTCTCCAGTAATAAACTTGAGTTCCTTTTGGAACTTGGAGTTATGAGAAGCCAGTACAACCCCACTGAATTTATTGCATTCATCCCATACTCATTAATCAGCCATACCCAACATGAAATACAGGGTAATCAATCAATTTTCAGTTTCTATGGTTTTGACGTTGATATTTAAACCAAAGCTTTAAAGACTAACATCCAAAGTTAATGCTATGAGAGCATTTGTGTTCTGTCTGTTTTATTCTCATACTGAATCGTTTCAATCAACTGTACTTGCCTTAAAGGAAGGAAAGACATGCGCCTAGGATAAGACTGCTTATGTTCTGTAATATGTACATTTATGCAAATATCTAATTACATGATGTACATTTTATTGCAATTTTTCATGTTTCTTATTTCTTTCCCCTTAGATTTTGCCATTTGAAATTATGGAAAGAAAAAAAATATAGAACCACTCAAGATTCCCAATTTTTAACAAATTAAAACTAAAATAAGAATTTCATTATAAATTTAAGAGACACACAAACCCATTGGAAAGCCAGAGTAAAAACTGCAATAATGGATCCCATGTGTGTGCTTTTTCAAACAGATGCAAAATGACAATCTAAAGCTTAGCACTTAAAGCAAACTGCACTTTGTATCCTCAGAGCCCTTCACAAACATTAATTAATGAATTAATTGTTACAACTCCTATGAGGTAAATATTGCTATCCCTAGTTTACATGCTAGGCAGGAGAATTAAAACCAAATACTCTCTGGAAAGTTACTAAGGAACAATTGGTATTTTCATAGTCAGTTGACCTGCTCACTGTGTAGTAACTAGGTTTGGTTGAAAGTTTTCTATCAAAACTGTTCTTTAATGGAAAATAGGGTTTATGACTAAATGCAATTTTTCACAAAAAGCGTCTGTTTACTATGGAGAATTTTACTTTTTCATTGAAAAACCCAATGCCCCAAACCTGTAATATTTCAGCCAAAATAAAATATTCCAATTTGGAAATGTGCCACTATGGCTAGCAACTCCTCTGATACACCATTGCCTTTCTCCAAGATGGCAGTCCATGGTGCATCATGGGAGATACAGGCCAGGCACCCAGCCCAGACTACCAACGAGAATATAGCACCCAAAACAAAACTCCCAGGAGGCATTGCAGAAGCATTTTGAAATTAAAATATTTTGGGTTTTGGCTGATTTTTGATAATCACATTTTTGCTGGAAGAAAAAAAATCAGTTTTCCACAAAAGATTTAGATGAAAACAATTTAAAAAAAATATTTTCTTCAAAGTTTTCATATGGCTCACCCGCAACTTCCCACCATTTTTTATCCAGCTCTAGTAGCAATTGATTAAGGGACAAAAATAAAATTATTGTTGCTTGTTATTCCTGTTAGAACTGAGGTAACACAGCTATGGGAGAGTGAGCTAGAGTCTATCCCTTCTTGTGTGTCATCAGTAGAATTACTTTACAAGATTCCAGTCAGCTATATTTGATATAGTAAGAATCACATAAACTTGGTGGAATGATGATAATCCATGTGAAACAGTAATACCAGGGTACAAAATATATAGTAATGATAAGAGTAGATAGTGCTGGTTGAGGGAGTGGCGCTATGTGTGAAAGAAAGCATAAACTCAAATATTGGGGGGAGGAATAGCTCAGTAGTTTGAGCATTAGCCTGCTAAACCCACGGTTGTGAGTTCAGCCCTTAAGGGGGCCATTTAGGGATCTGAGGCAAAATCAGTACTTGGTCCTAGCAGTGGGCTGGACTCAATGATCCTTTGGGGTCCTGTAACAGGCGGGTCCGGGGCTCAACCCTCTGAGGGGAGGAGGGGAGCCACACCGGCCCGCTGGTCTCACGGGGGCTCTGTCCTGTCCCTTTAAGGCTAGGTGACAAAGACAGAGTCAGTTGGGGCTCGGGCCTTTTGCTGCAAGGCTGAGCAGGCAGGTCTGCTCCCCGTGGTGGCTGGGGCCTGACTGAGCTGGATGGGCTGGCTTTTATCCTTCCGGGTCGCTGCCTGACCCTTTGAGGGGCGGGCTTACCACTCTGTAACCCCGCCTCTTCCTGTGTCCGGGGCTCAACCCTCTCCGGGGAGGAGGGGAGCCACACCGGCCCACTACAGGTCCCTTCCAGTTCTAGGAGATAGGTATATCTCCATTTTATATATATAAAAGTGAATCTTAAATTAATCAAACTGTTACATAGAATCTTTATGGTTAGAAATTCCATACTTGAATAATAAGAACACAGCAGTAGGAATATAATACCATGCACCTGACCAGGATGGTGACCGTGAGTGTGAAATACTCAGGAAGATTAGAGAGGCTACAAAACCAGAAAACCCCAAAATAATGGGGCATTTTAACTATCCCCATATTGACTAGGAACGTAAGTAAAGCACAAGATCTGATCTAAGAGGTGAATACATTAGAACTGTTCAGTAATAGTGACCATAATGTAATTAAATTTAACATTCTTATAGGAGGGAAAATACCAAAGAAATCCACGATAGTAGTTTTTAACTTCAAAAAGAGGAACACTACACGAATGAGGAAGCTAGTTAAATGGGAATTAAAAGGAACAGGCACAAGAATGAAATGCCTGCAAGCTCCATGGAAACTATTTAAAAATACCACAATAGAGGCTCGACCTATATGTATACCCTCCTTCCTTCCCCTGCAAAAAACCTGTAAAAGGACCAAAAAAATGTCGCCATGGCTAACCAGAGTAAAAAGAGATATTAAGAGACAAAAAAAGACATCCTTTAAAAGCTGGAAGTCAAATTCTACTAGGGAAAATAGAAAGAAAACTCTGGCAAGTCAAGTGAAAAAGTATAATTAGGCAGACCAAAAAAAGAATTTGCAGAGCACCTATAAAAAAAAAGTAAAAGCGATTTTTTTTTCATACAGCAGAAGCAGGAAGCCTGCCAAACAATCAGTGGGGCCACTAAACAATAGAAGTGCAAAAAGAGCACTCACAGAAGACAAGACCATTGTGGAGAAGCTTAATGAATTCTTTCCATTGGTCTTCACCTCAAAGGATGTGAGGTAGATTCCTCACACCTGAGACGTTCTTTTTAGAAGACAAATCTGAGGAACTGATCCAGACTGAGGGGTCAACAGAGGTGGTTTAGAACAAGTTGATAAATTAAACAGTAACAAGTCACCAAGATGTTATTTACCCAAGAGTTCTGAAGGAACTCAAATATGAAATTGCAGAACTACTAACCATGATATGTAACCTAATGCTTAAATCAGCCTCTGTACCAGATGACAGGAGGGTAGCTAATGTACCGCTTATTTTTAAAACAGGCTGCAGAAGTGATCCTTTCAGATACAAGCCAATATGCCTAGCTTCAGTATCAGGCAAACCGGTTGAAATTATAGTAAAGAACGGAATTATCAGACACATAGATAAGCGTGATATGTTGGGGAAGAGTCAACATGACCTACGTATAGGGAAATTACTCCTCAATCTATTAGAATTCTTTTATGACAAGAATGTGGAAAAGGGTATTCCAGTTGATATAGTGTACTTGGACTTTCAGAAAGCTTTTGACAAGGTCCTACACTATGGGCTGTTAAGCAAAGTAAGGAGTCATGGGATAAGAGGAAAGGTCCTCTCATCGATCAGTATGTGGTAAAAAGATAGGAAGCAAAGGCTAGGAATAAATGGTTAGTTTTCACAATGGAGAGAGATAAATAGCAGGGTCTCCCTCCTCCCCCAGGGATTTGTGCTGTTCAACATATTCATAAGTGATCTCGAAAAGGGGGTAAATAGTAAGGTTGCAAAGTTTGCAGATATTAAATTACTCAAGATAGTGAGGTCCAAAGCTGACTGCAAAGAGTTACCCAGAGATGTCACAAAACTGGGTGATGGGGCAACAAAATAGCAGATGAAATTCAATCCTGATAAATGCCAAGTAATGCACTTTGGCAAAAATAATCCCATATAAAATTATGGGATCTAAATGATCTGTTATCACTCAAGAAAGAGATCCTGGAGTCATCGTGGATTGTTGTATGAAAACATCAGCTCAACGTGCAGTGATAGTCAAAAAAGCTAACAGAAAATTAGGAACTAATAGAAAATAAGGTAGAAAATATCATAATGCCACTATATAAATCCATGGTATTCCCATACCTTGAATACTGTGTGTGGTTCTGGTTGCCTCATCTCCAAAAAGATATATTAGAATTGGAAAAAGTACAGAGAAGGGCCACAAAAGTGATTGGGGTATGGAATAGCTTCCGTAGGAGGAGAAATTAAAGACTGGGACTGGTTTCAGAGTGGTAGCCGTGTTAGTCTGTATCATTATAACATTCAAAGACCAGTAGGAGAGTACTTCAATCTCCCTGGACACTCAACAACAGACTTAAAAGTGACAATTCTTCAACAAAAAAACTTCAAAAACAGATTCCAACGAGAAACTGCAGAACTGGAATTAATGTGCCAACTGGACACCATCAAATTAGGCCTGAATAAAGACTGGGAGTGGATGGGTCACTACAAAAACTAATTTCCCCTGCTGATACCAGGGGCAGCTCTATGTATTTTGCTGCCCCAAGCACAGCAGTCAGGCAGCCTTCGGCAGTGCGCCTGCGGGCGGTCCGCTGGTAACGTGGATTCAGTGGCATGCCTGCGGGAGGTCCGCTGGTCCCGTGCCTTCAGCATACCCACCACCGAATTGTTGCCGAAGCCACAGAACCAGTGGACCTCCTGCAGGCATGCCGCCAAAGGCGGCCTGACTGCCACCATCATAGCAACCGGCAGGCGCCCCCCCGCAGCTTGCTGCTCCAGGCACGCGCTTGGTGCACTGGTGCCTGGAGCAGCCCCTGGCTGATACTCAAGCCTTTTTGTCAACTGTTTGAAATGGGCCACCTTGATTACGTTGAACTCACTGGCACTACAAAAGTGATTTTTCCTCTCTTCTTGTCAACTCTTGAGAATAGCCCACTTCCACCTTAACTGAATTGGCTCATTAGCAGTGACTCCCTCATTTGGTAAGGCAACCGCCATCTTTGCATATGTTGTGTATTTATACCTCTCTACTGTATTTTCCACTCCATGCATCTGATGAAGTGGGTTTTATGAAAGCTTATGCTCAAATAAATTTGTTAGTCTCTAAAGTGCCACAAGGACTCATTGTTGTTTTTAAGACTGGGACTGTTCATCTTAGAAAACAGCTGACTATGGGGAGATATGCTAGAGGTCTATAAAAGCATGAATAAGATGGAGAAGGTGAATAAGGAAGTGCTATTTTATTCCGTTCATAGAACACACAAATCAGGGATCACCCAATGAAATTAATAGGTAGCAGGTTTAAAACAAACCTAAGGAAGTACTTCTTCACACAACGCACTGTCAACCTGTGGAACTCATTACCAGGGGATGTTGTGAAGGCCGAAAGTATAAGTGGGTTAAAAAAAGAATTAGATGAATTCATGGAGGACAGGTCCATTGATGGTTGTTAGTCAAGATGTTTAGGGACTCAACCCCATGTTCTGGTGTCCCTAACCCTCTGACTACTAGAAGCTGGGACTGGACGAGAGGGGATGGATCGCTCAATAATGGCCCTTCTGAAGCGTCTGGCACTGGCCATTGTCAGAAGATGGACCATTGGTCTGACCCAAAATGGCCACTCTTATGAAGGCAGTGGAGGGCCTTCAACTGTATTGCTGTCACCAAAAGCATAATGGGCCATGTAGAAACCTCTATTACAGTGATTATGCATCATGAGGAGAGATCCCAGCTTAACTCTCAGAGCCCATCTTAATTTTACTGGTATGGCTGTCAGAAAAAGAGAGCCATTTTACTTGTAAATTGAACATATTTGATATGAAAATCATTGAGATGCAATTGACCAAGGCCGGCTCTACTGTTTTTGCCGCCCCAAGCAATGCGCCGAATTACAGCCGCGGATGGTGGGAGCAGTCTGTGTGCCGTTAGGGCGGCACGCACGTTTCCGCGGTGGCGGCAATTCGGAGGCAGCTTATGTCTTCAACCGGAAGACAGAAGCTGCACCGCCGCGGACAGCTGAACATAAAAGCTGCCGCCGAATTGCTACCGCTGTGGAAATGCGCGTGCTGCCCTAACGGCACATGGACTGCCCCCACCATCCGCGGCAGCAATTCAGCGCGCTGCTTGGGGGCAAAAAACACTGCCACCCCTTGCAGATTGCCGCCTCAAGCACCTGCTTGTGATGCTGGTGCCTGGAGCCGGCCCTGCAATTGACGTCGAACTCCACAGTGCTATTTTAGTGTAAACTATCCCACTTCATAGGAAAGATAGGAAGTATGGCAAGAGACCACCCTGGCTTAACCAGGAGATCTTCAATGATCTAAAAATAAAAAAAAAGAGTCCTACAAAGAAGTGGAAACGGAAATTACAAAGGATAACTATAACAAATAACACAAGTATGTAGGGACAAAATGAGAAAGGCCAAGGCACAAAATGAGATTGAACTTGCTAGAGAAGTAAAGGGTAACTAGAAAACATTCTACAAATAATTACAACAACAGAAAATGTGGAAAAATGTGGCAGAGGTGCTTAATGACTTATTTATTTCAGTTTTCACCAAGAAGGTTGGTAGTGATTGGACGTCTAACATAGTGAATGCTAGTGAAAATGTGGTAGGATCAGAGGCTAACATAGGGAAAGAACAAGTTAAAAATTATTTAAGTTAGATGTCTTCAAGTCACCAGGGCCTGATTAAATGCATCCTAGAATACACAAGGAGCTGACTGAGGAAATATCTGAGCCATTAGCAATTATCTTTGAAAAATCATGGAAGACGGGAGAGATTCCAGAAGCCTGGAAAAAGGCAAATATAGTGCCCATCTATGAAAAGTGAAATAAGAACAACTCGGGGAATTACAGACGGTCAGCTTAACTTATATATCCGGAAAGATAATGGAGCAAATAATTAAGTAATCTGTTTGCAAACATCTAGAAGATAATAAGGTGATAAGTAACAGTCAGCATGGATTTGTCAAGAACCAATCTTGTCAAACCCAACTGATAGCTTTTTTTGACAGGGTAACAAGCCTTGTGGATTTGGTGGGAGCAGTAGATGTGGTATATTTTGACTTTAGTAAAGCTTTTGATACTGTTTCATATGACCGTCTCATAAACAAACTAGGAAAATGCAACCTAGATGGAGCTACTATAAGGTGGGTGCAAAAGTTGGAAAACCATTTCCAGAGAGTAGTTATCAGTGGTTCACAGTCATGCTGGAAGGACATAACGTGGGGGGTCCTGCAGGGATCAGTTCTGGGTCCAGTTCTGTTCAATATCTTCATCAATGATTTAGAAAATGGCATAGATAGTACACTTATAAAGTTTGTGGACAATACCAAGCTGGGAGGGGTTGCAAGTGCTTTGGAGGATAGGATTAAAATTCAAAATGATCTGGACAAACTGGAGAAATGGTCTGAAGTAAATAGGATGAAATTCAATAAGGACAAATGCAAAGTGCTCCACTTAGGAAGGAACAATCAGTTGCACACATACAAAATGGGAAATGACTGCCTAGGAAGGAGTACTGTGGAAAGGGATCTGGGGCTCATAGTGGATCACAAGCTAAATATCAGTCAATAGTGTAATGCTGTTGCAAAAAAAGCAAACATCATTCTGGGATGTATTAGCAGGAGTGTTGTAAGCAAGAAAAGAGAAGTAATTATTTTGCTCTACTCCGCACTTATTAGGCCTGAACTGGAGTATTGTGTCCAGTTCTGGGCGCCACATTTCAGGAAAGATATGGACAAATTGGAGAAAGTCCAGAAAAGAGCAACAAAAATGATTAAAGGTCTAGAAGACATGACCTGTGATGGAAGACTGAAAAAATTGGTTTGTTTAGTCTAGAAAAGAGAAGACTGAGAGGAGATAACAGTTTTCAAGAACATAAAAGGTTCTTACAAGAAGGAAAGAGAAGAACTGTTATTTTTACCGCTGAGGACAGGACAAGAAGCAATGGACTTAAATTGCAGCAAAGGAGGTTTAGGTTGGACATTAGGAAAAAACTTTGTAACTATCAGGGTGGTTAACCACTGGAATAAATTGTCTAGGGAGGTTGTGGAATCTCCATCATTGGAGATTTTTAAGAACAGGTTAGACAAACACCCATCAGGAATGGTCTAGGTAATAGTCCTGCCATGAGTGCAGGAGACTGGACTAGATGACCTCTTAAGGTCCCTTCCAGTCCTATAATTCTATGATTTATTTATTTTTAAGAGCCACTTTTCAGAATGGAAACACAGTTGAAGGATTTTGCCAAATGCCACAGAGTTCAGATTGTGTGAGTCAAGTGTCAGAGTTGGGATTAGAACAAGAGTTCCTGGCTCCCAAATCCTGATCTTAAAACCACTGTCTCTCGCTGCAGAGAATTTGCTCTGTGTGCCTCAAAAGCATGTCTCTCTCACCAACAGGAGTTGGTCTAATCAAACATATTGCCTCTCCCACTTGTGTCTCTAATATCCTGGGACCAACACAGCTACAACTACACTGCATACAAGAAAGAAGTGTCAGATAGGGCTTACCCCACTGCCAGCTTGGCAGGTTGCACCAACTCAAGACATTTGTGATAAAGGAAGTCACTTACAAAGCACCACAATGAATGGGCAAGAAAGTGAAATCTGTCAGCACACAAGCTGAGCACAGAAAATTCAGAAACACCTCCAAGCTTGGTATACTTCCTGGAAGTGCCTCTGTGCAATTAAAAGAAGGCAGCTGAAAGGCAAAGAAGGTTGATTACTATAATAAATTTTACATTAGGTTTATTATGATAGCAGTTAGGGACTAACCAAGATTGCAGCTCCATTGTGCTAGACACTGTACAGAGTAACAGATAGTCTTTGCCCTAAAAGCTTACAGAGATGTTATTAACAGCATGAATCCCTGACTGATAACAGAATATAAGTGTTCATATGCTCTCTTGGTTCGTATATGATGTCCATCACCATAGCATCTGAGCACCTCATATAATGAATTTTTCCTCTGGAAGATAGGGAAATATAAGCATCTGAATTTTTCAGGTAGTGTGCTGATGCACAGAAAAAGTAAATAATTTACCAGCCCCCCTCGCCCTTCCTCCCCATACCAGTGCTCATGCACCAATCCAAAATAGATGCAACACTTAAATCCACACCAAGGGCGGCACCACCTGGAGCACCCTCCTGTGACAGGCTGCAGCATAACAGGCATGCCTGCCTCAGTTTCCCCTCTCAGGTGACCCTATAACTTCACTTCAGGTTGTCTTGTCTCAATACTACCCCTCCTCCAGGCAGGTTTAATACAACAACGTAGTCCAAATAGTCCATAATCTGACTCCCAAACATATCACCCATTTCTCACTCCAGTGCAAACAGTAATTAAAACTCAAGACATCTCATTTCTTGATACCCCACATACTGGCACCTTCAACCAGGCTGGGACTTCCCTCAGTCCCCTCCTTTCTTTGTACCAGGCCAATCCTCCTAGCTATTCCAAATGGAGTGCAAACCTGCTGTTCCCAGCAGGAACCCCATAGCCTTTCTGCTGGGAGCATCCTTGCCAGGGGAACTTCCCCTCACTTCCCCAGGCCCTCTCGTGGTTCCTTTGTGTCCAACTCTCCAGTCCTGGACATATAGGGGCTTACCCACTGCCACTGTTCCCTTGCCTTCAGCCCTCATGTCTGTCTCTCTGGCTTAGAAGCAGCAGGCAACTCCCTCTGCTGCTTCTGCTCTCTTACCTTCCGCTTTTCCCCAGGAACCACCTTCTGCTTCTTTCTGGGACTCCTCCAGTCCCCTGGACTCAAGTAGCTCCTACCTGCCCTTGACTGAACCAGTCTGGTCTGATTCAATGGAACTTCCCCTTGATGGGTCTCTCCCTGATCCTCCACGCTCTCTTAATTGGCCAAATGAGAGCACCCACTCTGTCCCAGGGGAACTGGATCTACTTCATTTACAGGGGCCAGCTGCCCTGTGACACACTGTATGGAGGGTATGGATGTACACATAAAGAGTTATATTTCCTCCCCATAGTGGCGGAACAGTATTTCAGGTTAGCTATTACTCCAAGGTGGAATACCATTTGGGGATAAATTCTGTGGGAACCAACCTTTTAAGTCCTCAGTTCAATATCCAATATGTTGTTAATTAATAACTCTGTATAAAATGGGTGTGTTTGAAAGGCAGCTTGTTCTTCTGCATCTAATTAATTTTCAAGTCAAACTCTAGTCTTGCCATAGAGTTTGGTTGCCCCCACTGTCTAACTTTTAACAGTGCTGACAACCAGCGATTTACTGACACCCATATCATTCAAATAGCCAGATTCTGTTCTTCAAAGAAGATAGGCACAGTTCCATGATAAATGGCTAGACATACATAAGCATAAAATATCAATACTATAATATCTAACCTGGTCTGCTTCTTTGCAAAACCACTGGTGATTGATTATTTACTTTACTATGGGGTATCCACTGTATCCATAGTTTTAAATATAATTTGCTTTGTGCTACAGACAATTAGCAAATGTACATTTTGAATTTCCTTGATGGTCAGTGATGACTTATCTGGTGAAATCTGACTTACAGTTTATCACACTGCTGAGGATTGAAAAAAATAGAAATGATCCGTCAAGGTGATTTGATATTCTTTCACATAAGGGACTGAATCAGCAGTTTGAGAGCTCATGAGAGCTAAACTCTAGGTAATAGAGCGGTCACAGGCTTTAACGTTAAATGATATCCAGTAACACTGCACATGTGCCGGTCACTTTTGTTGTGTTGTAATCAGGGGCGGCTCTAGGAATCCCGCCGCCCCAAGCAGGGCGGCGTGCTGCGGGGCACGCTCTGGCGGTCGCCGGTCCCGCGGCTCCGGGGGACCTCTTGCAGTCATGCCTGCGGGAGGTCCACCCGAGCCGCGTGACCAGCGAACCCTCCGCAGTCATGCCTGCGGATGTCCGCTGGAGCCGGCTGCCGCCCTGCCGGCAAAATGCCGCCCCAAGCACGCGCTTAGCGCACTGGGGTCTGGAGCCGGCCCTGGTTGTAATGGTGGAAGGAGTAAGGACCATAGTGTATGGTCACAGCAAAGGGAAGTGCTATATTAATAATAATCCAGAAGCAACACACAGTCAGCACTGCTTCTGCACATAGCAAGACCGACAGTATTATCTCTTCACTTGTTTTCCAATACCTTTTCCCCCATGGGCCATCTCTTAGGACATTAAATTATTTTGGTGGCTCTTGCAAAGCTGAAACACCGGTCTGGCTAGTTAAGGTGGTAATTTGAATATTAGCGGCATAGGCACAGGCCTTGAACTGAGCTCCGTGTGGGTGGATCCCAGAGTCCACACTCAAACTGTGTGAATAACAGATTTTTTTGATTCCCAGGCAATGGAAGAAATCATTTAAATCATTTTTTATTTTAAAATAAATTAAAGTTAAATGAAATTTTGAAACAAAAAATTGTTTCAAACTGAAAGTTGAAACATCTCATTTAAAGATTGTCAAAATGAAACATTTTGATTGAAAAAATAAATGCGGTTTTTGAGCTGAAACTGACACAAATTTGCAAAACTTTTGGGTGTCTCCTGTGATGCTGGCTGGCCAGGTCATGCTAGAGTGTATTCAGGTCAATTCACTTGTGTAGCTCAAAATAACGGTTCGATGTATAAGTGTGTATTCAGATGTTTAAATTGCATGAAAACTAGTGGAATGTTACTTGTATTGTTTTCCCTTATTTGATCCTGTCATAATATAATAGCAAACATTTAGCTGGTAAATATCCTTGTAACTAATTTACCCATCAAAGAAATCTTGTGAAATGCTAATGAAGGACATAATTTCAAACGAAGGGCCATTATGTATATGGGCAGCGCCAAAAGTTTAAGTGCATTCCTCACTCACCACCATCAAAGGAAAGGCCCCCACAGGGGTAGAGACACTGTCAGCTTTCTTTCTGGTGAAGACACTATAAATATAGATTCAAAGAAAGATCCTTTTTCTCTTGACTGTTTGGATTCTAACAGAGCAGAACAACCGAGTGAGAAGATGGAGATTCCCAGAGTTACTCTGGGTAGCCATGAGAGACTTCTGGGAAACTGACAGATTACCACATCTCTGCTAACATTTGGAATTATAAAATAAAATATAATGGAGATATCCTATCTCCTAGAACTGGAAGGGACCTTGAAAGGTCATTGAGTCCAGCCCCCCGCCGTCACTAGCAGGCCCAAGTACTGATTTTTGCCCCAGATCCCTAAGTGGCCCCCTCAAGGACTGAACTCACAACCCTGAGTTTAGCAGGCCAATGCTCAAACTCACCTGTACATATCTTTTTCCTGCTTTAACCTCTCAATAATCATTCTTTTTTCTTAGTTAATAAGTCTATCATTAGTTTACTATAGAATTGGCTGCCAGCATTATCTTTTGTTTTCTGACAGTCTGGCCTGAGATAGGCACTCTCAGTTGTGAGCCACTCCGGACAGCATGACATCGCCGAATCTGCATTTTTCATGAAAAAAAAAAGTTTCTGCTAATTGTTTTTTGCACAGAACAAGCCCACATGGAGCCCTGTTGTCTTCAGGGCCACCAGGGGAATTTGCAACAGTGATCTGTGAGTCAATCACATGACCATAAGTGGAAAGTGCTCTTTGCCTTTGTACAACTGTGCTTTCATCTGCAAGGATGCTGAGAACAGCAGAGCCTTGCATTTTTCATCAATTTGCTTTGAGGAGAATGTAGCCAATTTCCCATGAGGTAATTTCTCAATATTAGGGCACTTTCATTCAGAAAAAACCTGCATTAAACTCTCATTTGTGCATGGGAAGGCTTTCTTTTATTAGTTAAGCAATTTTAAGACCTGCAGTGATAGCTCTTTGTCTGCAATGGCTCTAATGCAGAAATCATTGTTCATCCTCTCAGAAACGGCAGCTGCTTTGCGATCTCTAGAGTGTTCACGGCCAAATTCATCAGTCAGACTCCCTTTGACCTACTTAAACCCACTCTACTCATAAGCAGGGAAGTCTAAGTTGGCATAAAATTTACATGTTATGGCACCCGAAAAAGATCTAACTTAAAGCAATCTTCACAATACTTTAGACCCCAATTCATCAGTCCGGCTCTGTTCAGCAAAGCACTTATGCACGTACTTAACTTCATACATGTACTTAAACCATATTGATTTCAATGGAATGTCAGCACATTGGTTTGCTGAACTGGAGCCTTAAAATACACCTTCTTCCAGATCCTTGCCATACAAGTTATACCAAAAGACTCCTGTACTCATCGGTAGAGTAGTTGCAAGTAAGTCTAAGAGAGTCTAATTTTACAGGTGTCTTATTTACATCATCTTAACACATCAGATTCGATTCTGGTCTTGCATGTCTTTGCAGAGTACTATTCTAAAGACTGACATCAATAAAGGTATTTTTGTTCTTATAAGTTTTGCATATAGTACATCATTTTATTTTTATCTGTGCTGAAATATAGCTCCAAGAAAAATCACCAAGCCATCAAGGTTGGAAAAATTCTCTTGGCGGCTGATTTTATCATAGTGGAACCTGACTTAGGACCCAATTCAGTAAGGTACTTAATCACGTAACATTAAGCCCATGAAAGCTTATGCTCAAATAAATTTGTTAGTCTCTAAGGTGCCACAAGTACTCCTGTTCTTTTTACGGATACAGACTAAGACGGCTGCTACTCTGAAACCTGTCATTAAGCACATGAATAGTCCATTATTGTTCAGCACATGTTTAAATATCTTCCTGAATCAGGGCCTAAGAACAGGGAGGGGTGTGACAAGATTAGAAGTTTCAGCACCTTTACTGTGAACATCACCTGGTACTTCAGCCCTGAGTTCTGTTTGATCCCATGGAAGTACAACCCTGTGCAGTTGACAGAGACACTCTTCATTGGGGGTAATGCCATGCTACTATGGCCTCATCTAGACTAGGAAGAGTTTGCCAGTATAACTATACCAGCAAACCCTCCTAATGTAGATACAGTTCAGACCTGCAAAATAGTGCTTTTGCCAGTGTATCTTCTACCAGCTTATACCAAACAAAATAAGCGATACCAGCACACGTGCTTTTTTGTCGGTATAACTATATCTACACTAGGAGTTTTGCTGCTGTAGAAATGATGTAAAATAATCACAAGCATAAACAACATTGCTATACTGGCAAAAGTTTCTAATGTAGACCAGGCCACAGCGGGTACCGGCTCCTGGCTGACAAGCATATGGAGACTCTACAACAATGCAGAGGGCATTAGAGAAAGGTTGCAGTGTACTTTTCCAGACGGTGTTCACAGATCGTAAAGAATACAAACAACCCCCTTTTTCTGCTGTGGCTGAATTGTATAAAACACCCTTTTCTCTATTACTACTTTTCTGAGGGGTTTTTAGCAACTGTTTTTCATGAGCAAATTAAGCGCCTTTTAATGTTTCAGGCTTTCGGCTTTATTGCACTGCTGAAAGCCTGGGGAATTAATTTTTTTTTTAAACATATTCTTTGTCCAGCCTCAGATAGTCTAACAATGTGTTAGTCACTCTTCCCAACCCTTGGGCTTTTTCAATGACATTCCTTTTGTCAACATTATGCCTAGCCCCTGTGTGGGTGTAAATGTATGAGTGGGGGAGGGTTCAAAGATACCTTTTCTCACAGACCATGTCACGGGGTGCTCTACGCCCTGCTGAAGCATCTGGAGATTAGCTGTGCCTGGCCAATGCCCCTTCCTAAGGTGGCACTCCGTCATTCTCTCAGTCTCGTTATCTTGGGACTCAACTGCTCTCGCTTCGTGGCTTAGCCCTCCGGCCAGGTCACTGTAGTTTCCCCTTCCAGGGGATCATGTGCATTAAAGTCTTTCTGGACCCATGGGTCCCTTAATGATGACACTTCTCCAGTGGCTGGCAGGTGTATCCAGGCCCACCCTATGTACTGAGGTCCAGCCCAGGGACCCTGCAACAAACAGTCGCGGTCTGCACAGACCCATCCCTTAGTGCTGTATCCCTGGGCTATTTCCTACCTTGTCTTCTCTCACTGGGACAATAACTGCAGTTTCTCTCTCTGCAGCCCCCTTCTACTCTCAGCTACTGGGCTTTATAAAGGCTGCTTCTGTTGCTGTCGAGCTGAGCATCCTCTTTAATTAAACCTCATTATTCCCCAGGTGCTCCAGGTGCAGCCTAGGCAACTAATTGGCCCACCTAGCCACCTTAACCCCTTTGGGCCTTGTGTGGGGTCAGGGGCACAAGGGGGGGCAAGCAGGGGCACAACTCCCCTCCCAAATCTCCATGTGTTCCTGCAGCCCGGGAAGGGAGGAAGCAGCAGGGCGTCTGGCTACTGGCTGAGCTCCTCCTCCCCACACTCCTACAGCTGCTGCTTCTCCTTCCCTGCTGCTGGAGTCCCATGCGTTGCCTCTGCCATCACCCCTTGACTCACCTCAGTGGGCGGTCTGCACAGCAGGCAGCAGTGCTGGGATGCCAGCAGCAGGGAAGGAGAAGCAGCAGCTGTAGGTGTGTGTGTGTGTGTGTGGAGCTCGGCTGGCAGCCAGTCACCCTGCCACTTCCTCCCTACCCTGGTGGCAGGGACACGGAGAGTGCTGCTGCCATGGGGAGCCACTGCCTCCTCACTGCTGGGCGTCCCTGCCAGAGGCATCCTAAGAAATCGCGGGGGAGGGCGTCACATGAACCTTTCATTTGTGTGTATTTAATGTGCCCCTTCAAAAGCATTCAAATTTAAAATCCTGCTCACGCCCTGGTGTGGGGTGGACACCCCATTACCCCCCCCACACACTATGAGGCCAGGAACAAGGACACTCAGAATCGGGGGATGCAAAGCTAATGCTGCAATGACCACTAGCCTCCCCAAAGCATTCTACTGCCTTAAATGTGGGCATGTCTTCACCGCAGTCAACCCATGCTCTTAGCTAGGTGTTGGCTATAAACCCTCTCCCATTCCAATACAAAACTCTCTTCCCCGAGTTAAGTGGCTTACACCTTGGCTAGGCTAACTCGGGTGCAGATCACATGGGTTAACTGGGCAATGAAGGCCTATCCAAACTCTTGGCACTGGCACGCTCTGGAATGAATGTAGCACTGTGTAAGAAGGTGATCCAGCAGCCACATTCCCACTATACTCCCAGAGCTTCAGGAAGCATTGGACCTGTTTAGGGAGCTCCATACAACCCCTACATTTGGGATGACACTTAAAGGTACATTATAGCCCTAAATATCTGCCCCCAGCCCAAGGTACTTTTGTTTGAACAAACTAGATAGAATGTATATAGCCAAACTTGGGCTGTTTTGTGATTGTTCTAACCAAAGTCAATTAATTTTTTGTCCCCCTCTACCCCTCTTGTGCTGATAAAGGGGATCGAATACATTTGTTCCAGGTCTCCTCTATCCACAGCTATGATAGAGAATTACAAGATAACAGAATCCAGTGTGTCTGTCAGGAAAGAAACAGGTCAAGGCAGGAATAAAGATTCCAGCAAGCACTACAAATTAATGTGAAAACTCATCAGATGCATCGTCCAAGTGCAAATTAAAAATCAGACATCACTATTTCTAAAATCCCCCTCTTCTCCCACCCACGCACACGCTTGAAAACTCCAAGGCAACTAGTTGCCTGTTTTGGAAAGGGATGGATGATAATGGCAGTGTACAGAAGTGAAAAAATTTGCAGTGGCAAATTGTTGAGCTATGCAACACATGCACCACCACAGGTTACCAATGGAATCAGAGTCCAGACATGGCACCACTGCTGGATGTCAGGATTATGAATAGCCTTGAAAGTCTTGCATTGGAGACAAAGGATCAGCCGCCACCACCTATGCCTTATGTAGTCCTCAGAATATCTCTCTGCCCCATTTAGCAACTGCAACATTGACTGGGAAGGTCAAGGGTTTTCTCTTATTTGTTGATATTGGCTCAGATCCAGCCAAACATTTAAGCACACTTCAGACATGTGAGTAGTCTCATTGAAGTCAACGGTACCTTTCATGTGCTTAAACTTATCCACATGCTTAAGTGCTTTACTATCAAGGTCATGTTCCTATAAAGAAAATCTCACTTAACATAAAAATACAATAATCCAATAAAAATTTAGAAACACGATATGATTAAATTTCTTATTTTTTTTTAAAGGTCCGTCCTCAAGCCCCATTTCCACCCTGGTTCCTGTTAGAATATTAACAGATTTGTATATTTTTTTAAGACCAGATAGCACAATTATGATCCTCTAGTCTGGTCTCCTCCACAGAACAGCCCATAGAACTTCACCCAATAATTCTGGCATCAATTCCAATAACTTGTGTTTGAGCAGCAGTGTATCTTGGAGAACCACATCTCACCTAGGTTTAAAGATTTTAAGTAATGGAGAATCCACCATGTCCTTTGGTAAGTTGTTTCAATTGTTAATCATCCTCACTGTTAAAAATTGTGGGGGAGGGAAGAAGTAGAAACTTGAGAAGTTGGTCCTCGATCAAGCCGTCTAGTGGAGACATCAATAGCCCCTGAAGGCCAAATCTAGCAATAAAAGCTCTTTGTGTTGTGTGCAAAGCAGCTCTTTCTGCCTTCTCGCACAATGGAAAGGAAGTAGACTCTAGGGGAGAAAAATGCATGGTTTCAGAACCACCAACTTCCCCTGTTAAATAATTCAAGGAACAATGGTAGATATATCTCATAGACTCAGATAAGTAACCAATCAAAGTGTAATTGGTATAAATAGGAAGAGGATGTTATTAGCACTCAATCTCAGATAATCTATGCCCAGACAGTCTCACAATATTATCAATCAGCCCAACTATGCAAAAGGAAGACCTTCATCTCTGTCACACAACCTTCCTTGGACAGATTGTAAGTGCCTTGCAGTTAACAGGCAATCACTCAGTCTATCGCTTGATCATTATCTTGAATGCTTGATGAATAACAGAATGATTTAAGTGGTGAAAAATCCCATAGCTCATGTGTCAGCTTCCACCTCTGACTCCTACAGCCATCTCTGAACTCTCAGCCTGGTATTGAATGCTGTTCTTGTCTATATTTCTGTACTCATTCTCTCCTGTAACTATATCCCCTGGTTTCTCCTATGGCTTTGCTATTGAAGAGAGCAACAACTCATCAGTTCATCATCTCACTTCAACTGATGTTGCTCTTTCTCCAGCTGATGAAAAAGGGCTCCAAGCTTTCCCCTCTCCAAAGCCATGGACAGGCTAAGTCTTCACATCCTTTATTATGTTGCTATGTTTCTTGTGGGAGTCACACAACCTTGCTCCTACTTGCTGAGTAATCAGCATCATGGCTACTTTCTGATAATTAAACTAGTGACTATAGAAACCCAAATGCTAAAAGCTGTTTAACCTTGCAATATAGTAATACAACAGTAAAATCTGTAGCTGCAAGCAGCTAAAATTAACCTAGAATTATAAGATAGTCTATAAAGCTTCCTGTAACTCAATTATTCTGTCACCAGAAGCAGGTAATCCATTTCTACATTTGACCTTGAATGTCCAGTTTCTCTCTCCCATGTTAGAGTAGACAACAGGGAAATTAGCTTTAAAAGAACTGGTGTGTCATACAGGTAACCTTATCATTCCGCAGAATTTTCTTTCCATTGCTTCTTTTGTGGAAGAAAGATACTCCGTTTTTTTCAGGAAACATTGCCATAATCAGTTACTTTGACATAGATGCTATATAGTAAACACTTCCCCAAATCACTACTCTCCTGTTTTTCTGGAATATAGGACAGATGTAACGTAAGTGTAAAATTTTCCAAAAGTGCCCAAGTGGACTGACTTTAAAGGGGATTTCGGTGGTTTTGAAAATGTTATCTTTAGAGTTTAGCTGTGCTTATGAAATGCTTTACACAGTACTTTTTGTATGTGGTATCTAACACTACTCAAAGTTGTCTGCATCCTAAGTGCTGACTGATTGAATCAGGTTAGGCCTAATTTGTTTACAGAAATGTATCAATAATACATGTAGTTTGGATTGTTATTCTTCATTTGTTACTACAAATGGGAGGACAACTTCTATGGGGGCAGGAAGCTGGTTGTAGCATGGTTAACCAATTCATGCAAAGTAACTTTCTGCATATCGCTGATCTTTACCCATACTGTCCTATTCTCTCAGTGGAATCCAGGACCATTATCTGGGCCCACAATAGTCATATTTTGTCCTAGTGAATCCTGAAGGAAATTGACTTCAACTAAAAAGCCCTCTGGAACATCGACTCTATGCATTGTACAGCATTCAGCACACTTTGTGTTAGCGCAAAACAGCCATAATGGTCGAATATCAGGATTTTGTTTGGAAAAAGAATTCAGAAAAAGCTTCTGCTTTCATGTTATAAACAAGCTGGCAAACTAACAAAAGTAACACTAATCTTCCATATTTGTTACAGTTCTGGTGCTGCATGTTTAAATGCTGCAGAGGTGTCAAACACACCTATTAGCCTTCTCCACTTCCTGTGATTTGCATATTTTGACATGTACACCACATACTTCAATAGGAGCCACATGCATGAAGACCTGGCCATTTATTTAGGTGCCAGAGGCCCAGATTCAGCAGTCCATTTTGTTAATAAAAATTGTTTCTCAGCAATTCAGTGCTGTGTTTGAAGGGAAGGGTATATTTACCCCCAATTAAATTAATAAACTGTAATTTACTGACTTCTTAACAAAGCAGCTAACTTAATAGCTTCTATGAATGTACAGCGGTAGGTGCTGTACATTGCAGAGAAAGCTCTCTGAGGAGCTTGGGTGCTAGAGTTCACTGATTGTTATCTGCTAAGACTGGTTTGGGCTGTGAGAGCCCTGAGGAGTTTGCTGTTGAGAAAGATAGACAGGTGCAGAAGGAAGCTGACACAGTCTAATATCTAGCAAAACTCACACGAGCTGAGGCAGAGAGGTAACACACTGGCTCACAGCTCTGGGTATCCCAGCAATGTGTTACAGGTACATACCTAGGTACTTCTGCAAATCCCATAATTGACCAGATTCTTAAAAGTATTTAGGCACCTAAATCAATGTAGGTTAAGCACCTGCCCATGAGGATCTGCGCCTGGGTGCCCTACACCCTTAAATACCTAAATATCTTTACAAAAGTGGCCCATGGAGTTGTTTTGTGCCTACTGTATGGAAGCAGTTTGGTTTTTGATTTTTTTTTAAAAGTTTCATAGATTTTAAGGCCAGGAGGGAACATTATGGTCATCTAGTCTGACCCTCTATATAACACAGGCCATAGAACCCCATTCAGTAGATCCAGCTTCATCACGAGGTCACTAACTTTTTGTATGCTTTGTACTCAGCGCCAGTATCTGTTTTGCAATGTATGGTTTGTTCATAGTTTTCCATTGTCACAAACAATTCTGCCAGAGAACCTCACTTTGTACTTTAATTCTGAGACCCAGCCACAAAAACCCTGTTTCTGGATTACCACAGCTTTGTCCATCGGCTATAATCAGGAGCGTGTTTTGGATTTGTAGGTCTTCGCAGTTCATACTGAGCATGTCACCATTTTCCAAAATGGTGGCTTTTTTTCAGTGTGTATACCGCTGCTACTCTTGCACTGAGCACACCTTTTTATCACTTTATAATTGTCTCCATATTTATTGTAGCCAGCTCCCTTCCTTCCCTCAAGCAGGAGCCACCACAGCCATCTGCACCGTTGAGTCCCTCTCTAACTCCCCTCCCCTGACCCCCCAGTCTAGAGCATCAGTATACAACTCCATCATATATCCCTCCCCAGGATGAAAGCCCACACAAATCAGAACTGACGTGTTTAGCAGCACATTCGTCATGTTTTATCCAACACTGAATCTTCATAGCATCTGCTGCAGCTTAAACCTATTGTTTCTTGTTCTGCCTTCATTAAGTAATGAAAACAATTGACAGAATAACTGACATTCAGGACCAAATTCTCAACTGGTATAAATTGGAAGCGCTCCCTTGACTTCAATGGAGCTAATGCCAATTTACACCAGTGGAGGATCTGGACCAAAGTGCATGATATATTAAGAAAATACAAAGGAAAAGAAAAAACTTACTCGCTAGGTTCTGAAGGGCAAGCCAAGTGTAGCGCCCCTCTCCACCTGGTTACCTCCTTTAATGCCAATCTGCTTACAGGTTTTGATGGACAGGTCTGGGTTCTTTGGGATCCCGCCACCCACTCAACAGGGTGAATCTTCTTTCTTTTTTCTATGAAATTACTTGGCAGTGCCTCCTCGCTCCTTCCTGGCAGGGTCACCAGGGCAGCTTGGGTGGAAAATTCTAACTCCAGAGGAATCCCCACTTACTTGCCAGATAGTTGGAGACTTCCAAGAAATAACACAAACACACTAATATAATTATTGTGTTGAATATATTTTTAACAGGAGACAAATACGACATAACAGGGTGAAACACTATTTTTAGGGTCACTGGTGCCCACACTGAAAACACCCGTGACTTGATGTAGCAAATGTAAGATTAGTGTCCCGTTGGTACATGACTTTGCTGGGGCCCTTGATGACCTATGACCACAAAATCCTTCTCTGCAGTGGTTTAGCAGTGTGGCTGGCTGGGTTCAGTACAGCCCAAAGGACTCACAAGTGGGAGGAGGTGGTAAATCCCTCCACAGGTGTAATACGCAGCAGGTTATAAAATCCGCAAACCGTCACTCCCCAGCTTGAGGACACAGTTCAGGGAGTAGGGGGTCCACAAAACAAATTCCCTGACTGACTAACTAAAAGATGGTGCACTCACAAACTCCATGAATGATCCTCAGGTTTGAAGATGACGCTGGACGACTCAGTCACTGCAGAGGGGCTGCTGTTCGCTGGCAGGGATCCTCCTCAGGCAGGATCAGGCTGCGTCGTTCCCAGGATTTCCCCTCATCTCAAGGTGTAGGTTATACAACTACCCTAACATCCAACTGTAGCCTCCTAGCCCAGCCTCCAGTCAGACACTCAGCAGGCAGCTTCCCTGGACTAGCAGAGCTGTCCATGTGGTGACGGGTCTCACCTAGGGAGCTGGAGGGCGAACCCAGCCTGGCTGGGGAAATTTCCCAGTAAACGCTACAAATTGGGAATCATCAGTGGGGAAGGAAAAACCAGGCTGAGATGTGTGCTCACAGGTCTAGAGAGCTGTTTTCAGGGGGGAACTGCTGCCTGCAGGCCTGGGACTCCCCAGCCTCAGTCCTGCCCTTGGCCTGGCTGGCTCCAGACTGACTCCAAAGTGGCTTCTCCCCTTTCCTGAACTCCCTGGGAGGGGCATCTCACTCCCTATTGGTTTCTGGGCAGACTCTGAGTTTGTCTTGGCTCCCCCTCCCTGAGCTACCAGCAGACAGAGCCCCAGGAATCTAGGTAATCTCCTTGGGGGTTACACGAGTAAACCTCAGTTATCAGGTCGTTTGTTTACTAGACCTGCACTGTGAAAAGGTGATGAAAGAGACTGATGCCACACATGATTTATCCAAATGCTCTGATTAGGAGAATTATCCACTCCAGACCATCTGCAAGCTGTAAAGAGAAATACAACAGTGTGTGTCGTTGTGAGTAATTAAATTTACTATTTTAACAATGTAATTCTTTAATGGATATGGTGTGTTAAACATTACCAACATTTGAATTTTATACAACCATATATTGAATAATTTAATTACCTTTACAGAAGAGGAATTATTACAGTACATGTAGTAACAGACTCTATTTTATATTTTAAATATTCCAATGTAAAGTATAACGTGGACCAAGTATTCAGCTTCTATTAATCTCCTATTTTGCAGGCCCAATTTGGGTTATTTAAATATCTAATTTAACCCATTAAATATTAAGGCCTCCATTCTGCAAAGACTTATGTACCTGCTTAACATGAGGCATGGAAGTAGTTTAATTGAACTGAGATAATTAATACACTTAAAGTTAAGCAAATGCTTAAATCTTTACAAGATTGAGGCTTAAATCAGGTACTTATGTCTAAATTACCAAAATTGTATCTGCAAATAATTGTAGGTGCAAACAATGGAGTGCAATGTTTCAAACTACAGTCTAATATGTTTAGCACAAAGACTATGTGAAACCAGCCATTTCACCCCCTAACCTATCACAATAATATAATCAATTTTCTTGAGTGGCCATTTACAGCCTCATCACTTCACGGCATATAAAACTGGCAGTTTTTGGCATTGAACTGCTGAATAACATTGTGTCTTTCAAGACACGATCTGATCACTATGAAAATGAAATTCTATATTTGAGGTTCAAAAACTGTGGTTTTGAGACTGAAAATATACCCACTTCGAAGTAAAAATTGTATGTGAAATAGGGGTTGTTTCAGAACTCAGTATTTTCAAATATTGTTGCAAATATTTTTCACAGCCCCAATTACCCCGATAGCAATCAACCCAAAAAAGCACATCAATATGTGCTTAATTTCAAGCATATCTGTTGCACTCAAGTAAATGGGGCTTCTCATGTGCCTTTGCCCGACTGGGGCCCATAGTACAGTATATATAAAAACAAAGAGTTTACACTAACTCTAGAACAGCGGTTCCCAAACTTCAACAACCTGTGAACCCCTTTCACCATAATGTCAAGTCTCGTGAACCCCCTCCTAAAAATGAATATTTCCAGGGATTTTCTCTTTTACCTGAGTATAAATTATAAAAGCAGTGATCTTGGAAATATAAAATTTGTTTTTATGACATGCTTATTACACACTATTAATTATTATTTATCATTACACAACACTCTTCCAAGATCTCACTTTCATAGCTTGTATCACTTTGAATAAGCCTGTTATAAGACAAGGCTCCTATGTTTCATCAAGTAGTATCAGATGTGAAACAGCATGAAAGTAGCTAAGAAGCCAACTCAAAGAGTTCCTCTTACACAAGTATTCAGGTCTTGAGCAGTTCAGATAAACAACACGTTACAACAAAGCTTAAACTTGTTCTTCATAATCATTTTAAAAACAATACTAGCTACCTATTTAATTTGAAAAACAGCAAAAAAAAATCTACCTCCCTTTCCATTTCTTATAAGGACTCTTGAAGTTTAAATCTCCTCAGTGCGATAGAGATGCTTGCTTTGATCTGCTTAGTTCTTGGAAGTCCAGGAGCTCCAAGCTGCTAGTCCTGTGCGCCCGGGGTCCCTAGGGACAGCTCTGTCCGCCATTAGGGAATTTTTTCATGAGAACCCCCTGTAACATTTCGTGAACCCCAGTTTGGGAACCACTGCTCTAGAACCATTTCAGGAAAATGCATGAGCCACTATCTTTGGCTTGCAATTTATATTTCCAGCTGCTATCGGGATGTTATTTGATCACACATAGGAGGGGCTCTGCCATTGTGACTAGGAGGGGCATGGCAACATGACTCCACTTTATGAAAAATGTCCGCTAACCCCCGGTTTAAAGCACACGCATTGTTAAAACTGTAAGTGAGCGGTTATATAAACATTTAAAACGTATCTTGGTGTTAATGCAGATAGCAATCACTATTACAGCTGCTTGAGGGAAGAGGGTAGCATTCTTCAATTCCATACATCTGTGGTGTTCTCAGGTCATTCAAAGACAAAATTGTTAGTATGGCAGTTTTAAGTTCATACTTGAAAGAGAATCCTGTTATCAGTCGTTAGAGAGGGGAAAAAAACCTTTGAGGTGATTTTATCCTGTCATCACAGCAGGATCATTTCCAACAGTGTATTCTTTAGTGGTTTGTCTAGTTTTAAATGACTCCATCTTTCACAACTTCCCTTGAAAGACTGTTCCACAGCGTAACAGACTTCACTGTTACATTCCCAGATTTAGCCTATAATTTGCTCCATTTCACCAGACAATCACAAATAGTGCCCTGTTGGCCCACCCTAAACATTTGCTTGGTCTTTACCAGGGCGAGCTCCAGACCCTAGCACGCCAAGCGCGTGCTTGGGGTGGCGTGCCGCGGGAGGGCGGCAGGCGGCTCCGGTGGACCTCCCGCAGGCATGCCTGCGGAGGGTCCACTGGTCCCGCGGTTCCGGTGGAGCATCCACGTCTGCAGGAGGTCCACCGGAGCCGCAGGACCGGCGACCGCCAGAGCGCCCCCCGCAGCGTGCCACCCTGCTTGGGGCAGCGCAATTCCTAGAGCTGCCCCTGGTCTTTACATTCTGCTCAGATACTTGTAGACATTTACATTCTATGTACATCCAAACTTTTATAAGTCTAGACTCAATACTAGATTCTTCAATGGGAATTTGAGGGATGCTAAAACGCAGGGTGAACCGATCCTATGTTAGGAATAAATCTTTTCTTGTTTAGCCAAGCTATAAATTAGGGATGGACCTATGCCAGAACAGAGGATCTGACCACCTAAACTTTGGGAAAGTCCAGATTTAGCCATGGTCGTCACAGTTTCACATTACTGCAAATCAAAAAATGACCGGGTCTTAAGGAAGAAACTGTGGTATGGCTCCACCCATTATTGGTTACAGAATAAAAGCTGGATCCACGATTGATACATGCAGCCTCAGCATGATGCATATGCTGGGCATGAAACAGATACATATGTGTTATGAAGGTATGGAAGGTTCCAAAAAAATATTATAATTAAGACGATAAGAACAATTAATGGGAGAGGGGTAGGTAAAATTAAGAGTGGGTTAAGTTAGGGAGGTATTAGCATAAGAGAAACTCCACATAGAACAATTAGAATAAGTACCAACCCAAGTAGGGGCTGGGGTTAAACTATTACCAACAAAAACCCAACAATGAGATGCTGGAACTCTAATACTCTCAATTAAAGGAAAGCTATGATCACTTCGCCCTGAAGCATTAAGAACTGGAAACACATAAGAATTAAATTGTGAAGAACAATTATTCCAAACACTAGAAGCAGCCCACCGCACATAGGGGGAAGAACAATTTACACTAGATATATTAAATGAAGAAAAATTATAAACTATTGGTACAGATTGAAAGGGTAATGGATATTTAGGTGAGAACTGAGAGGAGCAAACAAGACAATCTTCTGGACTCAGCGCTGACAGGGACTGGTTTCCGCTGACCTCCTGCACCCAGTAGGCGGCGAACCAAGTTTGTAGTCCACCCTCTCCTAAGAGCTCCGTTGGCAAAGATGTTGTGAGGGAGAGCAGTATAACAAATACAAACCAACTATAAAATTAAACCAAAATAAATTTTAAATACAGATACATGCAAATACTTTGAGGGTATGTGAGGGTATACTTTTATGATGCTTTGTTATGTTTGGGAGCCAAAGGTGGAAACCTGTTGAAATTGTTTGGTTAGCTTTATGCATAAATTGTTATTTTAAAACATTTTGGTTATGACATTCTTATAACTATAATTAAAAGTGCAAACTATAAAAAGCCCAAACAAGAAATTGACATTTGTTAATATTATCTTTACCTTAATGTTGAGGTTTCCCCTTACATTTTTTTTTGGAATAACAAATTAAAAAAAACAAAACCTTAAAAAACAAAACTGTGATTGATAAAAGAGAATTCCTTTGTTTGCAATTGCATTATTTGTTGAGGCAGAAATATATGTACATATATTTGTAACTGAAACCTTTTTGAACTTTGCACAAAAAATTGGTGTTAATCTACTATGATTACACCCCAACCATGATTTTAAAATAGTGTGGTACCACATCATATATATATATTTTTAAAAGGGTATAAAATTGACTTTTGTTGCAACAAAATAAAAATAATTTGTAAAAAAAAAATAGTCACATGACACACACAACATAGACACAACACACACACATGACATACAGGACAAACTTACAATTAAAAACAAATGGTGCCAAAATTCTATTCATATTTATACAAAATAACACAACCAAAAATAAAAAGTAAAAGGGTTAAACATTTGAATAAACAAATTATTACCTTATTTAAAACTTGTAGCATAAATTTGATAAAAATATATTAGTATTTGCCAAATGTATTGTATTAATTCGGTAACAAGGAATTTTGCATTACTTTATATTTAACGTTATTTTAAAACTCTGTTATATGGAAATAAGAAAAGCCCATGTTTCAAATATTAGTTAGTGGTTAGGATAAGAAGCAGAGAGTGCACTTCTGTTGCTTGGCAACCATATCTTCAAGAAAGTTAGGAATAATTCCAGCTGTTGCATTCCTGAAGGGTTAAAATAATTAATTTACTGGATTTAAAGTTTTTACCTTGTTTTCTTTTTGTTTCT
Organism: Mauremys reevesii; assembly: GCF_016161935.1. Lineage (NCBI taxonomy): Eukaryota > Metazoa > Chordata > Testudines > Geoemydidae > Mauremys > Mauremys reevesii. Next base: position 110,207,373 of record NC_052628.1, read on the forward strand.
TGTTTTGTTCTGTTTTCAATTGCTTTATTTTTTGGAGGTTTCTGTAAAAACTATAGCTTTTAACTTTTAAAACAAAAGAGAGAGCCGAAGTGAGGAGAGGCGGAGGGGGGAAAGGGGGTGGGGAGTGAAGAGCAACCTAGGAAGGTAGCGAGACCTGAGCCAAGAAAGATTAACTCCATCAAGGTTAGTTATCACAATAGGCAAAGCTTCTGCTACAGTTTTAGATTCAGTAAATTCTGGGGCTGTTGGCAGAGCTGGATACAGAGGAGTTTTAGGAGCTTCATATGGGGGTGGCAAAATTTTCTGAGAGGGACTTGGGTGGGGGGTAGTGATGGGCTCTACCTTTTCTGTCTTCTCCTCATTATCATCTTTAGGAGAGCCTGGGGCTGCCTGTTTAGCTGCAAACATTGTGCCCCCGTGGAGGACAGAGCACAGATCAAGGGCCTTGCATATCATGCTAAACAGGACAGTGGAAACATCCTCAGAGTATCTGCCAGGGTTAATGGCACAGTATAGCCTTTTAGAATTTTTCCCGAGCCAAGGGAACAGATCCATTCTATTTTTGGATTGGTCGAATTTTGGCTAGTAAAAAGGTGAAACTGCAAATGTTGGAACTGTTCAGTTTCATTATCTGCGCGGTCTGCAGCGTGCCACGGGCATGGCCCAACTCCCTTGCATCCTGTTCGTGACGCCATGTGGATTGCCACGTACACGCAGGGGCGAAAGAAAATGCAGGCCTGTTATTTATCAGGCTGCACGTGGCAATAGACTATATTGGTAAGGGATGCAAGGAGAATATGGGTCACGATGCAAACTGCAGACACACACACACACCTAAAGTTAATCAATTTAAAGTTTTATTGGGGATAATTACAAGGGGTAAGGGAGCAGCGTATGATTAGCTAATAGAGTTAATGAAACTTAAAACACACAATGACTAAAATATCTACTAACAATATTTATAAACAAAGATGCAGCATTTAGTAATAACCGATACTTACAAATACAAACCAACGCATAACGACCGGCAAACGTAGAAACTCTGTTTGAAACACGTGAGCTGAGAGAGAGGCTTCGAGGTGATCAGGCTCGGTTACGGGTGTACACAGGATACACAGGATTCGTTTTTCTTTCTCCTCTCCCTGCCTGCACATGGCAGGCAGGCCTAAAGTACCAACTATGACATCATAGAAGTGTCATAGGGGACGGGGCCCAAAACCTGTTTGTGTTCGTTTCTGATTGGCACAAGCAAAGTTTACACCAAGTAGGGGAGCAGGTGCCTTAAAGTCTGGCTTCGCCCCCAAAAGGTGAGGAAATGCATATTGTCTTAGAATGCATTCAACACTGAATGACAAAAGAAGAGGCCAGGGCAATACCGGTATGGGCAAGTTTTACAGGATGCAGACAGGAACTCATCTCAACACTGTTAGGAATAAATCTTTTCTTGTTTAGCCAAGCTATAAATTAGGGATGGACCTATGCCAGAACAGAGGATCTGACCACCTAAACTTTGGGAAAGTCCAGATTTAGGCATGGTTGTCACAGCTTCAGCCTGTATCTGAAATGGGCTGAAGCAGAATATTGAATTTGAACTTCTCTGAGTTCAGAGAAAATTTAGAGTCAGGATCATCTATCTACACAAGGATAGCAAATCTCAGATTTAGGTTTGGTGTTATCTATACCTTTATCAGGACTCTGACACTTTGACCTGACTGTATTTTTAGGTCTCTTTTGACCAATACCACAGTCCATCTTCAACTATCGAAATAAACTTTTCTATATGACATATGAATGGATGTTTTTCAGAAGAATAAAGAAAATCACTATTTCTGGTGTCAGAGTAACTCTGAGGTAGGCAGACTGAGCTCCCCGCCCTAGAGTAATAAGATGCAGAACTCTATTTTTTCTAAAACAGATACCCCGCCCCCCATACTCCTGTAGAATTAGGGATAGTAATTTTCTTCATTTGACTAACATTTTAATAATATGCAATGAATATTCAAGACATGTACAGTTCTTTTTATTGTAATCTTCTGTTCTATTGCCTACTAAATCTGGTTTTATTTAAGAGCTTTGGATCTAAGATAGTTTCTCAGTTAATTCACTGCAGTACATTCACAGGAAGTAATGTGAATAAGATGATACTTTTCTACCAAATAATCAAGCATGATAAATCAGAACTGAACTTTTAGTTGATTCCTTACTTAGTCATGTTCCTGATGGGAAGATAGTTGAAGTGGGCAGGTCTCTTATGAGAGAAATGGAACATTTCTTTTGTCCACAGAGGTTCGCTTTAAAATCTGCCCTCTGGCATGCTTTAGGATATGTGGGTCACTTGTGCACATAAGAAAGAATATGTGGAGGTATTCTGTCATATATTAAAACTGTACAAATCTGACTCACTCTGTATACCTGAAATCTTACTGTTGAGGGATCTACCGGCTCTTAATTAAATTATATCCAGAATGACTAACTTTGCTGTTAAATTTAATAGAAAAAAATATCTCCTAGCACCTCACTATGATTCATGAGTTAAAGCTCTTAAAATAATTTCCATATGAACATCAGCTGGTGATTGCATGCCAAAACCAGTGAATAGCCTTCAAAATACCACCGTTTATCTTGATCGCTTTGTACCAGACAAATGTCTATATAGAATCAAGCATTATTCATTTAAGTTATGTAAATCGAGGCTGTAACAATGTAATAGAAAGAAATAACTTAGGCCACGCTAAATTAAACTGTTCTTCAAGAATAATTTAAGCTTGTTTTAAATGCTTTAAGCCGCCATGCATGTACTTCACCCAGATGTAAATGAAGTTCAATAACAAATTGATTAGAGCGCAAAAAGTTGCGCTGTTTATTTGATTTTTTAAACTTTCTCTGGGCTTGTTAAATGCTGAAGGTGATTGCTGATGGAATTTAAGTTCTTTACTGGAAATGAGTAAATGCTGTTCTGTCTACTGAGACTGTGGACTCATGCAAGTTTACACAGCTCCACTGAAGTCAGGTAAATTGTGATATTTTGATCCAGAAAAGGATCTGGCTCTAATTCTGTATCACCTATTATTCAGTCTTTGTTTCTCGGTGTAGCATGATTCCCTTTCCCATCCTGTGCAATGGTTAAATGATTTATCTGCTGAATTCTTATGGTAGCTGCTACCTTAAGTGGAAAAAAAATGCACAGGGTAGAAAGATACATGCAAACATATACTACTTTGTTTAATGTAAATTGACTCTATTGTCTTCTTCCTTCCCACTTGAACTGTGCTACGCAGGGGTATGCGTAAGTTGCTGTGGGTGTAGTTAATAGGGACACTGTCCCAAAATAAGGAAGCCATAAAGAGACTTAAAGTGCAATAAAGTCAATTCAGCTTCTTTACAGTAGGTCCCTGGGGCAACAAGTTGCCAACATGAGCATGGAGCTTGTGTTGCTGCTAGAGCAGGGGTGGGCAAACTACAGCCCGTGGGGGATTGCCCCCCGTGGTGCTGCGGGCCCCGCACCACTCTCAGCAGTGGCGCGGGGGAGGTACCTGGAGGCGCAGCAAGGGCAGAGCACGCAGAGCCCTTTGCCCCCCCGCTCCCCCAGGAGCCGCAGCGCTTCCTGGAGTGGCACAGGGCAGGCATGCAGGGAGCTGCTGCCACCCCGCCCCCCAACCCCCTGCACCCCAACCATCTTCCCTGAGCCCCCTCAAACACCCTTCACCCCTCCTGCACCCCAACCCCCTGCCCTGAGCCCCCTCCCACACCCTGCACCCCAACCATCTTCCCTGAGCCCCTCAAACACCCTTCACCCCTCCTGCATCCCAACTCTCTGCCCTGAAGTTCTGATGCAACTCACACCCCTCCTGCACCCCAACCTCCTTCCTGAGCCCCCTCATATACCCTGCACCAACCCCCTTCCCTGAGCCCCCTGCTTCACCCTGCACCCCTTCTGCACCACAACTCCCTGCCCTGAGCCCCCTGCTGCACCCCACACTCCTCCTGCACTCCAACCCCTACCCTGAGCCCCCTCATACACCCACACCCCTCCTCTACCCCAATCCCTTGCCCTGAGCCCTTTCCTGCACACCGCACCCCCTCCCGCACCCCAACTCCCTGCCCCAGTCCTGCATACAATTTCCTCACCCAGATGTTTGCCCACCCCTGTGCTAGAGGATTCCCTTACCTGTAACCAAGCTCTGCTAAGGTGCAACAGGGAGAATCAACACAGCCTGAGCATGCAAATACTCCAAGTGCAACTTCAGCTTTCCCTTGGTGTTTTGACCAAGTGGGAGCGTGTAAAACGAGGAAAGATTTGACTAAATTATTTTTAAGAAAGGAGGTGAGGGAAACAGTCGGGGTTCAGTTGACATTTTAGTTAATTCAAATCTTTTGTTGATCTCAACGGTCTCACCCTCACATGACATTGAGGTTCTTGATCTCTAAATAAATGTCTCGCTGTTATAGTTAGCCGCTGTCCTACTTCGCATGATGGAACGTTTTATTTGACTAGCCTAGGAGAGAAGCATTGCCTAGTGGTGAGAACAGAGGCCTGTATGTCAAGAGTTCTGGGCTTTATTCCTAGTACTACCGCCCACTTGTTGTGTGACCTCAGGCAAATCATGTAACCTCCGTACCTCAGTTTCTCCATGTGTAAAACTAAGGTAACATTTACCGTCCTCGTCAGGGGGTGCTGAGAAATAAGACTCTGCAGAGGAGGCTAACTGAAGTCAATGTGACTCATAAGAACTGCCATACTGAGTCAGACCAAAGGTCCATCTATCCCACTATTCTGTCTTCTGACGGTGGCCAGTGCCCGGTGCCCCAGAGGGAATGAACAGAACAGGTGATCATCAAGTGATCCATCCCCTGTCACCCATTCCCAGCTTCTGGCAAACAGAGGCTAGGGACACCATTCCTGCCCATCCTGGCTAAAAGCCATTGATGGACCTATCCTCCATAAATTTATCTAGTTCTTTTTTGAACTCTGTTTATAGGCTTGGCCTTCACAACATCCTCTGGCAATGAGTTCCACAGAGTCCACAGTTCCACAACTGTGCGTTGTGTGAAGAAGTACTTCCTTTTGTTTGTTTTAAACCTGCTGCCTATTAATTTCATTTGATGACCCCTAGTTCTTGTGTTATGAGAAGGAGTAAATAACACTTCCTTATTTACTTTCTCCACACCAGTCATGATTTTATAGACCTCTATTATATCCCCCCTTAGTCATCTCTTTTTCAGGCTGGAAAGTCCCAGTCTTATTAATCTCACCCCATATGGCAGACATTTCATATCCCTAATCATTTGTTGCCCTTTTCTGAACCTTTTCCCAATTCCAATATATCTTTTTTGAGATGGGGCGACCACATCTGCATGTAATATTCAAGATGGGGGCGTACCATGGATTTATAAAGAGGCAATATGATATTTTCTGTCTTATTATCCATCACTCTCTTAATGATTCCCAACATTCTGTTTTCTTTTTTGACTGCCGCTGCACATTGAGTGGATGTCTTCAGAGAACTACTCACAATAACTCCAAGATCTCTTTCTTGAGTGGTAACAGCTAATTTAGAGCCCATCATTTTATATGTATAGTTGAGATTATGTTTTCCAATGTGCAATACTTGGCATTTATCAACATTGAATTTCATCTCCCATTTTGTTGCCCAGTTACCCAGTTTTGTGAGATCCTTTTGTACAGTGGTAGGCAACCTGCGGCCCGACAGGGTAATCCACTGGTGGGCCACCAGACAGTTTGTTTACATTCACACAGCTGCCCACAGCTCCCAATGGTTGCAGTTCACAGTTCCTGGGCAATGGGAGCTGTGGGAAGTGGCGGCAGCAAGTCCCTGTGGCCTGCACTGCTTCAAGTAGCTCCCATTGGCTGGGAATGGCCTACTGTGGCCGCTGGGAGCTGCGAGAGGCCATGCAAATGTAAAACTGTCTGGCGGCCCAACAGCAGATTACCCATACGGGCTGCAGGTTGCCAGCACTGCTTTTGAAGCTCTTTTCAGTCTGCTTGGGACTTAATTATCCAAAGTAGTTTTGTATCATCTGCAAATTTTGCCACCTCACTGTTTATCCTTTTTTTCCAGATCATTTATGAATATGTTAAATAGGACTGGTCCCAGTACAGACCCCTAGTGGACACCCCTATTTACCTCTCTCCATTCTGAAAACTGATCATTTATTCCTACCCTTTGTTTCCTAGCTTTTAACCAGCTACCATCTATGAGAGGACCTTCCTTCTTATCCCATGACAGCTTACTGTGCTTAGAAGCCTTTGGTGAGGGACCTTGTCAAAGGCTTTCTGAAAATCTAAGTACACTGTATCCACTGGATGCTCCTTGTCCACATGCTTGTTGACTCCCTCAAAGAATTCTAGTAGATTGGTAAGGCATGATTTCCCTTTACAAAAACCATGTTGACTTTTCCCCAACAAATTATGTTCATCTATGTGTCTGACAATTTTGTCCTCTACTGCAGTTTCAACCAGTTTGCCTGCTACTGAAGTCAGGCTTACTGGCCTTAATTAATAGACTTAATTGATAGTTCAAGTACTTTGAAAGCCTCTTATGAAAAGTAATACAGAAGTACAAATTTAAAGGATCAGGCTACAACAAGGATTTAACACCATGCTATTCTGTCTTAATTTAAGAAGCATTCCTAAAACATATAGCGATTGTCAAGCCTTCAGCAGCTATATGAACAAGGCTAGTAAACAACTTCTGAAGAGAGGTACAGTCCTGTAAACAACTGTAAGTGCGTACTATATAATTCCTAAAAGCATCACATCAGAGTTTTGCCCCTTTATTAGACTAGTATTATAAATGTTTGGCAAATATACTTGGCATCTTTCAAGGAGAGTTGTAAGACATCTTTGGAAAGAAATTCGCTATCATATAACTCAGATAAATTGTTTATACATGGACAGTAGTTCTTTGCCTTTATTGCAGAGTGCCATTATTTTCATCCCATGCATTGAGCCAGTTCAATAGCTCGTAGCTTTCTAGCAGATAGGGCTATCAGTATTCTTTAAACCTTGTATGCCTTGACATTGGGCCCGTTCAGAGCTTGTCCATTGTGGTTTGCAGACCAGCCCACAGCATGTAGCCCTAAGAGTTTGAACTTTGTCAGCTGCCCTGCAAACACAATGGACAAGCCTCCAACTGGAAAAAAGAGCATCACACACTCTTTCTTAGAGTTCCAAAATCACCAATCATTTGAGGCCTGTGAAGAGACTGTGGGAAGAACTTCTTTATTTTTTTTTTTACTTTCTTTTCAGCTTTTGAGGGTGCGTTTAATTACTTTGGTGAGCGTGGTTGGCTACTCATTTATTTGACGTCCTTAATTCCCTTACCAGTTCACCATCCTCTCTTTTAATCTAACCCTATCTTTCCCTAGAATAAAATGTTGCTTGTCCATAAACTGTTGATCCTTGATTCCCTTTAATGATAAATTATGTCATGGGGCTATTAATTTATGCACTCTGCCACTAGGTAGAGGTACTGAGCGTGCATATGGTCCCAAAGTGGGTCAGCTAATCCCTGAGGAGGAAGGAATAAAGGTGTCTCCCCCACATTTGAGGATCAGGGTTGTCCCAGGAAGGGGCTACATTTTTCCTTTTAATCAAACCAAATAAAGTGTGCCCAGATAGTTCAGAGATGGGAGCCTTCTAAAGGCTTGTAATAATAGTATTAATGCCTCCCTCCAACCAATACTTTAGCACATTTTAGAACAGCGGTGGGCAACTTGCGGCCTGTCAGGGTAATCCAGCGGTGAGCCACCAGACAGTTTGTTTACATTTGCACGGCCTTCCACAGCTCTCAGTGGCTGCAGTTTGTCGTTCCCAGCCAATGGGAGCTGTGGGGAGCGGCGGCCAGCAAGTCCCTGTGGCCCCCCGCTGCTTCCCGCAGCTCCCAGTGGCCAGGAATGGTGAACCGCAGCCACTGGGAGCTCTGGGAGGCTGTGCAAAAGTAGACAAACTGTCTGGCGGCCCGCCAGTGGATTACCCTGATGGGCCATGTACAGCCCACGGGTTGCATGTTGCCCACCACTGTTTTAGAACATCATGAGTTTAGCCTTCAGAACTTTGAGGCTGATGTTTTATTTAAGGCTGAGAGAGATGTAATTAAGCACAATCCCCTAGCACGGCAGTCTGCACCACCTAATAGACAATTATGCCTCCAATCAAATTGTCATGGACTGTTATACGTGCCAAGTCAAAGGTCAGGGTGCATCATGACAGTCAACGTCCATCATTTGCAGTCAACAGTCCTGAAGAGAAGAAGACTATATTAAACAAACTTCATTTTGAAAATAAAGAGTAAAAAAACCTATTCTAATAAAAATAATTGCAGTGGAATCATCATCTATGCAGTTGTATCCTAGAGGAATACATTCAAAAATGCACATAAAACTCCTCTCTGATTATACTGTAATTGTTATCTCAGTAACAGCTGCTAAGAGTTTCTATCCAGCCTGAGTTTTCTCCCCCAACATGTAACTCACTCCGAATTCAGGTAAGAGACTGAGATAATCTTTCTGCTTTCCTCCCACACACATATTTTATATTTGACTAACCTCCACATGCTGATGCTTGCACTATTTTCACAATGACTTATCTCCAGCAGCAGCATACTACCATGATTACTAGGGAATAAAATTTAGTGCAATGCTTAAAAAAAACCCAACCTTTTATGAGTAGTTTAAAATGCCAAAAGAAACATCATTCAAAAGATATAATTTTGCAGGGATTTAAACACTTCCCACTACGATACCTTTGGAAAGAGTTTATGATTAATATTTCATATTATTTACAGTATCTTCCAAATCCTCCTTCAGAACTGAACACTTTGATATGTTGCCAACTCATCATTTTGCCTATAGTAGTACAAAACAATAGGTCTAATGTGCCTCAATTTTATTGGTGTAAATCAGGAGTAACTTTACCAAAGTCAATAGAGTTACACCCCATAAGTATTGTTATGGCAGTGTCACCAGGTGGCACTATTACACCATCTTCCAAGTTCTTTTTCTTAGTGTGCAAGCGAATTTTGACTCTTGGGAAGATATGCTATGTTAGTTCTGGGTTGCGTGAGGTTTTTTGGTAGCGATGGAGCTTTGGGAGACATGGAGTTGTGTGATTAGCAAGGAGAGTTTGTTCTCTGCTTTGGGCCCCGTTTAGAGTACATTCTTGTGGTTGACATTCATGGAAAATGGGATTGCCCTGCAAACTACTTGACCATCTCATTTCAGGAGTAAAACCGTAGACACACACTCCACATCATTGATTTCTCCTCTATTGGGAAGCAAGCCTACAGGCCCTGGTCATCTGCTACTGCCTCTAGAGGGATGATGCTGGTGTCAGCATAGGTGACAGTTTTAAAAGGAGAGCCCTGGACCAGGAACCTGATTCTTCACTTACTCTGGTGTAAGTTCATCTGTTGTAAATTGGAGTAATTGGGAGGAGAATTGCACCCAGTGCTTCTCAGGTTTTAATTTATTTGCCTTTCCACTATAGTTCTCTCAGAAACTTCACACAAACAAAGGAAATATTCCATTTAATAGGGACAGTCTCCTTTGTGTGCACTGTGATGCAGAGAAGCTGAAAACAGTCTCCTTTGTGTGCACCTGCAGTTCTACCATATTTCCAAACTAATGTTGTAACTGAATTATCTACAGGTCAAGATGATATATAGTTTACTGAAAGACAGAGATACCTTACTTTTGCATGCAGTATTTATGGTTGGATCAGTGAATAGGATGTAGTATGGCAAAACCACTACTTATATCCAAAAGTAAGTACTTGTAATGAGGCCAGATGCATGTTTCATAAAGTCAAGAAAAGGGTTTTTTTGGTTAGCAATGCGTGTCACTATTAGAGCTAGGGGAATCCTGCTCAATTTGTTTATATAAAACTACTAGTAGCTGAGAGACTGTGTTGTCACATCGGTGTGACAGTAGGGCCAAGGAATGCACCATCTGTACAGTGTTGTTCATAAACCAATGAAACTGATTCCTGCAAATTAGCTGTAGAGTAAAGGTGGTGATTGGCTGAGTTGCCTCTGATATCATAATGGTTTAGAACTCTCAGCATGGCAAAGATAGTTGACTTACTGTGGCTGTAATTCATAAAGCCAAAATGCAAAATGGCTGAGAACTTAAAAATTGGATGGTAACAAATCCCTGTGATGATTAACCTGGTGATATTCTGAACAAAAAAGAGCTGTCAGTCACACTGACTCAGACATTCTAGGCTTCAGAGTGACAATCCTAGAATCTAAATATACTGAGTTTTGGTTTTAAATATATCCATATTAAGCAAATTATATGCCTATCTACAGAACTGTTTTTGCTCTCTGTTACAATAATTACTGGATAAAATTCCATGGTCAGTGTTATATAGGACACGAGACTAGATGATTCTGACCGTCCCTTCTGGCCTTAAAAATCTACAAGACAGATCATCAGGTAGTGTGAATCAGATATCAACATGGGAACTACATTGATTTACCCCAGAGTAGGCTCTGACTCTATAAATCTGTGAAAAAGGAGGATAATTCATAAGCATATTTGTTCAATAACTCTTTAGAAAAAAAATCATATTTCCTCCAAAATAAGTAAAGGGGAATATTTGCCAGATAAGTTATCCATCCATCTCTGGTCACCTTCTGGAATAGTCTGATGGCATTCCTAGGACAGGTCACTTACTTGTCATATGGTCTTCCCCAAGAGAAAAACATTTATGTCACCTATATAATTACCACAACTAATATTAATGACAAAGCAAGTTATACACTATAGTTCAGCATTCCAGAAGTGGCCTCATGATTGCCAGGCTAAAAGAATTAGCCCAGAAAGCTTTGCTGACTGAATTTGGATATTTTAAAAGCTTTATGTTATTCTTCAACTCACCAATCCTTTCAGCTTTCATGAAGTGTGTGTTACTAGCGGTCTGATCACACAGACGTGGCTCAAGGGGCTATTCATGTGAGTGAGGATTACAGGAGCAGGCCTATATTGCACATGGATAATAATTGAAGACTTTAACCCCATTTAAGTCACACTTCAATCATTCTAACAGCTTTGCATGCAGAGAAAGCTCATTCTTTCCCCAAAATGAGCTGCTCTCTCTTCAGCTCTCATTCTGTCAAACCTGGCTGCTGCTGTACCCTTGCTGGTCAGAGATTTGCTAATATATTGGCTCAAAAGCACAGATTTCATGTTATATTTGCCTTCTCATTTGTCTTTCCCCCAAGTTGCATCTCCTCTGAGGAAAAAATTCATGGTTTCTGCTAATTACTGTGGTTGTAATATTGGACCCAGAATGGTGGTGGAATAGGCTGAGCGTGTCAACGACTATAAGACAAGATGCTGTTTGGCTGGGTTAAGTGATACATCTATAATCATTTGTTGTTTAGAGGACAGCTACTCAGCTTAGCAAGGTTCATAAATACCATGAGTTAAAACAAGACAGTCTCCCTCTCTCCCTTAAAAAGTGTTTTCTTCATTTGCTGTTTCTATACAGAACAAGTTCTGTGCACTTGGCCCTTGTGTTCAGGAGGAAGCCGTTAATTTTAAAGACGCTTTAGAAGAGAGTGGAAGCTTCTGTATTTATAAGGTGTGTAATATGAAGGCTCTGTGCCCATTTACAGAAAACCATGCTGCCTGTTTCCCAGGAGGGCCACTGGGGAGAATTGTGCTTCATTCAGACCAACTCTCCTGGGGCTACTTCATGGACACAGGCTGAGTGTGCAATCCATATGTAGAGGACAGGGGATCGTGGCCCTACCTACAGCTCATCCCCTTTTACTCCCCAAGAGGGACAGACGCATGCAGTGCAGAGATCTGTATCATCATTTTTCTAAACCTGTAGCAAGAAGTCAGGCAGAAGCAAAAGCAGCTTTGGGGATGCTGCTGTTCTCTTTACTCCAAAACAGAGTTCCTTCTTCAGTGTCAGTTCTTTCTCTCTCTCTTTTTATTTTAAACATTGTTCCATGACATTAAGGTCCATCTCTAGTTAGTAAAACCTAACTGTTTAAATAGCTCCCTGGATTGACAATATGTTTTTGTTATTTCATGAATATGTTTTTCCTCACACAAAGGCCATCATGCACTGAATGACTTTGTTTTAGGGAAAAGAGCAAAACATGAAAGAACAAAATGGAGACTATCCATGAGCTAGTACAATGAATCTGGGTCACTCTGTAATGGCTATCATAAAGAAACTGCTCTCCAAATTAGAGGGCTCAGTTGGACAGATTGAGCTTTCTTACATTTAAAGCTCCAGTATACAGGAAACTAGACCATGACAACTTCCAATATATAGGCACATACACCACAACTTTTAGTTGAAGGCCACCTCTGCTAGGCAATTCATTTTTGTTGGTGGCTTTGGTAATTGATTGACAGGTTTAATTGTATATTGTATTTTTGTTTTTTAAATCTAAGGCAGGTTTTCCACTCCTCACATGCCCACTAATTCACTGAAAATTGTTATTCTTGTAATGGCAGTAATATACCAACTTTGATCCTTCAGAAGTGTGAAAGATTTTTTTGCCATCGTTTAGAAGGATTTAGTCAGAGCCTCACTGCATTGAGTAGTGAAGGCAGAATAGAGCATTTGTCCAGTGATCAAATCTGTCTCCACACTGACCGAAAGTGCATTTGAATCTTTCACACGGAGGAAGGCACATTTTTACAAATTCACACTTCCACTGAAACTATGCATCAAAATTTGCAATGTGGATTTTTCAGTTCTAAAAATGCCTTGTACATATTTTCCAATTAGAAAGACCGTTCACTGAAAAATCCAAGAATAAAGAGTTTTCTCAAACAACAACAGCTTTCTTGCTGCTAAACAAAGAAGTCCTGACTGCTTTGCTCAGGGCAAACAGAAATTTACCTCATCACGACTTAGCATGGAATCTTCTTGGTAATTCTAACCGAAGTCAGGAGATGTCTGCAGCAAATAAACGTCTAGCTGACTAATAATCATAAAGCATTAGTGCCATAAGTCAATACCCAACTCGCACAACCATATCCTCTTACCTCACATGTGAACAGATAGGATGACTTAGCAGAGTGGAAAAAATACAGCTGCAAAGTCAGCAGAGTCTGTTCTTGGGTTTGCATTTATAACAAGGAAATAAAATAAATTAATAGTCAGAAAATAAACTGCCCAGATTAGGGGCTCTACAGCACCGGGTATAGAACACTGCCTTTGGAAAGGCTTGTACACAGCTTTGGCCTTGTATGGCAAACAGATAATTTAGAAAACTTCTCCTGAGCATCTCTGGAAGGGAAGGGGAAAACTGAGCTGGAGTTAACTCCTTCATTGAGGTTCAGTGAGTCCCCCTCTCCTTATTGCAGCTCACCACAGTGGGTTGTGAAATCCTATAAACCTGACATGACTTTTTAGCTGATTATTGTGCATCTACTGCAGCCTGAATCTGATGGATGTGGTCTCATCATCATTAAATTGGATTATTAGCAAGTTAAAAAAAAAAACCTAGCATCTCAGAGGCCCATTATTTTTCCACAGAAGCAGAAGGCAGTCATTGTTCAGAAAGCTTACAGCACTAAAGTTGTGGTTAGACAGTTACTGGATGACTAGTCAAAGTCCCAATTGTTTGCATCTAAGGACGTTTTTTTTTCCTTTATGAAACTACTCTGGCATTTATCGTAGCTAAAATACTCACAATTTTGCCTCAGTAAATTCCTTTTATTTGCCTCTAATTAGGGTAGCTCATAGGTTGAACTGAGGTGCTTAACATAGTATGCAACCACCTCAGACTGAATTTCAGGAGTCTGTCTTAACATGGGAATAATTCAGGACTTGTAAAGCGAGACATAAATAAATAATAATAAATCAAGTTCAGTTAAATGAATTATTCTTGCAGCAGAATAGCCATGCATGTGTGTGTCATTGGAGAGACTGGAGAAGTCAACCAGTTGGCTCTGGGGAGAATGAAGAAGTGGAAAGCATAAGGTAGCTCCCATTGATCATTCTGGCCAAAGATTGGATCTGATCGACGCTGCAGTAAGCAGACAATACAAATATAATATCTTACAACCAGAAGGAATATTTTTGTAGTTAAAAACTTAAAAGAGTAAGAGCAGTAAGTAGTTTAGCAATGGAAAAACCCGATGCTTGTAAAAAAAGTTTGTAATGTTAGGTTTATGAATCCTCAGGTAGCTGTCGGTTCTCTACCTACAATATATGTTTCTGAGGGGGAAAAGGGCATTTAAGGCCAATGGAAGGTACTGGAATAATAGCCCTGGAAACTGAAGGTCTTTTTAAAAATTCAATAAACCTATCTGAAGTGAGGAGGGTGAAGATTCATGCAGCCCCCTTCTTGCCAGCTCTGTTGGTGGGAGCTGGCACAGCCCAAAACTGGGGAGTAACAGCCCAGGAAAAAGTGGGCCTAAGCTAGCTAGAAGCTGCATTGATTCATCACTTGTCCTGGGGAGCCTCTGCCAGTAGGGTTCCCATGGAACCCCAGCTGTAAACTAGAGCCGTTCTTCCCCAAGAGAAGAGTGGGGGAAACAGTGGCTTGATTTTATATCATTTTGCTATGGAGATGCTGCTTTACTGCACATGGTTATATGTCAATTTGCTACAGGAAAATTGGGCTTTGCATTAAAAAAAAAACTATTTCACTTGTAGTTGTAGAAGCATGTTGTCAGCTATTGCTATTTTAATGGAGGGAGTATGGTCCAGTCAGTAGTCAGGGCAGCAGCGTAGGAGCCAGATCCATAGAGGGGCATGTTCCTGCTCTGACACGGCCTTCCCGTGTGACCTTGGGCATGTCACCAAGGCCCAGATGCACAAAGGGACTTAGGTGTTGTGATGCTGAGCATCATGGTGCCTAACTTTTAGGTGCTTAGAGGAAACCATTGTGACCCAGAAAGACTGAGTTAGGCACCAAAGTTCCCTATCCAATGAATGGGGAGAGAGAGGCACCTTGGAATGTGATCCACAAAAGCAGCATGCTAGGTGGGGAGCCATCTAGTTTAGCCAATGGGAGATGCCAAGAAGAGGGGTCTATGCTAAGCCCCGCCCCTCTCTCTAAAATAATCCATGAACCGGGGGACGATAGGTGCTCCTCTGCCCAGCGCACATGTGGGGCCCAAGCTGGGAAGCATGCTCAGTGGCCACTGAGGTCTACACAAAGCAACCAAGAGGCCTTCTCCTATAACCTATAGCCCAGTGGTTTGAGCATTCACCCAGACATGTGAGATCACTGGTTCAAGTCCCCCCCCCTCCGCTTGATGAGGGAAAAGGAGCTGCGTTGGGATTTGCGGTCGCTCAGTGAGTGCCTTAACTACTGGGCTACAGAGTCCTTCTAACTCTGGCCCCATAAATATTTAATTAAATTGGAACAGTTTCAGCGGGGAGGATTGAGGGAGCCCCACATCAGAATGGTCCAGTGGTTAGAGGATTCACTTGAGAAGTGGCAGATCCCTGTTCAAATCCCTTCTCCTCACTGGGCAGAGAGGGGGGACTTAAATGGAGGGTCTCCCACATCCTGTGTGAGAGCCCTAACCATTGGACTACAGCTTATAAGGGAGTCCTCCCTGCCCCAGCTACTTTGTGTGGTGTTAGGCAGCTTCTGAGCACACCTACTGGCTGAGGGCATACATGTGAATTAGGTGGGTGAGTGCCTGTCTTCCCCCAGCTCACGATTCGTGCAAAGACTCAAGTAGGAAATAGGTGCCTGGGTTTGTAGAGTGAACATGCCCAGAGGCAGGAACAGAGACACCTAGGAAACCGACTGTAAAATCTTAGGTGCTGACCAACGTGGCAGCTGGGCAGGAGTTTGGTGGATGCCTGGGGTTGGGCTTTAGGGACTTATACCTGCTATTTAGGCACCTATATCTTTGTGGATCTTGGGCTTAGCTTCCCTTTGCCTCAATTCTCCATCTGTAAACAAAAACAAACGTCTTCCCTGCCTCACAGGGGTTTTGAGAAGACAAACACATTAGAGATGTTTTCGGTGCTCAAATACTATGGTAATGGGAGTGATACAAGTACCTAAAATAGATATTGCAAGTCTCACAATAAATGCTGTTTTTCTTAAGGCCCCAAAATTGCTGGAATTTTCTGAATATTGGAGAATCTCAGCTTTCATTAAAAAACATGATAAGTTTCTAGCTTTTATAGTTGGAGAGTGAAGAATGAAAATGTTACTCAAGTGCCATCTGAAGGCTTAAAAAGCCACAAGCCAAATACATTTTGTATTCTTTCTAAGATTAAAAAAATATCTTACAATTCTTAAGCCACACTGACCATTTGGAATCTTGACTCCTGATTTAAAAAACAAAACAAAAAAGCAATCCAAAAAAACCATTTGGGGTTCACTATTCTGGAAATAGGAGGAAAGTAGGATTTCAGTGTGGAGCCAGAGCTAAGCAGCGGAACAGTACTGATTCCTGTGAATCTAAATATTACCCCATCTCACTCTAATGCAGCTGAGCATCAGATGCACTTGGCTGCCCCCTGTTATGGCAAGTGGCAATGGCCCTATTATGCCTCTTGGTTCCATTGTTTTATACTTTTATATGGTGTTGGAATGAGGCTTGCTTTGCTCACTGAAATGTCCGTCCTTCCCTGCTGGGGTGAAGGTTGGATAATCTGCTGTTGCTCCCGCCTGGCACAGTTTTGTTAAAGGAAAAGTGCAGGGGAATAAGACCTGCCTGAATGAATAAATCACTTCTTAAAATGGTTCTTATCCATTAAAAACTGTGACTAATAATTAAACATGAAGCAGCCATATTGCCATCTTGGGGATGTCTGTCAGGACAGGCCCATACTCTTTGGAGCCACCAGCTGTGAACAGCAGGCTGCACTTCTGAATGCTCATAGAACAGCAGGCTCCTATCTTTCTGTCCTGATAGACATTATCAAGCTGCATTTCCTGTTACTGATACAGAGGTTATCAAGCTGTGTTTCCTGTTGCAGTTATTATTAAAATGGCAGCCCCCCCTGGGATTACACAGCTGCCCCTTTCATATCAGTGACGAGTCTGAACAATTTTCAGGTGTTTTTAAATACTGCTTTGAAATGCCCTCTTTTATCTTTCATTTTATGACTAGGTCAACATTTCTATAGCCACATAAGACAACTGCAGTTTTCTTTTGCTCATCTATAGTCTCTCTGTGCAACCTTTGCAGGTCATGCTCAGAATTATTATTATAAAGAATTATGTATATTGTGGCAGCACATAGGGGCCTCACAATCATGGAGCAGGACCCCTTTGCGCTAGGCACTGTACAAAAACATAAGAAGAAAAAACCCACTACAGTCTTCTCCCCCAAAGAGTTTACATTCTAAGCCCTGACCTACACTACAAACGTATGTTGGTATAACTACATCGCTCAGGGATGTGGAAAATCCACACCCCTGAGTGATGCAGTTATATCAACTGAACTCTTGGTGCAGACAGTGCTGATGTTGATGGGAGGACTTCTCCTGTAGACACAGCTCCCACTTTTCGGGGGGTGGAGTACCTAAGCTGATGGGAGAAGCTCTGCCGTCAGGATACGTAGTGTCTTCACTAAGTGTAGACAAGCCTTTAGTAATGCTTTGGTTATCTGTGAAAGAGCGGGAAATGTTTGGTTATGGACTAAGGGCCAATTTTTAAAAGGTATTTAGGTACCTAAGATACAGATAGGCACCTATTGGGATTTAAAAAACAAAACAAAACCACACATACCCAACAATACATAGGTCCCTAATTGAAATCACGGGGAATTAGTGGGGTTTTCAGAAGTGCATAGACACGTAACTCCCATTGATTTCACTGGAAATTAGTACCTATCTGTTTTTAATGGGCACTTAATGTTGACAAACAGCACTTTTCATGGAAAACTCTTCAGCTCAAAGCTCTTGATCAGCTCTACTAAATACGTTTGAAAGTCTGCCCCGATTCAGCAAAGAATTTAAAATATATAGAGATATATACCTATCTCACAGAACTAGAAGGGACCCTGAAAGGTCATTGAGTCCAGCCCCCTGCCTTCACTAGCAGGACCAAGTACTGATTTTTCCCCAGATCCCTAAGTAGCCCCTTCAAGGGCTGAACTCACAATGCTGGTTTTAGCAGGCCAATGCTCAAACCACTGAGCTATCCCTCCCCCTTAAAATATACATGTTTAAATCCCAGAGACACACACTTAAAACCTTTTCTTAACAGGAATACACAACTTTAGGCACATGTTTATGTGCTTTATTAAACGAGGGTCCAAGATGGGACATCTAACTGCCCCTGTGTTTTAGATGCATGCAACTGTAAGTGGACCAGGGGGTTAGTTGTGTGGTCAGGTTCAGGACTGAGTGCATCCTTGTGGTGCAGCCACATTGCTATAGTCTAACCAGCTTCACACTCACTCATCCAAGATGAAGTATCCTCAAACTCTGGACTTTCTGTCCTTGAGTCCTCCACCACCAGCTGCATCCACACCTTCCTCTTCCTACACCCCTCCTCCTCCTCTCTCTTCCACCACAATAAATGTGTGTGTGTGAGCATCTCTGTATAAGTTATGAGTATTTCCACTCTTATCTCCACCACCTTCTCTCATCCCAACTGAAGAAAATTTTCAAAGATTGTTGCTACCCCAGCAAATTTTTGTACAAAAATGGTGATTTGTGCTAACCCTCCCCCTGAGTCACCACAGAAAAAAAATATTTCATGAGGGGAAATTCACCAAATCTTTATCTGAGATGTAATGGCCATCTACTTGATTTTTGCACTTCTCCATGAGATTTTTCCCTGGGGATGTTTTGTACTTTTCAGAAACTCATTGTTTACCTCTCCTGATGTGGTTTTTGACATATAGCAGCCTCTCTCAGATCTGTGTCTTCATAAGTGTCTGTGCCATAGCATGATGTGGTTTTGGTGGCAAGTTGATTCTGGAAAAGTGGAGATTTTCATAATTAAAATTCTTAAGTGAATAGAAACTGGCATTCAAACGGTTTCCTCTCTCCTTCTTCTCTTTTATATGCTGTAAAATTCTGAGCCATTGATTGACATATAACACACACCCAATGACTTCAAAACTGAGTTGGGCCTGAATTAGAGTACCAGCTGTGAGCAGTCTAAGCGCTCTGATGGGCCCAATCTTGTTTTCAGTGAAGTCTGTGGCAGAACCTACATTTACTACAAGAAGAGCAAGGTTGGGTTGTAGGCCTATAAAGTGGGGAAGCAGAAGATTGGATCTGAGCACCCTCTCCCAAGCTTCAGGAAAGGACAGAGACAGAAACTGATCTGAACTTTTATGGCCTGGTTTTATTTGCGCTCTGCTTCATTGGGAGTTCTGTATGTGGAATTACATTACACTGGCTTTACTGCATGCATGGTCCTCTAGTGACTGGCCGAGCCATGATAAAGCCTGTCATCCAGCAACTAATGGCAACTAACTCCTTTAGCTCAAATGGTAGGTAGGCCCTAGTGCTTTTGGAATTGAAGGTCTCAGGTTTGTTCTCTTTGACAACCATGAAATCTGTAGGTACTACATGCAGCTGCGGTTCATTACAGAACAATGGCAGGATGGGACTTATGGGATATGCTGAGCATGTAAATTATGTTGGAAAAGCTGCAACATTTAGAGAAAAGACACCTGAAAAAATACTGTGATGGAGTTCACTCACCAAAGCAGCACCTCCTGCCTGCCAGATTAGTTCTCTCAGCTGGCATGTCCCCTCTTTCACCTTCGTCTCCGCTTGCAGACCCGCCTCAGTCCAGGAACCGCAGTGTCCTTCACTACTCAGCCCTCCGGCCGTGCCATCATCTGTATTTTCTTCATCCTGTGGGGAGAAGTATCTCCCAGTTCTATAGTCTGGCCACTTCCCCAGTAGTGAGTAAGGGGGACCCAGGCCCACCCACTACTCTGGGCCTCCTGCTGCCCTCTCCTTAACTTCTCCACCAGTGCTCCTTCAATTCCCTGGGCCATTTCCCCATGGCCCCAGCACCTTCTTTGCCCTCTTCTCAGGACCTCCAACCAGCATGTCCCAGCAGCCAGCCAGGTGCTCTCTCTTGTGTCCCACAGTTCCTGCCAGCAACTGCTCTGTCCAAGGTGCTACCTTCCTGCAGCCAGATAGGAACACAGTCCTCTCTCTTGGGGCTCCCTGCAGCAACTGACCCTGCTCTGCCTTGCAGCTTCCTTTTATGTGAGTCTGCTGGACTTGGATTGGCTGCTTTGTGCAGCCTCTCTCTGATTGGTTGCTCCCTGCACAGCCTCCCTAGGCTGCTTTTAACCCCTGTGAACACCCATCACAGATACTAACTGACATTTTTATTTCCATCTTTAGGAAGAATAATTATTACTGAATTGCTGCCAGTTACAGTTAAACACAAGTTAATATTTTAATCAATGTTGCTCTATTCATTCCTCCAGCACATCCAGCTCACCATTTACTGAGATTATTCTGAAGTTTTAGCACCCAGTAGACACTGTTAATTTATGGAAAGATTTCTTCCCCCTCAACTGTAATCCTCCTTTTCTCTTATCGGTGATGGTTATTGTAATGCATTTTGCATTGTCTTATTTTTAATAATAAGTGAACATACAATCACTTATAAATGTCTTGAATCAAAACTTTTACCAAACTGCACTCCGGCAATTATGCAAATAAGTGGACTGAATGATTTTAGCATCCCCAAATTATCATACTGTATTTAAGAATAAATAAAAAGTTATAATGGATTTTAAATATTTATGATAAGTTGTTTATCATGCAAATCAGCACAGTATCTATTTGGTGGCATTATGTTCTCTAATCATTTTTCTTGGTATAGAGTATGCTGTTCTGACTAAGACTCTGGGCCAGATCCTCAGCAGGAGTAAATCAGTGTAGCCCACTGACTTCAATGGAGCTCTGTGGATTTATATCAGTAGAGAATCTGGCCATCTGTTTTGGATAGCTGCCTTTTGCATAAAAGCTATCACATACTGTGAGTAGTCCTCACAGAGATCTGGACTTCACTGAATGTCTTTTCATTGAGATTCATTGTGTTTTCACTTGCATTTTGTCTGGCTTTATTCAGTGATGATTTAGAGTTCTGCACCTCTCTAACCTATGATTTATGGACCAAATTTAGGCCTTTGCTCAGTCAGTCCCTGGAATCTGATAGCCTTTCTTCAGCAACCACTGTTCCGTACCCTACCCTCCTCTTCCTATACCCAGATATGGAAAATAGTCACATGACAGATACCAGAAGGACTCAACTTCTTACATGCAACTAATGCATGGCAGGGTCCGGAACCATGTCTTTAATGGCTGTGTAAAGGAATAATATGTATGGGGATACACACAAGTGTTAACGCACAATGATCAGGGACATCCATCCACTGGCTTCAATGGCATTTTGTCCAGGCCCTCAGAGCCTGGCTTAACACCACCCAAACAGTTGATCAGCCTTAAGGGAAACAGGATTGGAGCAAATACTGGAGAAGACATTCCCTCCAGGTCAGAAGGCATTTTCAGGTTCTGAATCTTGATAGTTGCCATATGCTCTTTTGCTGGCACCTTTAATTGTTAGACATGTTCATGGCCCAATGGTGTAAACAGAGTTTGTTCCATCGAGAGTGAATGGAGCTAAAGTCTGCTGTGACCAGTTTCAAAAGTTCACATACAGTGGGGCAGGGGGAGGTTAATAATACCTACCAATCTGAAGTGGTCTCAAGTTGCACACTCTAAATTAGTGGCCATTTTTGAAATTTCTGGCCAAATCAATTTGCCCAAGGCCACAGAGAAAGTCACTGATACATCCAGAAATAAATGTCAGGTCTGCTAATGGCACGTTTGAGACTTAACCACAAGAGACACCCTTCTTCCATCCAATGAGCTCAGGCAACACAATTAGAGGGTGTTTCAAATAAAATAAATAAGAACGGCCATAGTGGGTCAGACCAAAGGTCCATCCAGCCCAGTATCCTGTCTACCGACAGTGGCCAATTCCAGAGGGAATGAACCTAGCAGGTAATGATCTCTCCTCTGCTACCCATCTCCACCCTCTGACAAACAGAGGCTAGGGATACCATTCCTTACCCATCCTGGCTAATAGCCATTTATGGACTTAACCTCTATGAATGTATCTAGTTCTCTTTTAAACCCTGTTATAGTCCTAGCCTTCACAGCCTCCTCAGGCAAGGAGTTCCATGGGTTGACTGTGCACTGTGTGAAGAAAAGCTTCCTTTTATTTGTTTTAAACCTGCTGCCCATTAATTTCATTTGGTGGCCCCTAGTTCTTATATTATGGGAACAAGTAAATAATTTTTCCTTATTCACTTTCTCCACAGCGCTCATGATTTTATAGACCTCTATCATATCCCCCCTTAGTCTCCTCTTACTTTGCCTTTGCTACCAATTAGAGGCCTTCTATTTACCCAGTAAAGAAGGAGCTGGATCCCACCCCCCACACTTTTGGCAATTTTTCTGCCTCACAGAGCGTGTGTTTTGGGTTCTGTCACCTTGATGCATGCATACTGGTTCCCTGGTGCCTTCTCCTGGCATGGGCATGCAGAGTGCATGTAGGCAATGCTTCCTCTTATTCTACAAATGCAGCTCATGCATTCAAAACAGATTTAGCCAGCAGTGGCTCTTAATAAGCAGCCTCATATGCCTATGAACCTCAAGTTTTTCTTCCACACTGCAGCATTCAAATTGTTCCAATGCCCAGAGAGCTGATAATTGCTTTTTCTCTAAGGGCCTGATTCAAAGTCCATTGAACCCATGGAACGTCTCCCATTGACTTGAGTGGTCTTTGGATCAGGCCCTAATACATCAGTGTTTTTCTAGGGAACACCAAGAGATAAATACCCACCTGTCTTTCTCTCATCTTTGGTGCTGTCTCTATATCTTAATTTACTGTGGACATTTTAACGCCTTATCTTCATTCTCCAAGTTGATTAACGGTTCCTCCCTCTGGGAACAAAACACGCAGTGGCAGAATCATTAACAAAATGTCCCTGAAGCAGAAACTGCAAAATCAATTAATTAGCACAAGCAAACCCTGACCCCTGTTGATACAGCTGTAAAGGGTTCCTAAGCCCCTGATTGTTATATAATTTGGCTCAGTCCCATGCTGAGGATGGTTGGGCCCTGCTGTGTTCTAATACTGAGGGGACCCATTCCTACACTGTGACACAGAGCTCCCCAGAAGTGGGGCATTGAGGAGACAATGCAATGAACTCCTTATGCCTCCCTAAGCAGCCCTACTGACAACCTGATCCTCTCTCAGCCCATAGAGGTTCCTAGAGCTGGTTTTATTTTGAGATGTTTAAGGTCACCTTTTGTTTTAAATTATTTTGCAGCACTATGACTGCCATAGTGGTGTGGGGGATACTTTATGAAGAAAATTATTGGGCTGAACACTAAGGTCCCGAGGCTGACAAAACTCCCACTGAAATCAATGGGGGTTTGCCTGAGTAAGGGCCTGGTGGAAATTCCACTGAAGTCAGTGGAATGACTCCCATTAGCTTCCATAAGCTATGCATCTGGCCCTAACAGCTGTGAGTTTTCCCACTCCTCTTCTGCTTGGTAATTTCTCATTTGTCTGAAAACATGTGGACAAGATAGGATATGAAGTAAGACACTCACCGCTCCAGGCCAATGGGGGCTGTGGGAAGAGGCGGCCAGCACATCCCTCAGCCCGTGCCGCTTCCTGCAGCTCCCATTGGCCGAGATCGGCGAACCGTGGCCACTGGGAGCTGCAGGTGGCTGAACCTGCAGACGCGGCAGGTAAATAAACTGGCAGGGCCTGCCAGGGGCTTACCCTGAACAAGAGGTGCCCCTAGTTTGGGAACCACTGATTTAGTGGCATACTTGTCCTAGAAGGGTAAAGAACATAGGGTCTGACCAAGATTATCTTGAGATAGGAATTCTGTATTAAGGACACCTCAGTTAAGAATACATCCTCAACGAGGGCTTAGACTTTTGTAAAGGACTCCTGTATAAGGATGGCTCCATTTAAATGTATTTGTCAGAAACGCGCCAGTGAAGGCCTCAGTTAAGAACTTCCATATTAGAATGATTCAGTCAAGGATAGCTTGGGCCCAATTCTCAGCTGTGCCGAGGGTAAGCTTGTTGCAGCTGAGTGGAGGCAGAGAGAGAAAGGTGGTTCTAAACTACATTCCTCCTCCCCTAATCTTTGGCCTCTGGAGGTGACCCCCAGTGAAATTTAGGTGTGTTTTAAAGGATACAGGGAGCCGTGGATGAGGCAAAATGCTGTGTACTCTGCCCTGCCCCTGGAACACCCCATTCCTGCTACAGACATGCCCCCAGATCAATCAGTGTGCTGGAGACAAATGGCTTAGAGACAGCTGCACTACGTCAGCTTTGCAACACCCCAGGATGTTTGCACCAAACAAGGATTCTCCTGTTGCATGGCAAGACTTCAGCTGCCCCCCTAGGACAGCTTCTATCTTCTTTTTCACTGTTTAAAGTAAAAACCACGTGCCATGGAATTATACATGCAAAAGCTAACATTACTGCAACATTAAGATTGAGAAATCCACAGCACAAAAGACAGGAAATTCAAAATGTCAGGCTTGATTCATTCAAATTGCACAAATAGACTACATTCTATTGTTTTCCCCCCTTTGTGAAATGTAAACTTTAACACATTAATGTTTATAACTTTATTTTCAAGACGCTATCTATGATTTTGCACCTGCAATGAACTGTGGATGCAAATAGGAGACAAGAGAAGAAAAAAACCTAGGTAGTTGGGTGCCTAGTTGCTAATGGTTTCCATCACACCTCATACGCAGGCAGACTAATGGACACACATTGCACCTTTGGAAAGAGAGAGGCCAAGGCCCAGTCAAAACATTGTGCCTATCTTAAGCTATTGATAACTACAGTGTGACTTGGACTACAGACCTCCTCGTAAACTACTCGGGTGGTGGGTCCAGGTGTAAAGGTGTAAGCAAGTTTCCTCACCTCAGAGCAGATGGGCAGGGAAGATCCAGAAGCGAGGAAAAGCCGGGGGAGGGTCAGCAGAACATTGGCGCCACGCCCCAATGTGCCTTCCAGCACGGCTAAGCTGAGGCAGGAGGATGTTGTAATTTGTTGCTGCTATAGGCCAGCAGCAAATTACTAACCCCTGCCCATGGAGAAATGTGGAATTGTGACTCACAAGTATGTTTCTGCAGCGTTGCTGTGGCCATGATGGTCCTAGGATATTAGAGAGACAAAAGATGGGTGAGGTAATATCTGTCTCTCTCACCAACAGCAAGCTCCCTACTCTCTAGGGGCTTCAGGGCCACAGGGCTTATAGTATAAAATTCACGTTTGCTCTAGATTTACGCCATGGTGATTGCAAATAGAATTTGGCCAAAAATAAGGCAGAGTCTCTGAGGACCCCGTCTCATTCACTGCATATCTTTGGCCATCCAACAGTGAATGAGGCAATCTGCATATTAAAATAGGCAGAGGTCCCATGGGAAAAATAGAATATGGTTATTTAATTAGATATTGTACCATAATTTATGTATAAGGGGGCAGACTTAAGGATCTCCAGGCAATCTTCATTTTGGCATTTCCTGAATTCTAAATGCCTTATATCTCAGTCTTCCTTAAAAATAGGGTTTCTTTTGGCCTGCATTTCTTCACTGTTTTTCCAGAAAAAGATAACCCTACTGAAATGTGTCATGCAGAATATGCTGGACGATGGCAGAATGCTTCAACATAGAGGTGTCTACTCAATTAGGCAACCTTAGCTACAGATATTGCTATGTGCTCTACCTACAATGATTGCATAAAGCACCCTGAGGGTTGTGAAAGCTGAGATATAAACCAAGAAAAGATTATCTACCTAAGGTACTGCTGTCTAGGTATGGGTGTGTCCTCCATTAGTCTAGGGTCTGAGCACCTAAGTCTTTAATGTATTTAGCCTCAAGAACTCTTGAGGTAGGGAAGTGCTATTATGCCCATTTTACAGATAGGGAATGGAAGCATAGAGAGCTAAGGCCCAGATTTGTAGAGGTATTTAGGGATTGTTCCGCTCAGCATTGCAAGGCCTAAGTGCTTTAGGTCATGTCTACCCTACAAAATTATGTCAACCTAACTTACGTCAGCATACGACCATCACAGTTATTAAATCACTTGTGTGTGTGTACACTTAGCTCTTTGTGTCAGCGGTGCACATCTTCATGAGGAGCGCTTGTATCAATCGTATTGTCTGTGTGGGGCCTTGTGGGATGGCTCCTGGAAGCCAGTAGCAGTCAACATAAGCAATGCAGTGTCTTCACTGACAGTCCATCAACCTAATTACATTGATTATGCCACTCAGGGAGGTGTTACTAAATCGGTGTGGAGAGGCACGAATGTCTGCAGGAGACAAATTTAAGTGAAGACACTTCCATAGCTAGGTTGATGCAAGGCAGCTTATGTTGACCTAACCCTGTAGCGTAGCCTAAGCCCTAGATGCCTAAGTCTCATTTTCAGCAGTGACTTAGGCACTTAAGTCCATTAACTTTAATGTGACTTAGGCTGCTCTGTGCCTAAATCACTTCCAAACCCAAATCTTTTAGGCCTTGCAATGGTGAGTAAAAATCTAGGCCTGAGTGACTTGCTCAAGATCGAATAGAAAGCTTATGACAGAGCAGGGAGTTGGGTTTTCCCAGGTCCCAAGCTAACACCCTTCCCACTAGACCATTCTTCCCCTCTCACTCCAACTCCAGTTACTGCTATGGAGCCCAATTATTTCATCTGAAAATCTTCCTGGTGTGTCACTGTTAAAAGTAATTTAATTCAGTGAACCCAGTACAGGAAGTGCCAGTTCTTTTGTGCCTCCGTGATTATAAGTAGCTATGGAGAGAAGTAGGAACACGTAACCATTTGGCAAAAAATACCTGCAGCAAACAAAAAAGCTCCTGGCCTGGGGCTCAGAGCTTCACCCATCAGTCTCTGAACATTAAGTCTAGTAGCAGATGGCGCTCTATCCCTCTCAAAGACTAAGTGGGTGCTCATTGTGCTAGCACCAGCCAATTTTGAAAATGCAATGAATCACCTTAGCTGGGAAAGGACACTGTAAATACCAGATAATCATCATAATGTAGCTATTATGAAAATCACCTATAGCAAAAGAAAGTCACCTATAGCAAAAGAAATTGCCTTGATGGTTGTTAAGACATTTGGGACTCTTTTCTATGGACAAAGCAATTGGGAACCTGCCTTCACAAACTAAATTATTGATAGGTATTTTACAGCTAAAGACAGATAGCTAGATGATTAGATTTAAAGTCATGAACTAAATTCATGGGACTTCTCAAAATCCGGTCCTACTTTTTTGCAGCTAATGTACTTGTTCTGGGTACTCTGATAAACAAATAACATACTGCCTGGCTCGGTGATTTTTTTTTTCTGGGGGGCTGAGGGAGAAAGACATCATTTTGATTATTTTGTTGTTACTTTAAATATCATTTTATATTTCTTTGCTTGCTCTTTGGCAAAATCGGACCATGCATTTCATGAACTGTTAAATGCTAATAATGTATTGCAGCTATCTGTTGTATTCACCCCTTCAATTCATTCAGGTACTTATAGGGAAAAAATAGATTAGAAATAAGTGATTAGAGGAAAAACACACTGCAGACACTGTTTCCCTGGGGACAGATTCTATACAACCCTTACATCAATGTACAATTTGGGAGAGGGGATAAATAGCCATCTTCACTTTCGTGTGGGCCATATGAAGGCCAGGCAGAATCGCTGCCTTTGCATAAGAGGCAGCTCCGCTTCTACTTGGCAGACAGTACGCAACACACCAACGGGGCCAGGGAAGAGGCAGGGCCTTTCCTTCTCCGCAGTCCAGTAGGGCTAAGCAGCTGCATGGCAGGGAGCAAGTTATCCTGCCCAAAGTGGTATAACAGCTGGTTATGGTGACCAGATGTCCTGATTGTATAGGGACAGTCCCGATTTTTGGGTCTTTTTCTTATATAGGCTCCTATTAACCCCCACCCGGTCCCGATTTTTGGGTCTTTTTCTTATATAGGCTCCTATTAACCCCCCCGTCCCTATTTTTTACATTTGCTGTCTGGTCACCCTACAGCTGATACACAGTCTCTGCTCACCTGGGTGTCCTGGGAGGTATTGTGCATCCCCGGTAGAACAGCCAGCAGCCTCCTCCTGTAGCCCTGCTGGATTCGTGCAGCTCTACGTCACCCCCAGCCGGGACTGTGCCTGAAGATACGTCTACACGACATACTTCTTCTGGCAGCATGCAGAATCTATACAGGGGTAGGCCCCTAGCGCAGGAGTAACAATGATGAGGCACTGCTTAGGCGAGTAGAGGAACGACAAGCCTGAAGGTTGTGGCTATGCACCTGCGTATATATCCTACACAGCTCTCTACGCACCCGAGCAGCGGCTCCCCATCGACTGCTATTATTTGCAGTGTAGTTTCTTGATGCCTCCCTTTGCCGGATTTTCACTAACGTGTAGCTATGCACGGCAGCTTTTCACTGCAGGGTGTAGCTACACCTCCCCTACATGCCACCAACACTGGGGTGTGGTGTGGAGATAGCTTGAGTTTCACAGTGGGGCCCCTAATGAGCTACTAACTCTACTCCTGCTCTCACCCGATCCGATGGTGTTTGACCAAAACCTGGTTACGTTCAAGTGGACACTTGTTTTATTTAATTGGCGTATCCTGAAACGGCCAACTTCCCTGACCTTTCTGTATTGCCTCACCTATCGCTAACTGGCGTCACACCCAGTCACTAAACGAGACATGGCCAAAGAGCAGCTGCATCGGTCATGAATGTAACTTTACCAAGCCCATCCCTTGAATGCTGACAGGTTTCCAAAGCAAGAGTTTTGATGTGGCTATAACATTACTTGAATTGCCATAGCATGTAGGAGCCCTAGGAATGGACCAAGAGCCCATTGTGCTAGGTGCTGTACAAACACAGAATGAAAAAGACGGTCCCCCTACCCCAAAGAGCTTACAACCGTACTATAAGCCAAGAGACAACAGATGGATACAGCCCCATGGGGAAGAACAAGGAAACAGTGAGACAATACTGGTCAGCCTGCTAGGCTGCGGTCTCAGCATGCCAGCAGCCTAATCCTTTTCAAGTTTTATTTGTAGGTGTAACGGCTCTGACTCACCACCACTGGCACCTCCTGCGGGTTGCTCCGGGAATTAGCTCACTCCAGCTCTGGAGCGCCCTCTATGGGTGGCGTCTTGCCCGTTGTCTGCTCTAATCTGCTGTTTCGGGACCCCTGTGTTGCTCCCCCACTCGGCGGTGTCACTACTTCCTTCTCACCCCCCTTCTGGGGGTCATGGCCGTCCTTTGGCTTGCACCCGCCGCAGGGACCAACCACAACCCAAAGTCTAGCTCCTCACTTCAGGGCAAGTTGCAGTCTATATCAGCCATGCTCCTCTGTGGCCAGGTGTAAGGAGGAAAGAGTGGGGGACCCAAGCCCGCTTGCTACTCTGGGTCCCAACCTAGGAACCCTATAGCGGCAGCCTTTCCACCCTCCTTCTCTCCCCTTGTCTGCCTATCGTCCCTGGGTCACTTCCCCTTGCACCTTCTTGGCCCTTTCTGACAGGATCCTGCAGCCCAGCAGGTAACAGGCCAGAGCTCACCCTCCGGTCCCCTGAGCCTGACCAGCACTGCTCTATCTCAGGTGCTATCCCTGAGAGCCAGTCCTCCTCCCTTGCTTGTCAGGGAGAGACTCCCCTCTGCTCTGCTGGGCAGCTCCTTATATCTGGGCTGCCCCAGCAGCTGCCTCCTAACAAGCCTCACCCTAATTAGCTGCAGGTTTCCACAGCCTCCCTGGCTGCTTCTGCCCCATCCCCTGCTGCAGTGGACCACTTGCACCACTACAGTAGGCAACATGGAAAAGGAGAGTTTTAAAGAGGGAATTGAAGTAGGATAAGGGTGTAGTGGATGTTTCAAGGCAGCTCCTCTCATGTGTGAGGGGCAGCATGGGAGAAAGCATCAAGGTGCTTCTTTGATAATTTAACAAGCAGGTGAGGGAGGCTGATTGGAGGCGGGAGTTGACATTTCAGCTGTGAGTGAGAGAGGATGGGTAGTTTGGGGATAGATCATGAAGGCTCTGAAAGTTAAGACAAGGAGTTTATGTTTGATGAGACTGGGGAAAAGGAGGCGAGAGTGGTAGGAGGAGAAGGGAAGGCAAGCCAAGAGAAGGGGGAAGTCCCATTGTATTTGGTCAATTTTCTGTTGGAAGAAATATATGAGATCTGGCGCAGAAAGAAAAGTGGAGGCAGGAGGAGGGGGGGGGAGAATTTGTAGAACAAGTCAGAAAGGCAGCTGGGAATGCAGGTGTGGAATTCAAGTACGTTGGTGAAGTAGAGTTGTTAAGTTAAGAAGATGGCAGAACTGGAACAGAAGAGCACATAGTTGAGGAAGTCAGCATGGTCACAGGATTTCCAGTAAAGAGACTCTGCAGCATGACAGCAGATGTTGGAGGTTTGCCAGAGCTGCGGGTCGGCAGGGAGGACTTGCAACAGGAGAAAGAGGAAAAAGTGTTAAGGGTGGAGGAGAGGGAAGCATGAAGAGAGTCAACCACCAAATCATTGGAAGAAAGGAAGAGGTGGCAGGGAGACAAGATGAGGAGTCATCAAAGCTGATGGACTAGATGTCTCTGAAAAGCTAAGTGACAGGGTGTGAAAGGCGGCTGATGAGTAATGCTGAAGCAAACCAGGGATGGTCAGAGAGGGGAAACTCAGCAAAAGCAAGATTAGAGAGAGAAAGAAAACAGTGCTTGGTGGAGACCAAATCAAGTGAATGGCCCTTTTGGTGAGTGAGAGAGTTGAATGAGGTCTGCAGGTCAAATGAAGAGGTGAGGGCAAGTAAACATACAACTAAGAGGTTAGGTGGGTCATCAATATGGAAGTCAAAGTCACTGTGGATTAGTGTGGCAGATTGTGAGGAGAGGAGAAACAGTCAGGAGTCGAAAAGAGAAGAATCAGATGCAGTGATGTTCAAAACATGAGTGTGTGGGAAGTGGAAGGAGGGAGGGATTGGAATGGGAGAGGAGAAGCCCAACACACCTACCTTGGTCTGATTCAGGCCAGGGACTCAGAGAAGGAAAGGCTCCAGTAAGAAAGTGCTGGGTGACTAATATGCCACTGCTGTGCTCTTCCCTGTGGTCAGGCAAGGTATTGACATTCGTGTACATGTCAAAAGATTTCCATGCCCTCCCTCCTCATGAGTCAAAAAGACAATGAGAATAGAGGGTCGATGCAACATAGAGACATACAAGATCATAACAAACCCTGTATCCTTGTTTCCCTTGAAGTTCTCAGCATTGTTGCAAAATCTTGTTTTAAAGATGGCTGATAGATTGTTTTAAAATTGAGGGAATATGAACTGCTTTGAAACTGCTGCTTTACAGTCTAGACACATCGGGCAAAATTCTCCTGACAGCCCTGTCTGAGGTACTAGCGACCCCATGATGTTCTGTTGTGCTTTCAGTGGAACATCAATAGACCTTGCTGCTGCTGAAGTCATGCCAGTAATAAAGTGTTTTTCAAAAAGAATTTTTTAAAATGTAATGTAAGGAGGTTATCTATCCAGCCATGACAGGGCCCCTTTAAGTGATTATGCATGAGATGAGAAAATGGAGGCAGCTTTCCAACTCAATGATCTATCAGAAATACCTGCAGTGAACCTTAAGATATACACTCACAACCTCAAAAGACCAAGATATTGTCCTAAACTGATCAAGATGCAAAACACCATTTGTACAGACTGCTCTGTAAATTGAAATCGGATATTGCTGCGCATTGATGAGTGGAGAAGCTAGTCATGAGTGAATCTCATAAGGATTCAGTTCAGATAAACACAGACAAACTTCTGATTCTTTACCATACTCCTCTGAGCCTCTTTGGTCTAGAAAACAGACTGCACAGTGGGAATTTTGGTCAGGGTAAGCTGTTTTTCATGGTATTCCTTTACTGGAGAATTTTGGTGATAGTTTTCTGGTTCAAATGTGGAAGTGAGATGAACTGCTTGGGTTTCTCTCTTAAAATAAATGAATAAATATATAATCCTAGCAGAAACCCAGCATTTAATCCAAATATTCAAGATGTACCATTCATGAGCTCTAGAGGAAACACACATAATTATAATAATGATACTAGCGATGGGCTCAAGCTGGTGAATTCTAGTCTGGATGTTGCACATCCCAGCATTGGAGGGGATTCAGACCTGAGATTTTGCTTCAGCCCATTCTATAATCAGGGGTCATTTTCTAAATTTGGATACTGATCCAGGTGTGGATTTTCAACATCCTCAGCTTGCATTTCAACTGCACTATACATATATTAGGTACATTAAGTTGGTATATGAACACTAAGTATTCTTATTACAATTACACTCAAGCCCTGTATACTATACTATATTCAACACTCATGGAATTGGGTTTCTTGCTGACTTGAG
Source organism: Mauremys reevesii (assembly GCF_016161935.1). Taxonomy (NCBI): domain Eukaryota; kingdom Metazoa; phylum Chordata; order Testudines; family Geoemydidae; genus Mauremys; species Mauremys reevesii. The sequence goes on from NC_052628.1 coordinate 110,239,782, forward strand.
ACCTAATATATATGAGAGAACTTTTTATAGTCACTGGTGTCATAAAGCTCCAAAGTAAGGCCTTTACTGGAGTTACAGATCTGTGTTTTCCACCCTAATCATGCATTCATGGCACACCGTGTCGGGGCTTGAAAGGAGTACACTGTGAATATGTAATAACAATTTTATTAAATTTACTAATGCTTGCCACAACCAGCTCTAACTAATGCAAGACACCATGTGGGAGAGGTGCATGCAGTGTGCTCATTATTTAATAAGGAGGTTGTACAGTACACAGGTGCTGAATATGTATGAGTTTTCTAAACATAAGGAGCACACATTTTGAAATACACCCCCACCAATAATAAAAATGCAAATGACTGCAGCGAAGGATCAGGCCAGTTGATGGGGTCGGGGGAAGGATTTGGAAAGGGCGACTGGGGGAGCTAGGTCCAGACTGTCAATGGGAAAGGGAGCATGACAAGAGGAAAATGAGTTTTGTGGCGAGGGCAGTTTGGAATAAAAGAATGATAGTGATGGAGGAAGTGACAAGGAAAAAAACATTATGGATGAAATTCACCCACGTTCAGAGAGCTAACGCACAGCCTATCTGCTGCTTAAAGCCCTGTACAGAGTGCTCAGGTGAGAGCATGGCCCTCTGCACAGGGGTGATTTTCACTTTGTGGGAATGAGGGTAGAGATGCAGCAACACACACTGGACTAAGTTCTGGGATGGTATAAAATAAGCCCTCGGCAGAAGTGTCTCATGTGCAAGAGGTTGCCCATTTGAGGTGGGATTCAGTCACATTCAAGGGGCAAAACAAAACACGTGTGGCACCCGCTATAGCGCCCAGTCTCACTTAGCCACACCATTGAGCTCCTTGCCTTCGTTATAAAATATATTGCCGTAGTCTTTCTACTGTCAAGGTCCAAAGCACTGCGGGCCTGATTCGGCTCTCATTTACATTGATGTAAGTCAGGAGCAACTCCACTGAAACCAATGGAGTTGCATGATTGTAAAAGAAATGTGAGTGAATCAGGATCAGGCAGAGTACCTGGTAACAGCAATACTGCAGTGTTTTGGGTGATTACTGTAAAATACTGCACGCAGAGGAATGTCCCGTAACCAGAATCAAAGAGAGAAGGAGAGACACGTAGGAAATGTGACAATGTTGGAAAGAAATCCATGGGAAAAGAAATGTAAAAACTCTAACAAGAATGTTGACCAATTACTTCTTTGCTGTGTTTATACTGGAGGTGGTTGGTGGCCTGGTGAGATTTAGGACACGAAAGGTCTAATGGCATACTCAGCTGTCACTAACGGTAGGGTATGTTCTCAGGCAAAGTGAGAGAAAGGAACTCAAACAAGCTGCTTACTCTGCACGGGCATGTGCTTAACCAGATTGTTACAGTAGCACTGAGAACTTCCTCCATTCCCATTACTTTACCCCCTCAAAACTCCTTGCTCTCTTAAAGAGCCAAATCTATTTAATTGTTTGACAAGGCTGCTAAACGAGGAAGGCAATTGCACAAGTAGAGATGGGCGGGAACTGGACTGTCATTTCACAGGGAATTGTGTAATTTTCTGTGAAGGGAAATTCTAAAGAAAACTAGTGTTCTATTGTCACCACAAACGTTTTGTTCTGATTTTTAACATTTTCCTTTTTATATCCTATAAAAACATTTTAAAAATTTGAAACAAAAAGCTGTTTGAAAACTGACAATAGAAATATTCCGTTCACAAAAGGCCAAAATGGAATATTTTGTCCTTATTAAAATGCTTTTTAAAATTTTTATTTCCTAAATAAATTGGTCAAAAGTGACTTGTTTCCACAAAATGTTTCACTTTTGACAAAGATCGCCAATGTACTGCACTTTCTATGCTACCAGTTAGAGGTGGAGGAGTGGTGTCATGTTAGATATTCTGAACGGTTAGGTGAAGTTCACATTACAGCCAGGTACCACAGGGCTGGAATCTGATCTTATATATGGGTTTTACACCAGTGTAATCGATTGCTGCATGGTCACTCCCAATTTACATCTGTGAGAGATGAGGATTAGGCCCAGTTGGTTGGAAGTTGTTCAGCGAGAGAGAGATGGCAAGAGAACTTGAATTTTACTGCTGCTCAGGCAGGCCATTCACCCGCTTTAAGCTAGACAGTCCTCTCTTTTTAAGATTTGTCTGGTACTGAGACACAATAGGATGTGGTTTTGTCTGATATCAGAGGGGGGACTCCATTTTGAACAGCATGCTGCCCCGCCTCACATGAGGTCATCATGGTAGGGGGAAAAAGGGCGCTGTATTCTTTAAAATGGTGTCCTCTGTGCAGTGTGAGGTCATCACACCAGTGGGAGGGCCCACGCCATTCCTGGAAGTAGCGGCACATCCACTATTCTCAGGATGTGGCCAGGGCCACCCTACTGCTACTTCGTCACTGTTGCAGAATCACAGACTAGGACTGTGCTTTGAGAGGGTGAGTAATGTCAATTTATTGTGAACCCAAGAGTGTTGGCAGCAAAAAGCATTACTTCACTATTTTAATTATAAAAAAAGTGTTCATTTATATAGACTGTGCAGTCTATAAATGTGAGAAGTTTTTCATATGAGTACTTTCACTGAGCTTCATTGAACAAAAGGTGCAGATTTATTTTAACACGCTTCAGTGGTAGGGACATAATTAGGGTGAAGCTATTATATCTGGTAAGGAATGAAGTGATGGCTTAGAAATATCTTCCTGGACTGGGGGTTTAAGTAGTTGGATTTTTCACATTTTCAAAGCTCTCTTGATACATCAGTTTCAGAAAAAAGATTTCTAAGACTAATAGAAATGTCTCCAAGCAGACATGTGACATCCAGAGAAATGAATTTGTTGATGAAAAGTCCTAGAAGAGAAAACAAATGCAGAAAAGCTAGTTTAACTTGGTTTAGACTGGGCACAAACAGAAATCTCTATCAATTGGTAGCCAGTTTAAGATGGTGTCTCTTGTAATAATATTCGGGCGGCTTCTCTTCAGTATAGATTAGAGGGCATCTACTGGGCTTAAATGGTTAATCTGGCCCTGCAAAAAAAGCCACCCAAAACAGCTCACTAGGCCAGGAGAATAATAAATCCTATTGTTAGAACTCATTTGAACATTTTTCAAGGGTAATTCCTGATCCAAACTCTAAGTCCTGTCCATTGCTACTCCGATCACTAATAAGAAGTATTCTTTATTTAGGCACTTACTGAAATAACAGCCAACAGAATTTTCCCTTTTGTTTCCTTGGCTAGTTCAAATCCCCATCCCCACCCCCATTTTTTACTTGTGTGGAAAAGAAATGCCTTTAGTCATTTAAGCCCTACAGAATAAGTTACTGTAGTATGTAGAAGTGTCCCAATATTGTTGATGCTTGGCGCAAGCTGTTAGCCAATATTCAGGGCCTAGCTGACTTGTTTCTGTTAGGAGGAGAAATTGATGATGGAATAAGTAATTGCTGTGGTATAATCCTGTTTATTTACAAAGAATGTACACAATGTCCTGTTCCCTTGAACACAGCAGGAACAAACAGGAGGAAGCTTCCTTGATCTAAAATCCATGCCTGCTTTCCATCCAGTCCTTTTCCCCAAGGAATTCTCATTCTGCTCACTCTCAGGGTCACACTTCCACCATCTGTCTTTTTTTACTTTCTGCTTCTGACGTAGACAGACAGCTCCACCCATCAATGCTCTAGCTCCAGCTTTTGCTATCAGTCCCAGGGAAGAACCCGCTTATTCTCCCCAAGTTCTTGCTCAGGCCTTCCCATGTGGTCCAATGTCTTGGGCCGTGGTTTCTATTGTTTTGGGGTTATCTCTACATTAAAGGACATTTAATTGCTCCCTCATTTAACCTCAATGAAAGGACCATCAGCTTCAGATAGGTCAGTGATTGCCTATAGATCACCAATACCCTCCAGCAGCCATAACAAATTGTTCTTTAGGGGCCTGATCTCACACCAATTTAAAGAAGTGGAAAGACTCCCATCAATTTTAGTGGGCTTTGGCTCAGCCTATACGGTCTTGAAAAAAAGGGGCCTGTTCACTACAACACATTTCCCCCCCTCAAATAGTGGGATGATGTTGATTCACAAGATGAACTGGTGAATTCAGCAGGCAATTGTTGACTATTGTGAATGGTCAGGCTGGTATGGTTTCATTCCAATTTCAGGCATATTTTCTTTGTCCTAGGTGCAATGTTGCTGAAAATAATCTTCAGCTGTGTGCTGACGTAGTCAGATGTGTGTCTTCTCCTGGGTACCTGGCATTGAGGTGAACTGCAAAATGAGGGAATTATTCTAGTAAGTATTGTGATTCAACATTTTGGCAAACAATTAGACACCCGTCTTCTCACAACAGCTGGATCACCTGCATCCACTTTTTCCATTGTAGGGTCACTGTGCTTCAGTTCAGATAAAACTTGGCTATGGCTCTTTGCAGCTGTTTAGATTTACACACACACACTGTAGAAAATACTGGGACAGTGAGCCGCAAACACCTGATCCTCTATTCCTGTTGCCCAGCCTCACTCAAATGGTATTTTCTGATCTCTCTTTAAAACACATTCTTCAGGTGTTCAGGATCAATATTAGGGATACATACTACCGTCAACCCACACATGCAACACCCATTCTTGTCTCCAGCAACTTATTCTCTACATTGCAGAAGGCCCAAAGCAGATGTTTGCCACTTGTCAAAACCTTAAATGGTTCTGATTACATCTTTGACATAAAAGAAATGAACTAAAGGGCCAAATCTCCAGTTAGTGTAAATCTGAGTAACTTCATAGATCTGAATGGAGCTATGCTGATTTACGCCACTGGCCCAGAACATCTAAAGTGGGGGGAATAGTATAAATCCAACACACGAATAGACTAATTCTTCCTATAGGCACATATTATTCCACTTGAGTTCCATGAAGGTTGTAGAGATGTGTCTGAGAACAGAATTGGGCCTGACGTGCCAGTCTTATCATTCAGTACTGATACTCCCTCTCTGGAAGTAAGCCAGTATGTAATGAAGCACATTTCTGTGCTTTGGCTTCTCTGAATCTCCAGTTTGGACCCTGTCGTCTATTTATTTGTCCCCTTTACTAGGGATTTTTAAAAAAAATTATTTTCTCTCCACCTTTCCGGGGATCCTCTGTTTCTGTGCCAGCCTTCTCTCTTCCCTGGGTTCTTTTTTCCAGTTGTATTCACATTCCAGTATCCATCCTATTCTCCTCTTCTACATTGCCACGGTTTTCCTGTACCCAGTTTCCTGATTTCACTCGTCCACTGTGCCTTTTCCTTTCCTGTTTGTCATTTGTTATTGTTTCTTTTATCCAGCTTGCCTAATGTTGCTTCTAGCAGATGTTCAATGGGAATGCACACGTTTGCCCTGCCAGTGCAAATGTTATACAATAGCTGTGTTCTGTCTTTTCTCTACAAGGACTAGGTGCTGTGAGTGTTACATTGCTGATTTTTTGTAATAGTACTGCACAGACAAAATGTTAATCAATTAGAGCAGCAGGACTAATTAAAAGACATGCATTATGCATCTTCTAGACACAGTCTTCATTATCTTAGTACCGTCTCATTACAAATTCATGTCACTCGGAATCAAAACAGGCAAACTTAAAAAGAACAACAAAAAAGAAAAAGCCATTTGCCTCTGCCATGCAGTTGGGTTTGGACCAGCCACAGAGTGACATGTGATCATTGTAACTGAATGAAGTACTGCTAAGAACAAGAGTTGTATTAAAGGAGAGAAAATGATCAGTGTGTTTCATGGAGCTCAGCCCCACATCTGCTCAACACTCGCTTTTGTTAGGCAGCCTGAAACCTTTAGCGTGACAGTTTCAGAAGTGCTTAGCATTGGCCTTACTCTGCTCCCATTGTAGTCAGTTGGAGTTTTGCCATTGACTTTAGTGTGAGAAGAATGAGGCTAATGTTAAGTGCTTGCCCTAGGTTTCACTGCAGCAGAACAAATTCGTTGTTTTTTTTTTCTCAGCTAAACACAAAGATTCCTGTTAATTGCTGGGGCTGTTATTCAGACGGGTCTCCTATTTGTCCTGGATAATGAGAACAAACAGACCCACCCACACAGATTTGATTTTGTCATGCACATCCGCAAAGTGAACTCACATAAAATATTATTCCAGAGTGGTAGCCGTGTTAGTCTGTATCAGCAGAAATAGCGAGGAGTCCTTGTGGCACCTTAGAGACTAACACATTTATTTGGGCATAAGCTTTCGTGGGCTAGGAGCCACTTCATCAGATGCATGGAGTGAAAAATACAGGAGCAGGTATAAATACATGAAAAGATGGGAGTTGCCTTACCAAGTGTGAGGTCAGTCTAACGAGACAATTCAATTAACAGTAGGATACCAAGGGAGGAAAAATCACTTTTGTAGTGGTAATGAGAGTGGCCCATTTCAAATAGTTGACAAGAAGGTGTGAGTAACAGTAGGGAGAAATTAGTATGGGGGAAATTGAATTGTCTCGTTAGACTGACCTCATACTTGGTAAGGCAACTCCCATCTTTTCATGTATTTATATCTGCTCCTGTATTTTCTTTCACTCCATGCATCTGATGAAGTGGGTTCTAGCCCACAAAAGCTTATGCCCAAATAAAATATTGTGTGGACAAAGTCATTTTTAGATTATGGGTCAAGATTTACACTAACAGTTTCTACACAATGATATTGGAGATACTAAAGTATCTCCTGTTACTCCCACTATGGGGCAATAACCACAGTATTTCAGACACCACCATATGGCAAATGATAAACATTGGCTCCTGTCGCACCTACATTACAGGATGCTGTGTGTTGGTGCAAAACTGCTGTAAACCAGCAGGCCTGATCCAGTGTGTATGCCACCATTCCCACCTCCATTGTCAGTGGCTATGGACAAGTAAAAGAGGAGGAGTCCTGGACATATCGGCATCAGACAGACTTTTAGATCTGACCCCGGGGGCTTGGGCAACCAGGTGTAAAATAGAGCAGCCTCCTCCCAGCTACCTGTTTTATGCCAAGGACAGTCTGGCACCCAGCAACCTTGGGACTAGGAGAGTACAAAGGTGATTTCAAGCCCCCTTTGCCCTCAGTCTTGGCTCTGCAGTAAGCACAGCTTGGACGGAGCAGTGAACGTGGGCCACTGATTTTATTTTTTTAATGTCAATCAATGTACGTGCATTACTAAAGTATCCATAATCATACCTACAAGGACAGAATCCAAAAAGTAGCAGCATAAAAATAAAAATGGATCACTGGAACCAAGCTAAAAATCCTGACATCACAGGCTAGAAATACAGTTACAAAGGAAGTAAGAAATAGTAAGACTTACAAACACCAACTGGTAGAACTTGTGAGCTGTCTTTTGTTCAGGTGATAGGAGCAAACACACAGCTATAAGGTCAGCTGCCTCCTGAGCGCCCCCTCATGGCCAGGCATACTGCCTCAGTTTCCCATTGGTCCAGCCATAAAAAGAACAGTGTTTCTCAATGTTCAGTTAAAAGGCCGACCTCTGGATGCAATTTATTCATATACACATACCACAATCTGCCGAACCCGTATGATAAAACCGTTATCCTCAAAGTTACATCACAGCAGCTCTTCAACCCCATTGAAGGGTCACTATTCCTGGGTTGCCCAGCTAAGAGTCATCAGCCATTTTGTCCCAGTTCCTTTTGACTCCTGTTCCAGGTCCCCACTCGCCAGGCTGCCTACCTGAGCATTCCAAGACCCGCTTCTCTCCTCTGAGTCTTCTGTAGCCCCAAATCAGGTCTCCTGCAAGAGGGCTCCCCACAATATTTTCCTCCTCCCCATCCCAGGCCTCCTCACCTATACATCAGATCCCTACTCAGGGGAACCTGCTCCCTTCAGGACCAACCTTTTGTTCCTCGGCTCCTCTCACAGCCCTCCACTTTGGGTCTTCTGCCAGCGGGCTCCCGGCTGCATTACACTCCTCTGGCCTGCTTGCCTGTGAGTCCTACCCTCTGCTCCTGGGGATTTCCCTCCAGAAATCTGCCCCTTGTTTCTGGGCCCAGCTTACACGGACCAAGCTGGCTCTCCCCTCATTACTACTGGCCTCTTCACAAGACTTCCTGAGACTTGGCAGGCTTCCACAGCTTTAACCAGGCCTTCAAGAGTTTTCCTCAGCACTCTCCGCCAGCAGCTCACAGTTACGGCACTTCTGGGCATTTCCCCTTGGGGACTGCTCCCTTGCGTCTCGCCTCCATTCTCAGGAAGCTCTCTCCTGCCTTTTCCCCCAGGGCCCAGTGCCTTCTCTTAAGCTCAGTTGGGAGCCAGCTGACCACTCACTGGTGCACTGGCCCCTGCACCCTCTTAAAGGTGCCAGTCACCCAGTGGCAGCTCCATAGCTGTCTATGTAGGTTTTTATGTAGTTCATTGCTTTAGAATCTGAGTGTCTCTACAGCATTTGTGCATAGGTGCTGGAACTAGGGGTACTGGGTTGCTGCTGCATGCCCTGGCGTGAAGTGGTTTCCATTGTAAACAGGGTTTACAGTTGGGTTCAATGGCTTTCAGCACCCCCACTGTACAAATTGTTCCAGCACCCCTGCATTCCTGTGATAGCTTAGGAGACAGAACTATAGAAAGTGGTTATATTCCCCCTTCCCTCTGATTTCATATGACTTTGCAACCTCTGTCACACCCAAGAGGTTTGTTTAAAATATAATTTACCTTGCAAGGCCTCGTTTGTAGAGGGAATGTTGTCATTGCAGAGCCTGCCTGAAAGGTTCCAGATACTGCCATTGGTATTAGTGGTTTTGTGAGTCACACGCACATATACTTAAACCAACTCATCTAACATAGGTTACTTGTCACAAAGAGGCTGCCCCAGCATGCTGCCTCATGGCTGGAAGCAGTAGTGCTGCCTCAGTTTTTCCAGTGTCTTCTCTGGTTCACTGTGGCCAAAGGATTAACCTGGCTCTGCAGCCAGTCCACATAGGAGAGTCCAACCCCTTTCAGGACCTCAGAATCTTTCACTAAAACACCAACAGAAAATAGCAAAATAACCTAATCTCCAGTTCAGCCAGGCTCAGCTGCTAGACTCCTCCTTTGCAGGCTATCCCCAGCTCTAATAAACCAACACCAACTCCAGGGTTTCAGTCTTACCATACACAGGCTGGTTCCCTCTTCTCTTACCCAGGGTTTTCAGGCAAGCTGTAGTTCCTGTTGGCTTCTGCCTCCATCTAGGTTCCTACAGATTGGTCAGCGTCACCTCAGTCCCTGGAAAAATCATGGAGTAGGTTCTCAAGGAATCCATTTTGAAGCACTTGGAAGAGACAAAGGTGATCAAGAACAGTCAACATGGATTCACCAAGGGCAAGTCATGCCTGACCAACCTGATTGCCTTCTATGAGGAGATAACTGGCTCTGTGGACATGGGGAAAGTGGTGGTACGGTGACCAGCTGTCCCAATTTTATAGGGACAATCTCGATTTTTGGGGTCTTTTTCTTATATAGGCTCCTATTACACTCCACCCCCCGTCCCGATTTTTCACACTTGCTGTCTGGTCACCCTAAGCGGTGGACATAATATTCCTTGAATTTAGCAAAGCTTTTGATATGGTCTCCCACAGTATTCTTGCCAGCAAGTTAAAGAAGAATGAATTGGATGAATGGACTATAAGGTGGATAGAAAGCTGGCTAAATCGTCAGGCTCAACTGGCAGTGATCAATGGCTCCATGTCTAGTTGGCAGCCAGTATCAAGCGGAGTGCCCCAGGGGCTGGTCCTGGGGCCAGTTTTGTTCAACATCTTCATTAATGATCTGGATGATGGGATGGATTGCACCCTCAACAAGTTCGCGGATGACACTAAGCTGGTGTGGGTGGGGGGAGGTAGATACACTGGAGAGTAGATATAGGGTCCAGAGTGACCTGGAAAAATTGGAAGATTGGGCCAAAAGAACTCTGATAAGGTTCAGCACGGACAAGTGCAGAGTCCTGCACTTAGGATGGAAGAATCCCATGCACTGCTACAGGCTGGGAACCGACTGGCTAAGTGGCAGTTCTGCAGAAAAGGACCTGGGGATTACAGTGGACGAGAATCTGGATATGAGTCAACAATGTGCTCTTGTTGCCAAGAAAGCTAACGACATATTGGGCTGCATTAGTAGGAGTGTTGCCAGCAGATCGAGGGAAGTGATTATTCCCCTCTATTCGGCACTGGTGAGGCCATATCTGGAGTACTGTGTCCAGTTTTGGACCCCCCCACTACAGAAAGGATGTGGAAAAATTGGAGAGAATCCAGCAGAGGGCAACAAAAATGATTAGGGGGCTGGAGCACATGATTTATGAGGCGAGGCTGAGGGAACTGGGCTTATTTAGTCTGCAGAAGAGAAGAGTGCAGGGGGATTTGATAGCAGCCTTCAACTACCTGAAGGATCTAAACTGTTCTCAGTGATACCAGATGACAGAACAAGGAGTAATGGTCTCAAGTTGCACTGCGGGAGGTTTCGGTTGGGTATTAGGAAAAACTTTTTCACTAGGAGGGTGGTGAAGCACTGGAATGGGTTACCTAGGGAGGTGGTGGAATCTCCATCCTTAGAGGTTTTTAAGGCCCAGCTTGACAAAGCTCTGGCTGGGATGATTTAGTTAGTGTTGGTCCTGCTTTGAGCAGGGGGTGGGACTAGATGACCTCCTGAGGTCTCTTCCAACCCTAATCTTCTATGATTTTATGAATTTATCAGATTCTTCCCAGCCAGCCCTCAGCTGCTGGCCTTTCCTCCTTTTAAGTACAACCCTGCACAAGTATAGCAGGGCAAGGCTGATTGGCCACAAGCTTCCTTGCCTTTATAGGATGGGCCGCTCTGTTACACCACTGAATATCCATTGGATGGTAACAGCTGTCAGATATTACTGGCCTAAATCAGATTAGAACTGGTGAGCTAGAGAAAAAAGTCTCCATATTCCATTAAAAACCTGCTGTGCTTTCCATTCCTTACCAGTATCAGTCTCCCTAGTGAGCACTTATTCAGGTGGGTAGACCCACAGACTTCAGTGGGACCATGCATATAAGCACTCAGCAGAGTGGCAAGGGCTCTACATTTTTATATGTTGCTAATTATAGCATTGCCTTGCCCTACCACCAAAAACCCTTCTAAAACACTTTGGGCCATATCCTGAGTGGTGCTGGGCATCTGCAACTCCCATTGAACTCAGTGGATTTGTAGGTTCTCAGTTGCTCTCAGGATTTGGCCTTTTTTAGTTACCTTTAAAAAAAATAAAGGCAGGACTACCAATATCAGATCTGTAAAACAAGGCAGAATTGCAATGTTGTAGATTGGAGCAGTTAAATGGAGGGCCTGCATAAATAACACGTGCTATATTGTAAAGATTGCAAAAGCACAGTGGGAAGGCCAGCCATGTCACTATTTACCATGCAGATGTTTAATTGGAAATCTAAATAATATATTAAGCGCTCAGCTTCAGAATCAGTTTCCACCATTCACTGTATCTGTTTCTGGATCAGTGAAGGGTGAGATGAATTTCTAGAGATGAACTCCAAGACTGCTTTGCTAAACAAACATTGTTAACAGCCCTCTTTGCTTGTTTGTGAGTAAATACAGGGCTTTGGGAGCCCATCCTGGGCACTGCATCTGCATGTGTTCTCTATGTTCAACCAAAACCAAGGACAGAACACAGCATCCATCCAGCTGACCAAGGAAAGATTAAAATCATTTAAAGAGAGAGAGGGATAGACAGAACTGAAAGCCTCCCTGATTTAGTGGTCTGTGGATCAGACCCAGAGAGAGAGAGAGAGAGAAAGAAACATGGTGCCCGATTGCTTTCTTGTGCTTCTTACCATACATATAAATCTTAGATAACAAAATGAAGCTGAAAACACCACTCAATTTCATTAGGCTTTATGTTCATACCAGTAAGTTGCCACAAACATAGGTTTGCCTTAAAAATGAGGATCTTGTTCCCCCAGCCAAAGTCAGTAACATGATTCATAGTTTCCCTTAACTTTAGTTTAAGGAACTAAGAAAGGCTATTCAACTCAATAAAAAAGTTGTATGAGAAAAATAGATGGAGGTTTTGTATTTCTGTTGTATAAGCCACTTTAGAAAGACATCTATAAAAAACAGCTTCATTAGCATGAGGGTGTTAGATTTTGAAGGAGATGAGGGAAGACAAACCATTTTTCTGTGCTGGCTGTGATTGCTTATGATAATGCTGGTGGAAGAAAATGCCCCTTCATCCTTCTAGGCAGTTGTTTGGTTTCTATTAAGGGGGAACAAAATAAATGCTTTTATTATCTTTTGACCTTCATGCCAAACTACAGTGACATTTCCATGGAGTCCCCCAATACATCTATATTAGCAATGGGAGAATTCACCTAGAATAATGTTGTTATAATTGGCACCCAAGAAAATTAATAATATTATACTGTTAGGTGGAGGAGTAAGTGCTGAGAGGCGATTGTTCCTGGATAATGGAAAATGACTCCCAGTCAAACAGGATTGGTTCACAAAAGTAATAAACAGTGATGGGCAAACTAGAAAAGATTTGCAGGTCAGTCCAAGTTTGCAGGCTTCAGAATGGAAATCACATAAGAACAGGCTTTCTGCTTCCAGTCAGTTTGGAAATAGTCACAGGAACTAAGCTCTCTCTTGGCACTTCCAAGATGGAGAATAATGAGGGGGGGAAAGCTAACAAAACTCTCCCCCCACCCAGAACAGTTTCATTCAGGTTCAATTTTTGGCCAGGAGTTTGAGGTCAGTTCTAATTTTATCTGAACAGTTCACCCATCCCTGATAAGAACGAACACATACAATGCTACATCTTGGGCTCAATACTGTTTCCTTAACTCCTTACACTTAAAAATAATGCAGCTAGAGCTCTGCTCGTAGGAGAACAGCTGGCCAGAAAACAAGAGTTTCTGGCTATAGAGTCAGTCTCTCACTCTGGCTCAAAGAATTATTTATACAAAGTGGAACAGCTCCAATGGGAGAGAGAAAGACTCTATAGCCCAGCTGTTAGACAAAGCAAGGTCTTGAACGCAGGTCTCCAATATCCCAAGCTAGTGGGTGGGTGGTTCTCTCTCGGGCTTGTTTGCACAGAAATTTCATCCTGGATCTGAAAAGCCTTTAACGTAAGTTTCATTGAAACTGATATGTTTCTGCAAAAAGTTTCAGTTTTGACCAACTGGCATTAACTGACAGAAAAATGTTCAGTTGAAAAATTCCCATTCAGCCCTATTCAAGTGTTTGTTTCTAAGGCCCCCAATCCAAAGATTTTTCGCCTTCCTCTGCAGCATGGGGCACAGGTCACTTGCTGGAGGATTCTCTGCAGCTTGAGATCTTCAAACCACGATTTGAGGACTTCAGTAACTCAGACATAGGTTAGGGGTTTGTTACAGGAGTGGGTGGGTGAGATTCTGTGGCCTGCATTGTGCAGGAGGTCAGACTAGATGATCATAATGGTCCCTTCTGACCTTAAAGTCTATGAGTCTATGAGTACATACTTGAAGTCCCACTGAAGTTGCCTTCATTGTAGTTAATGACATTACTTATGTACTTAAATTAAGCATGTGCTTTGCCAAATTGGGGCCTCATGTGTCTGTGACTGCAGATGCTCAGGATCAGACCACAAGTAAAGAAAGCACTGAGTATATCCATAAAGCCAACGTTTTAACCATCTACACTATTCTGTATGCGTGGTCCCATTATCATTCACCTGACTACTTATCTTCTTGCAGAGTTTTTTCTTCCCTCTTACTTTTCTTCTAACCTCTCCATTGTGGATGGACTGGAGATGCCACCAATGGACAAAACCTTTTGGAAGCCAATATATTTGATGTGCATTCACATTACAAGCCTAAACATATTTGGTTTCTTAATGTTGCAATTTCCACCACTGAACACAGCTGACTAGATGAAAATAGTGCTACTTATTGATCTTTCTCCAATGGCTACCGAGACGGGTAGCTGAATTCCAAGTTCTAATCCTGGCTTTAACATGGACTCATTCTGAGGCCCAGAGCAAGTCACTTAACGAGGGTTGTCAGGTGTCCGGTTTTCGACTGGAATGCCTGGTTGAAAAGGGACCCTGGCAGCTCCAGTCAGCACTGCTGACCAGGCCGTTAAAAGTCTGGTCGGTGGCACAGTAGGGCTAAGGCAGGCTCCCTGCCTCCCATGGCTCTGCATGGCTTCTGGAAGTAGCAGCATGTCCCCATTCTGGCTCCTAGGCATATGGGCAGCCAGGGGGCTCCGCATGCTGTCCCCGACCCAAGCACTGGCTGCGCAGCTCTCATTGGCTAGGAACTGCAGCCAATGGGAGCTTCAGGGGCAGCATCTGTGGATGGGGCAACGTGCAGAGCCACCTGGCCATGCCTCCGCATAGGAGCCAGAAGAGGGATATGCTTCCAGAGCTGCCTGAGCCTGCACCCAACCCCCTGCCCCAGCCCCAATTCCCCTCCCGTCCTCTGAACCCCTCGGTCCCAACTTGGAACACCCTCCTGCACCCCAAACCCCTCATCCCCCAGCCCCACCCCAGAGCTCGCACCCTCAGCCAGAGCCCTCACCCACCTGTGCCCCAATACCTTGCCCCAGCCCTGATCCCCTGCCCACCCACCGAACCCCTCGGTCCCAGCTCAGAGCACCTTCCTGCACCCCAAACCCCTCATCCCCAGCCCCACCCCAGAGCCCCCTCCTGCACCCGGAAGCTCTCATTTCTGGCCCCACCCTGGAACCCGCACCCCCAGTCCAGAGCCCGTACCTCCTCCAACACCCCAACCTTCAGCCCGGAGCCTGCTACCACACTCCAAACCCCTCAGCTGCACCCCTCCAGCCCAGAGCTCCCTCCTGCACTCCAAACCCCTCATCCCTAGCCCCACCCCATACTCCCAGATGGAGCCCTTACCCTGTCACGCATCCCAACCCACTGCCTCAGCCCGGAGCCTCCTCCCATACCCTGAATGCCTCGTTTCTGGCCCCCCCCTGGGGCCCGCACCCCAGCTGGAGCCCTCACCCCCTCCTGACCCCAACTCTCTAAGCCAGCCTGGTGAAAATGAGTGAGTGCTGAAGGCTGGGAGAGTGAGCGACAGAGGGAGGGGGGGATGAAGTAAGTGGGGGGCAGGGCCTCAGAGAAGGGGCAGGGCAGGGCAAGGGTGTTCAATTTTGTGCAAGTGGAAAGTTGGCAACCCTACACTTAACCATTCAGCATCTGTTTCTCCATTGGTTAAAAATGAGGATACGACCAACCTACTTCTCACAGTTGTTGGGACAATCAGTTAATGACTATAATTAATTCTGAAAATGGCAAGCATTCTATTGCTGCAAAGTATTGTCACCCTTATTATTTTAGTATAATAGGAGAATGTCATTGCTGAAAAAAATCCATCTTTTTCCTCCTCTCCCCCACCTAAAAGTAATTTTTCTTCCCCATCCTCCCAAATATCATCTAATAGCTTCTCTCACTCCCTCCATTATCAGTTTAATCTATCAGCTCCTCTGCAACTCCACTTCCTCTCCCTCAATCACATCCAGCAGAAGTAACACCTCTAGCCCTCACCACCAGCCCTGAAAATTCTCTTTCCTATGCCCCAGCCAGCCTCACACCAATGTAATTGCTGGTAGCCTCTCATTCTAAAGTCCATCCTTGCCCCTGAACCAACATCATTAGACGTCCATTCCTCCATTCTTCTCACTGCCTCGCTTCCATCCTGACCAATTACCAACACCATTCACTTCTGTAGACCTTGGATGCCACCCCCCCCTTACTTGCTGCAGGCAGCCCTCCCCGCGCTCCCCTGCCCCAGCTCCCTCCGCCTAAATGCCAGCGGCAACTGGGGTGGCCGAAGATCCGGCCGCTGCGGTCGCTACTGAAGAAAATGGCGCCCCCCCAAATCCTAGTGCCCTACGTGACCGCCTAGGTCACCTAAATGATTGCACTGGCCCTGTTCACACTCACCTATTTACATTGGCTGGACATTTGACTGGTTTAACTGTACTGGAGGCTGGAGCTGTTGGCACTCATTGATTCTCTTGTACTGGGCTGATGTAGGAGGGCAGGCGCGATTTGTCTCCTCTGAAGTATGCCTGCCAAAAATGGGATATGGAACGGCCTGAGATTTTCATCTTGACATACCCATGAAATAACAGCCAAGCCCCACCGACCCTGTTTCTCTTCCACCTTTATTTAAAACAGGGAAGAGATTATTTTCCTCCTTCAAAACAAAAATAATTAGATGTTCTCCCACCTTTATTTGGGAAGGGAGAACAGCTAATCATTTAATTATTTTTGTTTTAAGGGAGGAAAATAATCACATCCCCATTTTAAATGGAGCTGCAAGGGTTCCAGCATTACCATCTTTGCAGCCTGTCCTGGCAAGAACCTTATCTCTGGTCTCTGGTAATATGTTTGATGTGACATTCATAGATGTAGCCACTGCAGCTAGAGAAAAATCCCGAGACCCTAAGCAATCTCCCAGGAGCCTGAGTTGCCAGGCCAAGCACCTGAGAGGGGACAGGCTGGCTCCAAAGGCTTCTTTGTACTTCTCCCATTGTTCGTTGAGGATAGAGTTCTGTTAGGATGGGGGAGAAGCATGGAATGAGAGGAAGCAGGCCAGCAGGTCTAGAGCCATTGTAGGTGGCTTGGTGCCCTGATTTAACACTGTGTAGCAGAAGTGATGTTGTTACACTCCTACTCTGGCATAGCCTACAATGGCTACCTCAAGCATTCCCAACCAGCCAGCCTGCCTTGTAATTACCCAGTGGCCCAATCTGGACCTGGACACCACAGTATTGTTCCTGATAATAAATGCTGATCTCTGACTTCCATGGGACCAGGACATAGGCCGTCGAGCCAATATATAATTATGTAGAATTCCTGATTCAATAGGTTAATTTAGCTACAAATAAGTAGAATGTGAAATGCTGACTCCCACTGTCACCTTTTCCTTTGTAGCATGGCTGGATGAATCCAGGTGTTAGGTTACCAAATGGCACATGTCCCTTATGCTCCATTTCAGAGCTGTTATTCCAGCGACCAGCACTTTGAAGTCATTAACTTCACAACTGGTCTCGTGGTACGTGTACATGGTACAGCTGTGAGCATTTCCATGTACTTGTTCTTCAGGGGCGCGTTTAGTACAAGCAACACTGCTTCCACAGCTGGGTGTGGAGCAAATAAAGCATCCTAACCATGCCCATGCACCTGGAACTGAGTCGTACACCATTGTGCAAGAGCTTTGTGCTATGTGTGTGTAAACCACGGAGGTTTACGAGTAAACAATTATCTGGCTGGCTGCTGCATTAGCATGAATGTGCCTGGCTACAGTTACAAATGCTTTAGAGGACAATGATGTTTTACTCTTGGTATTTAACTGCGATATATCCTGTAGGTATGTTTGCAATCAGACAGAGCCAACTCCATCCTGGTGTAAGATCAATGAACCCGCTGGCATTACAATAGTGAGTGACCCACATTCGGTAAAATATATATACACACATATACCATAAGGTAAATACAGTGGTGCCCTGCACTTTGAGTAGGCGTTTATACCTGTGCAATGCACTACCGTTCAGATTTGGTAGGATTTTACATCCACTTTCTACAGAAGTAAATGGATACCCAGTTTGCAGGGCAACGGAGAATCACTCTTAAGTGACTGGCACAAAGTCACAGAGAGCTTTAATGTGCAACAAATACAGGATCAGAAGCTTGGGGGAAAAACAGACACACTTAGTTTGATTACTGACAATTCCCCCTCCCCATCCACTACACTGTCCTGATTCTGGCTAATTACAGGTGGTGCAGGAAGTGCTGCTTATAGTTAAGATTTTTACTATAAATTTCCCATGCTGGGTGTCTGCCTCAGGCCCAGTGTGTTTGGAAAATTTCAGCTAAAATGGTTCAGCCATTTCTCAGAATGAGTTTAGGGAACAATACGTTGTTTTGACCATGTTATAAAAATTCTTACAGCTGTTTCGCTGAGGCGCTGTGGTATCTCCATGCTCTGGAGCATGGACTTGAAATTTGACAGAGAGGGTCACGATGGTCTCAAGGATGCCTTTTGTCATCTCAGGAAAATCTGTTCAAGTTACAAGGCTCTGAAAAGCTCAGGTGACATATGCTTAGTGGACACTTTTAAGGGTCTGGAAGCATGCTCCAGCCCCTCACAGCTCATACATGCAGACCTGACTGCACATGCATTATCCCCACAGCATGATTGAATATACACCAGCCCAGAGCTGATGGCACTGAGCAGACATTCCCTGCAGTTGCTCCTCTCATCTGCCAGGGGCTGCTGTGACACCAGACACTGCAAATGAGAGCAGGCAGACTGTCTCGTCTGTGCTTTCAGTGCTCCCGCAGCTGGCACCCAGGCAGCGAGGAGTAGAAGGAATATGCTGCGTGACTGGAAGTGTGAGGGAGTGGCAATAACAACATGTGATCATGCACTAAAGACAGTAGCACAATGTACATATACTAGGAGGCCTAATTAAGGTTGCACAGGCCAACTTAATTCTGGCATTTCCTAACTTGAGTGCTTCACTTTGCAACTTTAACTTTCTTTGCTAATGCATTTTTGGATGCAACCATTATACAAAGTGAGCACTACATGTGTGGCTAATGCTGTATTTAGTCAATCAACACCACCACACTTATTACTCAAGCACCTCAAACAAAACAAATGAAAATAAAGCTTCTGTATTTTTTTATGAAAGTATTTTATTTTTGCGTCTCAACAG
This sequence comes from Mauremys reevesii, assembly GCF_016161935.1. Lineage (NCBI taxonomy): Eukaryota > Metazoa > Chordata > Testudines > Geoemydidae > Mauremys > Mauremys reevesii. The sequence goes on from NC_052628.1 coordinate 110,258,484, forward strand.
ATGAAATTCATAACCTTGTTTTCTGATAAGACAATTTAAACATACAAAGCAATTACAACAATGTGCTTTTCAGCTTTTTTAATTTTATTTAATTAACTGACAGTTTGGAAGGACACAGACAATAGGGCTTTAGCAGAACAATGTTACAATTAAAAATTGATTCCTATGAAAAACAATTACAACAGTTGTTGAAAAGATGGAGTAGAGGTTTGCTCTTTTGATTAGCACACACGGAATTAAAAAACATTAGTAATGAAATGAGGTGGTCTGTAGCTTTCCTGCCTGTGGAAGGAGAGAGGGAACTCATCATATTAAAACAGGGTCACCGGAGAGTGTCAATGTTATCAGATTAAAAAAAATCTCCCAGACAAGCACATCTGTCAAGTTCAGTTATGACTTTTCATTCATAATACAATAAAGACTACCTGTGACAGGGACTGCTCCCCCGCCCCATATCCTCTTTTTGTGTGTGTGTGTGTGCAGTAGTCTCATTCTCCTGGGTAAATAAAATGCTAAGGCTTTTTGAAGATATTGTTAAAAATAGAGATGGACCAATAGCCAAATTAATTCTGGGCAGGTACCTTTTTTTTTGTCCAGACCTGAGAAGTGCAGTATATCCTCAACACCCATTCACCTCAGTTCTCACTGACTTGAGCTGAAGGTGTTCTTGAGTGACAGAAGTGGACACACACACACACACGTTTTGTTCCCTTCTAGACAGCTGAAGAGGAAATTAAGGACCAGATTCGGATACTCCTACTCATGTCAAGTAACATATTACTGCATGAATATTCCCATTGACTGTAATGAGACCTCCTGAGGAGCAAGGTGCTCCTCAATATAAATAAGGATATTGAAATTTGGCCCTTGGTTTGTGTCATTCTAGCTGATTACTCCATTGCAGAATAGGATCCAAAAGACAGAAGCTGGGGAAAAGGCAATTGCAAATGTTTGGCTCATGGCTAATTAAAACAATCTTCATGAAAAGATCAAGGGCAGCTTGGCCACAGTTCACTGTGGTGGCAAATATAGCAAAGTAAGTTGTCAGGTTAAATTTTATAGGATAAACATTGAGATCAGGGACCATGGCTCATTTGGAAACAGGGGACCTGTAGCTATTATAGCTTCAGGCGTGTTTGTGGGTCTGTTTACTTAAAAAAAAAATTGACTAGATGATCAAAAACCTGCACCTCATTTTTCAGCATTCTTGTAGGAGAAGGAGATCAGCCACAAGGAAAGCTTTCTAAGTATATGTTCTAAGTAATGTTCTAAATAATATTTCTAAGTAATATTCAGCTCTGAGCTCTCGCTCTCTCTCTCCACCCCCCCCTTTTGTGTGTGCCCATGACCATGTGTGGCTTGCATTCATTTTGGCATCTGTTCTTTATAGTCAAATGTACACATAGAATTGGTGGCAAAATCTTTAGAGGGTTTAATCAAGCCCTGATTTTATATATATATATATATATATATATATATATATATATATATATATATATATATTAATGCCTAGGTTTTTATATATGTCTGTATAAGTGATTAAATATTTGAATTGGGGAAAAGGGAAAGGCTGGTTAATGTGCTCCTTTGACACAAAATGTCAGGTCATACACTGCAATTTCTCTGCAAACATCATTATTCTAATTCATGTGGCAAATTGCTGGCACTATTATGATGGGTCTCACACTCTCTCTTCTTGGGGGGGGGGGGTTCAGGGCACCATTTCTTGCCCCTGAATCAGAATATTAATTGCCCCACTAGTGTCTTTGAGGAAGGGAGTGGAGAGGGAGGGACCTGGGCCCACCCTCTACTCCAGGTCCCAGCCCAGGGGCCCTGAGGATAGTGGTGAACCACTTGAACTGACAGTTCCTTCCCCTGGGCTACTTCCCTCTCCTGCCCTTCAGCTTGGGGGGGGGCTTCCTGCCCTCCCTCTGCACAAGCCAGGTGCCCCTTACCTAGGGTCTTGGACTTCTTAGCCCACCGCAGCACTCCTCCAAACTGTTCTCTGCTCCAGCCAAACCTTCCTGCTCCAACAACCCACACTGTCTGACCTGAAGCAGGGGGGGTTTATATCATGTGACTCACTGCTGTTACTCTAATTGGCTTCAGGTGCTCTAATTAATCTATAGCAAACCTTCCACCCCTTGCAGGGAATAAGGCTTCCTGCTAACAGTCTCCTGCTGCCCTTTGGCCATGCTGTATCACATTCTAAATATGGAGGAACCACCGAGTATAGAGTAGACCACTGCTACCACCCCAAGCATCATTTCTGAGAAAATGTTGTAGAGCTAGTTTTGGATTTCTGAGCATTTATCAAAGTATCTGGCTAAATATCTTTTCTTTAATGGTATCATGTGTAGAGAATTGTCACTCCTTAGTGTGGGACTAGCTGAACACTCTCAGCTCCCTAGGCTTTTAACCCTTGAGCTCAGCGGAAGCCTATTCTCTATCAAAGGTAAATATTGTTATCCCAATTTACATAGGGAAACTGAGGCAAAGACACAGATTCAGTGTTAGTGCTTTGATTAAAACTTGGAAATATCTGGTTCCCAGACCTGGGCATATACTGTTAGGCCTCTGCTCTCTCTGACAGCTAGACCATCCCAGAGAAACACGGTGCTGATCAGATTTCCTTTAGCAAAATGCGACAGCCTGCCAAATCCGCTATAGCAAAGACAGTCAGACTCCGTGAGCCTCATTAAAATTAAAGCTCTTACATAAATCAAAGGGGTGTATTGGCTCTGTAAACACTTTGCAGTGCAAGCCTGTTCTCCGCTCAAGAAATGAATTCCCAACAGGACATTAGAATTGATGCACTGTGCAGACTTCAATCTAGTGCGGTAGCTTTGTAAGAGGAAATGTTGTTTGGTTTTAGTAAATAGCAACACTTTGTATAATGGATGTAACCTATTAGTCTTTGTACATACAGCTAATAGCTCGTAGCAAAAGGAATAGATTAAATTTACTAGCATTGTCTTCCTATAATAAATAAGTGTGCTCTGTCACTTGTGCTTTTGAAAAAATATAAACTGCAAAGTTATTGGAAAACAGCTCACAAAAATATAACTTTCCCTTTACAAAGTGATGAGGTAAATAAGACCATCCAGCTGGTGATTACAACCCTAATTAGCTAAAGGACTCCCATAGGTGTTAATTGCTGATCCAGCTCTTGCAACCCTGAACAGGACCGCAGGTACTGAGGCAAGGTGTTAAATACCAGTGTCACATCATCTTTTATCAGAGCTTCAATTTCATTTCCTCTCTATCATCAGACTGTGTGTTTCACTAACTCATCGCTGTACCATGTTTTCTCCTTAATTACTAAGGGTGAAACTGGGCCCTCCCAGCACAGACACTAAAGACTCCAGCTTTGTGTGGGGAGCTCCATGGAGCTTAAGGAAGAAGGAATTGACACCCTAGTCTGGAGGCATGACGGAGGGGAGCTTGTTGCCCTCTGTGGCCAACGCATCTGATTTCTGGATCCAGGAGTCTGACCCTTGGTCAACACCCAGTGGATCCTGGAATAAGTGAGAACACATTCCTTCAATCCAGAGAATGCAAGGGATACACAGGCCCAAATATGACCCCCAATATGGAAGGCTAAATGCAGGGGTTACATGGTTCAAAAGATAGTGTTAGCTCTCCACACTCAGGAGTATATAATCTTATGGGACCAGGGGTTATTAACAAATGTGCCGCATCCTACTCTCCCTATCCTCTTCAGAGACTGTGTTCACTTGAGATCTGACAAACCTTTTGGATGCATGTTATATTTTAAAAAGGAAAGGCCTCTCCCCCCCCATTCCTGTTCTTTCAGCTCACATGACATGTTGAGAGTAGTATCTACAACAGAAAATAGTGTTGATGAATGCAGGGGGGGAATACATCCAAGTATTTCACCTCCCTTTTTTTTTTTTTTTTTTTATTTATTTAAAGGCAATTTCAATGATTTGATAGTCATGGAGACTGAAGTCTTCTATTCATCCCTAGAAAGAGATTTTCAAAATCCCTAGGGCCTCCAGGCACAGAGAGACCACTGATTTTTAACAAAAATTGTGCTCCTAGATATATTTGGTGCTTTTGAAAAATCTTTTGCAAAACTCCTACAGCCCAGACGGAGACAGCAGAAAACTACTTATTATGACTTTCCAATGTGTCTCCTACCTCTCCTGAAGAGGTCAGCTTTATGGGGAAGAGAGGAGTTCATTCTCCATGCCCATTCAGTCCCTGTGCTGAAATTTTCAAGATTGCCAGTGACTTATTGTTCAGGGTGGTGGTGATGGAGTTCTCTGACCTGTCCGCTGTAAGATCTGGAAAAATCAGACAAAACCAGATGATAACTTGTGATATTGGAACAGGTTATATTTCTGGAGACAATATCAGGTAGCCCAGAGAAGCAACCATAACTGCATAAAAGAATCATAAAAATTAGAGGCGAAGAGCTCTTTCAAGACATCCTGTGGATCTTCCCGAATTGCAGCGTTCTCAACTCACTGTGAGGTGGTGGGATGATTCTTCTGCCATGTCATGCTGAAGCTGAATGCAGCTTTGCAGACTGGCAATGGTATTCTCAGGTTGAAAGGAAAAGAAAGGAAATGAAAATGAGCCAAATTCACCTCAGGTCTAATACCAGCTTTGGCCAATGTAGACAGTGATGGAGGTCCCTGGCATCGACACTGCCAAACAGGGGTGGCTCTAGACATTTTGCCGCCCCAAGCACGGTGTCATGCCGCGGGGGGCGCTCTGCCAGTCGCTGGTCCTGCGGCTCCGGTGGACCTCTCGCAGGCGTGCCTGCGGAGGGTCTGCTGGTCCTGCGGCTTCGGTGGAGCTGTGGGACCAGCGGACCCTCCGCAGGCAAGCCTGCGGGAGGTCCACCGAAGCTGCGGGACCAGCAGACCCTCCACAGGCAAGCCGCCAAAGGCTACCTGCCTGCTGCCCTCCTGGCAACCGACAGAGCGCCCCCCGCGGCATGCCGCCCCAAGCATGCACTTGGCGTGCTGGGGCCTGGAGCCACCCCTTCTGCCAAAGGAGGAGACTGCAGTGGCCGAAAGCAATCAAAACCTCCCTTCTGCTGGGGAGAAGAAAATAGCATTGGGGGCCTCAAAGATGGGTGGAGATGTTGTCAGGATGACTGATTCAGCACCTCCATATCACTGCTCCCATCAATGAGATTCCAGTGGGTGTTCAACCTGCTGTGATGATAACATCACACCTATCCTTCCTCACGCTGAATCCCTCTGGGTGCAAAGAGCCCTGCTTGAGTCAGTAATGTTTTTACGGCAACAAAGCAGTTAAATCTTAGTTCAGTGATCCTGCAAATAAAAGCTCCAAAGTGAGCCAAGGGCTGTTCTGCATCTGACAGCACAGCCTGATGAAACTCTCAGCATGTAGTTCTCCTGTCCTCTAGCTCCTTCTCCCTGTGCCAAGGGCAGATGAGACTTCTGACAACAAGGATAGGCCAGGACACTACCTCTGGCTCTTTCCAACTGCACTGATCAAGAGAAAGACCTAACAAGAAATCCAGGCGCTATTGAAATCCATGGCAAAACTTCCACTGGTTTTACCCCTGCTGAGTAGATATATGCTGAGTACAGCTCTTTCTGCTCTAATTTGTTTCTCTCCAGCAGACAATTTGATCCCACACAAGGGACTGTATTTTGGAAAACCTCTGTGAAGATAAGATTTAGTCTCTGGGCTGGACTCCCTCCTCCCTCCCTAAAACTCCGGAGATGGGGCTAAGATGGAAGAAAACTCCACAAGATTCACATCCCAGAGGGCCTGGGGGGTGTCACAGCTTGCCCTACCTCAGAAGGAATAGTATTTGGGATCGCTTTCAAACCCTGTAGAGCCTCCCTACCTCCTGGCCATGTGTTTCCGATAGAGTCATGCTACTAGGGCTTCTCCTGGGACCAGTTTTTAAGGAGATTCCTCAGCACAGAAGGTTCCACAGAAAAGGCAATATACAATCTGTGGCTGTCTTACCTTCCCGCTGTAGTCTCTATGGGGCAGGTGTGCAAGGGTCCTGCCTGTTTCTTCCCATCATGGGCATTATTTTGGCTGCTTGCCTTGATTCTATAGAGGGTAATGTGTGAGGTAGGGATGGAGGGTTGAACTTTGTACATGGAAATCCCCCCTCTCCACACCTATCCTGGGGACATGACTTGTCCATCACGTTTTCCCCATGCCTGGGAGTTTTAAGATGTGGCTAGCTGGGAGACAGAACTCAAAAGCAATGAAGTCCTGTGCTAATGGCTGAACTATGCCATCAGCAACATAAGAATTTGGATATTTATCTTGCAGGCAGATAAATATCCTTTACTTTGTTGTCTAACATTATGTGACCCCCGACCATTTAGCTTACTTTAGTGAATCGTGGCAGAATGGTTTTAAAAAAATATAGAAAAATAGAAACCAATGAGATGGAAAAAGCCAGTTAGGTCATACAATCCATCTCCCTGCTCTTTCATGTTCTCGAGTGCTTTATGTGGTGAAGTTCTAAATGATACAGAAAAGGAGTTTCCCCTACTCCCCCGGGATGACTATCCCACAGTCAGTGAACTCGTAATTAGGACATTTTCCTGATATTGGGGTTGTATTGTGCACATTAAAGGTTAAAGGGTCTATTACACTTACCAGCTTGGGAGGTTTAGTCCTTTACCTCAAGGAAGACAGCCTCACACTTTTAGTTCAAAAGCTCATAGGGTCAAGCCCCCCGATAACCTAGGGATAGTATCATAGAATGGGAAGGGACCATCTGGATCATAGAGTCCAGTGCCCTGCTATCACAGACAGCCTCGTCAAATAATCCCATTCATAAACTTATCAAGAGCCACTTTAAAATTAATTATGTTGTTCGTCACCTTTTTCTTAGCCTTCATTTTGAGTTTTGACTAAGGACTTCAGGACTCAACGTGAGACTACAATTTTTCTTTGCTTGGTTCCATTTCATTACCCCCTGGAAGAAAGCGAACAGTTATGATGGAAGTGTAAACTTTCTTCATTTTTTTCAGTAAGTTTTACAAGTCCATGGAATGATTTATTTAGGATTGGTTATTTTGGCTATGTATGATACACACCACGACATAAGCCCTAAGAACAAAACAAAACGAAACAAAAATGACATTCAGGACAGTTCTCATGAGAAACAAAGTTCTTTGTCATTACCATTAGCAATATTTTGAAACAAGCTTTCAGACACACCCAAGTTGCCATCTGCTTCATAGATCACAACAACAGGGCAGTTTCACTTCCCATCCGTAATTATTACCATATATATTTAAAATAAAATACAACACAACTGTTTTTCGGCTTTACCTCATCACCTTTTAAAAATCACATTTAAAAAGTTAAATCACATTTAAAAAAACCACAAGTTTAAAAAAAAATCAAATGTGACTTATTTTTGTGCACACAAACATGTACATATGAACTACAGATGCTTGCAGATGGATTTCCCCAAACAATGAGAGACTTGTTATCATATATACTTGCATATAAGACAGTTTTAGATTGTAAGTTCTTTTGGAGCAGGGACAGTCATTTAATATGAGCACAGTGGGTGCCCAATCTTGCTGACCTCTATTAACTATCATAATATAAATTTATTCATTATTAAATAATCATTTGCATTCCAAAATAATGCTTCATTATCCCACGTATAAACTGACCCCTCCCCAACAGTTAACTTGAAATTTTAGCTTAAAATTCTGGGTTTATACGTGAGTATATATGGCAGCTGATTTGCTATTACCGCACATAGCAACGCACAGCTTGTTAGTCTGGGTCTGTTGTGTTTACTTATTTATTGCAAATCTGAATATTCATCTCCTGCTTAGCCAGCAATGGTAACTGTGAAAGCAATCTGAACAGAAGGTATGCCAACCAAGTGAAAAATAAATAAAACATACATTCTGCATGTCTTTCATGCTAGCCCTCTTAGTAGAGAAAACAAAGGGCCAGATTCCAATATCAGCTTTACCAGTGTAAATCAGGAATGCCACCATTATAATGATTGGAGTTACTCCTGATTTACACCAGCCTAACTGAAGAAGTCTGGCTTCAGTTCTTTTGCTCTAACACCTTTGCTCATTGTATACAGATCTTTTGGCACCAGTTAGAATAAAATCTCAATTAGCAAGTTACAAGATGAAAATCTGCTCATCTGCTGTCTTTTATTTTGCAGATTAGGGATAAAGTTTTCCTTAAAAATAAAATAAAACAGAACATTTTTCTTGACTATTCCAGTACTTTTCTCATTCTGTTCATGCTATAAATAAAGATTTCTATTTCAGGCTGGCATTTTATCAAAGCACCTGCTTCTAGTAAAAGGGGAAAAAATCAGAATAATTCAACCTACAGATTGCTGTTGGCATGTGATTATCTCAGTCGCAAGGAGAACTGTGCAAAACTTGTCTGGTTTCATTGGCAGGGAAAGTTAATTCAAACCTAGTTCTTGGGTTAGGTTCACACATTGTAAGATTCTACTTTGAGCTCTAGGTCCCAATTATTCAATGAAACTCCTCCAAATCTGTACTTGGGGTCAAAGTCATGTATGAAGAGCTAGAAGAAAGACAAAGGGAGAGGAAATCACCTAAGCAACTGACTGAGATTTTTATAACTGCCTAAGGGATTTGGGTGCACACATCTTATTAATGGGAGCTAGGCATCCAAACTGCTTATATGGCTTTGAAAAATCTCACTCATTCTCAGTGACTCTCCAGCAACCAACCCAATGATTGGTTGATCTATCACATAGTTTGTTATTCCCCATGGCAGTTATTTAACTTTTAACCCAGCACCAGCAACAATTAATCTTCTCTTAGCTAGTGGATGAAATAAATGGCTTTTCAGTTATTTCTTTCTTAAGTCTATCTCACCACAAGCTCTTTCAGAGCAGGGGAGGATTACCCTTGAATCCTGGAACGTGTATATATCAGTTTATAAAGTGCTTAGCACAGTTGGTGGTTATCCTTACTGGGGCTCTGGGTGCTCCTGTTTTATCAATAATGTGCAATACTAAGGATGAGTGTTTAGAGTGTCTCCCATAACTGGATTTCTATGTAATTTCATAATGTTGAGGGTGTGATTTCATATCTTTCTGCATGGTGATGGTATCACTTGCAGATCCATGTTATGATGCAATATATGGGAAAGAAAATGTATATTTTTGGGTCATGTAATAGAGGAAATCTTTACAGACAGCCTTAAAACGCCCCACACCTAACACACCATGTTGCACCACTAACCCTCTAAGAGCTCCTAATCTCCTGCCTTATTTCAATAATGGTTTCTGAAAATGCTGCCAGCTATTGACACCTGCAAGCAGAATATAGAACAAGAATAGTCTGTTCAGGAAGGCTGAGCTGCCTGGATGGGAGGAAATTCAGTGAGTCCAGCTGAGTTGATGGGTGGGAGAATGTTGGCAGTGGATGTTACCTGGCTGAAGAGTAAGGCGAGAATAAAAAAATATTGTAGGTTGTAACAGAGCTCTCAGGAGACCGGGTGGTCCAGTGGGTAGCACACCCATGTTGCCTCTCAGCGGGAAGGCCTTTCAGTCAAGTTCCTCACCAAAGGATGGGTTTAGCTTCACCTTCGGTTTGCATCACCTTTGTATCAGAGGGAGAGCGCAACTGGAATGTGCTTATGCTCCCCTGCAGCAGGGGCAGTTGGTAGGGGAGCCTGGCCCCCGCCACTCCACTGGGCTGTGACCCAGGGCCCTGTGAGAGTCAGCAGTGTCTGGCACCCTGGAGTGCCCTCAGAGTTACCTTCCCTGGGGCACTTCCTACCATCTCTCTCTCCTCACCGCTCCAAGTCCAATATTGATAACAAAAGAACAGTCAACTAAACCTTCAGCCCCAACCAAGCTCAGCAAGCAGCTCTCTTCCACACAGGGATGCTTCTTAGGCACCCTTGTCCAGAAGCCCTCAGGGTCAGTCTGTCTTCTTCCCCTTCGGAGAAGAGTTGCTCCTTTTTAAGCTTTCACTCCAGCTGGAGCATGCGCTGCAGGTCTGGAGAGCTGGGGCCACCTGGGGCCAGTACCGTCCCCTTGGGGCCCAGTGTGGGGTTTGTACACCGTATCACACAGGGTAGCTGAAAGTCTCGAAATGTCAGCGTGCTTGGGTGCTGGTTGCCCTTCATCCTGAGCCTAGTGTCATGATGTTCTAATATCACCTCGTGACTATTTCCTTTTGATATTGCTCCAAATTCCTTTTTAATGCAGTTGTGGGGAGTCACAGTATTCATGCATGCTGTAGATTACAAGGCAGGTGCCCAATGTGATCTTCGCTTGTCAAAGCAGGGGGATTTGTTTGTTTGGGAGATGCAGTCTGGGTCTTACAGATTTTAGAAGTGGGGTGAGTGATGAGCCTCCTTTCTTCAGTCCCTCTGATGCATCCTCCCCCTTGGACTTCTGCTGCTCTCAACTCTTCCAACTTCTTCCTTTCAAAAGAACTATGTTCTGCATTGCTGCTGCTCACAGTTCTGGTGCTCTAATCACCATGGGATCCCACTTGCATTTGTACTGGCTGTAAGTCCTTACATCCAGCTCTTTAGAGGTAGACAAAAGACAAGTAAAAGCCAGGGCTAAGTGTGCTCACTTTCTTTCACTGGCAGGCCCCGATCATGCACTGGGATACGCTAGGGTAGACCCTTAAACAGCAGCAGCAGTCCCATTAAACTCAGTTTAATTCCTCTGAAACTAAACTGGCCTGCAGTAAAGGAAGCTGCAGCCACTCCTTGCTTTCAAAGGCAGGTGAGCAACAGGTCCAAACAGACATAGATTAGAAGTGCATAAGGGGCAGAATAAATAGTCCTGGGGTCTCTGCTCCCGTATGTTTTCAAACAGAACAGTGAAGTGCTCACCTGGGGTCAGAACTGCATTCTTTGCTCACCCAGCGAAGGCAATGGCGGATGCCCAAGAAGTATAGGATCAGGTTCATGGGAAGCCAAAAAACAAAAGGGGGGGTAAAATGATTGGTGCCCCATTTGCCATCTTTACCCATGTTAAGTGGTACCTTCCTTTTTGCAAAGTCCCAGTGAAATAAATGGGGCTGTCTGAAGGAGTAGTGTGCTACCTAATGCGAGGGTAACAGAATCAGGCTGTGAGCAAACAGCAGTGCTGGGACAACAAAGCCCAGAATATACTACAATCCCCTACCTCTTGCTGCGTGTAGTCCTATGAACTAAGTCTCTGCCAGGCCTGCATAGTTATGGATTTTACTACCCACATCATTTTTCATTTAAGTTGCCAATTCCAGTACTGATCAGATACCCTAGCAGCACAGTAACTATTTCATTACTTCTGAGATACTTTTTCCAGGTAGGGTTGGGGGGGGGGTAGGGAGGGTTTCAGCAACGGGGTACTAGTTCAGCTTGAAAACACAATTCATTCTAGATTAATTTCTATGAATAGAGCTCCTCCTGGTTTTCCCATCGCTTTCTCTTTCCTTTTTTGTGTAATGTAAAGTAAACAAACAAACCAAACCAAACCAAAACCATCCACTTGGATTTGTACCAACCACCTAAACCAGAATTCAGCAGCACTTTTGCTCAAACCGTTGATTTTATTGTCAGAGTTAAATCAGGTCATCACCACTGCAGGGGAAATGGGTTGCTAATGGAGAAATGATAATTACAAGGGAAAGGCAAATGGAAAGGTCTCCAATTGATAATTCAGCCATCTTTTCCCCCTCATTTATTAATTTATTTTACTATCCATATAAACGTGCCATAGTGTTTCAGTGGCTCTGCTGTTTGAGCAGCAAAAATAATCTCTCCGTTACCACGTGTTTATTCAGGGGTCACTTCATTTCATTAAAATTCCATAAAATTTCAAAGGACAAAAGGATTAGTCCCCAGCATATAAACCCCAGTAATCTAACGTGGTGCATAAAAAAAGGGAACACCCCTGTAGTCCTCAACTGCATGAAATGTAGCAATGATTTAAACTGAGATCAGCCACTGAAAAACAACAGGTTGAGATTTTCAACGCAATCTAGGTCCCATTCCCGTATATTTGATCAGGGATCTGCCTGGACAGGGATTTAAACACCTCCCTTTATTGATAGCAACAGAAGAAATGTGTTTAAATCCCATAGCTCTGCTGTGAAAATCTCAGCCAAAGAGCATGGGTAACATTGTCAAAAGCGGCTAAGTCGCTATCAGTCAATCTGATTTATGCTCCAAAGTGTCCATGTCAAATTTTCAAAACGAGACTTAGGCTCCTAAGTCACATAGGCACTTTAGAACAGTTTACCCTAGATTAACTAGAATGGGTATAAAATCAAACACACTGATTATTCTTCTTACTCAAAGTTATTCCAAATAATTTATAAATCATATATAATTGTCAACCAAACATTAAAATAAATTAATCTATGGCTCATATTTATTAGGACATGAAAAGGTGGTTAAACACTACCCTCTCCCACCAAGAGTTGGAAAATACTACTACTCTAAAATATCTTTTTTGATACCAACAGTACAATGAATTGACATTACAGTTCCAGTTCCGAGCCCTTTTTGCATGATCTTTAGAGGAATAAAACAAACACGTATATAAACATAACCAACGTTCCCCTTGCCTTCTCCTCTCCATAAAAACACAGATTGCCCCCTCCTGCTCTGGGCCATTGTCCCCAAAACCCCAAGACAATACAGTTATTAAAATGGCAGATAGAATAGCTGAAGTAATCTGTTAATGGAAATTAGCATTTGTGTTTGTGTGTTATTTATAAATATATGGGATGAGCTTGACAGTGGCTAGAAGTTCATTATAATTGGCAGTACTTTGGCCTTTTGGAGGCTATCATGTTTTAAACATTTCTTTAGTCGCATAATCCTTGTATTATGCATGGATAACCCTGGTTTATTGGCATTGGAGAAGAGTTCATTCCTATCAACAGAGCTTTTGTACATTTTAATTCACTCCCTCAAATACTAAGGTGACCATATTTTCCTAGGAGTACACAGAATGCATTACCTCCTTTCTTTCCCCCCCAGTACACATTAACATTTTAACAATGGCTTGGAAATTAAAACCAAGGGGTGACAAAAACAGATCTCTTTTTTCAAAGTATAATTTATCTCCTTTATATGTCTGCTATGCCTAGTAGGTTGGGTTCTCCTGGGTGAGAACCAGGGCTTTGTTACAGTAAACTGGTCCAGTGTGATATCACAGATATAAAAAATATTCCATTCTGTATCAAAACTAGGCACACGCCTTTTATTTATATGAAGAGAAGATCAACAGAGCAGAACATTTGTGCCCTAAGCTATGCCTCTCTGGTCTTCTACATGAAAACAAAAGTATCTTGTGTTGTCTCATCGGGAACTACAGAGGTCTAATTTGGGGTTTGACTGTAGTTAAGGGGAGGAGTGACATCACACTTGGGTCAGTCTCGGTGGATATCTCAAAGCACAAACTCTCATTCATATTGCTTTAAAATGTACACAGTATATATGTATATTAAAAAAAGATAAGATCAATTTCTTTGTGGTGTTGAACCAACTATAAGGTATGATGCAAGGCTTTAACAAATGAGATCTATAGATACAAATTTCACTGTAGAGTATGTTTTAGACAAATGTGTCTTTTTAAATATGTAAATCCTACACTGTAGGTTTTTTTCCTTTCTTTTTCTTTTTTGTTGTGGTAGAAAATGTTGAACAACTGTCCATGAACATGAGCCAACAGTTCATTACTGAGATCCCCAGAATGCCAATATTTGCAATGCAAACAATTAGTACCGTTTACCAACTATTTGAAAGGCCCTGACACACATGCCTCCAGGTTAGGAGGCTCTACTGTACAACCCCAAATAGTCTTTCCATTTCCACGTAACCATTTGACACAATGACAGCTGCATTAAGCTGCCTCCGCCTAGCAATTCCACATGCCAGGCTTGTTTAATTGGTTATAATGCCACAGGAAAAGCACTGCTAGCAGTATACCATCAAATCATTTTCATATTGAACCTCCGTGGTCCAGCAACCTCTCCTTCAACAACAGCACCATTGTTTTTGCGGGGGACATACTCAAGGTCAATGCTGGTTTTGTGCTTGCCCTTCCCTCGGCTCCACACAAAAAGAAGTAGGAAACAAAATAAAACAACGCCAAGGAATGTGAAACAGCCCATGGCTGTGGACACCAGTATTGTCTTAAGGTCCAGCGAGAAGGTGTTCACATTGGTTCCATTGGAACTGGTGTCATTGGAGTCTGTCATATACATAGGGGTCCTATTGGCGTAAAGGAAACGGTCTGAAGTGAATCCTTTTACCGTAAGGGAGGCTGAGTATGTGTCATTCCCAGCGGCGTTACTTGCAATACAAACGTAGATCCCAGTGTCTTGATCTTGAGCAAATCGGATCTCCAGCATGCCATCTCCCAGCACCGTGGCTCTTCCATTCGATTTAGTTGTGATCAGCCTCCTTCGCGGCGTCACCCAGGAGATGGTAGGTTGAGGATCCCCGTCGGCATTGCACATCAGCTGCACAGTCTGTCCTTCCTCCACTACCAGGTACTGCAGTTTCTTGTCCCGTATCTTGGGCTTCTTGCAGGTGAAGTAAAAGGAAAGGGCGGTGCTGTGAAAGTCTTGGAACAGCTTCTCTCTGACGCTGTCTGGGCCGGCACACATGGGCTGCTGGCTACCAAACTGTAAGGTGGGCTGCCTTTGTAATAGCCAAAGGAGACGGCAATCACACGCCAGGGGGTTGTTGTTAATGCAGAGGATCTCAAGAGTTTTGGGGGAATGGAATACACTCTCTTCTAGCGTTTCTAACAGGTTCTGGGACACATTAAGTACACGCAAGAACCGGACCCCTTGGAAAGCATGTGGTTCAATGGTACGTAACTGGGCCCCCACCATGTGCAGTTCCTGCAGACGCACCAAGTCTGCAAACATGCCTGCCTCAATGGTGCTTATGGGGTTGAAGGAGAGGTTTAGGTGTGTCAGGTACACCAGGTGTTTAAGAGCAGAATAAGGTATTGCAGACAGGTTGGTGTTGGTGACTGAGAGAGAAGTGAGGTTGAGACCATACAGGCTATTGGCAGGCATCATGTCCAGCAAAGGCCAATAGTTGATCTCCAGGTCTTTTAGGCGAAACAATCTCTTAAAGGCATTCACAGGCAAAAGGTTAATGTTGAGATGTCTCAGATGCAGACTGATGAGGTTGTGAAGGTGGGAAAGGGCTTCTGTTGGTACAGCTGTTAGGTTGCATTTCTCCAGGGTGAGCTGCTCCAGGCTAAGCAGTCCGCTGAAGGCCCTGTGGGATATATAAACCAAATCATTGTCCCCAACCTCAAGGGACTTCAGGTTATGCAGATCCTGAAACATGTAGTCCAGCAAAATGACAATCTTGTTTTCACTTATATCAAGCTTTGTTAAGTTTGACAACCCTGTGAATACCCCTAGCGGGACTAGCTTCAGACGGTTTCCTTTCAGTCTCAGAGAGCGCAAGTTGAAAAGATTGTTAAAGGCTCCAGGCTCTACATTGGCAACAATATTGTCGCTGAGGTCTATCTCCTCGAGCAGCGGGTAGGATATGAATTCCTCAGGGTTGACACTCTTCAGCCGGTTCTTGCTTAGATCCAGGATTTTGGTTTCGATAGGGATACCCTCAGGGATGGAGATCAGGCGCCTCCTGTGACAGCTAACAGACTTGTTCTGGGCAGAGCACTCACAGCGGGCTGGGCAGCCTATGGTAGACCCCATGAAAACGAGCAGCACAGCCAGACCTAGGAATGGCTGCCAGAATGATGTGGCCGTGTGAAGCATGACTCCACCGATGTTGTCTACTCCTCGGTCACGAGCCTGGAGGAAGAGGGAAGAAAAGGGAGAGAAGTTAAGTTAGTAGCTAAGTGCTGTTTTAACCAGATTTCTGGCATCCATTTCAGAGCAGGCTCATAGATTTCCATTCAAAACCACAACAAAAGCCATAGCAAATGGAGACAAAAAGAAAACATATTTTCATTACAAGTCAAGGGACATGTCTAAGAATCTGTTCATTTGGCATTCTGCCCCCAAATTTCAGATACATCATGCAGCAGTTTTTCCTACTGGATGCAGTGACTGGGGTATTATTTTTCCCATTTGAGTCTCTGCATGACAGTGCTGCTGCTAAATCAGAGACAAACACACACTCTATGCTAACAGGTCTAGCAATAAAGTGAATCACACTTACAAAATGTATGCAGCATTGGGACTCAGTGATGTGATATTAAAACTTTTATCTTTCTTGTTTCAATATTTTAACTGTGAACCTTAAGTTGCAATCACTTTATTTTGTATCGGAAAGAGAGTTTCCTAGCAAGAGAAGGATTCCTATTAGCATTATTGTATACATTATAGTGCTATACAGATAGAGATTATTGATACACACACACACACTTGGAACTGGTATGCATACACACACCCACACACACCTCTCTAAAGAACTTAGGGAGGGATAGCTCAGTGGTTTAAGCATTAGCCTGCTAAACCCAGGGTTGTGAGTTCAATCCTTGAGAAGGCCATTTAGGGAACTCGGGCAAAAATCTGTCAGGAATGGTACTTGGTCTTGCTGTGAAGGTAGAGGACTGGACTCAATGATTTTTCAAGGACCCTTTCAATTCTATGAGACAGGTATGTCTCCATATTTAAAAAAAAACTGGTACATAATAGACAGATAGATAAATAATACAACCAGTGAATCTCTGATTAGCACTTCAATTAAGAGCAAATCAATTCTTGCTGAAACTTTGCTTTAGCTTCACAAAGAGGTTTTATTTATTTCTAGGCCTCATTGAGATGACAGCTATTGCAAAGGGCATTGTTTATAGAGTACCTTTTTCATTCTTAAATATGTAAATTAATTGTGATGAGGAGAGAGGAGCAGTAGCAAAAAACAAAAAAAGAAAAGAAAAGAAAAGAAAATGGTTTTGCTTTAAATAACACACATTCCAGATAGGGACAATAGATTGCTTGGCAGCCATAGTTTCTATTAGATTTATTTACTCCCACCTGCAGATTAAAATTGAGGGTAGCTTAACAAAGGATGCCTTCTATTACATGTAATTACTATGCCCTGAAGCTGCATTTTAAAAGGGCAGCTACCAAAAACGTGGGTCCTTCTATCAGGTTGGCTACTCAACAGATCATCTCTATGACTTGATTCGTGACTAATAACACTGTCCAGAGCTAGGCACAGGGACAGTGCAAGCTTCCTCTCATAACTCTGTGAGTGCACCTTAGTCTTGACCTGCATGGCCTCCCTATTCCACTCCAGTGCTTCTCCTAGGCAGAGACTGATAACGTACGGCAAATTGTGTGGTGGTTTTATGATGTTGCCTGGGGACTAGGATGAAGAAATAAAAGTACATTTCAACCTTGTCCTGGAAGGACAAACTGCTGAGATTAATTTAGTTTCCCCTTTCAGTAGAAGTCTTGTGAGTAAAGATTACTGGTTATGTCCAACTGTGACAAAGGTTTTCCAAGATAAACTTCACTTCATTAGGAACTAAGTTAAGACTGAAAATCTATCGGCCTCTGTGATTTGGGTCTTTCCACTGAATTCTGATCAAAGGGGCTTTCAGCCACTCTGATCATTACATTTTTAACTCCGTCTGTGAGGTTAGCACTTTCGTATGGATACTTCTGGTGTGCAGGGAATTCATTTCCCATCTTATTCACCTAATGTAGGAAGCATAAAGTAAATAGGTTCAGTGGAAGACAAGAACCCCTGGAGTGCTTATTTTAGTTGGCAAAAGTATGAAATGTTTCTCTGCAGACATCTATGTTACTTGGTAACTAAAACTTCTAAGCAACATAGAAGCTGTTGTTGAGGAGAATAAAAAGTGATAAAAGGATTTCTTCCCCATGCCTGAATCAAGAAAGGGAAGTGGTGTTTGTAATCACTTTTGTGTGTGTGCATACATGTGCATTGGAAGATTTGCGGGCATTAATATGTATGTGTGTGTTTGAGATTCAGAGCTGAGGGTTAAGACGGTGTAAATTATATGTTAGGAAGTTCAGGAGTAAAATTGATTTGATTCACACACCAACAGCTCAGAAGAAAATGTGAATAAAAGCTGAGTGGATAGAATAGAGGGGATACTTTAAACTTCTATCTGCCCAGGCATTTCAACCCCATTCATCACATCTTCTCCCTCCTGTTAGTTATTTTTGTGGAGACTCTCCTCCCTTCCAGCTCCTGTGTGCGTGCAAATGACACCATTTTAGGCCTTGCCTTCATTAGGTAAAAAAGGTGTGCTCTTACCTCATGTAATCTAACCCATGGATAACTAACAGGAGGAAAATCCTACGGAAGATGAGGCAGTTTGTAGTTTTCACATGTGTGTTAGTTGGTTCCAGTAGGCTCCCCCTTAGCGTTTCCCTCAACCTGTTAACATGTGAGAGCACTACAGTTTCTCATCTTCACTAGGATTTTTATCTCGCGTTGGGTACTATGTGTTAGCCAACAGGAGGTAAGAAGACACCCTTTTCCTTAGTATAAATGCACACTTAAAGTTTGGCTTGATTAGGATTTAAAGGGGTGTTTTCAGCTAACATCCCTAGCAGGTTTGTCCCTAGGGTTCAGTTTGATCAGCTAGCACGTGTTAGAAGTGTACGCGGCCGTGCCTACGTTAGACAGTGTGTTAAATAGTAATAATTTGTGGTCAATCTATCTGTTAACACCAACAGTTCTTTCTCTCTTCTCTTTATGTGGGGTCTGGGTTCCTGCTCACCATTCTAGTGAAATGTGAAAAGGTTATAGAATCACAGAAATGAAGGGCTTGAATGGATCTCGAGAAGTGATCAGGCCCAGCCCCCTGCACTGAGGCAGAACCAAGTAAACCTAGACCATAATCTAGTTGTTATAATCTAATAAAAAGAAATGGAAAACAAACAAAAAGTGTGAACCCCAGGAAGGAGTAACAGAAGGTTGTTTTTTGTAATTACTAGTAAGCATTGAATGAATGAATCATACGGGCAGCCCTGAATGTATTAAAGCAACCGTTACAGAAATTTCAGTTTATCATCCAATCACTCCACATCCACTGAAGTTTTCTTTGTATGAATTAATATTATGCATTCAATAAGTTCTCTTCCACAAAATGACTCTTCTGCAGCTGACTATACATTTAATGACAAGTTTCAGAGTAGCAGCTGTGTTAGTCTGTATCCGCAAAAAGAACAGGAGTACTTGTGGCACCTTAGAGACTAACAAATTTATTTCAGCATGAGCTTTCGTGAGCTCATTTCTCTTTACACTTCTGTGATGTTTATTTTATTAAAGACTTTGCACTTAGCTGACAAAGGACTCAGCTTTCAGATATAGTTACCTAACAGGACATCAACATTCCTGAACTGAATACTGAAATTGGCACTTATTTGTCTGCCTGAATGCCAATTTAAGCATCCAAATGCCAGATCTGGATCATCCATATTTGAATTTTGGTCTCTGGTGTTTGTAGTGGTTTTTTTTTTATTATTACAGAATGACACATTTCAGGATATTATTCCTTACTGAAGAGTACAAATTAACAAACTTCCTCTTCTTTCATTTCTCGCTCTCTGACTGTGCCTTTTAAATTCATTGTTGAGAATCAGGTTACTGTTGGCCCATATCCTGTTTCAACATATGACCTTACCCAGGGTTCAGATGACCGATTAACAATTAACAAAGCTTGTTTTAAGTCATTAGTTAATAGTTCTGTTTGATCTCACCCAAAACACTTGAGACCTCTTTTAGCTGGTATTTATTCCAGACCTTTGAAATGCAAATCGCTTGTTCAAAATCCTCCAGCTTTGGCTCTCAATTCTGACTACATGCAAGTGTTTGACCAGAGTGTGAGTATACCAGGGCCGGCTTTGATTCAAATAGTTTCAGTATGGCGCTTGTATTCACGGGCAGCGTGACACTGAAGGACCTGCCGCCAGGAAGGGATTCTCAGGCTTGGCCTAAAGCCGGCCCTGGAGTATACCTGTATTCCTTAAGCCTTTAGAGTGAAAACCAACCCAGTGCAGAAACTTTGCCCAAAATCCTATGTACCACTTAAACTGTGTAAGATTGTTTGGGACTTGCACAGACCCTCTATACTGCAGTGAATTTCACCTTTAAATAGGAATAATTTACCTAGCCTTGATGCCTAATAGGTACTGTGCTGCTGCTTATACTCCTCTTTGACCTGGCTCTATTCTTTGTCCAGTCTGACTCTACATCATTATGCAGTGTCAACATCTACCCAGAGCCAGTAAAAGACTAAAGACCAAATGCAGCCAGTGGTTAAGCAGCCTTGTATCCAAAGCCATGAGTATTTGGTAGTGTTGAACTCAGAGCCAAACAGGCAAATCAGGGATAACTGTGTTATAGGCAGAGCTGGCAGTGTGGCCTATAGTTAAGGTCACCTAACACTTGCTGTTGTAAGTCCCTGTTTTCAGTTGTTTATATGTTTGCTAAACTAACCATCTGGGATGAAATTTTCTGTGCTGGGTGTCTGTCTCAGGCTGAATATTTTTGAATCATTTCAACTAAAATAGATCAGCCATTTCTGAGAATAAGATCAGGGAAAAATACATGGTTTTGCCCATGTTAAGAAGATTCTAACTGTTTTATAGAGAAGCTGTAGCACCTCCATTCTTTGGAGGGAGGACTTGAAATTAGGCAGGGGTGCGTGTTACTGTAATGTCAGGGTGTGCCTTTTGCCATCCCCATAAGGACCTGGCCAAATTATAAGCTTCCAAAACATCTTAGTTAGCACATTCTCAGTAGAAAATTGTTGGAGTTTGGCAGCTAAATTCTCTGAAGATTCTATCTGCACTGAGCATGCTCCACCTCTAGACTGTAGGTGTGAAGCAGGATTTTCCCTGCAATTTGGCCTCCCAGCTGTGGGACCCTGAGCACTGATACAGAGGAAAGTAGAGGTGTAGGGAATGGGGCGGAGGAGAAGGTAAGAGGGGATTGCAGGAGCTGGGGTGGGGATATAGAGGGAGAGTGAGGACAGGAGCAGGTGGCAGGAGAGGACAGCAGCAGAGGTGGTGGGGGCAGGAGCAGATGGGTAATTATGTAATTAAGGACTGTCATAATGCATACACCTAAGAGGGTTGACATAAGATTGCACAGTTCAGACTTTGGAATGCTTGACTTTACAACCTCAACGTTCTTTTGATGTCGGGTTTTTTCAATGTAATGTCTTACATAGTGCACTGGGAAAGGAGAGACCTATCTTTGCTTCCTGCTCTCTCAGGCCCTGAATCAGGAAGGCACTTCAGCAAGTGCTTAATTTTGGCATGTGCTGAAATCCCATTGTCTGGATGACTTCAGCCTGTGCTTGAATGCTGTCCTGAACAGGGATGCTTTCTTGAAATCAGAGTTTCACTGAAGTAAGAGCAGTGACACATGGGTTTCTTTGAGTCATCATTTTTATTCCCCTCTCCCCCATCTTCCTCCATTACTCTTCTTCATTTCTGTAGGGAGTTAAACATATCCTCCTTTCCTGGCTTCACATACATCAGAGCTTTAGAATCAATGATGCTTAAACTAAGGAAGTGGACTGTTATTTCCCATTAGAGCACTTGCTGTCTAAGTAGTAATCAATGTACAATCCAATAATTAATACACAAGAAGCCATATGTGCTTCTATAGCATCTTTCATCCAAGATATCAGAACATTTTACAAACAATTTATTAAGCCTTACAACATCCTCCTGAAGTAGGTGTATGTTAGAGCTGTGTGAATACTGCACAAAACATTTCTCCAGCAATTCATTCAAATTTGGAAAAAAGCTTTGATTCAATTACGTTCACAATCCGGTGTTCATTCTCCACAAACATTTCAGCACAAAAAGTCTGGTAGGCTGAATACCTACAAAAAGCCCAATCTCTAATGTTAAAATGATTAGTACTGTAGTAGCAACACAATTTGAAGATTTGAATAAGGTAGTCACTTTATGGATTATTTAGGGAGGGTAGTTTATGCATAAGGGAAGCAAAGAAGAAAATGCAGAGAAGTTTGTCAGAGAAGTAGACAAATGGGCTTTTAAGCTTGGCGTGCTTGGTAAATTGGAGGGGGACAGGAAGAAACAGAATAAGAGACAGGATTAGAAGCAGAGAGGGGGGACAGAGTCATAAAAGGGCCTCAAAAGTGAAGTAAGATTCAGAGTTTGCTTTGTGCTGATTAATTATCTAAGTCAGTGGTCCCCAACCTTTTTTGTCTGGCAGGTGCCAGACGACGAACCACGGAGGACTGTGGCGGTGGACAAGCATTTGCCGAAATGCCACCGACAAGCGGCGTCATCCAGAGGTGTCGCCGCCGAAATGCTGCCGAATTTCGGTGGCATTTCGGTGGATGCTTGTCTGCCGGCCAGTATGTGGGTGCAATGGCACCTGCGGGCACCACGTTGGGGACCCCTGATCTAAGTCATCCAATAAAGGGACTGGGACAATACCAAGCAATCTACATATTTAACAAACAATGCAAGTTGCAACTACTCCCAGAAATTGTTTGCAGGCAAAGAATTATGGGCTGAAGAAATACTGCATATCCAATGTATGTGAGAATTTCACAATCTGTTCACAGACAATTCAGGAACAGATAAAAAAAGTGAAATTCATCCACATGATTCACTTGGCTATGTCCCAGTTCAGGGCAACTCCACCTGTATTCTCCCTCCATGGTTCATCAAAGACACCCACCTCCAGGGCCAGCTTTAGGAACTGTGGGGCTCGATTAGAATACCCAGGGGCGGTCCGTGTCTTCAGCGGCACTTTGGCAGCGGAGGGTCCTTCACTTGCTCCGGACCCCCTGCCGCCGAAGTGCCGCTGAAGACTCGGATTGCCGCCGGGTATGTAAAAAAAAATTAAAAAATTAAAAAGGCGCCTAAGGTGCAGGGGCCTCTTAGGCGCGGGGCCTGATTCTGGGGAATTGGAAGAATCGGCCTAAAGCCAGCCCTGCCCAGCTCCTCACTGTCACCTCTCTTAGATAGAGACCCACGTCTCTCTTCCTCCTAACCAGGGTTTGTCCAGATTGCAGTTTCCCTGCCCGCTCTGTGTTACTCACAGCAAGCTAGACTGCCTAAACAGGCCAGCATGTCTGCGTTGCTGTCATAAACAGATAGTTAAGGGTTAAGGTCTCTTTTACCTGTAAAGGGTTAAGAAGCTCAGTAAACCTGGCTGACACCTGACCAGAGGACCAATAAGGGAACACGATACTATCAAATCTTGGTGGAGGGAAGTCTTTGTTTTGTGCTCTTTGTTTTGGGGGTTGTTCACTCTTGGGACTAAGAGGAACCAGACGTCAATCCAGGCCAGGGCCGGCTCCAGACCCCAGCGCACCAAGTGCGTGCTTGGGGCGGCATGCCACGGGGGACGCTCTGCCGGTCGCCGGGAGGGCGGCAGGCGGCTCCGGCGGACCTCCCGCAGGTGTGCCTGCGGAGGGTCCGCTGGTCCCGCGGCTTCGGTGGAGCATCCGCAGGCGTGCCTGCGAGAGGTCCACCAGAGCCACGGGACCGGCAACCAGCAGAGTGCCCCCGTGGCGTGCCGCTGTGCTTGGGGCGGCGAAATCGCTAGAGCCGCCCTGATCCAGGCTCTCCAAATCTTTCTGAATCAGTCTCTCATGTTTCAAACTTGTAAGTAGCACAGGCAAGGCGTTAGTCTTATGTTTGTTTTCTCAACCTGTAAATATTCCTTTTTGCTGAGAGGATTTTACCTCTGTTTGCTGTAACTTTGAACCTAAGGCTAGAGGGGTTTTCTCTGGGCTATATAAATCTAAGTACCCTGTAAAATATTTTCCATCCTGATTTTACAGAGATGATTTTTACCTTTCTTTCTCTTTAATTAAAAGTTTTCTTTTTAAGAACCTGATTGATTTTTTTTTCATTCTTGTTTTAAGATCCCAGGGAATTGGGTCTGAACTCACCAGGAGTTGGAGGGGAGAATGGTTAATTTCTCCTTGTGTTAAGATCCAAGGGGTTGGATCGGTATCACCAGGGACTTGGTGGAAAAGCCTCAAGGCTATCCAGGGAGGGGAAAGTTTTGGGGGGACAGGGAGTGTGCCAGACACTGGAATTCTGGCTGGTGGCAGTGTTACCGGATCTAAGCTTGTAATTAAGCTTAGAAGTGTCCATGCAGGTCCCCATATCTATACCCTAAAGTTCAGAGTTGGGGAGAAACCTTGACAGTTGCTTTCTCTTCAGAGGCTATGAACAGCATACTGGCCCGCAGTTATACGTTACCACATAGCTCTTTATAAGCAAGGTGAAAGCATTACAGAGAAAACATTAAAAACAATAAAAGAACCTACACACATGCTAAAAAGCTTACCAGAGGTCACCCCAGCTCCAGCCTCAGGCTCTGGTCGGTGTCAGTCCTTCTAAACCCACAACTGGGTTTCCCCGTGGCTACAAGTTCATAACGGTCTCAGAGTAAGAACCAGAACCACCATGACTAGTTCAATCTTTCCTTTATACAGCATGGGCTTTTGATCATAGGCTCATGTAACAGGTGATCAGCAAACAGGTAATCCTCAGGGCATAGCTTCAAAAGATTGGGTTTTTGCATAACCAGAAATGAGGAAGTAGATAGTCCTCCAGGAAAACCACTTGGACACTTTTTGTTCCAAAAGTCCATTCTTGTCTGGCACGTTGTTCAATATAGACCTTTGAATCCCCAGGTCTCCCATCTGTCACATCTCCCCCCTTCAAAAGGTTCCATGCAATTCCAGCCCACAGTAATACATAAACCATTCATTTAATACAATGGATCCCAAAGATACTTAAACATCATTCAATAAGGCCTCCCAAGGATATGGCAAGAAATTGTCAAGATGTGAAAAAATTATCTAAGTTTTATCTACATTTTACATAATGGGGAATGCAGGCAGAGAGGTGAAAAGTGTACTCTGAGGTCACAGGACAAGTGAGTGGCAGCATCAAGAACAGAATTTAAATCTCTTGGCTCAGATAGATAATACTTATAACTAAGGCTGCGAGTCTGTCACGGAGGTCATGGATTCCGTGTCTTTCTATGACCCCCGTGACATGTGTAGTGGCTGGTGCTGGCTCAGGGGCTGCCCAAGCTGGGTAGCCCCTGGGCCAGCAGCAGCAGTTTGGGTGTGTGGGAGGAGGCTAGGGGCAGGGGATTGCGGAGTGGAGGGGAGTGCTTACCTGGGGTGGTGGGCTCCCTGGCTCCCTCTGGCATGCCCCCCTGCAGCTCCTAGGTGGAGAGGGGATGGGGGGGGCTCTGTGCCACATGCTGCCTGCAGGCCCCTCCCCACAGCTCCCATTGGCTGTGGTTCCTGGCCAATGGGAGCTGTGGGAGCTGGCACTTGTGGTGGGAGCAGCGGAGCCCCTGCCTCAGATGTCTAGGAGCTGCAGGGACATGGAGCTGAGTAGAAATCCCCTGCCAGCCTTGCCTACAACCTCCCCAATATCAGGGGAGGTCCTGGGCCACATCCCCCAGCACCCGTGGTGCCCGCGCACCGCACCTCCCCCAAAGCGCCTCACCCAAGTTTTAGTCAGGGTGGGTATTTTTAGTAAAAGTCAGGTACAGATCACGAGCCAGTGAATTTTTGTTTACAACCCGTGACCTGTCCATGACTTTTACTAAAAATACCCGTGACTAAAACGTAGCCTTACTTATAACAGGAGATTAAGCATTGTGAAAAATTAAAGTCCACCAAAGACTAAACATTGATAATGATGCTTATAAGTTTTTAACATTATTTATTTCAGATGATTTATTTTGGGGAAAACCTTTATTGAAGAGGTGTCCTCATCTTGACTTGAACACCACCAGGCTTGACCATAAGACCATTTGCTTCTGTCTCATGTTTCAATTAAAATTACACACAAGAGCTAAGAGTCCTTTCATTTTTCTTTCAGTATATATGTATCAGTTATTATTACTTTAGGAAGCATAGCTGGTATCACCAGGAGGCTGAATATGGGATTGTGTGTATTATGTTCTCTCATAGCCTCACTAATTAACACCATTTGAGTAAATTACCTCAGAAACCAGACCAGTAGGAGGGCTGAGCACTCTGATTAAAATAAGGGAAGGTTGGCTTTCTGTCATCAGATCTACGTAAAAAATAAAAATAAAAAGTGAAAAATTCTCTTCCTCCATCAAAGAGGTGGTCCCTCTTCCAGAACATATTAGGCATAGGAAAACTTGCATTAATACATGCAATAAACAGAGGACTATATTCTCCAGAGAATTTGAATTTTGATATTTGGCATCATCTTAGGGAAGTCAGCAAAGTGGGTGGATCTCTCTAGGGAAGATACTCTTGGTACTTGAGTTGCTGAAGAGGTCTGCTGCTGCAATGTGCATCAGCTGCAGATTTTTCAGAGTTAATGCTTTTGAGGTTAATTGAATCACATTGCAATATTCCAGTTGGGCGGTGACAAATGTGTGTATAATAGAGTCTAGGTCATCAGCAGAAAGCATGGGATGCAGATTCCTTTGTGAATGACCGAATATGTTTCTTCCATATGAAGGATCTGTGAGTAGTCAAGAAATACCCCCACAAGCTGTGGGCTGTCTCCACACCTTGTGGATGTATGGTTTTGACTAGTAGAGACAGCACTGTTTTGACCACCTTGTCAAAGTGTTTTCCTCTGCTAACCACCATAACCTCCATCTTGTGGTGTTGAACACCAACCAGCTCTTCCTTATCCAGACACTGGGATAACTGGGTGACAGTAATGTAGTTGTCGGTTGTGAACAACACAGTGATATGCCATTGGCATACTGCTGGCAACCGAGAACACTTTTCCCAGCAGCTGTGTGTAAATATTGAATAGGCCAGGGAAAAGACTATGATACTCCACAGGGGATGGGTCTGGTGGTAGATATCTAAGTGTCCATCACTACCCTATGAGCCCTCGAGGAAGGATTCTATTTCCATGCCCTGGATTCCTGCCATCTCCTTCTTCAGATAGGATAGCCGTATCCCATGACCAATCATCAAGTGCAGAGAGGTCTGAATGTATAAATATGGATGTTTGCCCTTTAACTTGGGAAAACAAGAGATTGACCATTTGCATCACTAATGCTGTTTCTATTCCAAATGCCAGCTGGAGGGTCTGGTCTGAGGATAATCTAGGCAATTGGCTGTCAACAGATGTGTTTGCATCAGTGAGCTAATGTTTTCAGAAACTTTTAACCCAAATATGCCTGTAGGAAAATACATGCACATTAGGAGGGTGTCACTACCCTACTTGGGTGCATTAGTGGACTAGGACTACATATACTGTAAAGTTTATAACCATCACAGCTTGCAAACTGCTAAAAACTAAAACCTAAATTATACTATGGAGGGCAATTTTAGTTCAGGGCACGGGACATTTCGGCAAATTAAAAATTACCTATAGTGCTAAGGAAAGAATTTGAACAGTAATGAAAGCATCTCAGTATTGAACGTTTAGCAGAATGGGAGTGAGAAGGTGGATACACCTAGTGCAACTGGTAACACATGCATATGGACAATTGAATTACATGGAGAATAAAAGAAAAAAACAACAAACAATCCCATCAGTTGTGTGGGCTTCCCCCCGCCTGGACAAGCATGTTAGCAGCTGTTCTGTTTGTAACTTGTGCAGAAATCCTGTCAGTCAAGGCAAAGAATATACTCACCAGGGACTCTCTTTCTTTGAACTGTCACATGCAGAGCCTACTGAGTGTGGCATAGGAGAAAGCTGTTGAGCTTCTGTTGGGTGCTGTTTGCATACTGCTAGCGGGATTAGAGGGTATGGGAAAGACGACATTGGATCTGTTTGCTGTTCAATACACTAAGGACCAGTACAATATAGTACATTTCTTAGTCCTCGTCAGAGTTTCCAAAAGTTCTCTGGCCCCAGAATTATGGGCCATATTCTCTGTTAGCATAACTCTATTAAACCCAATGGTGTTAGGACAGCAGAGAATTGTGACCTATATGACGGGGATGGCAGAGAGGGATGAAACAATACTTTAGCTCATCAGTCACCACCTAATAGTTTTGGCAGAAAGAGATCAGGTAATCCAAACACAATTAAAGCCACTTAATGACTCAGATGGGAAACAAAGCCATCATCGAGGTGGCTGCAGAAAACTGGTACCTCCTGCATTAAAAAAAAAAAAAAGTCTCACCATCGCATGTACGCACAGAAGACTGAAAATGGTGCTGCCCTGGGGATTCCTTGTTAGCTAAAGGGGTTCCTAAAATATATTTAGATTCAAAAGCAGCCTACAGAAGGGTCAGGTCAGGAAATATATAAATTACAACTGATCTGTTGTCTGGTGCCCTAGACAAATTCTGTTCTCAGTTACTTCAATTTTATGTTGATCTAACTCTAGGGCCTCCAACAGTTACTCAAGTACTGGTGTAAATGACAACATAATTTGGCCCACACTGTACAGTTATATATATACAGTTATATATATATATATATATATATATATATATATATATATATATATATATATATATATATATATATATCTTTCAGAGTGGCGGGTACAGAAATATGCCCACCAGTAAGAAGGATTCATGGAGAACATGCATTTTTTTCATTCCAGTGACATCAGACCTAGTACCCAAGGCACTCTTTGCAGAAGGCAGTCAGTCTGCTCTTTGAATTAATGTATGTTTTCTAAATGTCATTTAATCATTAATAAAGGATAAATGATACATTCACTGTGTTCTAGGCATGCTCATTTTTCTAGTAATTGACATCAAAACAGTGATTAAAGAGTCATCGCTTCCTTCATTGTGTTTAATTGTCTGTCTTACTGTGCTAGTCTTCACTATGTATGGATTTTTGGTGTTGTTTTAAAAGGTCAAGTGAGAACTTCATTTTTTTTAATTTTTATTTTATTGGGTATTCTGGGTCTCTGGATACTGCAGCTGCTTGTTAGATAAATATGTACAGGAGTCCTTTTGCAGGAGGTTCTCTCTTCAAAGGTCACGTACGTGTACCTGCATGCTCTCACTAAAGTCAATAGATCCTATGGGTGTTCAACTCCTGATAATGATGATGCCCTTGTAGTGTACTGTAGATGCTGTAACAACTGCACATCCGACCTCCACTAACATCCATTTTGATCTCATCCCTATAACCCACTGGCTCCTTGGAAGCCTAGAACAGACCTCTAACAAAATAGAGGCTATCGTTTTAAGCCTTGACAAGTCAACCCGTTACATTTCAACCAAAGTGCTACATTTGACTCCCTGGAACAGATTTGTAGCTAGTGTAAATTGGCATCGCTACATGGACTGTGTGTTTGGGGAGAAGGGGTGGAATTGACCAGGCTGGAAAACAGAAGGGGAAAATTTCAATGTTTTGCTGAAAAACTGAAAAAAAGTCAAAATTTTCCACAGAAAGGAGGAGCTTTCTGTGAAAATTATTGTAGCTGAAAACCCCATTTTCTGTCCAAAAAAAAAAAAAAGTTTTGATGGAAAATTTTCAATCAGCCTCTCCCTCTCTCTCACACACACACACACAGAATTCTTGAAAAGAAAGGGCAAACTCTGTTTATTCGATTTGTGTTAACCCTATCCCAGAATCAGCACAAGTATCCATTCCCTAAATAAAATGTAAGCTAAAATGTGCTTCTGTATTGGTGGAGTGCTTTTATATGGCCTAATTTAAAAAAAAATAAAAATAGAAGATTTGGTTCTATATGGTTACTTCCATCCATAATGATGTCTCAATTATATTCCCAATTAAAAACTGATTAATATCAAAGACAAAAAACACTACAAACTCAGATGAGAATATGTCATTTGGGATCCTAAAGTTAAGGTGGCACCAGCTCCAGTAACTGGAACTCACTTGTCATTCAGAAACTGGGAGCAAGCTGCTGCATGACAATAAATATTAGAATGCTCTACTGGTATAATTATAGCTGGAGAATCTCTGTAATAATTCAGCTTTTCCATTAGCTCCTGAACTGGAAATCCCACTTAGGACGAACAATCACCAGAATGCATGTAACAAATTAGAGATGTACGCTACTAGGAAAGACCTAACCTTTATTCTGAGGGAAGGAGGGGAATTGGAGCAAAGCAACACCTGGCAGTGAGCAAGGGCTGAATTCATAGATGCCAGGGCCAGAAGGGACCATTGCAATCATCTAATCTGACCTCCCGTGTAACGCAGGCCATAGGACTTCACCAAAATAATTCCTAATTTCTTTTAGGAAAACATCCAATATTGATTTAAAAGTTGGCAGTGATACAGAATCCATCATGACCCTTGGTAAATTGTTCCAATGGTTAATTAAAAAATTACACCTTATCTCCAGTCTGAATTTGTCTAACTTTATAGCCATCGGATCATGCTACACCTTTCTCCATGGGATTCAAAAGTTGCTGACCTCCCCAACCATCACAGATTTTACTGGCAATGGGAAGGTTTTTTACCCCAAAGAGGAAGGTTTAAAAACCAGGGAAAACTCTGTTGAAGCTGCACTCCAGGGCTACCCTGGTAACAATGCCCCATGATGCACCCTACTTCCTAAGAACTGCACACCCGGGCCATTCCTGAGCAGACAGCCAATTGTGTGGTGTGGTGACTAAGGCAAACTAGGAATATGATGAGAGCATCCCACCCATTTCACCTGTGTCCTAAGGGAGAATTTAAGTTGATGTGTGAGAAGCTGAAAGGCGTCTTCTTGAATCTAGAGGACCTCCTAGTTACTGACTGCATTTCCTCCCCCCAACTCTTGAATTCTGAAATATGCAACATGATTTTCTCCCAAGCCATTTTTAGTAAAATATAATTAATCTAGTTTGGAAAATTCACCAAGATCTTAGGTCTTATTATCTATCCCCAATGACCAATATAATGATCACAGGAACCAAGTGTTTATTTTTGTATATGAGGATGACGGTAATTACTTGGTAATTGAAATTTCCTTTTCAGGCAGTTTCCCAACTTGGTCTAATTATTATGATTTTGCTGTCAGTCATTGAAGGGTAGTAAGGCCTAGTACAGTAAATCTGGCATGGGGATTCCAAATGAAAACTCATTTTTCAAAGATATACTTCACATGTCTTTTGAGGAATGATAAACTAGGAAAAGAATTAACTGGGTAACAGTAATTTCATTCAATGTGTACAATATATGGCACGTGGGACCTGTCTTTGCAATACATTTGATAACAAGCAAAATTCCAGTGTTCAAACATTGTATGTTATGTTCAACACTAGTCTACAGGAACTTCACTAAGCAGAAGTATTAACCTAATTGCCAGACTGGCACCTGTTCATGGCTCAAGGACAGGTAAATGAAGTGATGATTTAGGAGAGAGACAAAAACAACCAAACCAAAAAAAAAAAACAACAAACCACTGAAAAGGAGAAATTACTCTTCCCTTTAATGCAACAGCAGAATGGGTACCAATGCCCCTTTTTACACAATATAATGAAGCAGTCAATCAGGATTGTGTATCTGAAAAACTGATTCTATTTTTCCATATAGACAGTAAAGTATTCATTACCTCTGACCTAAACTCATGTTCTATGTTAATGGAAAACCCTAAACCTCTAGACAACATTTAAAAAAAAAAAAAACACCCATGCCTGAGGTGCTCACAGACCCCCCTGTACAGAATCATGAATCATAGCTGATGTATTGTAGCTTACCAAACAAGATCATTCAAAACTTTTATACTTGGTCTGTTTCTCACACTTGCAACTCAGTTTCTTTGTGTGTGTAAAGAACTTAAAAGAATGTATATTCAAAAAGAACAACTGTGCTATTGGGATGCATGGATGTGCGCGCGCACACACACACACCCACCCTCCCTCGTTAGGGGGGCAGATTTTCATTTGACACCTTTTAGACAACTCATAGCCCCCCAGTAAATCCTCCACAAAACAATAACCCCTAGTATTTTGTGTGACAGAAACACAATACCAGCTTTTCCTCTTCCAGCAAAAGTTTTTCCACCCCAAAGCCTTCTGTGTTTCTCTTTCTGATTTCACTTTGGTGCAAGCACATCAAAAACGTGCAGTGAAGCAGCTCAGAGGAAATTCTGCCAGCATTTGAAATGAAAGCCAGGTAGAAAAAAAATGAAAGAATTTTCTGCTCATTACTGAAGCAGCTGGTATGGGAATAAGAAGAGTCAGAAACAAATACCTGAAGGGCTATCAAGGTACCGAATCTTACTAATTATTCTACTCTAGTAAGGAAAGAGTCCAGGTGCTGTGCAATAGTCAGCAGACTTGCACATTTTTTGGGAAAGGAAAAGGAACAAAGAGCTTCTCTTTCTGTCATTCAACCCTGCCCACTCCATCTCCCCGCCAGCGGTCTGGGGGTAATCTGCTGCTCAAAGGAAATCTTGCCAAAGACAAACTAGGCTGCTGGACTACTACTTACACTATTCCAATTGACTAGTTCACTTCTCCAGGAGATCCAGAACCGTGAGGAGTGCTGCATTTTTCTGCAGTACTGTCTTTATCTCGCTCTACTCTGCAGAGAATGATTTGTTGCTTTCCTACATTCCTGGGGTTACCATGACTCCCTGGCTAAAAGCATCAACAAACAGGTAAAGGAGCATAAGTTACAAAGAATAATATTATAGAAAGACCTGTGAACTCTACTCTCTGAATAAAAGTTCCATAACAAAACAAAACAGCAGGCTGGGTGGAGAGTGTTTAAATAGTTGTTTGCAGGCGGCTAATATTTTAATGCTTTGTTAGTGAAACAAACTATCAAAAGCCATCCTCCATATTGTTCCTGTGTCACACTGAAGTTGGAGTTTATTGCTATCCAATATATAATTGTCAGACATTTTCAACTCAGTACAATACCTTATGGAAAACAACTGGTGCCAGAATGTGGGAAGAACGTTTGTGAGTGTCTCTCTCCCTTCCCCAGCCCCCATGAATATAATATAATTGATCAAAATATAAATAAGCACTGTGTAAGCAGGCCACATTGCCACCCTGCCTCTAACAAAGCAGACATCAAAGCAGGTCCAACCCCTTCCACATGCTTGGCTTTACTGCCAACTCACAAAACAACAAAAACACATGCCTCAGCTCAAGGCATTGCTAGGTCTTTCCCTTGCAGGAATGGTCTCTACCACCAGTTCTCTTTGCCTCTGAGATAACCCACCCTTTCTTTGCTCTTATTGGACAGGCCTGAGCAAACCTACTAATTCAGCAGAAGCACCTCTCCATGCAGGGTTCAAGAACCTGTGAGAGGAGGTGGACTTAACAGAAAATCTTTGCATTGAAAGGCCTGGAATCTATTGCCTTGTTATGCAGTATGATTGTATGTTAGCGATGCAGCACGCTGCATGTCCCAGATTTCAGGCTTCTGTGGGAAAGGTGAACGTACTCTACTTATCATGGGGTCCAATCACTGGAAGAGCGCCTCCTCCTGGTTGTTCTGGATATTAGCTCTTTCTAGGTCCTTCTGCTACTTGTCAAGAACCTTGCTGTTTCTCTCTCTCTCTCTCTCTCTCTCTCAGACTTTGTGGCTCATCCCTCAAGCAGATCATTATAGTCCTCCCATTCCAGGGTAACAAAGTCTTCCTGTACAAACGGTCTCAGGCAGTCTTCTCAGTCACTGCTCAGATGGTGCCACTTCTCCAGTGGCTGGTAGGGTAACCCAGGGCTACCTTCTACTCCAGGTTTCAGCTCAGGGACCCTTTAATCAGCAGCCAAGGTCTGCACTTGCTGCCCTTTTCTTGAGCCTTTTCCTACACTCTCTTCCCTAAGTTTCCTTCCTTCCCTCTCTGACGTCCAGAAAGAGGCAGCAGGCTCCCTCACTGCAATCCCTTCCTGCCTTATACTAGCCCCGCCAGCCTGTTTCTCCTCAGCTGAGCTCCATCATCCGTCAGGCTGCCTAATTCCACTCAGCTGGGGCCTATCTGGTTGACTGGCCCCCTGTCAGCCTCACTAACCCCTTCTAGGCTAGTGTGGGGTGAACACTCCACCACACTACTCCTCTGCTAGGATGGTTTTTCCCTGGTTTTTATGTTGCGGTTCTCTGAAAGCATGCTTGAAGGCGAGGTGGCCATGAGTCCGCTCAACTGCACATCCCATTCCCATGAAGCCCCAAGAATCAGCCCCTGCCCCAAACACATGCATGTTGGACCCTCCGCTTCAAAGAATAGGCTTGGGGACTTGGATGCTTTGACTGAAAAACAGGGATGTGCAGTTCACTTCTGTTCTCAGAAGAAATTCATTGCCAGCAACGAGGACTCTAAGTTCTCATCCTTTTCAGGATGAATCTCCCGAAGCTTTGATGTTGCTTTGACGCAATAGCCTGAAGGAGAGCCACTCGATACGGTGCTCGAGTCTAAGTGGGCCTATTTTCAGGTGACAAGTCTTGCTGCTAAACATCATTTTTGAGGTCTGCAGCAATCACTGAGGCCCACTGCTGTGTCTTGTTTTTCTGTATAAAATGTCTGTTCTTCCTCCCAAACAGTGAGAGTATCTCCCAGAACCAAATTCTTCTCCCCTTTCCAGTCTATACAGAAATAAATAAATAAACAAACAAACCTTTTACATTTCCATGGCGTGACGATGGCAACGCAGTCTGACTTGGCAAGGCATTTAATACAGACAACTAATCCCACTGAACTCAAAGAGCAGACTTCCCTACTTAAAGTTAGGCATGTGCTTTAAGTAGCTTGCTGAATAGGTGACTTGGTTCCTTTTGAGGGTTTATCTATCTTTGGTGCTACTTAGAGCATTTTTGACAAACTTTTTTTTCACGGGAAAATATCAATTTTTCAAAATGGAAATATTTTATGGGAAAGAGTTGGCTCTGCTCCTTGTTTTGACTTCAAATAGTTTTAAGAAAAAAAGTTTTCAAATTGTCAGAATGTTTTGATTTGACATTTTTGAAAGTCTGGTTTGAAAGGACTTTTCACTTACAAATTTAAGCTAACCATAGAAAATATAATAATAATAATAATAATAAAAGTTTGAAATCCTGAAACATTTCAATTGACCTGATACCAAATTTTTTTTTTGATTTTTGGTTTCCAAAAATCTTCAAGATATCAACTTTTCATTCCAATTTGGGTCAGGAAAATTTGTTGATGTCAAAAAGTTTTGGGGGATAGGAAAAACAATACAAGGTCTTGTAGTTATATAGACCCCATCACTGAAGCATCTGATTAACTTGTCATCTTTAACGTACATCACATCATCACAATACCCCTGTGTGGTAGGGGTAGGGCGGTTATACCATTTTTACACATGGGGAACCCAAGGCACACAGTGGCTAAGTGACTTGTCCAAGGTCACACAGAAAGTCATTGTGACAGCAGAGGTTGAATGCGAGTATCCCATGGTCCCAGCTAGGGCACCAGCCATTGGACCAAAGGGAAACAGGCTCCAGTAGGCCAGCAGAGAATTCGGCTGTCAGAGGAGAACTTCTTGCTGGTGAAAGTGTGTTGGCTCAGGACTCCAATAATGCCATCCCCTTCCAGAAGCCTTGTCAGGATGAGCAGGGGCTGTACCACAGATAAGCAGGGGGCAACTCTCAGCTGAGCGCTGGCATAGAAGAGAATTGAGCCATCCAAGTACAGAGATGCACTTTAATACTGTTGCCACCACTGGTGATTTCTCCAGATATTGGGTATTTTTCTATCCCTAACTCCTGGAATCATGTGATTTTGGGAGAAATCTCTACTTTCATTAAAAAAAAACCAAAGCCCTCCATACAAACTAAAAACCACAACCATGTTTCTATACCTCAAGTTTGCAGAGGAAAGTTTGAAAATGTGCACCCCTAATGGTTCAAAGCCCAGGAGGCAATTAAAAATTAACCCCCTTTATTATTTTCACTTTTACACCAATCCCATGATTTTTGATTGCTCAGGCATGCCAGTGCACAACTATCACATTGCGGGAACCAGGGGCGGCTCTAGGAATTTGGCCGCTCCAAGCACGGCGGCACGCCGCGGGGGGCGCGCTGGCGGTCACCGGTCCCGCGGCTCCGGGGGACCTCCGGCAGACGTGCCTGCGGAGGGTCCACCGGAGCCGCGGGACCAGTGGACCTCCCGCAGGCATGACTGCGGAAGGTCCGCCGGAGCTGCCTGCCGCCCTCCCGGCAAAATGCCGCTCCAAGCGCGTGCTTGGCGCGCTGGGGTCTGGAGCCGGCCCTGGTGGGAACGGTTTGAAAATGACAATGTATTAGACCCTGATTATCTGAATAATGCTGTAGCACTATTGTGGCCTTAATGACTACTGTCAAGTGATTCCCCACTCTGGTATTCGAGTGTATAAGGTAGGGGCCAGAAAGGATTCTAAAAATTAATACTGGCCACTCCAGGCTTGTATTAAACTCCCAAGGTAACATCTTCTCTCTGACCTTGTATGGGTAGATGCTGCCACCACCCAAGTGCAGAACCCCTTTGAGAACCCAGGAAGGCGCACTTGGGAATTCCTTCCTGTGGGGTACCCTCAAGCCCTTTCAGCCCCCCCTCCGGGGAAGAGCTGAGAAAGAATAAAAAAGAAATCAGCTGCTGCCACCAGCTAATTAAATAATGTGCATAAACCTCTTAAGACACAAAAATCCAATTCTGTTCTTAAAAAAGGTAAAGTTTATTAATAAAAAAAAGAAAGAAAATACATTTGAGAACTTAGGCATTTGCTAGATTTAAAAAAAAAAAACGACAAGGCTTAAGCATCAAGGATAGCTTTCTTGATAAAGGTTACAAGCCAAACAAAAAGCACCGGGGTTAGCACACAGGAACCCACAAGCCATAATGAAATAAAAGGAATAAACCTAATCGCATCTTTCTAGACATCTCCTGATCTACTTACATATCTGGGGGTTTTAAATGAGTAGTTTCTAGATATGATACTGTTGATTTTTCATACCTGGCCCAAACTCTTACACCATAGCTCTGTCCTGTCCACCTCTCCCCAGAGAACAACACAGACAGACAAAAGGGGAGTCATTTTTCAACTTTAAAAAGTTTTAGCCTTCCCATTGGCTCTTTTGGCCAGGTGCCCACTCACTTCCTTTTACTTATGCATAGCAGTGAGACTTTTTAACTCTTTACAGGTAGAGCAATTAGAGAACAGCTACTAAGATGGATTTTATAGCTACTGACTGGCTGGATGTCCATAAAAGGGAGCTACCCCCTCTCCTGCAATTTATCACAACTACTAAGGTAGATCGCCCCATCATCTCTGGCATTGGAACTCTCACTGAAGGACTGTCTGGATATGTGGACTCTCTACTCAGACCTTATGCCACCAACACTCCCAGCTATCTCCGTGACACCACTGATTTCCTGAGGAAACTACAATGCATTGGTGACCTTCCAGAAAACACCATCCTAGCCAACATGGATGTAGAGGCTCTCTACACAAACATCCCACACACTGATGGAATACAAGCTGTCAGGAACAGTAGCCCTGATGATGCCACAGCACAACTGGTTGCTGAGCTCTGTGCCTTTATCCTCACACACAACTATTTCAAATTTGATGACAATATATATCTCCAGAGTAGTGGCACCGCTATGGGCACCCGCATGGCCCCACAATATGCCAATATTTTTATGGCCGACCTGGAACAACACTTCCTCAGCTCCCGTCCACTCACGCCCCTTCTCTACCTACGCTACATTGATGACATCTTCATCATCTGGACCCATGGGAAGGAGACTCTGGAAAAATTCCACCACGATTTCAACAGCTTCCACCCCACCATCAACCTCAGCCTGGACCAATCTACACGGGAGGTCCACTTCCTAGACACCACGGTGCAAATAAGTGATGGTCACATTAACACCACCCTATACCGAAAACCTACCGACCGCTATGCCTACCTTCATGCCTCCAGCTTCCATCCCGGGCACACCACAAGATCCATTGTCTACAGCCAAGCACTGAGGTACAACCGCATCGGCTCTAACCCTGCAGACAGAGACCAACACCTACACAATCTCCTCCAAGCATTCTCAAAACTACAGTACCCGCACGAGGAAATAAGGAAACAGATCAACAGAGCCAGACGTGTACCCAGAAGCCTCCTACTGGAAGACAAACCCAAGAAAGAAACCAACAGGACTCCACTGGCCATCACATACAGTCCCCAGCTAAAACCCCTCCAATGCATCATCAGGGATCTACAACCCATCCTGGACAATGATCCCACACTTTCACAGACCTTGGGTGGCAGGCCAGTCCTCTCCCACAGACAACCTGCCAACCTGAAGCATATTCTCACCAGTAACTGCACACCGCACCATAGTAACTCTAGCTCAGGAACCAATCCATGCAACAAACCTCGATGCCAACTCTGCCCACATATCTACACCAGCAACACCATCACAGGACCTAACCAGATCAGCCACACCATCACCGGTTCATTCACCTGCACGTCCACCAATGTAATATACGCCATCATATGCCAGCAATGCCCCTCTGCTATGTACATCGGCCAAACTGGACAGTCTCTAAGGAAAAGGATAAATGGACACAAATCAGATATCAGGAATGGCAATATACAAAAACCTGTAGGAGAACACTTCAACCTCCCTGGCCACACAATAGCAGATCGTAAGGTGGCCATTCTGCAGCAAAAAAACTTCAGGACCAGACTTCAAAGAGAAACTGCTGAGCTTCAGTTCATCTGCAAATTTGACACCATCAGCTCAGGATTAAACAAAGACTGTGAATGGCTTGCCAACTACAGAACCAGTTTCTCCTCCCTTGGTTTTCACACCTCAACTGCTAGAACAGGGCCTCATCCTCCCTGATTGAACTAACCTCGTTATCTTTAGCTTGCTTCTTGCTTGCATATATATACCTGCCCCTGGAAATTTCCACTACTTGCATCCGACGAAGTGGGTATTCACCCACGAAAGCTCATGCTGCAAAACGTCTGTTAGTCTATAAGGTGCCACAGGATTCTTTGCTGCTTTTACAGATCCAGACTAACACGGCTACCCCTCTGATACTAAGGTAGATTGCTATCTCGTAGGCAGACAATG
Organism: Mauremys reevesii; assembly: GCF_016161935.1. NCBI lineage: Eukaryota > Metazoa > Chordata > Testudines > Geoemydidae > Mauremys > Mauremys reevesii. Next base: position 110,297,421 of record NC_052628.1, read on the forward strand.
ATCATACTTCATTAACATCATAAAAAGCAAGGTGCTTATCTAATATAAAAGCTTCCTATGCATGCAAGTGCTAGAAAAGAGCGGTATACACAATTTCTCGTTGTGGTTCAATAACTTCCCCCACAGTTGCATTTTGTATGTTTGACATCTTTGGCAACCATTTGGATAAGGAAGGCTGCATACTTCAATTACCCTGTTCTGTCTACAGAAGTGCACAAACTTGATAATGGGCACTTTGTCTATTTCTTGTATCAGCATTCCAGAGTGCCTTACCCTGCATTTTACATTCTGACAGCAGGTTTTGCCTTGATGGTGTGAACTGAATGATCCCCAAAAGGATGCTTGTGACACGTATTCTAAACAAGAGAAAAATCAGACTTGGCAGCAGAAGACAGAGTAAGGCACAAGGCAGGATGTTTAATTAAAGATGAAGTGAAATAAAAATAAATGAAATAATGTTCTATAAAAAAGTTTCCAATCCAGAGTGCAGGCTACCGAGCATTTGTGTAGTTAAGTCACACACAAATATATTTTTAAGGCAAATGAAAAGGCTGTTTGCTAGTGAGGACCAGTGTCAGGCCCAAGTTGGTATCCCAGGTATGAATTCTTTAGGGGAAAGCGCAGATGTGAAGCCCAGCTTCATAACTTAGGCCTCACTATGATGGTCCTAGTCAGAACCATGGATTTGAACAGCCCCAAACTTGGAAAAGTTTGGATTCAGGTCCACACCCACCTGAACCTTCCCAGCTCAGGCCCAGCTGTATTACTATATGGCCTGAATTCTGGGACTCAAGTGCTGTGTTTGTCTCACGGCAGTTTTTAAAGTGCCTCCTGGTACAGAAAAGGGGTCAGATATCAATAAGAGCTCAGGGCCAGAGTTTTAAACACTCTGTACCCACAACTAGGACCAGATTCTCCAAAAGTTCTCAGCGCCCAGCAGCTCCCATTGTGATGCTCTATGCTGAGCAGTTCTGAAAATCTGGTCACTGATTTTGGGGCCTGAACGGGAATTGGGCCCTTGAAAATTCAGACCATAAGCTGGATTATACATTGAGGCTGCTGGACCTGTAGTTCTCTCTAGCCCCCAGAGTAACTAACACACTCTGTGTCACTTAGGGACCTACCATGCAGTTGACACTATGTTGTAGGCAGATGCTTGCTGTCTGTGTGGTGACTCACTGACTTCAGTGGGGGAGTCTACTTGGGGTGTGTCAACTGCTGGGCAGTGGCACTACTGTCATCATGCAGGGTCTCCCTGAATTTTTGCCTGAACTAAGCAGTCATAGAAGGGAATGCTATCTACAATGCACAGCTGTCAGCCTCCCAGGCAGCTAAAGCAGTGTAGGGAATTACCTTACAGTGCTATAGGGGTTTGCAAGGTCAGCAGATGGGGAACGAAGGAACAAAGAGGCTACAGGAGGTGCCCAAGGTCACATAGGAAGCCTGTTGTAAAGCAGAGAACTGAACTGGGTCTCCCAAGTCCCGGGTTAGCACCTTAACCCCTAGATCATCCTTCCTTTCATCTGTATGGTGAGGCCATATATTTAAAATCATGATTTAAAAAAAAATAAAAAATAAAATAAGGGTTGGGTTATTTTTTTCTTTGCTTCTTGGTTTTGAGCCTCTATGATGCTTTCAAGATTTCCTGCCCAACCAGGCAGACTAGAAAGTTTTTTTTTTAAATAAAAGCTGCAGTTCACAGCTAATCACTTGACCCCAGGAGCAAGGGCCATAAGAATATCAAGATTTGTGATAAAATTGCGTTGTTGCTCTATAAGTTACTGTGTTGCTTTTTCTGTGTAGCTGGGGCCAGGGTTCGGACCGAAAGAAAACGCTGATGATTAGATTGTGGTTTGTGGGAAGCTTGTTTTACATCTGTTCATCCATGTGTGTGGCTTGTCCTTAAGCACCAAAAACTCTGTCTTTGTTTTAACATAAACATGTAATTTTTAAATGAAAGTAGACTAGTTTGTTCCCTTCACAGAGAACAGAAATGTAACATCTGAAAAGCCTAATCACAAGACAATTGCTGTTTAGTGAAAGGAAATTACCCTGGTAAATTTTCATTGGTTTTGCTGATCAGTATATTTTTGCATTAGATGAAGGTTAAGGAAGGCCTGGGGAGGTTCTCACCAATGAAATACTAGGTCATATCTTGGTCAAACTGAGTTTACACTGATACATCATATACATCTATGTGTCTAGCACTGAAAGCCCCACTCCTTTTAAAGGCTGCTCAATACAGCAAATGTCTGTCCTTTCCTGGATAGCATAACTGTGCCTAAGTGGAAAAATATCAGCACCTCCGAATGCCTCATGAATAACATCTTATGGGCAGCTGGTAAAGTAAGATGGTAAAGTTTACATGGCACAACTTGGAGGTCAACTGGCATGTCACTGAATTCTATACTATGCAGACATGAGACTCTTAAGTTCAGCCCACCTGTAAAGTGTGCTGCTGACTATTTAACACACTGATGGTCATTCAGTTAATTCTGCCTGATCATGAGTGAGGAAAGGGGAAATATCTCCCCACCATTGCTACTAGAAAGGGAGAAAACCAGCCCAAGTCAATCTGTCCCATCCATAGAGGGAGACGAGGAGAACGAGCTGTAAACTCTACCCAGCCTTCTGTCTATCCAATTCTGTCTCTTTTGTGGGACTGGAAGAACCTGTTCTGGTTGAGCATCTCCCCCCAACCTCCCACCACATCCCACCATAGGGGGAAGAAGAGAAAATGAATCACTGACACAACGTGGTGTGGGGGAGAAGGATCCAAGTCAGTAAGAAATGGCAGGCTGAATGCAGAAACCCAAATCCCCCCAGAAGGGGTCCTGAACATTCATTTGGTTGGTTAAATGCTGGGATTTGGGACCCCTGCACAACTCTAGCAGGTGCGGAGGAGAGATTAAACATCTCAGTCTTTGATCCATTTCCCAACTGCCTGTCTAGCACGCTCCACACAATCTGGCTCTGTTGAAGGGAGTGCCTTCTGGTCAGTAGCTTTTGCTGTCTGGAACAGCTTTTCTGCAACTCTCTGCTTTCTGCATCTCATTTATAATCTCGTCAGTTTGTCCACCCTTGTTTATATCCCTTAATTTCTCCATGTGATTATCAGTATTATTGTTTTACTTAGCTATGGAAAGCAATGAGTATGCAAGTGTAGAAAAGACTTTTAGTCAAAGAAAGTTGTGTTATACAGTGAACATTCAGGCTCTATAAAATACTAACCTTTCGAAAGACTACTGACCTGCACAACCCCTGAAAGGAGTGCTAACTGCCCAACTAAAGAAACAGCGCCCCCCCCTGCAGCAAAACCACCATGAAGTGACAGCATGTAATAGGCAGCAGCTCCTTTAGGGACTGGTGAAATGACATGGACGTATAAACTCAACCTGTACTGTCTTCCCAAAGTTGAGCCAAAATGAACCCTCGGCCCCTTTTTGGGGAGAGAGGGAAAGGTTCAGAGAAGGTGAGTTTAACTTTTTCTATATATTTGTTTTACTACACTCATAGCAAAGGCCTCTATGCAATATGACAGTAATGAAACCAATAGGGTTGTATACAAACTCATACAAAACCCCCTACATTGTGTGCAGGCCGAGGTTGCTGTACATGTAGCAAACCTAACACAAAACCTCACGTGCAAGAGAATGAAGTGGTAAACCATCTAATAATACACACCCTGTATTTCTTGTCTTCCCTTCCCGCCACCCCCCCAAGATCTTACCTTTAGAACAATCAGCGAACACCACTTTATTCTGCCCCATTTGGGACAAGAAGCTTCCAGGAGCTAGCTTATACAACCTTAGTCCCTGCCACCACCACAGACAAGACTTCTGCCCTACTGGACCTGCAAAGTTCTGGGAAACCGCACTCACTCAAGGTAGGTTGAGAAGTTCTGTAGAAAGGATACCATTCCTCAGGATTTTTCCATAAGGCAGTTGAGCACCTCTGCCCTTCCTGGTTTAAATAAGGGCCGGAAAAGGAAACAAAGAACTAATTTGAGAAAGGCATTTCTTACAAGATATCTGACCTGAACAAACCTAGCAACTGTGAGAGACAGAGCCTGATCTCGCTGCAATTTCCAGACTGATTTCAATCTCTAAGCCTTCATCTTAAACACGCACTCACACCAGGACAAATCTTTTATTAAACTTTTTATTAAAACTATTTTCCAATAGTTACAATCCTTTGATTTCTATGTAATACCTTTATATAATGGGATTGTCTTTTTGTTCTGTGTCTGTAGAACATTTAGTGAAATAGGATCCTGATCCACAATTAGGTGTTACCACAATATAAATAACGACAATATCTCAATTGAAACAGGAAGCAAAAGAGCTGAATTGCCAAAAAAAAATTAAAATACTCCCAAACCATAAAACAAACACCAGGCTGTTCTTATATTTCTTAGGAGAATGGAAGTTAGAAGCAAAGGAAATCTCATGAAAAACCCCGTTCTCATGAGATTTCCACTTCAAATCCACAGTACCACAGGATTTGGGTGAGGTTTGCAATGATTAATATTTAACGTGTTATAACTGTCCAGAGTCCTAAGTAGTGATGGACAAAACTGCCAAGTTTCCGTTTGGAAGAGGCGGCCAAAGCTGAGAAACACCTGCCAATATGGGTGCTTCCCTGAAATTAACGTTGGAACTTTCTGAAGTTTGCCCTTCACTACTTAAAACCCAGGTGGAATATTATTAGACCTTGCAAACGGAAGGCAGCCTTGTCATGCTGACTGGTGCTATTTAGCTGGTCAGACCAGGTTTTTGCAATGTGTTCAGAGACAATTTGTAGACATCTAAGAGTATGCACTGCATTTGATAGTTTGAGGTTTAATCAATAAAATTGACTAAGAGTCTGTAACGGAGAACTCAAAAGCTATTCTTGCATGCTACTAGCTTAATACCCTGAGGTAATATATTGCTATTTTTTTTGCATGATCTGCAGCTGCTTCAGTGAAAGCTATAACTTTTCCCTATTGTCTAAAATTCTAAATTACAGTTGCATGGTATGAAATGTACAGCCAGGCTTCTTTGGCAATCAACTGCTAGAAGCACAGGGATTTTAATTGAGAAACTTTTTAATTAAGATTGCATTAGAGGTCAAAATTTCACATTTCTGCTTCACAGGCTTGTTCCGTACTCTGCAAACCCTGCTGAATTATAGGGTATACAATTCAACTACCTTTTCCATCAAGTTTACCCTACTCCAAAATGCTGCTCCAATGACACCAGAGACATCTCCTTCCAGATAAGGAAATAAAGATTATGAATTTAATAGGCCATGTAAGAAATTTCAGTTACACTTGGGAAATCAACTATTTGATGAATTCCCCAGAGACACCCAGATGTATCTTTACAGTCCACTCCGATAAATACATACATACATACTCATGCCCTCTAAACAAGAGGTGAGCACATAATTCTCAGCTCCCACTCAGAACCAGTTCCTGAATAGCATCTCAGTACTGCTTAAAATTAGAGCTATGCGAATAACTGATTCTTTTGTTTTACTAACAGTTCTGAAAAAATTGGAAAAAACTTCATTTTGAGCCAACCTGAAACCAACAATTTTCAGAATTTTCTATGACTCAAAAAGTCAGAAATAGTTTTCTTTCTGGTCAAACTAAAATTTTATTTGACCCGAAACTAAACATTTTTTTCTGATTTTGGGCATTTTAAACTGTTTTTTTAAAATAAAACCAAAGGACATTTGTAAATGAAGGGCTACATCCACAAAATGGAGGAGGAGGAGATGTCCCCTTTATACCCAATAGCCAAGTGGTTAGGGCATTTTGGATGTGCCTGGGTTCAAATCCTTACTCTGGAGCAAAGATACGAAAGGTGGTCTCCCTGGGCTCCCTTAGGAATGCCCTAAGCAGTAGGCTAGTGGCAATTCTAGAACAGAGCTCTCTCAATCATCTCTCCTGTTGAAGCTGTTCCACTTTGTATCAATAATGAAATATTCAGTGGAGCTGTGACTAGAACCCAGGTGTTCCCCTCCCTGGAAGTGACCTAACTACCAGGCTATAGAGCCCTTTTTTCTCTCTGGTCCAATTAATATTTAATTATATAAACTGAAGAGAGGTAGAGAGCATTCAAGCCTCTGCTCCAGAGTGGGGATTTGATCCTGGGTTTCCCTCATCCTAGGTGACTGCCATAATCACTAGGCTATTAAAGTGGGGGTGGTGATGGTAGGGGTGTCACACTCCCTACCCAAATAGTTTCAGCTTTTCTGAATTTTTGCTTTTTCTTTCAACTGAAACAATACAGTGACATCTACACAAATACATGACATGTTTTGGTCAACCCGAATCAGCATTTTCTGTGAATAAAACATTCGGCTGAAACATTTCACCCAGCTCTACTTGAAATAGCGTAACAGTGATTTTGGAAGATGTTGATGAATTAAGTACTTCAGTAGATAACATTGGGCCTGATTCTCATTTGCACTGTGGTCCCTCTACACCGCTCTGGCAGAGTAGAGGGCCCTTAAAGTGGGTGTAAATGTAATTTACTGCCAGAGCAGTGTAAAGGCACTTAGCGTAAATGAGAATCAGACCCATTTTGTTCTTTAGTTCAAGACATGTTGAATTCATTTTTTGGTACAAAAAAGCCCCTTGTTATCAGAAGCCTGGTCTACAAACAGATTCAGTTGCCCCTGACTAGCAGAGGGATGCTGGGCTTCTCTCTCTACACACTGTAATAATGTCTGTCTACTATATCATAGCAGCTGGAGGCCCCCTTCACTCATTTCTCACTAACAACACCATGTCTCTCTCCTGCATTCTTTATTACTTACAACACACACAAGGGGGGGGGGGTATGGTAGCCCAGGAAGGGGTGGGGTAAAAATGAACAAAACAGGTGGGGTTGTTACAGGAGCACCCCACACCATACATTATAGCTGCAGCTGCAGGATCTGACAGCTGTGCTGTCTGCTCTCTGGTTACAGTGGTTGGTTATCTACATATACTATTATCTATATTCTAGGCAGGACTAGATTCTATTTTAGATTTAGAGGGAGAAAAGAGAGGAGTCATTTTAGTCATTTCCAATTTTAGCTTTAAGCCTGGCTAAGAGCAGCAGCAGCAACAAATGGTACAACAAAAAATGGAAAAAAAGGACTGGTAGCCATCATCTTAAAGTATGGAATGGTGGGGTTGGTGGGTGGTAACCATCTCTAACCATCTAGAGGAAGGAGTGACTAACGACATTTACCCCAGACCCACCGCGATGATGATTTTTTTCCCCCAGGCACTGGGATCTCAACGATTTATAAAATCTGTTTTACAAAAACGGTTTATGCAATTCAGACTATGCTAACTACAACCAGTTCAGGCTCTCACCCAGCACAGTAAAGCCAGAAACAAATTAAACAAGTAGAACTAGCCAATTGCAGCAATAATAGCCTCAGCAAAAAATGACACAAGTAGTATATGTGTATCGACTGTGATTACTGCTGAGAAGAATTTAACGCATCTCTTTTAAAGCTTGACAACTAACTTTTTATTATCTTATTAAACGTATAATATCCTAAAGCTAAATTCAGATACACAAAGTCCTAACAGTTTTATAATAAACCATAATTTACTGCATAGAAATTGTGCTGTTGTGTACTGAATTCTGTACTTATTTCGGGGTGAAAAGTAGGGGAAGAACAAAATGGCATGCAATGAAAGCAAATCCCCAACAATTTGAGAAATACTGTTTTTTAAAACTGTCCTTGGGTCATTGTTAAACAGAGCAAGAAGAGGGGATACCAAGACATGTAACAGACAATCAGAAAGAGAGAAGAAATGACAATGCTCAATGAAAGAAGAATTTATAGTGCATTTGCAAAAGTGTCCTCTGATTTCCAGGGGCGGCTCTATGTATTTTGCCTCCCCAAGCATGGCAGGCAGGTGGCTTTAGGTGGCGCACCTGCGGGAGGTCCAACGGTCCCGCGACTTTGGCGTACCCACCGCCAAATTGCCGCCGAAGCTGTAGGACCAGCGGACCTCCCGCAGGCATGCCACTGCCGCCCTTACAGCGACCAGCAGGCCGCCCTCCGTGGCTCGTGGCCCTAGGCACGCGCTTGGTGTGCTGGTGCCTGGGGCCGCCCCTGCTGATTTCAAAAGCCACGAGTCTTGTGGGCCTGACTTGAAACACAAAGGCCCTGATTTCTAGAGAGGCTGTGCATCCATAATTCCAGCTGATGTCACAGAGAGCTGTAGATGCTCACCACCTCTGAAAATCAGGGCCTAAATGTCTCAAGTGAGGCAGCCAACATTAGCAGACACTTCTGAAAATGCTGGCCTTCATCACTAATATAACCTCAGAGTAGTGTGCACCTGTAAAACACTGCCTTCTAACACACTTTATACATTTACATGGGGTCCGCTTCTGCCACCTTTTGTCACTGAGAAGTGCCTTACTCCACAAATAGTCCCACTGAATTCACAGACTCTCCTTCTCAAGCAGCCACTCATAGCCGTTACCCTGCGAACGGGGAGTGGGAAGCTGAGAACTCATCATTCACAAGGGAACCCCGATGCATCCGACGAAGTGGGTGTTCACCCACCAAAGCTCATGCTCCAATACTTCTGTTAGTCTATAAGGTGCTACAGGAGTCTGTCACTTTTTACAGATCCAGACTAACATGGCGACCCCTCTGATACAAGGGAACATCTGCACACTGTCATACTAACATTCTGAGCCATTACTTTAGAAAGATGCTTTTCAGCCTAAAGTTGTTGATCCACCAGTAGTCTGTGAAAGCCTTCCTGGTGATCTAAGGATGACATAATTTAATAATCTAAGCAGGAACCTGAATGGATTTTGGATCAGGCCTGGGAGAAGATCCCTCTCTCTTATTAAATAGTCTGCAGGTTGTCATAACACAGACCAGCCATCATGTATTGTCTATACACCATTTTTTCCTCTCTCTCAGTTCTTCAGAAATAAAAACTTCTGGAGGATAACATTTGTAGATTTAAAAAAAAAATTGTAAACAAGTGCTTTGAATGTGTAGGAATGGTAATGAATGCCATTAAACTTGTGAGTCATCCCATATCTTCAATGAAGTAAGATCCAGTTGTACATTAAAACAGAAACAATACATGGAAAGATAGTTAAGTCCAAAGCAGACTACGAAGAGTTACAAAGTGATCTCACAAAACAGGGTGACTGGGCAACAAAATGGCAGATGAAATTCAATGTTGATAAATGCAAAATAATGCACATTGGAAAACATAAACCCAACTATACATATAAAATGATGGGGTCTAAATTAGCTGTTATCACTCAAGAAAGAGATCTTGGAGTCACTGTGGATGGTACTCTGAAAACAAGCACTCAGTGTGCACTGGCGTTCAAAAGAGCTCATAGAATGTTGGGAATCATTAAGAAAGGGATAGATAATAAGACAGAAAATATCATATTGCTTCTATATAAATCCATGGTATGCCCACATCTTGAATACTGCATGTAGATCTGGTCACCCCATCTCCAAAAATATATATTGGAATAGGAAAAGGTACAGAAAAGGGCAACAAAAATTATTAGGGGTATGGAAAAGCTTCCATATGAGGAGAGATTAATAAGACTGGGACTTTTCAGCTTGGAAAAGAGATGACTAAGGGGGTCTATAAAATCATGATATAGATGATAGAAGTCTATAAAATCATGACTGGTATAGAGAAAGTAAATAAGTAATACAAGAGTCAGGGGGTCACCAAATTAAGTTATTAATAGGCAGCAGGTTTAAAACAAACAAATGGAACTATTTCTTCACACAACGCACAGTCAACTTGTGGAACTCTTTGCCAGAGGATGTTGTGCAGGCCAAGCCTATAGCAGGGTTAAAAAAAGAACTAGATAAATTCATGGAAGATAGGGCCATTAATTGCTATTAGCCAGCATGGGCAGAGATACAAAACCATGTTCTGAAAGGTCCCTAGCCTCTGTGTGCCAGAACCTGGCAATGGGCAACAGGGGATGGATCATGACCACCTGTTCTGTTCATTCCCTCTGAAGCACCTGGGCTAGATGGACCATTGATCTGACCCAGTATGGCCATTCTTATGCTCTTACGAAATCCATATACATTAGCTCAGTGTTCTCAACCAATCAGCACACAGTTACAGCCCATGTGACATCCTCTGGGTCATACACGTAGTATATATATTGTGTGGGCGATGCCCACATAACACATAGAGAGCTGCATATGTGGGCCACAATGGTAAATAAGCTGAGAACCACTACATTAGATATACAGCAGAACACTCCTATGCAGAGTGAATTTCACAAGGACTATGCATCATGTATGTCTTACGGAAGTTCTGTTTTGAGGATTTAAGTGTGAGGTAAGCAGTGCATGCTTGCTCTGCACTTAGGTGTACATTTCACCTACATTGAAACTGTTCTTTTTAAAAGAAAAGCTTTTATATAACCCAAGATTAATTATATATAAAGATTCACTATAATTAAGTTCTACTGTGGAGAAGCTTGCTTGTCTTACTCTCATGAGTAGCCCTTTTGATTTCAATGGGACTACTCACCTCAAGAAGGCAAGCAGAATTTGGCCTTATATCAGAGATATAAGCAAAAGAAAGCAATCATTAGGTTTATATAGGATAAGGAAAATTTAACACACACAAAAAAGCATTTAATGGCTTATCCATTTAATATAGATCAAAATAATAAAGCTGGTGCATGGAATTCAGGTTTAAAGTGGCCTCCTACGTGCTTTATTCTTCTCTGCAAAATAGCAGTAGCAGTTTGCAGACACTGAAAGAAAATCCTCAATGTTTATATCATGGAAATGCAGGATCCAGGAAGGAACGAGAGTGCTGTACAAAAAGCCTGAAAGACAGCCTTGGAACAAAGGCACAGAGAATCCCCCGCCAAACCTAGAAAGTTCATCAGGTGCCTGGCATGAACAATACCCCTTACGAAGCCACTAGGTGTCTCTGTTAGCCTATTACACCATACTTGGTGCCAAAGGCTTGCCGAGGATACCAATACACTTTTCATAAAACTGTCCTAAGAAAATACAGAATCAGATAGCTGGGCTTCACAGCACCATCGGCCCAGCTGTGCGTAACTCTCCCATATTGTCCATCTTTCATCTTGCAGCCTTTCAGGAATATAGTACCTACAGGCAAGGTCAATGCTAGTCAACTGCATTGTCTCCTTTTGATTAAATAAACTGCTTACGTCCCTAGCAGATGTTTAGCTTTTTTGGAGGCCACGTACAGAGTATGCTGAGGAAGTCAGAATGTTTTCTGTGGTGTCCGCCACAGCATGCATATCATGAGAATTGTAGTTTGGGTAACATCTTCCCATTCTCGTCTAAAAGTTGGCTCTCTGTCTGGACTTCATCTCCCATGATGCACTCCTTTCTCCCCAGTTGGTAAGGGAAGAGGAGGCTTCATCAGAGACGTAATCTGGGCAGAGAGCTCAACCCACCAAGCAGAACAGAGATGCCAGGCATCCAAACTACAGCTCCCATGAGGCAAATAAAATATGTCAGGGTTTGGCCAAAATCTTTATGGATTTTAGCCATTCGTTTTTCGATGAAATATTGTAAATTTCTGTGGAAAGCAGATATTTTTTGCAAAAAGTTGTGTGTTATCAAAAACCTAATTTTCCATTTCAATGGAAAATTTTTGACCAGTCCTGGTACAGAGGCTTGGGTTTTGAGTAAAAAGCCCAGAGTTCTAGTCCTAAATCTGAAGATATATCTGGTTTATTGTGGGTAGATGACCTCCTCTCAGTAGATAAAGTTGTTATTAGGTTTCCGTTACATGGCTGATTTTGATCCCTCTTGAAATACCCACAAAATCCTCCTGGTTTCATTACTGAGGGTGAATTATCATTAACCACTTGAGTTTGCTTTGGAAATGTTGAAGAAATTTACTACATGTCTTTTCAGATTAAGACTTTGTAATGGCTTCTTTCTAAAATATTGTTTGAGAACCGATGGAGAAGAGAAAGGACCAATGTTGAATATATTCTGTCATGGCCCCCTTTCACTGATGAATTATTTCAGTGACTAAAGCAAAGATATTGGGGCAATGCCTTCCTTGTACACAATCAGTGCTTTCTACAACCTTCATAAACATAGTAGGGCTTGTATAGTATCATACAAAGAAATGGTTATATAATCACCAATTTAAAAATCTTATTCCTGATCCACCAGTAGACATACACTATATACACACAGCACAAATACTTTTTTTTTTAAAAGAACAAAAATAGGCCTTATCACAGATGTTGGTTGTACCCTTAGTTCTGAAGACAGTACTGCTTCTCCATAATCACAGAAGTTTAGGATCACCCATTCCATCTCCATGCCAATCCAGGATTAATATCCACAGTACCTTTTCAAATATTTTGCCCAGTACCCTTGTTAAAAAGTCCCATTGTACCATTTCCTTTGTGAATCTATTCCGCAGCCTAAAATGTTTCACTCTCAGAAACCTCTTCCTGGCATTCAGCTGACACTTTCTCTTGCTTAATTTCCTCTCTTTCCTCCTCTATGTACCATGCTCATTAATTCCTCTCCCTCCATAGGGTGAGCTGGGAAAGATCATAGTGCAAAACTACTTTAATCACATGACTGTGGCCAACTGGCCATTGATAGGTGTTCATCACATACCGCGTTTGTGCTGCATTGTCATTAGTTATAAACAGTGGTGAGCTCCAGCCGGTTCGCGCGAACCAGTTGTTAAATTTAGAAGCCTTTTTAGAACCAGTTGTTCCAGGACAACAAGGTTCTAAAAAGTTTTTAAATTTAACAAAGCTTGGGCAGCCGTCCACCCGGCCCGCAGCCCCAGCTCACCTCCCCCTCTCCCCTGAACGCTCCGCCCTCCTTCTCCTCCCCCTCCCCTGCTTCCTGCGAATCAGATGTTCGCGGGAAGCCTGAAATGAGGAGCAGGCAGGTAAGCCGGGCGGGGCGGACAGCACGCGTGGTCCAGTCCAGCTCCACTTTGAGCAGCTCCCCCTGGTCCCGGCCAAGCTCCCCAGCCCGGTCCCGGCCAAGCACCCCCGGCTCGGTCTGGTCCCAGCTGAGTGGCTCCGACACGGCCCAGCTTGGGACCCGCGGCACCGGCTCCGGTGCCGGCCTGGGGCGTCGGGCCCCGCGGTTCCGGCCGAGCGGCTCGGCCCCGGCCCGGCCCGGGGAGTCGGGTCCAGCGGCTCCGGCCCCGGGGCCGGCCCGGAGAGGTGGGGCCCGCGGCGCCGGCCGCGCGGCTCCCGCCCCGGGGCCGGCCTGGGGCGTCGGGCCCCGCGGGTCCGGCTGAGCGGCTCGGCCCCGGCCCGGCCCGGGGAGTCGGGTCCCGCGGTTCTGGCCGAGCGGCTCCGGCCCCGGCCCGGCCCGGGGAGTCGGGTCCAGCGGCTCCGGCCCCGCGCCCGGCCGGAGTCGGGTCCCGCGGTTCCGGCCGGCGGCTCGGCCCCGGTGCCGGTCCGGGGAGTCGGGCCCCGCGGTTCCGGCCGAGCGGTGCCTGCTCTGGTCCCACCGGGCTCAGGGCGTTGGGCCCCGCGGCGCCGGGCGTGGTCCTGGCGGAGTGGACCCAGTCCCGGCCCCAGGCAGTGTAGTAAGGGGGCAGGGAGGGGTGGGTTGTGGGGTGGATAGGGGTCAGGGCGGTCAGAGGGCAGGGAACAGGGTGAATGAATGGGGGAAAGGGTCCCAGGGAGCAGTCAGGAAAGAGCAGGGTTGGATGAGGTGGTGGGGGCACTCAGGGACAGAGAGAAGGGGTGGTTGGATGGGGTAGGGGTCCTGGGGGGCCATCGAGAATGAGAGGTGGGGTTGGGTGGGTGGCAAGTGGCAGTCAGGGGACAGGGAAGGGGGGGATGGGTCAGGGGTCCTGGGGGGTGTGAGTGTCAAGGAACATGAGGGGTTGGATGGGGCACGACCCCCCCGTGGGGGGGCATGAGGGAACCGGTTGTTAATATTTTGGCAGCTCATCACTGGTTATAAACACACTACATCCAGTTAGCTATGAGGTGAGCAAACCGGACAGGATAAAATAAGAACCTCCAGTACCTTAGGCCAAACCTTGTACCCACCCAAACATTTTCTGATATTCACTCATTGTTAATATAAAAAAACTAAGTTTAACAAATATAGTCTAACTCCACTATTATTAAATGCAAGTACAAGCAACATTAGGATATTTAATAGGAATAATATATAGTAGGATGAAACTCACTCCAGTTCAGAGGGTTTGTGTAATGCCCTAGGAACCACTTAAGTCCCACTCAGGCTCCAGTCAGGAGTCCAGCGCCCAGCCAAAATAGACCACAGAGTTCTCCAACATCCAGCTTTCCACCTTGCACTGGACAACCCTGGTAGTCCTGTTGCAAAGGAGCCATCCATGGCCAGACAGATGAAGGCTGGATTTGTCCCTCAGCATGGGGTGTAAGTCATGATTCTGACACCATACCAAAGACACTGAGAGTATGTCTACTTGTGGGGCTCAGGTTGCGGGCTATAAAATTGCTGTTTTTGCTGTTTCTATTAAAGTAGCAAAGTTGACAATAAACTAATGCTGATTAGTATGAAATTTAGCATGACCTGAAGGTGAAAGGATAATTTGGTGGCTAAGGCTGGGACTCAGGTGATCTGGGTACGTTTCCCAGCTCGGACACTGACTGTGAGATCTTGGGTAAGTCACTTATTCTCTCTGAGCCTCCCCATCTGAAAACAAGGATAACAATACTTCCTTCCTCCCACTCTGTTCTATATAGACTGTAAATTATTTGGGGCAGGCACTGACTTTTACTGTGTGCTTACAGTGCCTAGCAATGGGGCCTCAAGCTCAGTTGATGCCCCTAAGCATTAACATAATAGAAATAATTATTAGTATTAATAATAATGTATTTAATTATTTTCCCCCCACACTTCATACATGTTGTGCCAGAGTGCCCAACCCACCCTGTTGTCCCTGCACTGGAGTCCTCACTCTTTTATTCCACCAGGCAGCTGAGACACCCCATGCTGCTTTCACTTTTGCTACATGTAACACTGAGGGTTTATTTATTTATATGAGGCCTGTGTGCCTGTATGCTACTTATCTTCATGCCTTTGATCTCACAATGTGGAGAAAGCTGCAGGATGGCTGGAAGCGTTCTTTTAAAAAAAATTCAATCTAATTTTTAGTTTTGGTTGAATACGTTTCTTATTGTTTCTCCTTATATCTTGGGGGCATCAGAGGTAGAGAGAGGGATGGGATTCAAAAGTGAGGAAAATACATCTATGGAAGGGCCTTATCTTTAGACACAAGAGTCAACTGCACACAATATTCTATCATCATCCAAGTTCTACTGAAACCATTAAAAATGGATTAATTGGACCGAGCACCTTGTCTGTATTTGCTGGGGGTAGTAAACCTGGGTGGCATTGGAGCCATATGAAACAGTCTGCATGTGTTGATAAGCAATTATCACTGGGGTAAAGGGAGATGAGAAAGGTCTGGGCCTATCAGAGGGCAAAGACAGTGAGATTTATTTCCAGTGTTATCAGCAGTACATGGCAGTTGCTTCTGAGGAACAAGCACGTGGGAGCTTAGAATTTGCTTGGAAGTATTTATCTAACAAAACAAGGAGTCTGAATGCAAACAAACATTCACAAAGAAGGGACCCCTTATGCTGCTCCTATTAAAGTTAATAGCAAAACTCCACTAGACTTTACTGGGGGCAGAATCAGGGCATGGGTTTTAAAAGGTGAGATGGGGAGCAGGGGGGAAGAACCCACAGAACACATGGAATAGAGGATTGTAAAAAAATAGCACAATAGAGGCAAACCAGACAAGGGCAAAGCCAGGAGTGTGAAACAGAGAGTGCTTTTACAAATGATTGCAGGGCGGAGTCCTTTATACAGCCATTCTTCAGCTAACAGCAGCAAGCTGGGGAATATATAGAATTGTATAAAATGGTTTGGATTACAGAAAAACCATGTCAAACAGCACAAAAGCTCAACTTGGGAAACTCAGCATGATTTTTATTAGGAAGGCTAAGTCCGGTAGAAAAATGTTTCTTTAATATAGAAGAGGATGATGTTAGCACATATTAATTCCATTGTTGTTTTTAATATAGCATCTTTTTCTTAAAGTAATTCAAAGATCTTTTTAGTGAGAGGTGCCATCACTCAACATATACCATCAATTCACTGCAAACAACATATTCTCTCTGAATTGAAAATGATCAAGGGGGAAAGCCTGCTTATGAGCTCCTGGGCTTTTCAGCAAAGTAAGAAAATGTCAGAGTCACCTTTCACATGCAAACTTCAGAGACCTGCAGTTCCAGAAATTTGATCTGCTAAAACCTCACACCTCTGTCGACTGAAAACATTAAACACAAACACAACTGAGGCAATGAGAGCCAGTGCTAGCTAACATCTACTGTGCTGGATTGATCTAGTATTCTGCTGACGGGAGCACTGAAGATAAAAAGAATCCAGCATTTTGCAATTTGTCTTTCCAGCTCCAGTACCTAGACATGATATTGGACAAGTCCTCTTTTTCTGGTTGCCTTCTCTCTGATAATTACTTACAAATTATTATGCCTGGTTAACAGAATTGATTATACTTGAAATTGTAGCTAATGATTTGATATAATCCAGCTACAATCTTTTCTTTTGCATTTTGCTTTCTGAAGGTCTCTCTTGCCAGTGCCAGCAATTGCAGCTTATAAGTAAGGACAAAAAAATTGAGCTTCTAGATTCAAATCTGCAAGAGCATAAGAGCATTCGGAGCAGGTATCACAATGGATGTCCTATATGTTGGGTTCAGATTTACTATAGTGCCATCTTAGACAAACTATTTTTTGTCTCATTTTTATTATTTCAGATTATTTTGAATAATTACTTTCATTAATCATGAACGTTAGTTTGTAGAAAATGTTACTTGTAAAGGAACATCTTATGTTTCCTTCCATCTGTTTCAATAGTCCTACAAACATTCTTTTTGAGTTTTGCAGAACTCAAGGATCCTTTGAGTGCCATGCTAAACCAAACATCCTATTCAGTATCAGGAGCTACAGGATTTCCCATTTGGCCACTTGATTAGAGAGAATTACTGAGGCCTGGACTATACCTAAAAATTAGATAGACCTAGCTAGCTACATCACCCAGAACTGTGAAAAGTCCATTGCCCTGTGTGCTGTAGTTAGGTCGACTCCAGTGTAGATGCAGCTAGGTCAATGGAAGATTTCAATTGACCTTGCTCTTTGAAAGGTGGATTAACTACATCAATGGAAAACTCCTTCTGTCACCGTAGGAAGCGTCTACACTACAGTGGTGCAGCGCCGTAGTTGTGCTGCTCTAGTAAAGACATACACTTAGCTATTTTAGTAGCTACTGGAAATATTACTCTAATGCCTTTTTTTTTTTTAAAAACCTTTACCTGCCTTGTTACTAAATGTCCAAAAAACACTTAATCCAAGACATGAAGAATAGGAATGTGTCATTCTGCTATGACTGAAATCACAGATGCGGAGGTGTAACCTAGGCTATGTCTACCCGGCACTTCCATTCCTAAATTTTTGTCACTCGGGGTGTGAAAAAACACTCACCTGAACGACAAAAGTTTCAGCGACAAAAAGCACCGGTGTGGACAGCGCTTCAGCGGTGGGAGCCACGCTCCTGTTGATGAAGCCACCGCCCCCCTCATTGGGGGTGGTTTTATTTTGTCACTGGAGAGCTCTCTCCCAGCGATAAAGAGCAGCCACACAGTGCACCTTACAATGGTGCGGCTGCAGCAGCACAGCCATGCCGTTGTACGGTGTGCTGTGTAGACGTATCCCTAGTTTTCTTCATCCCACCCATGCCAGGAGTCAAACAGAGCCAAGATATTAGCCTAGATCTTCTGAGCCTTCCAGTAAAGGAAAGAAATATCAATCACTTTTATGGTACTTGACAAATACCTAACACATATTCCTTATTTAGTGAAGGGACTGTACAGTGCAGCCTGTTCAAACCTTCCCCCATCTTATCTGCTGTATGCTGCTTGTTACTGGCTTCATTTCATTGTAGTAAGAGCCTGCAAGAGGATACATTTCCTCCCCACCTCTTAAAAGTTTGTCTGATACAAGCAGCATATTCCTCCCCTTATTTCCCAGTCATACATAGAGCCAGCATGGAAGAACTGGCGTACTTCTGTCAAAGTCAATGGAAGTACATGGATTTGCACCAGCTGAGGATCTGGCCTAATGCCTTTAAAGCACAACAGAACACTTAGAAACACCATGTCATATTTGCTAAAAGAAATTATTTTACTTTGTAGGAATTCATAGGTCCAAAGGAAATACCATCCTATGCTTTATATTCACACAGTACATCTCATTCAATTTACAGATGGTAGCTCAGTGTCTCTGTAACCAATGTATTTATGTCAGCAATCAGATCCATGAATATTTTTGTGTTTAATGGACATAATTTCCATGAATTGCTAACAGATTCAAAAGGAGTACATAATATGTATGCAGGAAAAAAAAATGAGGTGATGCCCTTCAGAATCCTGGAGGGATTTCATCAGCGCAAAACAGTCTGTTTCTTTACTCTGAGCATCCAGTGGTTCTCTACCAATTAGAAATTTCATGGCAATCTTTAACATAGCTCCAGGAGGCCACATTGGATTTTGTTTCCTGTTTCATGCTTCCTGCACGCTATTAAAAGTTTGACTATTACAGCAGGGCTGGCATGGTCAAATGGTTATTTGAAAACAACACTGTATTTTGGTCTGATAAGCTTTTGTGAATTTGGTATCTGCTTATAAAAGCCAGTTTTACCCAAATTAATGCAAAAGCATGCATGAGAATGCTAAGTTTGAAAGGTCAGTTCAACTTGCTTGCAATCGGTTACTGCAGTTACTAGCTGATAGAGTAATTGAAAACACAACAATTTAATTGAGGCACCTGGATTTTTACTATGAAGTTAAAGGATTAGTAATAAGTAATTTGGGTTAGTTTAGCTAATAGCTAACGCAATTCAAGACAAAGAAGGGAACAGTCTTACAGAAGAGAAAGACATCATCAATAGGTGGACAAACTACAGCTCTGATCTATACAACCACCAGACAAATGGAGATCCTAGTGTCCTAGACAGCCCAGATTCAACAGAGGATGATGACTTTCCAATATGCATGAAGAAGTGGAGATAGCTGTGAAATCACTCAAGATCGGAAAGGCTACAGGTATTGACAACATCGCAGCTGAACTGATGAAATTCAGAGGAGAAACAGTAATAGATGTACTCACCAAGATCTGCAACACTGGTGAGCGGTCCTCCATGTGGACACAGTCACTATCATCACTGCCAAAGAAAGGCAACCCGCAATTGTGTCAAAATTACCATAAGCTTAATAAGCTATCCCAGCAAAGTGATGTTGAAAGTCATATTGAACAGATTGAAGCCACAAGCGGAGAATATCATCGCTGAAGAACAGGAAGGTTTTCGTGCTTGAAGAAGTACCACAGAACAGATTTTCAATCTTTGTGTTCTATGTGACAAGTACTTACAACACCAGCAGGACATCTACCATGTCTTTATTGACTTCAAGAAAGTGTTTGACAGAAGTACAATGTTGCTCGTCTGCTTGTTGTCTGTACAATGTTGGTTGTCTGCTTATTCTTACCATTAAACAACTGTATGCCAAGGCCAGCAGTGCCATTCTCATCAATGGCACAATAGGAGAGTGGTTTTGCACCACTGTTGGAGTCCGGCAAGGCTGCCTTCTTTTGCCCACACTGTTCAACATCTACTTGGCACACATAATGACTGATGCCCTAGAAGATCACATATGCACAGTCAGCACTGGGGGCAAACAATCTAAAATCTTCAGTTCGCTGATGACATTGACAGCCTGGCAGGCAGCGAAGATGAACTTGCCAACCTTGTGAAATGACTGGATGAAACCTCTGCAAAATACGGCATGGAAATCAGTGCAGAGAAAACCAAGCTGATGACAAACAACTGTGGTGGGATCAGCTCACATATCACTGTCAGTGGACAAGAGTTGGAGACAGTGAAACAGTTCAAGTACTTGAGGGCAATCATCACTGATGAAGGATCTAAGCAGGGCCGGCGCAACCCATTAGGCGACCTAGGCGGTCGCCTAGGGTGCTGACATTTGGGGAGTGGCAACCGCGGTGGCCGAACATCCGGCCACCGTGGTTGTCGTTGGTATTTCGGGGACGGGACCTTCTGCCACCTCTGTCGGGGGCGCCATTTTGGGGGCGGGACCTTCCGCTGCCTAGGGCGCCAAAAACGCTGACGGTGCTCCTGGATCGAAGGCAGAAATTTTGACAAGAACTGCACAAACAACAGTAGCAGTGGCAAACTTAAAGCCAATTTGGAGGAACAAGAACATCTCCCTGGAATCCAAACTGAAACTGCTGCACACACTGGTCATCTCCATTTTTCTGTATGTGTGTGAGACATTGGACCCTTACAGCAAAACTTCAATGGAAAATACAGGTAGTAGAGACGAGATACGTCTGTAAAATCCTGGGCATCTCCTACTTCGACTACGTCACTAATGAAGAGGTCTGCAACATCATCATCCAACGTACTGGGTCATATGAAGACCTCCTGACGACCATGAAGAAGCGCAAGCTGAACTGGTACGACCATGTAACAAGACCATCTGGCCTATCCAAGATCATCCTCCAAGGGACAGTACAGGGGATGAGAAGAAGAGGTAGACAGAAGAAGAGATGGATTGACAACATAAAAGAGTGGACAGGAATGGACATCATGGAGACTCAAGCACTGATGCACAATCATCAGGGGTGCAGACAATTGGTTGATTGCTCATCAGTGATGGTGCCCCAATGACCAATGTGGTTATGGGATTGATGATAATGATGATAATGAATAAGTAATTCAGTCATATAATAAAGCTTCTGGTTCAATTAATTAGTGGTAATTATTAGAAAGCATAACTACTATGTAATTAAAAGTGCGATTTTTATCTCTGTATCATAAAGTGTAACCAAGATTCCTGTTTGTGGACCTGATTAATGCCCACATTAGCAATAGTGGGCTTTGGATGAGGGTTTATACAAAGCTTTTGGACATTCTTTGAGAAGAAAGGGGCTATATGAACACAAGCTATTATTTTGTCTGTTGAACAGAAGCACACGGCTGGGTGTTAGGAGCTGTGTATTGTACATTATGCTCTCTCAAATATGTATAGACACGTGCACACACCTCTCAAAATATTTTACAAACTTCACTATATATAGGAATTGCTTCTCGTACCATTTAAATACAGTTATCTCTTTGGTCGAATACAGCAGCTGTTTAACAGTGCACAGCAACATTATGGAACAGTTTGGGATGGGATTTTAAATTGAAAAAGCCAGGGGAGATTCAAGTAGGCAGAATGTGAATAGCAAAGCTAGAATGTAGCCAGGCATTAGCACTGGCATTTAGTGCTAACACTGGTATTAGCATTCCCCATTCTGTCAAAATATGCCATGGGATCTTTAATAGCCACAAGTTCAACATCTCATTTGAATGACAGCACCTCCTTCAACACAGTGGTCCGGTATAATAGTGGGGCTTGAGTTAAGTACTAACTGAGGAAAGCCATTTAATGAGAGTTCCAGTACTACTCCCTGCATCTACAGTAATTGTCAGCATTTTCCACAGATATTTGAAATTACCACCCTTTCCTCTTATGCTTAGGAAAAATAATATTAGTATATTAATGGCTGATAAATGGCTATTTTTTTTTAACAATGCAGTGGGTGTTTTTGAAGGTTTCCCATCCTAGAACTGACCAAACTCCGCCATTCCTGAAGGGAAGAAAGCTATCCTTCAAAAGTTCACTGTATAAGTCGGTGACAGGTAAGTGTCTGGTGAACTCAGCTGAATGTTTCATATACAACAAATGGGTTTTATTCTCCCCCAAAATGAATGAAAAAACCCTTCCACGTTTCAATAAAACTGTCAAACCATTTTCTCCGTTGACATTTTCTATGGTGTGACAATGACCTCAGGAGACTGAGCTGAACACTTGAATCTCTTCCTCTGCTACTGTAATCTAACCTGACAATTACTAGAATGCCAACAGTTTGGCAGCTTTGCCCACACCTACCTCCGTATATTAGTCAATGGAAAACTTGTAACAGCTTTTGGGAACTATTGGAGGCAAATGGGAGGAGTACAAAACAACGAGTTAGAACAATAATTGTAGTGTGGACTAATGATTTGAGCAGGGGAATTGGAGTCAGGATGTTTGAGTTCTATTATTGACTTTGCTACGGATGCACTCTTCCTCCATTTCCACAGCCGTAAAATTGGTATAATGATAATATCTACTTAATGTATCAGTCTGTGAAAGTGTTTTCTGATCCTTGAAAGGCATGGAAAGGGGAAGTATTGGGCAGTCTTTTTTGTTCTGCATTTATACAGTGCCTAGCACAACGGGGGTCTGGCTCATGACTAGAGCTCTGAGGCACTATCATAGTACAAAATAATAACAAGTATAATAGATTAAATATGCAGTGCTGTGTACGATCACCACTAAGTGCAATGCAGCACGTACAGTAAATCAGTGAGTTCATCATGAGCTGCATTCACATCACATAACTACTCTATGTTTCCAGTGGGTGTCTGGGCCTCATCTGCCACTCATTGGAGTCTCACTGTTTTTCACACTGAGTTTTGCACACAAACTTAGCAAAATAATGGGGGGAACCAATTTAAAGGCGTCTTTTCTATTCGGTGGGATAAACTTTAACACAGCTTTTGAGGCAGTGCTCCTGCCATGTAACAAAGAGCTTCATGTATCCTCTGTTTCTTCACGTGGCACAGCTAATGCTTGGTTTCCCCTATTTCATCGCTATCTTGATACAATAGCTGGACTCACTTGCCAGCTGTGGCAACCTACCCTCTATGGATTTCATGTCTCCTTTTTCTGTTTCCTTACTTTAAATAGGCAGTTAGTAATCATGAACTCTATTAGAGAGACAAGGGCCTGGTCTACACTATGCGTTTATACTGAATTTAGCAGCGTTAAACCAATTTAACTCTGCACCCGTCCACACAACAAGGCCCTTTATATCGATATAAAGGGCTCTTAAAACCGATTTCTGTACTCCTCCCCGACGAGGGGAGTAGCGCTCAAATAGGTATTGCCATGTCAGATTAGGGTTAGTGTGGCCGCAATTCGATGGTATTGGCCTCCGGGTGGTATCCCACAGTGCACCATTGTGACCGCTCTGGAAAGCCATCTGAACTCGGCTGCACTGGCCAGGTAGATAGGAAAAGCCCCGCGAACTTTTGAATTTCATTTCCTGTTTGGCCAGCGTGGAGAACTCACCAGCACAGGTGACCACGCAGAGCCCATCAGCACAGGTAACAATGCAGTCTCCTGAGAATTGAAAAAGAGCTCCAGCATGGACTGCATGGAGGTACTGGATCTGATCGCTGTATGGGGAGAGGATTCCATGCTTACAGAACTCTGTTCCAAAAGACGAAATGAAAAAACATTTAAAAAAATTTCCAAGGCCATGATGCAGAGAGGCCACATCAGGGACTCAGTACAGTGCCATGTGAAAGTTAAGGAGCTCAGACAAGCCTACCAGAAAACCAGAGAAGCAAACGGAAGGTCCGGGTCAGGGCCAAAAACATGCCGCTTCTATGCTGAGCTGCATGCAATTCTAGGGGGGTCCGCCACCACTACCCCACCCCTGTCCGTGGATTCCAAGGTGGGGGTGGTAATCTCAGCCATGCCTGAAGATTCTGCGGACGAGGAAGATGAGGAGGAGGAAGAGGAGGACGAGCTTGCAGAGAGCACACAGCACTCCGTTCTCCCCAACAGCCAGGAGCTTTTACTCAGCCTGACAGAAGTACCCTCCCAGCCCTCCCAAGCCACTATCCCAGACAGTGAAGCCATAGAAGGGACCTCTGGTGAGTGTACCTTTGTAAATATAAGACATGGTTTAAAAGCAAGCGTTTTTTAATGATTAATTTTCCCTGAGGACTTGGATGCATTCGCGGCCAGTAAAGTTACTGGAAAAGTCTGTTAACATGTCTGGGGATGGAGCGGAAATCCTCCAGGGACATCTCCATGAAGCTCTCCTGGAGGTACTCCAAAAGCCTTTGCAGAAGGTTTCTGGGCAGGGCAGCCTTATTCCGTCCTCCATGGTAGGACACTTGATCACGCCATGCATGTAGCACATAATCTGGTATCATTGCATGACAAAGCCTAGCTGCGTATGGTCCCGGTGTTTGCTGGCATTCAAGCAACATCCGTTCTTTATCTCGCTCTGTTATCCTCAGGAGAGTGATATTGTTCATGGTAACCTGGTTGAAATTCAGGAATTTAATTAAGGGGACAGAGATGGTTGGGCTGTTTGCCTGTGGCTTAAAAGAAATCCTTCCCTGCATTTAGCCAAGCGGGGGTGGGGTGGGGCGGGGGGTGATTGGCGCTGAGCTTTTTCGCGTTTGGCTAGCTGGGATCTTCCCTGTTACCAGCCAAGCGGTGGTGGGGAGGGGTAAAGCGATCATCCCAGAGAATTGGAGGGGGGCGGTTCTGGTGCTGCACTTTAACAGGAAAGAAGCAGCACTCAACGGGCTTTGCTTGCTATTTGGGAAAGGAGGGTTCTGGATATATGAAGGCTGCACAAGCCGAAAGACAATGGCTTACCATGGCCACATGCAAGCCGAATTCTGAGGCCCAGACCTGCGTCTGTGATCTCTAACACCAAAGCTGCAGGCACTCAATATTAAGATGCAAAATGCGACCTTGTAGTGAGATCACATGTGCTATGTAAGGTGAATAGTGTTGTTCACCTGAAAGAGTATAACCATTGTTCTGTAAAATGTATCTTTTTAAATACTTCTGTCCATTTTTTCCCTCCCTCCTGCAGCTGCAAATTTTTCAAGTCTCCCTCCTCCATCCCGAAGGCTATCTCAGATAAGGCGGCGGAAAAAAAAAGACGCGAGACGAAATGTTCTCAGAAATCATGGCAGTGACCCGCAATGAAAGAGCTCATCTGAATGAGTGGAAGGACGTGGTATCAAAGTACAGGAAAGATGCCAGTGACCGTGAGGACAGGAGGGAATCAACGTGAGGATAGGAGGGACGAACGTGAGGAGAGGAGAGACGCTCGAGATGAAAGGTGGCAGCAGGAAGATCTGAGGTGTCGGGATGCAACTCTGGGGCTGCTGCGTGATCAAACGGACATGCTCCGGCGTCTGGTGGAGCTTAAGGAACGGCAGCAGGATCACAGAGTGCCACTGCAGCCCCTGTATAACTGCCCTCCCCCCTCACCATGTTCCTTAGCCTCCTCACCCACCAGATGACTAAGAACGCGTGTGGGGAGGCTCCGTGCACTCGCCCATTCCACCCCAGTGGACAGCCCAACCAAAAGGCTGTCATTATTTTGAAATTTTTTTAGCGGCCTTTTCCTTCCCTACTATCCTCCTCCCAAACCCAACCCGGGCTACCTTGTCAGTTCTCGCCCTCTTTTTATAATTAATTAATAAAGAATACATGATTTTTAAATGAGAGTGATTTTATTTTCTTAGGAAGCAAGCTGTAATCGAAGGGGGAGGGTGGGTGGCTTACAGGGAATGAGTCAATCAAGGGGGAGGGAGGGTTTCATCAAGGAGAAACAAACACAACAGTCACACCTGGCCTGTGATGAAACTGGTTTTCAAAGCTTCTCTGATGGCACCGCTTCCTGGTGTGCTCTTCTAATCGCCCTGGTGTCTGGCTGTGCGTAATCAGCAGCCAGGTGATTTGCCTCAGCCTCCCACACCACCATAAAGGTATCCCCCTTACTCTCACAGAGATTGTGGAGCACACAGCAAGCAGCAATAACATAGGGGACATTGGTTTGGCTGAGGTCTGAGCGAGTCAGTAATGTGCGCCAGCGCGCCTTTAAACGGCCAAATGCACATTCTACCACCATTCTGCACTTGCGCAGCCTGTAGTTGAACAACTCCTGACTACTGTCCTGACTACCTGCCTGTGTATGGCTTCATGAGCCATGGCATCAAGCGGTAGGCTGGGTCCCCCAGGATAACGACAGGCATTTCAACATCCCCAACTGTTAATTTCTGGTCTGGGAAGTAATTCCCTTACTGCAGCTGTTTAAACAGAGTAGTGTTCCTGAAGATGTGAGCGTCATGAACCCTTCCCGGCCATCCCACGTGGATGTTGGTGAAACGTCCCTTGTGATCCACCAGTGCTTGCAGCACCATTGAAAAGTACCCCTTGCGGTTTATGTAGTGGGTGGCCTGGTGCTCGGGTGCCAAGATAGGGATATGGGTTCCATCTATCACCTTACCACAGTTAGGGAATCCCATTGCAGCAAAGCCATCCACTATGACCTGGACATTCCCCAGAGTCACAACCTTTTGTAGCAGCAGCTTAATGATTGCTTTGGCTACTTGCATCACAGCAGCCCCCACAGTAGATTTGCCTACTCCAAATTGATTCCCGACTGACCGGTAGCTGTCTGGCGTTGCAAGCTTCCAGAGGGCTATCGCCACTCGCTTTTCAACTGTGAGGGCTGCTCTCATCTTGGTATTCTGGCGTTTCAGGGCAGGGGAAAGCAAGTCACAAAGTTCCATGAAAGTGCCCTTACGCATGCGAAAGTTTCGCAGACACTGGGAATCGTCCCACACCTCCAACACTATACGGTCCCACCAGTCTGTGCTTGTTTCCCGGGCCCAAAATCAGCATTCCATGGCTAGAACCTGCCCCATTACCAGCAGGATCTCCAAAGCCCAGGGGCCCGTGGTTTGAGAGAATTCCGTGTCCATGTCCTCATCACTCTCGTCGCCGTGCTGCCATAGCCGCCTCCTCCTCGCCTGGTTTTGCAGGTCCTGGTTCAGCATTGACTGCACAAGAATGCGCGAGGTGTTTACAATGTCCATGATTGCTGTCTTGAGCTGAGCAGGGTCCATGCTTGCCGTGCTATGGCGTCTGCACAGTTCACCCAGGAAAAAAGGCGTGAAACGGTTGTCTGCTACTTGCATGGAGGGAAGGGTGAGGCTGTACCCAGAACCACCCATGACAATGTTTTTTGCCCCATCAGGCACTGGGATCTCAACCCAGAATTCCAATGGGTGGGGGAGACTGCGGGAACTATGGGATAGCTACGGGATAGCTACCCACAGTGCAATGCTCCGGAAATCGACACTAGCATCGGTACATGGACGCACACCGCTGAATTAATGTGCTTAGTGTGGCCATGCACACTCGACTTTATACAATCTGTTTTAAAAAAACGGTTTCTGTAAAATCGGAATAATCCCATAGTGTAGACATACCCAAGGTGTCTGAGGTAATATCTTTTATTGGACCCACCTCTGCTGGTGAGGGAGAGGCAAGCTTTCGAGCTGCACAGAGCTCTTCAGGTCTGGAAAAGGTACTCCCAGGGTCACCACAAAATGCAAGATGGAACAAATTGTTTAGCATAAGTAGTTAGCACATACTGTAATGGACCATCCAAGGTAGCATGGCCCGTTAAAAGATATTACCTCACCCACCTTGTCTGTCTAATATCCTGGGACCCACGTGGCTACAGCTACACTGCATACAATAAGCTCCGTGGTGTTTATCGCTTTTATTTCCTTATCAGCGCTACAAATAGTGGATTGTAGTAATTATTTTTCAGCTGACGTGCAGGTTTACTTTTTCATCTCTTTATGCAAATGTCATTGAGTTATGTGTGTCTTAGCTACCGCAACAAATAAACCAATTCTGAATGCCATCATCTAGGCTGGTGCTAAACAGAAGCCATTGTTTACGTGAACTGACCTGCTTGTTACAATGCATTCTGGGTAGCATCCTTTGATAACACGGAATATGATCTGACCGTGGTATTGGTTTTTGTGTAGGAACACAGAAACATAATGGAGTTATTGGAGTATTTGAAGAATTAAATTATTCCAAAAGAATGATCATTTGGAGCTGATGGAATAAATACACAAAACATAACTGATCTATTTTGGTAAGAAAGAAGCTCTTTTCTACCACTAAATATATTTCAATTATAATTGTCACAATAGTCTCTGACATAAGTACAACTCTTTGATAACGGTTGCCCCAAATCCATTAGTTGCCACATCTCAGACTGCTATGCCACTGCCCACAGAATGTTGGTGGGTTCCATGACTGCATGATACGTGCATCAGATTAGATCTCTTAGACAGAATTCAGTGGCGTGCTTAGCTAACTAGCCCATTAGAAACATGTCTGCACGGATTGAGGGGACAGTAATTAGCCAGAGTTTTCCATTGATGTAACAGGTTTCAGAGTAGCAGCCGTGTTAGTCTATATCTGCAAAATGAACAGGAGTACTTGTGGCACCTTAGAGACTAACAAATTTATTTGAGCATAAGCTTTTGTGGGCTACAGCCTACTTCATTGGATGCATAGAATGGAACATACAGTAAGAAGATATTTATACATACAGACAACATGAAAAGGTGGAAGTACCCATACCAACTGTAAGAGGCTAATTAATTAAGAGAAGCTATTATCAGCAGGGGAGAAAAACTTTGGAAGTGATAATCAAGATGGCCCATTTCAGACAGTTGACACGAAGGTGTGAGGATACTTTATAATGGGGAAATAGACTGTCCGAAATGGGCCATCTTGATTATCACTTCAAAAGTTTTTCTCCCCTGCTGATAATAACTTCTCTTAATTAATTAGCCTCTTACAGTTGGTATGGGCACTTCCACCTTTTCATGTTCTCTGTCTGTATATATATCTTCTTACTGTATGTTCCATTGATATCACAGTTAGTCTCACATAGTTCTTCTTTTGTAAGACCAATACAAAAGATAGAAAGGATGCAAAGTAATTCCAATTACATTATCTTGTCAGGGCTCATTTCATCGCAGCTTTATTAAGATGGTCTTCCATTCTTTAAGAGAGATTGTACCTACGAAACTAAATGGGATTCGCACAAACACACTGCACCAAATTCACCCCTGAAGAAACTCCACTGGAGGCACTGGAGTTGCACCGGGGATAAATCTGGCCCATTGAATTCAGCCATAAATGTAAGATTTATGGAGTTTTAAAAATAAGGTATGGATGTGCGTTTTTACAAGCAAACAAGTTACAAGAATTCCATGATACAGTGTCAAATCAGGAGGCTGCCGAACAAGTTCATACAAATATGTATTGCCTGCTTTGTAGGCATCTCTCAAGATAACTCATTAAATTAGAGATTCAGTTCAATAACAGGCAGCAGAGAGCATTTAATGAATGAGCTGGAGGAAAAAGGGGACAAACTGGGGCACCAGGAAGATGGCAGCTCTGACCAAACGGACATGCTGAATGTGAGGAGGAGGGATTGGTTCCTTGCAATTCTAGTAAAAACTTGTTATCCTTGTCAGAGGGAAAGGAAATCTACATATGATGAAACACAGATTTTATTTTGCTGTGTTCATTATAAACAAAAAGAGAAGAGCCTTACTGAGAGCCATTGCAAACTACTGGCCACTATTCTGACAGCTTGTGAGTCTCACATCCCTGCCCATAGAAACTTCACTTTGCAATGAAAGCTTGAAAGTCATGAAAAAAGAACAACAACAAAGACTGACAACAAACTACGGGGGTGTGGGGGAAGAGACTGAATTTTGTCTAAGTATGGAAACCAACAGACACAAAAGCCCAGCTCCTCAGTCAGTCCTTGGAGTTGCACTGATTTACACCACGTGAGGATCTAGCGCCAACGGCTTTTTGTAGAATGAGCATCACGGCTTCCTAAATATCTTGTTTAGAACATGGCTTTTTTAGGGTGTTGTATATATGCTGAATTAGGACTTGGGGAAAAAACTGAAAGAGAAAGGGAGAAAGATTGGAAGAGAAAATAGCACACTGAAGAAGAGATGGGGCAGGGGTGGCAGGGGAGATATTTGGATAAAATAAGAACTATCCAGAATTTTTCATCCAAATTTGGCGCCAGGTCTGAACCTTAACATAAAATAGTCCAAACTCTATTGTATATTTATTGCAACACTATGCATCCCAAAGGACCTGAAAAAGTGTTGTGAACTTTATATGTACAGCATCACTGAGATGCACCACCTGTGGGATGCAATAAATGTGCAACAAATTGTACACTGCAGGCAGGTTTGGGAGGGGGGAATTTGGGCCATGGACACTGGGAGAAAACCCTTACTCTTATTTAAAAAGAAATAAAAGCTACTGGATCTGTAGGACCAGATCTTCAGGTGCATCAGAGCAGCAAATGACACTTCCGAGGGGGAATGGAGCTAAGGAGACTTTCTTCCACTCCAACACCCACTCTTGGAGGTTGGTTCATCCCGCAGTGCAATTCAGAGCAGTCTCAGGACTACTCTACATTGAACTGGCATGTAACAACCCCCAAGGAGCCATCATGCTGGAGAGGATCTTGGGAGTGCTTTGGACTCCCAGACAAGTCCCTCCTGCCTTAGGCACAACCCCTAATGTCAGAGATGGGAGTGGGGCAGATTACTGGCTAGCAAAAATGGCAGGAAACATTCCACAGAGCTCATAAAAGAGAGGGTAGAGTAATACTATCTCAGTCTTGCACCACCCCAGAGAAGGTTTTGTTACATGTAACTTGTTCAGACCTGGGCCTCAGATAGTTTTTCTAGCAGCTGTGGGGATTATGGGATACAAAATATAGTCAATCCTTTATTATCAAAAATATAGGCAGCAGCAGGAAATTTTGTACATCTCTCATTAAGATGCTTCGCTAGAGTCACATGGGAGATCATGCAGACGCAAATACATCAAATGCCTGCTGGGCTTTAATGTTTCCTTTTATAAATGTAGGAAAAAAACCCCAAACTCAATAAACAAAACAGCACAGGCAGTATAAGAAAAACTGCATTTTATTACCAAGGTCTGGACACATGTTCCTGATACTGGAGAATCAACCCCCTCAAGAGGAAGTTTGAGATGGATGTCTACTAAGTACTGCACATTTCCACAAATTAACAAACCACTACAGTACCCAGACCCCTGTCTAACAAGTAGAGTAGTGTTGGTGAACTGTGTTTAGTTACCTTTGGGGTTGCTTTCTTTTCACTTGATTGTGGGAGATCTCGTGATTGGCTACTGAACAACCGTTTTAAAGTACATTGGAACCTCTTAATAACAAAACCTAGCTCTTGCAGTGTGTTTTCATCCATGAATCTCAAAAGCACCTGACAAAAGGAAGTCAGTATCAGACCCATTTTACAGGAAACTGAGGTACGTGGGGAAGCGACTTACCCTAGGTCACTCAGCAGGCCAGTGGCAGAGCAGGGAATTGATCCCAGATCTCTGAAGCCCCCATCCTATCAAAGGACAGGATGGTGTTTACATTGCCTGCAGGCTACCTGACACACTTGCTCTTCTTTACTTGCAACGTATGCTGCTTTTGAAAGAGCTGCATTAAAAGCAGTTTCCATTATTGCACCTGGTCCTGTCTCTTCCCTGAACATTTTGTGGTTTTACAAATCACATTTTCCTACTTTTTAAAAAATGTGTCTCCCCTGCTGAAATGTGAAATTGATTAAATGAGTACACAGGGGGAAACAGTTAAACTGACTCTACACAAAGGGCCAGATTCAGAGTAGCCAAACAGCCCCTTTGTGCTAGCTAGGCCAGCATGAAGGGGCAGATGAAAGCCCCCTCCCGCAAGAACCAGCTCTGCACTATCTCAGCAGGAATCCCCAGATCAGAGGTTGTTCTGGGGTGGGAACATACTGCAGAAGGGAGAGGGCATGTGATCCTGCACCCCAGCTATGAGCCTCAGGGGCGACGGCAACACGGACATGAGTTAGGGCTGCCCTGGATCCCCGATGGCTTGTGAACTGGGAAAAACGAAACTGCCTTTTGTATATTTCTGGGTTGATACCAGGGCGGGCAGAGGATTGGCTGTGCCCAAAGTGCTGTCAAATGTACAAAGCACACAGCATGAAAAAACAGAAATGAAGAGCTCTATTTCTCTCATTTCTTCCTGCTACTTTGATCTTAAGCATCACCTGTAACAAAGGAGGTTAAAAAAATTCAGATGATAGTGTGCCCCTTTTCAGGTGATTAAAATATGAGCATTAGACCAGAGCCATAAGGTAACAAAGAAGAGGTGGGAGACACATTCACTATGAGTGACAGCAGGACAGGACTGATAAAGCGAGCCTGCATGCATATCACCTAAAACCACCACGGTTTCATTTTCAAGACATGAAGATATCCACCTCCTTTCTCCTGTCTCCCCATAGGGTTAGCTAGCATTACATCGAGCACATCTCATCAACATTCTGCATCATCATGATGGTACCGTATTTAGGAGAAACCACTTCCAGAGAAACACATGAGAGAAGGAGAAAGTCATGGGTGACATGAAGCCTGCAACTCTTAATTCATGGAAACACCTTTCCAATGCAGATTGTTTCTTTGCTCTATTTGGTGCTAACCTTCTCTAGAGTTACTGTGGATAAGCAGCACACACCAATCCACTGGAGGTGTGTGGTAGGTGATATTTTGTGATGCCATGCGGAGCCACACAAAAACATTTGAAATTGTTTCATCCCTTTGTACAACATGAACTAGTACTAGCCCAGATTGTCTTCTCCACAAAGCCCAAAATTGTGAAGGAGAGTGTCAGAGGCAGACGTTGTCTAGTGGATTGAGTGACGTATGGGAGCCAGGAGCTCTTGAGTTTGAATGCCAGATTTGAGCTTAACAAATTACTTAATGTCTACTGTCCGCATCTTCCTCCATCTTAAAATAGGGATGGATAGTAATACTAGCTTACCATGCAAGGAGGATTGATTCATTAATGTTTGCAAAGTGCTGTAAATGTACAGCCCTATTGTGATGGAATGCACCCCTGTATTCACACCCTACATGCTACTGTAATAATCTTTGTACTAAAGAGGCCTTGTGAGGACTCATTTGAAAACTAGTAACTCCCTGGTCAATACTTTCATGGTGAAATGTGTGCAGTAATGTTATATGTCAAGTATCAGACGGGTCGCCGTGTTACTCTGGATCTGTAAAAAGCGACAAAGAGTCCTGTGGCACCTTATAGACTAACAGACGTATTGGAGCATAAGCTTTTGTGGGTGAATACCCACTTCATCTCATTCATCTGACGAAGTGGGTATTCACCCATGAAAGCTCATGCTGCAATACGTCTGTTAGTCTATAAGGTGCCACAGGACTCTTTGTCGCTTATTATATGTAAAGTTATAAACATAACCTGAAATCGTGACTCAAGTGTGTTTACCAGACAAGTCTGTGGAGTGGGTAAACCTGTTTCTCAAAGACAAAGGACAAGCTGATGCCTATAGCCAGGTGTCATCAAAACTGATGGGCAATCACCCACCAAGTCGCTATTCTGTGGCAAGAAAGAGAGGCAAAAACGCCTCAAGTTATCACTTTCTATCCATCTGTCTCTGTTTCACCTAAGACGACAAAAGAAACAGCTGCTGGACTTTGGGAGCAGATCCGGCATGAGAGTTTGCGCAGCGATATTACTGGAAACATGTGGTAAGGGACTTCACCTTGAACCAAGTCTAATTTGTTAAGTTTAGAACTAGGAAGTGTTTTATCTTTATTTTTCTTGTAGCCATTGCTGACTTTAACGCCTTATGCTCACTTAAAACCTCACTTTTTGTCATTAAATAAACGTGGTTTAGTGTTTAATTACAACTAATCCAGTGTTGTGAATTATTTGGGGAGTTCCTCTGTTGTATATTGATCCCCTTAGAGGACCCAATATATCCAGACTGTCAAGGAAAGGGCTGGATTGTGCAGACCATTTGGGGGGAAAATCCAGGACTGCGAGTATGTTGGGGTCACCCTGTGAGTGGTAACCAAGGCTTGTGGAAGTCAGAGTGTGGCTCGTGTTTGCTGACAGGCTGCTGGGGTCAGGGCTGCTGGACCAATGCTGTATCTCTACACAGACTCTCAGAGTGTGACCTGCAGGCTGTTTGTGAGTGGCTCAGGTGGGAGCTGCCGCAGCAGAGCATTGTGATGCACCCCAGGTGCAGGGCACGAGTGATGCAGACCCTCACTGGTTTGGATTGCACCCCAGAATGCCAGACCTATAGAAGTGTGAGGCACATGATGATGAAGATTAAGAGCGAAGTACAGATTCTGAGCAGTGACTTAGTCTTGGACAGAGGATGGAGGAAAATGGAGATTAATGACTGTAGAAGCTGTGACTCAATCACTGAACTGCTCACCTGCAGCCACGAGACCCCTTTATCACACCCAAAGAAAATTACAGCAAGTACAAAGTCAAATGCCTGTATGCTAGATATACACAGCTGTGCATGCTCCATGATCACCTCATAAGAACAACAGGACACATGCTTTGCTGAGGGTTGATTATTACTTATATTGGGGTAATGCTCAAAATGTGCTAAATACTTGCTATATAAAAAGGAAAACGCAGCACCAGCTCTGAAGCCCTTGCAATCTTTCAAAAAAATAAAGGAACTGATGGAGAAATTCTTCAATACAACTAAGAAGGTGTCTTTTCTTTGTACTTGCTGTCTTACAGTAAGTATGTACACATAGTGGGCATGAGGTAACATTTCCAAAAGCGCCTACATGACGTAGGAATCTACATCTCATTTTCAAATGTGAGGAAAGCACTTAGGGACAAAAGTCCCATTGACTTGCAGGGGAAAACTGAAACAGATGGAGACATCTGACTTTCAATGAGCGTAAGGTTTCCAAGTGCCTAAATCACTGGAAAATGGGAGCTAGGCTCCTAAGCCACTTAGACCATTTCGAAAACTTTACCCCGATCTTCACCGATATAAGTCAGCATAGCTGTGTGTGACTTTATCTATTCACTCTCCGGGGTTCGTTAATTGTGCTGGATACTTGAAAGAGATCCGCTTTATTCAGTGACACAGGTCCCCAACTGCCTCTGCATCACAGAACATGGAGTGCTGTGGAGCCTTTCCGCCAGACTTCCAGTCTGGGAAACGAAACCGCTTAATGGTGCAGTTCCCAATACCCACGCTCCAGTGGGTATTCTGTTCTGACCCAGCATAACATACTTATGATTTAATAAGGCAGCATGAAAGAAGTTTCTACTCTGTGCACAGTGTGCTAATTGGGAGACTGGGATGATTTCTCATGATTCAGCTGGATTATTCTTTCTTTCCATAAGCAACAGTTTGTATCTCAAGCAAATAGTAAGATACACTGAAGGAGACAGCAATGTCACCATTAAATCTATCACATCACTGAATTTTGGATGAGTACCTTCTATGTCATTTAAAGACTGGAGTAGCAGCGAATAAACATTTCATGGTGGTGCTGCAGAGTGCGGTTCCCTTTAAAGCACAGTCCCCCTTGTGGAGCAGTAATGAATTTCATTCAGCAGGACTGGCAGCAGCCATTGGAACATGAGTTGGCTATTGAACTTCATGAATACTCGTATTTTAACAGCTATTCTGACCATCCTGCAGAGTACCAAAGTTGAATGTGAACCAAAGCCAAGGCAGGAGCATGCACTGCGCAGAGATGTTTTTAACAATGGACCATGCAGATGCCCCAATAATTAAATCATTTACTTATTCGGGGTTACGGCGACTTGTGATGATCCAGACAGTGCACAATCAGCAGGCTGCACTCATTTGTTCTACTGCTTAACATCACCACTGTGAGAACATCATTGTTTATTATGGCTTAAAGGCAGTAATCACTTTACATAATGTGAGGATTTTTTTCACTCAATTACTTATATGCTTTAGGCTGATGAGAATAATAATTATGCAACAATTACTTGTACCTCTGCAGATGAGGCTCAACAATTCAGGTCACCGCTTTTTAAATATATGTAATTTTTGTTGTCTTTGATATGTTTTCATTTTATCCTTCTAAAAGGGTACGAATAAAGATCTGGGTTATTATCCTGTTCTTTTCCCCACTCACAGCCTTAATTGAAATCAAAAGGAGTTTTCAGTACCAAGTTCACAAACTCCAGAAACATTCAGAAACCAGAGGAAGAAGCTCAGATAGTAAGGTGATGGAGGACAAGGTACATAGAAAGAGAGACAGACAAACAGACAGCTGTGGGCTACCAACATGGACACAAAAGAAATAGCTGAAACCACAGGACACTGCCTTATTTTAAAGATATACTTGAGAATAATTCCCATTCTATCCACTTGAGTTACTGGCTATCAACAATACTATCTCTGGCAGCCCTTTCAGAAATTTAGTATAATAAACATTTCATACTTCAGCGCACACACCTTTTGCTTGGCTAATAGTAGTTATGCTTAAATGCAGGCCTTATCATGATAGAAATCTATCTGATGGCCCATTCAGCATCATTTTATTTCTTAACCACAAAATGAGCTCATTATTGGTATCAATAACAGGTTTTGCTTAAAAGAGGTAGGCAAAGCATGAATGGGCATGAAAAGTATTTAACTGAAACTGTGATGGTCTGATGGTAAGAGATCCAGGTTGAGGGCATGAGCATAATTCTTTCCCCTGAGCTGAGAGAGGTTGGGAACACTGTGGCAACAGCTCGTTCCTAGGGGAAGGAAGACTTTAGGCCAAATTCTCTGCTGGCATTAATCCAATGAAGTTATGCCATCAAGGAACATGGACCTACATCATTATAATGCACTGTTTTTCCAGTGTGCGAGTACGTGTTGGACACCTCACAGGAAACCAGTATAAAACATAGTTCCTGTCATGAAGAGTTTAACATCTAAAATCATCCTGACAAAGCAAGTGAGGATCATGAGGAGGCAGGAGAGAGGAAGGATGGGGGAGGAAAGTAATACTAACGCATGGTTACTCGGAGGCATGTTCAGAGTTTAAAAATTCCAATCATTTTTGGTGTTGTTTCTTTTCTTCTTCTGTCTCTTCCTGTAGATGAATGGCAGAAGTGAGTTTTTAGGAAGGATTTGAATCCGGCAAGGAAGATGGTTGGGCAAAGAGATTTGGGAATGAGGGGGTTCTAGCACAAAGGACACCATGGAAG
Source organism: Mauremys reevesii (assembly GCF_016161935.1). Taxonomy (NCBI): domain Eukaryota; kingdom Metazoa; phylum Chordata; order Testudines; family Geoemydidae; genus Mauremys; species Mauremys reevesii. The sequence continues at coordinate 110,334,395 of NC_052628.1, forward strand.
ACCACAGATAAGACTGTGATAAGAGGAGATGAAAGAGGGTATCAAGACTGGCTTCATTGCCAGAGTGGAGCAGATAGAAGGAACATGAAAGGAGGCCAAATCACAGATGTAGGCAACACGTGGCCTTGAAAGCAAGATGCACTGAGTAAAGGGGAGCCAATGGAGTAAATTTAACAAGGAATGGAGCAATGGGTCCAAGTGATGGAGAGACAGTATTTTAGATGGACTGGAGGGTGGTGAGATTAGTATCAAGGTGTCTTGTCAGGAGGAGATTTCACTTCACTCTCTAGTTACTTCTCTAGCTAACTTTGGAGCAACACGGATGGGCTTTGGAGAACACTGTATTCATTCCTCTTGGGCCAGAAGCAATGTCACTTTGATTCAGTGGAGCAACTGGAGAGAGAAAAGAGAATGTACTATTTGATAGTTAAGATAATAAGAAGGGATGAGCAAATGAGTCACTTTGGGAAATATTAATATTTGGCCTGAACTGCAGTACAGAACCCTCCTTCCAGATAAGAAAAAAAGTGGACAAATACCCCATTTCCTCTCCCAGGTGCCTAGGCAATGCAAACCCATCTAGGGTTTTGACCAGTTAAAGCACTGGACTGGGTCTCAGGAGATCTGAAGTCTATTCCCAGCTCTGCCACAGTTGACTGTGATACCGTGGTCTACCACAATATCTCTGCACCTCAGTTCCCCATCCGTACAATAGGAATACAATGCTACACTATCGCAGCCCTAATGTATGGCTCTTAGACACTACAACAATGGGAGCCATGTAAAAACTTTCATAGATAGTATTGGGTTAGATTAGACTCTCTGCTTTGATGCAGCTTGTCTCAAATGCTGTGAATCCTTCTGTTGATGGAAGGAATTCATTTCAGGGTGCTTCTGACCTGTGGAAGCTAAAGGGTGCAAAAGTCAGTAATCGTAGCTCAGAAAGCACAGACATATTTGAGATTGCCCACGAAGGTTGGGCCTCCTGGGAACTGGGGAGAAAGAGAGAAGGGAGTAGGGGTCAGAGAGATTTGGTTCTCTAGGGAAAAGAATGGGATTTGGGGAAGGGAGGAACTAGGATCCAGATGCTCTGAGAGGTTGGATAGAAGAGAATGGTTAAAGAGAATGGTTCATGGAGAGGCTGGGGAGAGAAGGAACAAGACGACAGATGTCAGATTAGCAAGCTAAAGTGTGTGAGGGGGTTTCTTGGTGATCACTTTTTTATGCAACGATAATATGAAGAGAGTGATGGTGAAGAGGACTGGTTGACAGAAGGAATTTGTAGAGAAGAAAGATGGACAGACTGGAAAGGAAGCAAATGAAATACAGTTGGAATTGTTGGCGCACACTTTGGCAGGGACATCAAATCCTTGGTTTTCAGATACTGGAGATTGGTTTGTGTATGGACATGTGACCCAGCACTCCCATTATTTCACATGGAAAATGGGTAGCTGCATGCACAAATGGGTATTTGTAAGGGCAAGAGCATTTGGATGTGATAATGTGGGTCCATGCACTCTTTTTTTATCCTCAGGATGGTTTCTGTTAATTAACACTGTATCTATTTAAATGTTGGGCATTTTTTGGTAATAAGCTATACCTTCACAGTTCCTGTTTCCAAAGATCCCATTAGCCAGAGACAAGGGGGGTGGGTCTCCTCTTTGATGTTTCTGGTGCCATAATTAATAAAGATGTGCAACACTGAGAGAGAGGGGTAGGGAGTTGCAAACCTAACTGGTGATAATTGCTTCAGATCTGGATCCCAGTCTGGCCAAAGCACTGAAGTCAACTAGATCCAGATAAATAGTTCAGCTCTGCTTCATTTTTATAGAAAGAAAATATTTTATCCTGTTCACTTCAAGATAGAACTCTGGACCCTGATGTGATGAAACAGCTGGATATTGTTTGGGTGCGAGAGGCAGTGGCACTCAGAAGAAAGGGGAGCAATGCATAGACCTGAGGTAAGTCGAAAGCAGAAGAGCTGAGAGCTCTAGATCCATGGCACGCGGGCATTTAGTTAAAATCCTCTCAGTGAGGTTGAGCCTAAAATTGACTGTGTTTGAGTGCTTTGTTAATTGATGACATTTATTCACATTTCATTCTCTCAGATATGGTGTGGAGCTTGTCGATTCTCATACCCCTGTCTCACCATGCCCTGCTTAGGCTCATTGAATGAGAGAAACAAGGCAGTTCTTCTGCAGCCCTATGCTATTTCAGGCACTGTAGAAAAGGCTATCACCCATCATAAAAAAACCATAGGAAGATGATATTAGGGGTTCCATTGTGAAACCATTTGGTGAAGCCATGCTTCAATGGAATCCCCTCCACCCCCAGCCACCCCCAAATAAAATACAAGCAATCCACCCACTCTTACTGCACTAGCCAATCACAGAGAGGAAAAGGAGAACTTATTCAATGCCAATCGGAGATTGAGGCTCAGGGCATAGCTGGGTACCTTTGTTACGGGCAGTGCTGACTCAGGGCTAGTCTACATTACCTGGCTTTGCAGATATAGCTACACCAGCAGAGCCCCCCTCAGTATAGATGCAGCTTATGCTGGCAGAAGGAGTTGTTCTGCCGGCATAGTAACACCACCTTCCCAAATGACATTAGCTATGTTGACAGAAGCACTCTTCTGTCAGCATAGCTGTGTCTACACTAGGGTTTTGCTGGCATACTTATGTTGAGTCAGGTATGATTTTTTTCATACCCTTGACTGACGCAGCTACGTCAACAGTACTTTGTAGTACAGACCTGGCCTCAAATGGATAGATATTGTCTTTGAGAGGCAAAGCAGAGAGATGCTGAAAAGATGGTAAATGATTTAAACCGAAGCCAAAGGATTTGGCTAATATGCCCTGGTATAAATGTTCACATGTTCAGCATTTGCCTCAAATTCAAACAGTGTTAAAATTAAATTCCCTGGAAAATATCATACTGTACAGTGTGCCCACCTGGAACTTCTTTTCAGGATAGATCATTTTTACCCTTTGCTTCATTAAACTGCGTACAATGTTCTCTCTCTGTTCTCTAAGTACTCCAGAGTGTTGAACAGTAAAAAGCCAAGTGCCCCCTACCAGGAGTTCTTGAAAAAAAAATGAGAGCGATGTAAACAATACACCTCATATAGTATTGCGTTATGCAGCCATGACCTCAGAACTATGAATCTAGGAATGTACTGACTTTTCTTCAGTTTTATGAACCATAAAGCAGGGCACAGGTATAACATGACTATACAGCCACTTGAACAGCAATATAATTCCCCATTTTAAAAATCCCCATAATTGTGTATCAGAGTTTAAACTTTAATTTAAAAAATCTAGCTCTTCTAGTTGTGCAGTTAACCTTAAAAACGCGAGCAAAGTGTAACCAACATAGGGCTGTCTGCCTGAATCTGCAGAAAGCCTGAAACAACAGCTCTGAGAAAGTGAATGGATTCCATTCATCCCCACAGAGTATTAACTCTGAAACCTAATGGTGTCAATGTAGAATGTCAAGGTGTGAAAACTTATTTGCTGATCATTTCAGCAGAAACATCAAGGTAACATGATTATCCCTGGGTGTTAGATGTAATTTCAGATTTTGGAGCAGAGTGCAATGTGGCATCAAGTTGCTGTCATGGGGAATGGAAACCAGCCAAATTTAAAGTTCTCCACCCCACACCCAAAAAAGGGAGAAGAGAAGAAGCAGATGCACCCACCCTCAACTGCCTCCTGACTGTTAAAATTACAAGACCACATCTAATGCACTCCTAGCGCTGACAAAAGCCCCAGAACTCCGCCCTTCTCTGACAATTGCGACAATGCAGTTACATGTTACAATACAAGAATTTGCATATGGAAAGTTTGTGGGCAGAGTATACCAAAATGAATTAAAACCCAAATGAAATATAGAACAGCACAAGAGATACTGCGTTGATTGGATTGGACTGAGGGGATAGTGAACAGGAGAGGGTTTAGGGACAGTAAAAAAATAATAATAATAATTCTGGGATCTCTGCTGCATAATTGGGTCAAATGGGCCAGAGAGGATGTGAGGCCTTGATCATCATGAAAAAGATGTATGTAAAAAAAAAAATCAAAGCCTCAGAATAAAAAAATGTTAATTTTCTCATTCTAGGCCATGTATTTGGATAGGAAGGAGGGCCAAATTCTGCTCTCTGTTACCAGTTAGAGAAAATCCACTGAGTTATGTGGACTTATTCCAGATTTTAAAACAGGTAACCAAGAGACAATCTTAGACTAGAATACGGAAAAGACATTTTAATTTGTCTTAATAATAGGTTCGTTATGTCAGTGTGGAATTAAGGCCTTGTCTATGCACAAAATTGTACCAGTTTAACTGAAATTGGTTTAAAAAGCCAAGCTGTTAGCCAAGGTTACAGTTATTACCAGACCTGAGCAAACAATCCACAGCAGATCATTTGATTAATTGAACCTCTTTTCGTCTTCAATTTTTCCCAATCAGATGTACCAAAAAATTGTGTTTAACCTTTTTAGTCCATCTCTGGTTATTATAAAACTCTACCAATTTACTGCTTTGGTTTAAATCAAATGTTACAGGCAGCTAATTGGTTTGGGTTATAGCTTGATGCTTAATGAACAAATATTGGATGGCTCTTGTGATTTTGGGCCTGACCCTAAGAGGTTCTGAGCACACACATTTTCCGCTGAAATTAATGTCACCCTGTGGTCTCCAAGGAATCTAGTCACAACAATAATTCAACAATATTTGCAATCTTCACAATTGTTATTTGCTATGGGTATCAGTGCAGCCCCTACTAAGACTGAGCTCCATTGTGCACTGTACAAAGAATATAAGACAGCCCTTTCCCCAAAGAACTTCCCCAAAGGAAATAGACAAGACAGGCAAAGGGTGGGAGAAATGAAATGTTATCCTGATTTTACAAATGGGGAGCTGAGGCACAGGGAGGTTAAGTGACTCGCCCAAGATCCCACAGGGAGTGTCTGGCAGAGCCAAGAAATATGCCCAGATCTTCTGAGTCCCAGTCCCATGCTTAGCCACAAGACCATCCTTCCTTTCATTTCATCAAGTACAGTTCTGCTCTGCATACTTAATACACCATCTGTCGGAAAATAAATGAAAAGAAATAACACAAACCTTTAATAAGTGACACAATCTATGCTCAGGACCTTTGTTTTGGCCGTAGTCAAATTCTACATCTTTAAAAAATGGTCCGTGAACTGCAACTTTTCTGTCACACTTTGCTTTTCTCTCCCAATTTGCTCTTTGGAGAGATTTGTGTAGCCCAGGTTGGAAAAGCATTAAGGGAGCTTACAGGTCTTATTTAAGATGGGGACTTTGAACCTGTGTTCTACTGTAAAAATCAATGTGTTTCTTAAAATTTGATCCGAGGAATAATCCAAAGGGGCCTAACTCAATTAAATGTAAGGCAAGTGGGTTTTTGCTCCTGAGCTGACCATGTGGGAAAACGAACAGTGCTCTTTGTTTTATTTATTTATTTATTTGTTTATTTAGCCAGGACTTCCCAAAGCTTTTAAGCCACTGCGGAGTAAATCTTGAAACTCTGACTAGAACATTAATTAATAAATAGATTTCAACAGGGAAGGAGACAGACTTGCCATTACAGACTCACTAAGTCCAAATATTTATTTTATGTTGAGCAAATAAAACACTGTAGCCCTATACTCAGTACATCTATTCTGTTGATTCAGCAATGCTGAACCACATCCTGTAATGGCAGCTTAGGAAAATGAGGCCACATTTTGTGAAATGATTTAGTCCACGTGGGAAAAGATTCTAAATTCAATCTGTTTTTGGCCTGTGTCCTCACTTTGAGCCATTCATACTGCAAAGAAAGTGCAGTATGAATGGCTCAGCTTCATGGCTGTAGACATTAAATCCCGACACACTGAATACATTGGAATTTCATTGCTGAACAGTAGCGTGGGTTAAACTGTGATCCTTAAAGCAGAAGAGATACCTGTTATCTGGCCAGTTTGATAGCTCCCTTTCCAGTATTGTTTATCTCTACTCACTTTGTCTGTGCAATCCCATCCTGCCATATTTTAAAGGTGGGGTTTTCAAAAGCACTGGCCTAACTCTGCTCCAGTTGAAGAAAAGGAGTTTTATTATTTATTTCAGTGACAGAACAGTTAGGTTAATGCTGAGCATTTTTGAAAATCCCACTGTCATGGAATTCGGGGTGCAATCCAGACCAGTGAGGTTGTGTTACCACTTGTCCTGCAACCCTGGTTCCTTACCATCCCTTGCTGCTGTAGCTCCTAGTCTGGCATGATCACAGCCCGCCTACAAGAAAACAGGTCACACCCTAAGAATCTGTGTGGTAAAGAACCTTGGTGCAGCAGCTCACAGGCCCACTTTGGCTTCCACCAGCCCTGGTTACAGCCATCAAGGTGACCCCAACATACTCTCAGTCCTGAATTTTCCCAAAACTGTGCACCCTGACATCTCTCTGGATGTAGGAGAGATGTCAGTCTCTTCCCTAGCAGCCTAAATTTGGCCTCCAGGACATCTCTCTCAGAATGGAGAGGGGTAACTAGTAGTGTTCCCCAAGGGTCAGTCCTAGGACTAATCCTATTCCATTTATTCATAAATGATCTGGAGAAAGGGGTAAACAGTGAGGTGGCAAAGTTTGCAGATGATACTAAACTATTCAAGATAGTTAAGACCAAAGCAGACTGTGAAGAACTTCAAAAAGATCTCACAAAACTAAGTGATTGGGCAACAAAATGGCAAATGAACTTTAATGTGGATAAATGTAAAGTTATGCACATTGGGAAAAAATAACCCCAACTATACATACAATCTGATAGGGGCTAATTTAGCTACAACGCCTCAGGAAAAAGATCTTGGAGTCATCGTGGACAGTTCTCTGAAGATGTCCACACAGTGTGCAGAGGCGGTCAAAAAACCAAACAGGATGTTAGGAACCATTAAAAAGGGGATAGAGAATAAGACTGAGAATATATTATTGTCCTTATATAAATCCATGGTACGCCCACATCTCGAATACTGTGTACAGATATGGTCTCCTTACCTTAAAAAAGATATACTGGCACTAGAAAAGGTTCAGAAAAGGGCAACTAAAATGATTAGGGGTTTGGAGAGGGTCCCATATGAGGAAAGATTAAAGAGGCTAGGACTCTTCAGCTTGGAAAAGAGGAGACTAAGGGGGGATATGATAGAGGTATATAAAATCATGAGTGATGTGGAGAAAGTGGATAAGGAAAAGTTATTTACTTATTCCCATAATACAAGAACTAGGGGTCAACAAATGAAATTAATGGGCAGCAGGTTTAAAACAAATAAAAGGAAGTTTTTCTTCATGCAGCGCACAGTCAACCTGAGGAGATTGTGAAGACTAGGACTATAACAGCGTTTAAAAGAGAACTGGATAAATGCATGGTGTTTAAGTCCACAAATGGCTATTAGCCAGGATGGATAAGGAATGGTGTCCCTAGCCTCTGTTTGTCAGAGGATGGAGATGGATGGCAGGAGAGAGATCACTTGATCATTGCCTGTTAGGTTCACTCCCTCTGGGGCACTTGGCATTGGCCACTGTCGGTAGACAGATACTGGGCTAGATGGACCTTTGATCTGACCTGGTACGCCGTTCTTATGTTCTTATTGATAGGAAAAAACAAACAAACCCTCAGATACAGTAACTCTTCACTTAAAGTCGTCCCGGTTAATGTTGTTACGTTATGTTACTGATCAATTAGAGAACGTGCTCGTTTAAAGTTGCGCAATGCTCCTTTATAACATTGTTTGGCAGCTGCTTGCTTTGTCCACTGCTTGCAGGAAGAGCAGCCTGTTGCAGCTAGCTGGTGGGGGCTTGGAACCAGGGTGGACTGGCAGCCCCCCTATCAGCGCCCCACTCCGCTAAGTTCCCTGTGTAGCAGCCGCCCAGCAGGCTAGCAATTGCCGGCAGTTCAGCTGTCCCTCCCCCGACTGCCGTGTGCTGCTCCTGTCCTCTGCCTTGGAGCTGCTCCTGGGAGTCTCCTGCTTGCTGTCTGGGGGGTGGGGGAAGAGGAGGGCTAATGTCAGTGTGTCCCCTTCCCCCTACTCCTGCCCCCTGCTTACCTCATCTCCATAGAGCAGGGGGAGACACACAACAGGGCTCAGGATGGAGGGAGCTTCCTGGCTGCAGCTGCCTGATGTACTTAAAAAGCAGTGTACTTAGTGCGGGGTCAGCATACTTAAAGAAGCAATGCACGTCTGTCTCACACATACACATGGTGTGTGTCTCTGTCTTCCATGCTGTCTCCCCTCCCTCCATTTGTGCTGCCTTGTAGAGTGTGAGGCTACACTAACAATGAGTTAACCCTTGAGGGCTCAGCCAATTGTTAGTTCATCATTTAGCAGTAAGGTATTCCCTGGGAAATATCCCACCCTCTGACTTCACTACCTCAACCAAGCTTCACAATCATCATCACTGTGTACCAGTATTAAATTGTTTGTTTAAAACTTATACTCTATGTTTGCGCACATGTGTGTGTTTGTGGTCTTTTGCCTGGTGAAAAAAATTTCCCTGGAACCTAACACCCCCCCCCCATTTACATTAATTCTTATGGGGAAATTGGATTCATTTAACATTGTTTCGCTTAAAGTCGCATTTTTCAGGAACATAACTACAAGGTTAAGTGAGGAGTTACTGTACTGCCAAAGTAAAGTGAAAATCTGAAATGTCTAGTACCATGCATGGGAACTACACTTGTGCTTTTTTTTTTCTGGAATGACAACCAGTTGACTCTATCAAAGAATGCTTTAAAAACCATCAAGTAGAGAATTGCTTTCATACTTGTTGGGTCAGAAAATACCACCGGACTCTACCTGATTTTGAGTACTTTACAGATCGAGTGAAAACTGTAACTCAGCTATAGCTGTCTGACAGTGATAAACAAAACACATTTTAGCAGACATTTTTAACAAGTGTAAAAGGATAACTTGCACACATACAAATTCAGCCCTAGCCTCACTAACACATAACGGTATATCTCCAGTTATTGACAAATCAAGTTATTTTCTAAAGCTCAAGTGCTTTATGTTAAATGTCAGGGAATAGTTTTGTAAACAGACAAAGCGTTAATTCCCATAATGGATTTACATGAGGAAAACCTACCCTTGCTATTGCTAACAATACCTGTGGCTCCCATTCATTTATAAGTCTTGCATTATTTATCACAACACAATCATTCTTAGCTTCTGCATCAATCACATGATGCAAATAAGATGATGTATTTTGTAATCTTCCTGGGGTTCTTTAAAAACCAGGGAAGGAATGATAAAAATAATTTGTTTACTGTTCAACAAGTATTAGAGGGAATGATAAATCAGAACGTTTTACAAAACAACTTCTAAGGACCATCTCCAAATTCCTGGATCATCTGTAAATATTCAGTATAGTGCATACAATTCTTACATCAACCCTATATAGTTCTTAAAACTGTTCGTTCCTGGACATACTTATATTCCTTTTTTTTTTAAAACTTTCCTTACTGGATGGTGACACTGGCTGTAAATAAGTGATAATAGACTGTTTGGGGGGGAAGTGTCCTCCCCTTAGTAACAGTTTTGTTTTTGTTTTTTTAAATTGGGGTTTGGTTAAAAAAGCATGAAGTGCTTGTGTGTTAATCAGCATAAGGTAAGATGAATTATTTTGTGCCTTGGAACATTTTTAAAATCCATTTTGCTGCCTTCCTTTATAGCATTTCTCAAATATTGAAAGGTAACTCTTACCCTTTTTGGAACTTCACTTCAGCTCTAATTTTCAATTTCTTTATTATCAGAGAAGCAGACTGATTCATTAAAAGTTAGCAGAATTCACTCCAGCTCCCTAGCTGGATTTACAGGTTGTGCAATCAACTGCTGTGAGAGAGTTGCTTTTCCATCATGAATAGAATTATTTTATATGGGAGATGGAAGGGATTGGTTTGTACTGTAGCCCTGGAATAGGAAAGATAGCCTAGACTTCCAAGAGAGAAAAAAAAAATCTATTTTTCCTATTATTTATTTAATTTATAAACATTTCATATTGGGACAAGATTAATAATGTAGACATTAATAGCAATGAGCCTTTGTCAGGCTACTTGCTGCACTGAACAGAACTGTCCATTACTTCTATTTTCAACAGTATCATGCTGTGAACATTTGTTAGTCTACATAGGAAGGTTTTAGGTTACTACTTCAATAAAATTCAGAGTACTCACAGTAGGATTAATGAAATGATACAATCAATGCCTCCAAAATAATGAGTTAGAGAAAAATGAAGGCCCCATACATCTATGGGTATATGCTCTCCCAACTCCCCCCTCATGCCTTCACCTTCTGGGAAAAATAAAGCAGACGGAAGCATTTAACTACGTACAAGGAGGCATTTAACCAAATGTTGTTTATCTTTCAGGGGATAGCAATACTTGTTATAAAAATGGTCACTCCTATGGCTTAATTTTTCACCACGGGTTAATGGATCAAAAAAAGTTGCAAGAACAGTCTTGCAAAACGCCAGCTACAATATTTAGCAGTACCGTACACAGTAATATTACTCAGCTGTGTGTTTCTTAGTTTAAGTAAGGATCTTTAAAAACATATCACTTTTTCATTATATTCTGCAAGGCATGGATGAATCGCCACTGAATTCTAACATCAAATTCTGATCATATGCTTGGACAACATTATTCTTACGAAGGGAGTAACTGGAGCATTACACAGAGGTACATGTGAGGTCAGGGTATTGTACTGTATGAGTATTCTAGCTGAATTCTGCAGAACCCAAAGTCAGAAGTCCAAGCAGCTTCTCTGAGGCATCCCAAGAATGCACATTTCCATGCACCTTTTAGTTAGCGTCTAATTACTTCCAAGTTTCAGACTGAGCTGGAAGCTATACCAATAAGGTGTTCAATTGCTCCAAAACCTGGGAAGGAAAAGGAGTGAATACTTAATAGCCTGAGAGAGGTTGGAGTCTCAGTCTAAGGGTATGTCTACACTACCCGCCGGATTGGCGGGCAGCGATCAATCCAGCAGGGATCGATTTATCACATCTAGTCAAGATGAAATAAATCGACCCTGGAGTGCTCTCCCATCGACTCCTGTACTCCAGCGCTGTGAGAGGCACAGGTGGAGTCAACAGGGGAGCAGCAGCAGTTGACTCACTGCCGTGAAGACACCACGGTAAGTTGATCTAAGACATCACGGTAAGTTGATCTTCACGTAGCTGAAGTTGCATAACTTAGATCGATTCCCCTCCCCACCAGTGTAGACCAGGGCTCAATGTCTTCTTGAGACTGCCTGAAAGATTAAGGTGTCTATGCTGGAAATTCTCTAATGGTTATGAAAGGACACACACAGGACATCTCCAGGGCAAGACACTCATAAGCTGTTGTGCAATGCAATGGGTAAGGCTTCATAATAAGGTAAGAGATAATAAGGACCCATGATCATATTTTTGGTTAATGAAGATATTCTTGAATTATTTCCCCTTTCTATACGAAGTGTTTTTCCTTCTGTTATAATGTGTTATCATTTAAATCTTGCTTTTATAAACCCTTTTCTTTGTGCAGAGTCTGTACATATGTATCTCACAGTGGCTTTACTAGTTTTGTAGTTATTCCTGCCGTTGTATCCACTCTTTAGTTAATAATACTGAACATCACGGAGTTTCAAGCTCCTTTTGTGTGGAGCACAGGCCTCTCAGGATGAGGCACAGCACAAAAGCTCTTTTGGGGAACATTAGGTTCCAGAAACCATTTTGAAATAATTTGTTGACTCAAATGTACAAAAATGTTTTTAGGCCCAACAGAATTACTACAGCACATATTCCAGCATTTTAGATGTATCATTTTTAAGATGTATTATTTAAGAAGATTAAAATTTTAAACAGGAACACCAGGAAAACTTTTTGAAAGGACACATGCTCCCTTTACTGGTTTTGCAGCATCAGTGGTAACCAGAAATGGGGCAGTTTAATCTCTGGCAAATTAAAGAAGATTATTGATGCTACAGTTTGGACCAGTCCATTTAAATTTAGAAGGGTGAGGTCTCAATGCTGAATGGAGAGTGTGGAAGTGTCGCTGCCACACCAGGTGTAATAAAGACACACTAACTCAATGGCCAGAGACTCCAAAAATGTCTTCCCAATAAATAAGCAAGTTCCTTCTTGTTTAGGGCAAGGAACAGCTATGCAGGAAGCTAATGAAGCTTGTATGGGAAAAAATAGGATAACCTCTCTCATTAAATGTACTCCCTTCATTGCCCAGCAAAGTAGACATTTGTGTGTTGGGGGGATATACCTGCTGTTGAGATTCTCAGACACCTTTGCTCCCATCCATGCTATTAACTTTACACTATTTTTTTCCCTAGAGAGAAAGCAAAGGGCTTAATTCTAATTTTGGATGTACGTGGAGTGCGCTCTGACTAAAATGGAGCAGCTACACAAGCATCTGACAGATAAATGTTTAGAGTATTCTGTGAATATAAGAAACAGACCTATTATTTTATTCTCCTGGATGCTTTAAAGGATACATATTTTTTAAAAATATGCATTCGATATACATGCTTAAAAAGTTGATAGCAAGTGTCCTGCACTTACTTGCTGAAAGAAGTACTTTTAATCCCCATATTAATTTGTAAAAGGAGCTTGATTTTCTTTATTTTTTCATGTAAACACTAAAATCTTCCCTTTCCTCACAGTAAATATAATTAATAGTATATGGCTTTGCACTTCTAACACACCTTTTATGCAAGGATCTCAGTGTATAGAAACCTGAATGAACCAACACCACTGTCAGGACAGAAACAACTGAGGCACAATCAGATAAATGACTTGCTCAAATACACGCAAGAAGCCTGTGCATAGGTGGACAGAGAAAACAGATCTCCTGATTCCCCCTCCCCCAATCCTTAATACAAAAAAGGTAGTGACTAAAGGTCCCAGATGAGATTTGGGCCCCATTATACAACTATCTAGCTTTCTAAATAAGCAAGTCACACAAATGGTGGTAGGGGAAAAATTGCCCAAGATCAGTGGTGGAGTCAGAATTAGAACCTAGGCTCCAGAGTTCCAGTCTTGTGCCCTACCCATGGCTGTCCGCTTGAGCCAGAAGACCATCCTTCCCCTCTTGGACAGCTCTTAAGGCTTGCATATATTTGTTGTTGTTCAGTGCAAATGACACAGCAAAAAATAATCTATGTGGTATGACCAAACCTAAGGGACACTGACATTGCTTTGGCTATAAATTAGAGATGAGCACTTATTGGAATTTCTATCCTGTGGCAAATTCCAATATGTAGACAGATTTCATCATGAATAGACACAAAAAAGTCAAAATGTCACAAGTTTTCATGCAATAAAAATGTCTGAAAAAAATTAGTTTGGAGATGTTACTCTTTTGTTATGGTTTGTTGAACTGAATCAAAACATTTCACTTCAGGTCAATTTGCTATTTAAGTGCATGTCTCTAAAGTGTCCCTGTACCTCATGGAGTTGTAGTTTAGATGCGTCGTGTCCCCATTCTTCCCTACAGACTGGCCTCCTGGATGGACTACATTTCCCATAATGCACCTCAAAACATGTGTCCCCCAAGAAGCACCATACAGCTCAGTCAGAAAGGCAACCATAGCACATTTTGTAGTTCAGTCAAGAAGCCCTGAGGGGAGAACGGAGTCATAAGACACCAAACTACAACTCCAAAAAGTCATTGTGGCACCTTAGGCAGATGTGTTTAATGTGAAACTTACTCAAAATTAAATGTTTTAGTTCAGCTCAACAAAACAAATGTTTCAATTCAGGCCCGACCTCCTCAAAATTAAATCTTTTGTTTCAATTTTCCTGATGGAAAATAGAAAAATTACTCCAAATTTGAAATTTCATGTGGAAAGTTTTGATTTTGTGGTAACTGCATTTTCTGTTGAAAAATTATTTCATTCAAAAATTCCCAACCAGCTCTAATATAAACCTTCTCCTAGGAGATGGCTGGCATTAGAAAAATAAGAAGAAAGTCTTTTGCAATCAGCATGCTGCATGGTATTAGGGATATACAAAAGATAAACCTCTGTAGCCTTTGCTTTAAAGTTCAGCCCCAAACTTCCATATGCAACAAAAGTTTTTGAACTCAAGACCTTTGGGACTAGGAAGGAAAAATCTATCTAGATACTATGGGTATGGATGTCGATGGAAGAATCAGGATAGATGGATAATTTAATCAAATACAAACTGGATGCAAAAATGTAGTTGGGCTTTCTGGTTTCCATGCCTCATAAAACTTCCTCTATTGCTAATTTTCGATATTAATTTTATTCCTTTTAAAAAGCCACTCTTAAAGATTTCTAGATTACATGAAGATTGTGTATTTTTTTTTAAAAAATCAGTGATCATCTCCCAACTTCACTATCCAGCATACAACAGTTAATTAAATTGCATAAGGAGTAAATTCTGAAAGTCAAAAAGAGAAAGCCACACATTTACTTCTGTGAAACTAACAGAATTGCTCATTATATCTACCTAATCAGAAAGCCTGGTAAAAATCAGCTGATATTGGCAGAAGAACGTTGATCTGCATGAATAGTCTGCTTAGGTAAGGCACCCCTCTGCATAAAATTCCAACATTTTCTTGCAAATAGTAAGATAATCAAATTTGCAACACAGTTAGAGTGCATGTCTTTCTTTCTTTTTGCTTCCTACTGGATAGAAAGAAAGAATCTGCACACCAGTGAAATCTCATCTCAGAAGAAATTGGCAAGTTGCCACCACAGCGTTTAGTAAACAGAACATATGAAAAAGTCACAGGCACACAATGAGAATCTGATGTGATATGTCACAGAGAGATTGTCATGTGAATAAATTTTAACGAAAGGGGAGCCTGCTTCATTCACCTTTTCATTAGGAAAGGCATAGAGAGAACGTCCTGAAAAAGCCTTGGAGAACAAACATACCTTTGTTACCACTTTATGACACCTTGCTGCCTGGCACCAGTTTGTCATAGTTCTCATGAAACATTCCATATTATATCTATTTTAATTCTGTCCCAGGCCTTCCAGAAACCTCGCATCTTTAATCTATTCGTTACAGTCTCCATTTCAGACTCCCTTTAGAATCGTGAAACTATAATATACTCTCTGCATTCACAACCTACTGCAGTAAATAATGTGTCTCATTCTTTTCCCCTCTCTGTCTTAACAAGTATCAGTAATTACATGGAGGACTATTTTGAATAAAATTGTGAAGATGGCACTAATTAAAGAAATATTGCTGCCTGTCATTTCAATAGAGCTATGTTAGCTAATTACATGGTTCAGCAGCACAGAGGAAAAAAAGGGAAAAAAAAGTGTGTGTGGGGGGAGGGGAGCTTAGGGGGAAGAGAAATCTAGCGTGGAAGTTTTTACAGAAACAAGCACTTTTTCTGTCCTGATGAGATTTTTAGCATATTCAAGGGGAGTACTGGGAATACTGTACCTATGTACATGCTTGATTCTGCAACCCACAGAGTTTTGGCTAATGATGGAGCCCACAGGCTGTCCCAGCACTCACCATCTCCTCCACTGCGCAAACATTACACATAGAGGACATCAGCATATATCTTGAGGGCATTTAAAGCTGATGTTTACCATGAGGAATAAGTTGCGGAATACTCAACTCGCCTAATAATGGAGTCACTTCCTCATACATATGAAACCAGTTATTGGTCTGCAAGGATGTAAAATGTGCTAGCGTGTGTGTGCATAGACGCTTTTGTGCTAAGCCCACTGGATACATTTACTGAATGACTTGAAAAGCCACAAAAGGAAAATTGTGGACTGCTCCATATCTGGTCAGAATCACAGCATTACAAGCATAATCTAAAAGGAGTTTCTGAAATTCATCAGAGAACATAAAAGAGAATTTTGGGGGAAAAGCTCAGCTTTTTGCTTGCTTAATAGCATCAGTAGAAAAAAAAATCTGTGCTAGTAAAATGCACAAGGGAATCAGTGCTGGTTATTACTTCACTTCCTTTAGAAATCATCTTTGTATGCTAAGCTGCAGAGGTCTGCACTACTAGTAAACTCTGCCTTTAAAAAATCTCATTATTATTTATCAAAATATACAAATTTTAATTTCTAATCAGGCACAACTTTTTGGGTTGCAATTGCTGCTTGTGGATTTTCAGAGTACGAAGGAGCATACATGGTGATAATTTGATTTACTTATTTCACTTTCCTCCTACCTTTTAATTTTATTTTAATTTAATGGAAAGTGAAGGCAAATGGTGGATAGAAACCTGGCTCAGATAATCACCAAAGAAACCAGCAAAAATCAGCTGCTTAGTGGAAGGACTTTTTCAAGAAGTCAATCAAAACGATATTGGAAATCTTTGTGGCTACGTTAGAGTGGTTGCTTAGGACAGATGGTAGCCTACTTGCAGTGCATGTCCTTAGTGTTGGTTTCAATGTCTGCGGATGTTTATATTTATAAATCTGGGCTCTGATTGGTAACCCTCAGCAGTCAGTATCCATGTTGCCTGAGAAAGGCAACCCTCTGTTCCCTCTAAGTTGCACAGTTGGGCAGCCACCCAGGAGAGATTAACGTGCCGTGCACTGGAGTAGCAGAGCCACGCACATCCAGCCAGCACTGTGTGTTCAGGTGTCCCTCTCCTCTCCCACTTTGCAGTGGTTACTCCTGCAGCTGCTCCTGGGACCCTTCTGCTGGCTGTGCAGAGTGGGGGTGGGAGGAAAGGAGGAGGTTGATGTCAGGGTGTCTCCCTCCCACAACCCCTGCACCAGCAGGGGAGAGAGAACAGGGCTCAGGACTTGCAGCATCTCTGAACAAGCCTTCTGGTGAGTGAGTGCCCTAAAGGCTCAAAACTCAGAAGGCAAATACCATCCCTCCCCAGCCTTGCATTTACTATTTTTTAAATTGTATGATTTTTAAGCCAGTCTCATGATTTGAGAATCTGACTCAAGATTGACTATTCATGTTCTCCTGCCATATTCATTTAGCTTTAGCAGCAACAGTCTTCTTTTGTAAAAGAAAAGGAATCATAGTTTCACTATTTTCTCCAAGGTCTGGGCTGCTGGGTATTGGATACATAGAAACCGTCACCTCTCAAACTCAGGTCTGTATTTTAGTACCACAAGAATATTCCTAACAGACTGACATACCTCACTCATGGTTCTACGCATCATCAATTCTCCCATTAGGTTTTTACAAATATCTTTCACTCTATATCTTATAACAGCAGGGCAATTGCAACATATCTGTGACTGATGTAATATTCCAGCAATGGGATACAGTATGCAAGCATACTGGGCACAGGATCGGGACCCATGAACTTCTGAGCTCTAGTCCTAACTCTGACCCAGTCTCTATCTTCAACAAGTCACTGAATGTCTCTGTTTTAAAATAGTTTCTATGCAGTTTGCAGGCATTTCACTCTTGTGACTATTCCTTTTAATTTTCATCTAATTAGCATCCTCATTTTTGTGTAGTTCCCCTTTTTTGAAGTTAAATGCTGTGGTGGTGAGTTTCTGTGGTATTTTCTCCACTACAAGGATGTGCAGAATCCCAAACTATAGTCATATAAAGAGCTGGGTCTGAACCACAGTCTGTATCCAAATGCCACGGAACCAGGACCCATATGAACATTTCACAACAATTCTCCATCCATCTGAGCCAAAATCTTGGATCTAATCCCCTACCGGGACTGGGACAGAGAATCTCCACCCAGATTCTCAGTCCCAGTCATCCTCCTTCCCTTCCCCCACCAATTCCAGGCTCCTCATCTGATCTCATTTGTCTCTCATTCCAGACTCCTCATTTAAATCTCCTCACACAGTCAGTCCAAGTTGCCAAAAAGGTTCAGCATGAGGCAGACACCTGACATGGAGACTGGTTAAAGTTTGGCAAAATTATTGGTAATTGAACACAAGGTTACTTGACAGTTTCCATTATAAAATCCTAACTATGGGCAGCCCTAGAAGCTCTGTTTCTGATTAAGAATTCCCATTTAAATTCCCAAAAACTTGTTGTATCTTATTTCTGAAATGAATTTCAGCTCCAATTTTGTAGCTTTTTACTCATAATTCTTCTAAAAATACAAGGATTTTTCTTCTATATTTGTTATAGAATATGCAGTACTGCAGATTTTTATTCTACTGGGCTGGCTCACTGGATAGCAATACCATAAATTATTAACTGTAATTTGTATTTCTCTAGTGCCTTTCATCACAGAATCTCAAACTTTATGCTTTAAAACTCTCTGATTATTAATGAGTGGAACATCATTATACTTCTGTGCTGAAAGGAGTTTTACTATTCCTGTTCTCCAACATGGGTAACCGAGGCGGAGAGAAAGTAAAGTCACTTGTCTAAACTCACACAGGAAGTCTGTGGCAGAGCCAGGAACTGAATCCAGATCTCCTAACTCCCAGTTAAGGGCCAACTTTCCTTCCTATGGGCTAGAGAGATAATAAGCCAGCATAAATTCTGTTGACGTCTCTGGGAGTTGTGAATGCTAAATACCTCTTAGACCTTATAATAGCAGGCACAGAAGGGGCATAGTTTAGTTTCTAGGGATGAATTAATGCTACCGATTCATGCTAGTTAACATGGTCCCCATTTACCATTCCCAAGTCGTTTAAGATGTCAGAATAACTTTGGTGAAGACCTTTAAACCCTTTTTTTCTTTATTTTTTTTTAAACCACTAAACTTGCAGATGACTTCTGACAGGTGCAGCCTCAGCGCCTTCCTGCAAGAGGTCTGTCCCTCTTAATTCTGCTGCCCGTTCCTAAGAATAATGTAAAATGACCTGTTATTAGCTCTGCTGGGAAACAGCTCAGGAAAAGAGAGAGGAAGCTAATATTGTCACTTCTGCAGATATTTTTTTCATTATTCATTGTGACTAGCCTAGTAACCTCCTTTCCAGTTCTTCCACTGAGGCATCACGTTGTATTACAGAATTGCCTCTTGTCCCCACACCCTCTTAATAGTGCTGTGTCTGAGCAGCTCCTCTGAAAACTAATAGGATCCAAACTCCACCACAGCGCTTGGTTTTAACTTAATTCTTATTCTGGTGACCTCAGTGATTTAGAATAATGTGCACTCCTCCCACTTCTGCTACTAGCTAACATTAAACAGATTCTACAAGGAACCTTTGTTGTGAGGAACTGATTAACGGGGCTTGGCTTTGGTTATGATCCATACTGGGCTTCTTTTTTCTGGAGCTGCTACACAGCAACGCCACTAAAGACAGAAATTCTGCCTTCATTTACACACGTACAAGCCTCCTGACTTCTGCGAGGTTCCAAGGGTATAACAGAGTACAGGACTTGGTCTATGATGCCCTTTACTAAAGAGTCACAGGGCTCTCTACAATTAAATGTGCTGAGCTCCTGCAGCTTCCAATGGGTGCTCAGCATTTCTGAAACTCAGGCCAGCTCTGCTCTCCCTGAGTGGCATGGGAGAAACTCCCCTTGAGACAAACGTGTACCAGAGGGAGTAGGGGACAGGTGGGTACATGATGGGGAAGCAACAAGGTGCATCTGGGAGCATTTGGGCAATCTCGTTAAAAAAGAGATAGAGAATAAGATGAATATCTTATTGCCCTTATATAATACTGCGTACAGATGTGGTCTCCTCATCTCAAAAAAGGTATACTGGCATTAGAAAAAGTTCAGAAAAGGGCATCTAAAATGATTAGGGGTTTGGAATGGGTCCCGTATGAGAAGAGATTAAAGAGGCTAGGACTTTTCAGCTTGGAAAAGAGGAGACTAAGGGAGGAGGGTATGATAGAGGTATATAAAATCATGAGTGGTGTGGAGAAAGTGAATAAGGAAAAGTTATTTACTTGTTCACATAATATAAGAACTAGGGGCCACCAAATGAAATTAATGGGCAGCAGGTTTAAAACAATTAAAAGGAAGTTCTTTTTCACACAGCGTACAGTCAACCTGTGGAACTCCTTGCCTGAGGAGGCTGTGAAGTCTAGGACCATAACAGTGTTTAAAAGAGAACTGGATAAATTCATGGAGGTTAAGTCCATTAATGGCTATTAACCAGGATGGGTAAGGAATGGTGTCCCTAGCCTCTGTTTGTCAGAGGGTGGAGATGGATGGCAGGAGAGAGATCACTTGATCATTACCTGTTATGTTTACTCGCTCTGGGGCACCTGGCATTGGCCACTATTGGTAGACAGGATATTGGGCTGGATGGACCTTTGGGTTGACCCTGTATGGCCGTTCTTATGTTCTCGTGTATTTGTTCAAAAGGATGCATGCGCCTTTCTTCTGCCCTCCTGCAGCAGCACAGTAGGCTTAGGAGCATCTCTGGAGCAGTTTACTATAATCAGGAAGGAAACCCACCACCACTGTAAATCAGAGCAAGAGATGGAAGTGGCCCTTCAGAAACTGGGAGATTCCTCTCTTTCCAGAGGTGCTGCTCAGTCTATTTGCTGGAAGGATGTGGAAAGGCAGGAGAGCAGCATGTGAACAGACAAAGGCTTGGCCAGCCTGCTGCCAATTCCACAGCCTCAGCTGGCCGATAGAGGCTTCAGGTTGCTGGAGTCTGCTGTGTGCGCGCATGTGCATTTACAAAAACTTGAAGAAGAAAAAAAAATAAAAATCTGAAATCAGCAGGGACACTGGGACAGGACCTGAAATGAGGGAGATTCCAGGATTTCAAAAGCACCTGGGCCATCCTAATTGTGACAGGTATATATTAAAAAAATCAAAAAGGTAAATAAAATAAGTAAGCTACTTTCAAAGGTTGACACAGATGGAACATTTTGAATGGCAAGTATATTCTGTAACTGGAGGGGAGGAAGGCGGGGGAATAGCTACACCAAGCTTTGGTTCCCATTGTGATGAGGTTGTAAACAGGGTGATTTAAGAAACCAATTTATGCAGATGTTGAGGAATGGCTGTAAGTTAATTGCAAAAGATCACTCAAGTATACTGGGCCACATTATAAATAAAATGAAGAGTTTTGAAATCCATGTGAAACTATAAAGGAAGGAAGAGTACAACATGACTGTAAAATAGAAGTGATATGCTGAGACACTCATATACCCGAATGGATGCAAGATGCTGCATTCTGAATAATCTGCATCCTTGAGAGCATACAATTGGATACTCTAGAAAATAAAGAATTATAGTGATCCAGCCTTGAAAAAACAAGGGCATCCAGCAGCAGTTCTAAATCTGTCCTGCTGAACAATAGTCTCAGTCTGCCAATATTGCGTCAATGATAAAGTTATGTTTAAACGTGGGGAACCATTGCTTAACTTCATCCAGCCTGTGGGGCTGGAGCCGCGAGCGCCTGCTTGCCCCGCTGTGGGGGGAACTGCATAGGCGCAGGAACTAGGGGTGCAGGGGGCCTCGCTGCCAGCCGCGCACCCGGGGCCCTGGCTACTGGCCCCACCCTCGGCCCCCTTATCCCATCCAGGTCCCCCCCTCCTGGAAACATGGCCTTGCTCCAGGTCCCAACTCTGGGGGGAGAGGAGGGGAGTGGACAGGAGTACCAGTGCATGCAGCAGAGAGAGAGAAGCTGGCCTGCTGGATAGGGAGCTAGCGCTGAGAGACCTGGGTTCTACTCCCACCATGGACTTCCTGCATGACCCCAGGCCAGTGCCCTAAGGACAGTGTTTCAAAACCTTTTAGGCATCTAGTGGGGTTTACCAAGCACCTAACCTTCTAGGCGCTTTTGAAAATCCCACTAACTCTTGCTGTAGCAGGCCAGAATCTGTGTTAAGATTAAAAATGAGAGATGGGCATCTCTCTCAAACTATATTTTTGGGTTCACAAACATGTTTTTTCCTGTAATTTAAACCCATTTTCCCGCAAAGATGACGCCATCTTTTGAGGAACTCTCCAAGTATTTTTCTAGCTGGAAGAGAGTTACTTAGTGGATCCAGAATACCCTGTTATCCCCTGCCATCTTCATTCCTAAAATAATGGTACAAGTTGATTGCACTCTATATACATTAGAGAGAGAAACTTATTTTTCACTAGAATTTCCTCCTCTCACTGCTTCTCCCCATTTTTATTCCATTGGACATTTTTCTCTCTGCCCCTGAACTATTTCTTCTTTCACAATCTCCCACAAGCAGAAAGAGACCCCAATAATACTGAAAGTTAAGTTCTAAATTTGAAACCCACAATCTTGAGTAAGCCAACCCTTCATGAAAATCCAGACTTCATTTCTCTCTGGGCCAAATTTTGGTGCCCTTAAATACAAAGAATAGTAATTTTTTACTCCTGAAGTAGTGCCACTGAAGTAAACAGCGAGTACACTATTATTCAATGTAAGGGCATCAGAATCTGGCTCTTTATAAATGAAGCCAAGTATAAGTATTGAGGCTTACAAAAAGTTGTAAAATCAGTTCTCCAGGGAACATCACTCTGCTGGGATTTTCCAGTGCCCCCCCCCCGGCCGTTTTTTTGGTACCTTTTAGACTTTTAGGCCAAAGACTGTCTTTATTTGTGCATCTTACACAGTGCTGAGCACACATAACATTTAACAAATCAATAAATCATAATTGTAACACCAGCACAGCAAACAGAAGCAGAATTGAGGCTATAGTAATCTAATGAAATCAAGATAAAATAATGCAAGTAGTACTATTTAAATTATGCCATGGCTGTTCCCCCAAATAAGCCCAGTATAGGCCCTAAGAATGTTAAAAGGTGCTTCGATCAATAAGGTTAAATGCGCTTAAGAGATCCAAGGACACCAAGAGTGACAAAGAATGTGAATCAGGATGCAGGAGTGTTACTCAGTATGCACCACTGCACAAATATCTCACGACATCAATATTTATTCCATGAAAAAAAATGGGCCTACTGAAAGAGATCATCAGATCTCACATTAAGACTCTGGATATGTCTTGGTCTTTCTGCAATTACTGTTTGTCAGCATGGAATTAGTTACTCTGATTCCACTGCTGGGCTGCATCTTATATGAATGCAGCTCAGACTTTCCCCCTGGGGTTATGTACAGTATATGCTGGAGAAAATGCAGCTTCTTTCTTCATGGGATTTTTGTGCCTGAATTCCCTCCCCACCCTGGGAATTCTCCACATACATTGGGGGTGGAGGGACTCTCAGGGAGGTATGTATTTAATGTATTCCCTCCTTTCATAAAGGTCATGTGAAGGGCCTTTTCCTGCAAAGAATTTTGACTTTTCATTTTTTTCATTTCATGATTTCAGCCAAAAATTGAAAGCTTTTGGGGTATTTGTTTTTGCAGTGAAAAGTCAAAATCATCCATGGACAGCAGACACTTTGCTTGAAAAATACTATTGTAGTCGAAATCTGACAGAAAATTTTCAACCAGCCCTACCCACCTAATGATTGGAAGGGATTATTGCATAGCACCTCAAGGTGCCTCGCAGAACTCCTCATTTGGATGCATAAAGACTAATTAGCCAGTTATTAGGCTGGCTCCCTGCTCTCAGCTTTATAACCTAGCTCAACAGTGCAAACCTAAAACAAAACATTTCCTCCATTAGTCTCTTGAAATCTTTTTTTTTAAATCCCATAAATGCCCTTAGCAACATCAATAAACCTATACAACAGTATCCCAAATGTATTTATCCCTTAATATGTTAATAGCAAATACAGATTTATGATAGTAAGGATCAGCAAAAGCTGAGCAAATAGTTTGCAGTGAAACCCCAAACCAGGCAGCAGTCACATCTACTCCAGAGGTAATGAATCTTTCCAGAGGACCTGGGCCCACCCATGACACCCCACTGCAGCCATCTGAAACTTGCAGTTTTGTTGTACAATCAGGTGCTAGGTGGTGTAAAACTGAGTTTTGCTTTGAGGTTTTGGGATACTCAAAGCAAAAGGGGGTGGGAGAGAGAACAGAATGCACAAGTGATTTTAAAGAGGCTATTTCCTGATGATGGCATTTCACTAATTCACAGTAAAGCACAGGATGGGGGAGGGGGGAGCCCCAAGGCCCAGTTCAGCAAAGCACTTATGCACATATTTCACCTGGAGAGGTGCTAAATTCCATCTGTATTCAGCAAAGCCCCTAGGCACACGCTTAACTCTTGCTGCCTTCAAACACTTGGTTAAGTATGCTGCTGAATACAGAAGCAGCATGTTCTTCAATGCTTTGCTGAATCCGAGTCTCAGACCCTTCTCCTTTTATTACTGATGTTGCCTCCTCACTAAAGACACGCCTTCCTGCAAAGGTAGCTAACTAAGTGTTTTGGCCAGTGCAACCCAGTCCCCTTTAAGCCCTGGCAGAGCCTAGACGGAGCAGAACATTTTCATGAACATCTGTAAACTGCAATGTCTGTGCTTAGCACAGCTGGTGTGCCCGTGTTTGAATTCAACAGATACTGCAGGAACAATGGTTTCCTGGCATAAAAATACATATTGCTGTTATTCCTTATCCGCGTTCACCACACAAACATTAAAAACCACACAAGCACCTATTCAGTTATTAATTATTTCTCCGAGCCTGCTCTCCTCTTCCACTCATGCGCTCCTTGATGCCAAATTTCACATAGGCCCCCCTCCCTTTCCCATGGATTCACTGCAATTAAATAACACAATTACACTGAGGACCATGTAGCCGCAGCTCATGAAAGTCCTGTCATATCAGGTCAGACCACAGTGGGAGCAATAACGAGAAATCATAAAAAGATGTAATCACCTTACCATTCCTTTTGGCCTCCCGCCATGCTTAGTATGTTGTGAAGTGAACAGCAGTTAAGTGACAGCTCTCCTGTCTTTTAAATGCCTTTCTGCTGAAGGCAGAGTCATTTTCACAAGTGCTGCACCTTTAACCTTGTCAGGAAACAACCTGTATGGGAAATAAGCCTGGCTGAAAGCAGTTTAAGTTTCCGGAGCCTCATGAGGTCCTGTGTGTGCAGCTGCAAGGCCAAGTCACGAAGGGGAACATTGATGGATCGCTCTGCATTGTCTTAGTGTAGTAACCTAATAAACTTGAGAGGTAAAAGACACCACTGGTGCAGAGCAACTCAATTGCTTGTAGTAACAATAGTTTCCCCTGTACGGATGGTGGAAAATTCAGGTGGTCTTGTCTGCTACCAAGATCTGGGCACTACCTCATCCATTTAATTAACCCCTGGGGAATCAGCTACAGAGCTGCTCTGATTACAACGTAATGGGTCCATCAGGCACAATTAGTGCCCAAGTGAAACACTGTAGTTTGCATTAAAACTACTGAAGTAAACAGTTCCTGGTCCTGAAGGGGGCTCCCTTCCTAATTAACCCTTGGAGGACTGAACTATTAGCTGCTCTTCATCCAGGCATTTCCTAATATGCCATACCGGTTTTGCCTGCACATTAAGTCTGCCAGTAATTACAGGTGGATTTTCACATAGGTATCCATTGCCTGACTGTGCTCCCGGGCACTACCTATAAACTCAGGCACCTGTGGGCATGCCAAACTGCTAATACATTATTCCCAGCAGTACCACAAAGCATGATGTAATAGCATCAGGGGAGAAAAAAAGTGATCATGGTAATAGTGTTCCAGAAAATATTGCTTTGATGGGGAAGCAGCATTTCCAGGAAAGAAAAGCACATCACCAGTGGGAAGGACTTGGGGAGGATAGAAAATGTGACTCCGCTCATGGCAGGGCCGCCCAGAGGGGGAGGGGCAACAGGGGCAATTTGCCCCAGGCCCCGAGCCCCACAGGGGCCCCCACCAGAGTTTTTCGGGGCCCCTGGAGCGGGGTCCCTCACTTGCTCTGGGGGGCCCGGAAAACTCTTGCGGGGCCGGGTGCAGGAGCTTCTTCTGCTCCCGGTCTTCGCCGGCGGGGGGTCCTTCCGCTCCGGGGCAGAAGGATCCCCCGCCGGCGAATTACTGCCAAAGATGGAGCGGGACCCGCCGCCGAAGTTCAGCCCGGTCTTCGGCGGTAATTCGGCGACGGGGGGCCCTTCCGTTCCGGGACCCGCCGCCGAAGTGCCCGAGACCATGGCGGGGCCCCCGCCGCCGAATTACCGCCGAAGACCGGGCTGAACTTCGGCGGCGGGTCCGGCTTCGGCGGTAATTCGGCGGCGGGGGGGGGGGGGGATCCCCGTCACGGGTCTTCGGGGTTTCATCAGCATCACCAGTATATGCCCAGATATACATTGCAGAAGTAGATATCTGTCCTGTCCCTACACAAGGGCACTGAAGACCTGACTGAAAAGTGCACTGAAGTCAATGGGAGCATCTCCTCTCACTTCAATGGGCCCTAGATCAGGCCACAGGAGTCAAAGAAGCAGCATCAGCGAGCTAGAG